>NC_133990.1:16623645-17316830 GCF_047716275.1 Strix uralensis | reverse complement strand
TAACCCTAACCCTAACCCTAACCCTAACCCTAACCCTAACCCTAACCCTAACCCTAACCCTAACCCTAACCCTAACCCTAACCCTAACCTAACCCTAACCCTAACCCTAACCCTAACCCTAACCCTAACCCTAACCCTAACCCTAACCCTAACCCTAACCCTAACCCTAACCCTAACCCTAACCCTAACCCTAACCCTAACCCTAACCCTAACCCTAACCCTAACCCTAACCCTAACCCTAACCCTAACCCTAACCCTAACCCTAACCCTAACCCTAACCCTAACCCTAACCCTAACCCTAACCCTAACCCTAACCCTAACCCTAACCCTAACCCTAACCCTAACCCTAACCCTAACCCTAACCCTAACCCTAACCCTAACCCTAACCCTAACCCTAACCCTAACCCTAACCCTAACCCTAACCCTAACCCTAACCTAACCCTAACCCTACCTAACCCTAACCCTAACCCTAACCCTAACCCTAACCCTAACCCTAACCCTAACCCTAACCCTAACCCTAACCCTAACCCTAACCCTAACCCTAACCCTAACCCTAACCCTAACCCTAACCCTAACCCTAACCCTAACCCTAACCCTAACCCTAACCCTAACCCTAACCCTAACCCTAACCCTAACCCTAACCCTAACCCTAACCCTAACCCTAACCCTAACCCTAACCCTAACCCTAACCCTAACCCTAACCCTAACCCTAACCCTAACCCTAACCCTAACCCTAACCCTAACCTAACCCTAACCCTAACCCTAACCCTAACCCTAACCCTAACCCTAACCCTAACCCTAACCCTAACCCTAACCCTAACCCTAACCCTAACCCTAACCCTAACCCTAACCTAACCCTAACCCTAACCCTAACCCTAACCCTAACCCTAACCCTAACCCTAACCCTAACCCTAACCCTACCCTAACCCTAACCCTAACCCTAACCCTAACCCTAACCCTAACCCTAACCCTAACCCTAACCCTAACCCTAACCCTAACCCTAACCCTAACCCTAACCCTAACCCTAACCCTAACCCTAACCCTAACCCTAACCCTAACCCTAACCCTAACCCTAACCCTAACCCTAACCCTAACCCTAACCCTAACCCTAACCCTAACCCTAACCCTAACCCTAACCCTAACCCTAACCCTAACCCTAACCCTAACCCTAACCCTAACCCTAACCCTAACCCTAACCCTAACCCTAACCCTAACCCTAACCCTAACCCTAACCCTAACCCTAACCCTAACCCTAACCCTAACCCTAACCCTAACCCTAACCCTAACCCTAACCCTAACCCTAACCCTAACCCTAACCCTAACCCTAACCCTAACCCTAACCCTAACCCTAACCTAACCCTAACCCTAACCCTAACCCTAACCCTAACCCTAACCCTAACCCTAACCCTAACCCTAACCCTAACCCTAACCCTAACCCTAACCCTAACCCTAACCCTAACCCTAACCCTAACCCTAACCCTAACCCTAACCCTAACCCTAACCCTAACCCTAACCCTAACCCTAACCCTAACCCTAACCCTAACCCTAACCCTAACCCTAACCCTAACCCTAACCCTAACCCTAACCCTAACCCTAACCCTAACCCTAACCCTAACCCTAACCCTAACCCTAACCCTAACCCTAACCCTAACCCTAACCCTAACCCTAACCCTAACCCTAACCCTAACCCTAACCCTAACCCTAACCCTAACCTAACCCTAACCCTAACCCTAACCCTAACCCTAACCCTAACCCTAACCCTAACCCTAACCCTAACCCTAACCCTAACCCTAACCCTAACCCTAACCCTAACCCTAACCCTAACCCTAACCCTAACCCTAACCCTAACCCTAACCCTAACCCTAACCCTAACCCTAACCCTAACCCTAACCCTAACCCTAACCCTAACCCTAACCCTAACCCTAACCCTAACCCTAACCCTAACCCTAACCCTAACCCTAACCCTAACCCTAACCCTAACCCTAACCCTAACCCTAACCCTAACCCTAACCTAACCCTAACCCTAACCCTAACCCTAACCCTAACCCTAACCCTAACCCTAACCCTAACCTAACCCTAACCCTAACCCTAACCCTAACCCTAACCCTAACCCTAACCCTAACCCTAACCCTAACCCTAACCCTAACCCTAACCCTAACCCTAACCCTAACCCCTAACCCTAACCCTAACCCTAACCCTAACCCTAACCCTAACCCTAACCCTAACCCTAACCCTAACCCTAACCCTAACCCTAACCCTAACCCTAACCCTAACCCTAACCCTAACCCTAACCCTAACCCTAACCCTAACCCTAACCCTAACCCTAACCCTAACCCTAACCCTAACCCTAACCCTAACCCTAACCCTAACCCTAACCCTAACCCTAACCCTAACCCTAACCCTAACCCTAACCCTAACCCTAACCCTAACCCTAACCCTAACCCTAACCCTAACCCTAACCCTAACCCTAACCCTAACCCTAACCCTAACCCTAACCCTAACCCTAACCCTAACCCTAACCCTAACCCTAACCCTAACCCTAACCCTAACCCTAACCCTAACCCTAACCCTAACCCTAACCCTAACCCTAACCCTAACCCTAACCCTAACCCTAACCCTAACCCTAACCCTAACCCTAACCTAACCCTAACCCTAACCCTAACCCTAACCCTAACCCTAACCCTAACCCTAACCCTAACCCTAACCCTAACCCTAACCCTAACCCTAACCTAACCCTAACCCTAACCCTAACCCTAACCTAACCCTAACCCTAACCCTAACCCTAACCCTAACCCTAACCCTAACCCTAACCCTAACCTAACCCTAACCCTAACCCTAACCCTAACCCTAACCCTAACCCTAACCCTAACCCTAACCCTAACCCTAACCCTAACCCTAACCCTAACCCTAACCCTAACCCTAACCCTAACCCTAACCCTAACCCTAACCCTAACCCTAACCCTAACCCTAACCCTAACCCTAACCCTAACCCTAACCCTAACCCTAACCCTAACCCTAACCCTAACCCTAACCTAACCCTAACCCTAACCCTAACCCTAACCCTAACCCTAACCCTAACCCTAACCCTAACCCTAACCCTAACCCTAACCCTAACCCTAACCCTAACCCTAACCCTAACCCTAACCCTAACCCTAACCCTAACCCTAACCCTAACCCTAACCCTAACCCTAACCCTAACCCTAACCCTAACCCTAACCCTAACCCTAACCCTAACCCTAACCCTAACCCTAACCCTAACCCTAACCCTAACCCTAACCCTAACCCTAACCCTAACCCTAACCCTAACCCTAACCCTAACCCTAACCCTAACCCTAACCCTAACCCTAACCCTAACCCTAACCCTAACCCTAACCCTAACCCTAACCCTAACCTAACCCTAACCCTAACCCTAACCCTAACCCTAACCCTAACCCTAACCCTAACCCTAACCCTAACCCTAACCCTAACCCTAACCCTAACCCTAACCCTAACCCTAACCCTAACCCTAACCCTAACCCTAACCCTAACCCTAACCCTAACCCTAACCCTAACCCTAACCCTAACCCTAACCCTAACCCTAACCCTAACCCTAACCCTAACCCTAACCCTAACCCTAACCCTAACCCTAACCCTAACCCTAACCCTAACCCTAACCCTAACCCTAACCCTAACCCTAACCCTAACCCTAACCCTAACCCTAACCCTAACCCTAACCCTAACCCTAACCCTAACCCTAACCCTAACCCTAACCCTAACCCTAACCCTAACCCTAACCCTAACCCTAACCCTAACCCTAACCCTAACCTAACCCTAACCCTAACCCTAACCCTAACCCTAACCCTAACCCTAACCCTAACCCTAACCCTAACCCTAACCCTAACCCTAACCCTAACCTAACCCTAACCCTAACCCTAACCCTAACCCTAACCCTAACCCTAACCCTAACCCTAACCCTAACCCTAACCCTAACCCTAACCCTAACCCTAACCCTAACCCTAACCCTAACCCTAACCCTAACCCTAACCCTAACCCTAACCCTAACCCTAACCCTAACCCTAACCCTAACCCTAACCCTAACCCTAACCCTAACCCTAACCCTAACCCTAACCCTAACCCTAACCCTAACCCTAACCCTAACCCTAACCCTAACCCTAACCCTAACCCTAACCCTAACCCTAACCCTAACCCTAACCCTAACCCTAACCCTAACCCTAACCCTAACCCTAACCCTAACCCTAACCCTAACCCTAACCCTAACCCTAACCCTAACCCTAACCCTAACCCTAACCCTAACCCTAACCCTAACCCTAACCCTAACCCTAACCCTAACCCTAACCCTAACCCTAACCCTAACCCTAACCCTAACCCTAACCCTAACCCTAACCCTAACCTAACCCTAACCCTAACCCTAACCCTAACCCTAACCCTAACCCTAACCCTAACCCTAACCCTAACCCTAACCCTAACCCTAACCCTAACCCTAACCCTAACCCTAACCCTAACCCTAACCCTAACCCTAACCCTAACCCTAACCCTAACCCTAACCCTAACCCTAACCCTAACCCTAACCCTAACCCTAACCCTAACCCTAACCCTAACCCTAACCCTAACCCTAACCCTAACCCTAACCCTAACCTAACCCTAACCCTAACCCTAACCCTAACCCTAACCCTAACCCTAACCCTAACCCTAACCCTAACCCTAACCCTAACCCCTAACCCTAACCCTAACCCTAACCCTAACCCTAACCCTAACCCTAACCCTAACCCTAACCCTAACCCTAACCCTAACCCTAACCCTAACCCTAACCCTAACCCTAACCCTAACCCTAACCCTAACCCTAACCCTAACCCTAACCCTAACCCTAACCCTAACCCTAACCCTAACCCTAACCCTAACCCTAACCCTAACCCTAACCCTAACCCTAACCCTAACCCTAACCCTAACCCTAACCCTAACCCTAACCCTAACCCTAACCCTAACCCTAACCCTAACCCTAACCCTAACCCTAACCCTAACCCTAACCCTAACCCTAACCCTAACCCTAACCCTAACCCTAACCCTAACCCTAACCCTAACCCTAACCCTAACCCTAACCCTAACCCTAACCCTAACCCTAACCCTAACCCTAACCCTAACCCTAACCTAACCCTAACCCTAACCCTAACCCTAACCCTAACCCTAACCCTAACCCTAACCCTAACCCTAACCCTAACCCTAACCCTAACCCTAACCCTAACCCTAACCTACCCTAACCCGACACCCTAACCCTAACCCTAACCCTAACCCTAACCCTAACCCTAACCCTAACCCGACACCCTAACCCTAACCCTAACCCTAACCCTAACCCGACACCCTAACCCTAACCCGACACCCTAACCCTAACCCGACACCCTAACCCTAACCCGACACCCTAACCCTAACCCGACACCCTAACCCTAACCCGACACCCTAACCCGACACCCTAACCCTAACCCGACACCCTAACCCTAACCCGACACCCTAACCCGACACCCTAACCCGACACCCTAACCCGACACCCTAACCCTAACCCGACACCCTAACCCTAACCCGACACCCTAACCCTAACCCTAACCCTAACCCTAACCCGACACCCTAACCCCCTAACCCTAACCCCCTAACCCTAACCCTAACCCTAACCCGACACCCTAACCCTAACCCTAACCCGACACCCTAACCCTAACCCTAACCCGACACCCTAACCCTAACCCGACACCCTAACCCTAACCCGACACCCTAACCCTAACCCTAACCCTAACCCTAACCCTAACCCTAACCCTAACCCTAACCCTAACCCTAACCCTAACCCTAACCCTAACCCTAACCCTAACCCTAACCCTAACCCTAACCCGACCCTAACCCTAACCCTAACCCGACACCCTAACCCTAACCCGACACCCTAACCCTAACCCGACACCCTAACCCTAACCCGACACCCTAACCCGACACCCTAACCCTAACCCTAACCCTAACCCTAACCCTAACCCTAACCCTAACCCTAACCCTAACCCTAACCCTAACCCTAACCCTAACCCTAACCCTAACCCTAACCCTAACCCCTAACCCTAACCCTAACCCTAACCCTAACCCTAACCCTAACCCTAACCCTAACCCTAACCCGACACCCTAACCCTAACCCGACACCCTAACCCGACACCCTAACCCTAACCCGACACCCTAACCCGACACCCTAACCCTAACCCTAACCCGACACCCTAACCCGACACCCTAACCCGACACCCTAACCCGACACCCTAACCCGACACCCTAACCCGACACCCTAACCCTAACCCTAACCCGACACCCTAACCCTAACCCAACACCCTAACCCTAACCCGACACCCTAACCCTAACCCGACACCCTAACCCTAACCCGACACCCTAACCCTAACCCGACACCCTAACCCGACACCCTAACCCTAACCCGACACCCTAACCCTAACCCGACACCCTAACCCGACACCCTAACCCGACACCCTAACCCGACACCCTAACCCTAACCCGACACCCTAACCCTAACCCGACACCCTAACCCTAACCCTAACCCTAACCCTAACCCGACACCCTAACCCCCTAACCCTAACCCCCTAACCCTAACCCTAACCCTAACCCGACACCCTAACCCTAACCCTAACCCGACACCCTAACCCTAACCCGACACCCTAACCCTAACCCTAACCCGACACCCTAACCCTAACCCGACACCCTAACCCTAACCCGACACCCTAACCCGACACCCTAACCCGACACCCTAACCCTAACCCGACACCCTAACCCTAACCCGACACCCTAACCCTAACCCGACACCCTAACCCGACACCCTAACCCTAACCCGACACCCTAACCCGACACCCTAACCCGACACCCTAACCCGACACCCTAACCCGACACCCTAACCCGACACCCTAACCCTAACCCGACACCCTAACCCTAACCCGACACCCTAACCCTAACCCGACACCCTAACCCGACACCCTAACCCGACACCCTAACCCTAACCCGACACCCTAACCCGACACCCTAACCCGACACCCTAACCCGACACCCTAACCCGACACCCTAACCCTAACCCGACACCCTAACCCGACACCCTAACCCGACACCCTAACCCGACACCCTAACCCTAACCCGACACCCTAACCCGACACCCTAACCCTAACCCGACACCCTAACCCGACACCCTAACCCTAACCCGACACCCTAACCCTAACCCGACACCCTAACCCTAACCCGACACCCTAACCCGACACCCTAACCCGACACCCTAACCCGACACCCTAACCCGACACCCTAACCCGACACCCTAACCCGACACCCTAACCCGACACCCTAACCCGACACCCTAACCCTAACCCGACACCCTAACCCGACACCCTAACCCGACACCCTAACCCGACACCCTAACCCTAACCCGACACCCTAACCCGACACCCTAACCCGACACCCTAACCCGACACCCTAACCCGACACCCTAACCCGACACCCTAACCCTAACCCTAAGGCCTGCCCAGTAATCGTAGGCCCCGCCCATGGCCCCTCCCCAACCCTAAAACCCACACCCATGGCCCCTCCCCCAACCCTAAAGCCCGCCCCCTAACCCTAGGCCCCGCCCGTGGACCCTCCTGTAACCCTAAAGGCTGCCCCCTAACCCTAGGCCCCGCCCCCAGCCCCTCCCCTAACCCTAAAGCCTGCCCCCTAACCCTAGGCCCTGTCTGTGGCCCCTCCCCCAACCCTGTGTTGTTGGGTTTAATTGTGTGCAGGTGGGAGTGGGTAGTGGTTTATTGATGGGTATCAGCTGTGGTGTGGCAGTACTATATATGAAAAGAATAAAAATAATAAGTGTGGTGCAGCACTGGAATGTTGCCTCATTGCCTGGGAGTAATTTATTATTAATTTGTATTTTATTTTTTTATTTTTTATTACTCCCAGGCAACAGGTGTGTTCTACTGCTGCTATTTACCATCCAAGTAAAGAGAAAAAGAGAGCAATACAGAGAGGAAGACAAAGTCAGACAGAGACACAATGCAACACAGACACTAAGCCACAAAGTGACAGACAGACACACTCCAACACTCACAGTCAAAGTCTAAGTCCAAGACAGTCACACAAAGTCCAAGACAGACACTCAGAGTCCAACACAGTCCAAAACAGTCACACAAAGTCCAAGACAGACACTCAGAGTCCAACACAGTCCAAAACAGTCACACAAAGTCCAAGACAGACACTCAGAGTCCAACACAGTCACACAAAGTCCAAGACAGACACTCAGAGTCCAAGACAGTCACACAAAGTCCAAGACAGACACTCAGAGTCCAACACAGTCACACAAAGTCCAAGACAGACACTCAGAGTCCAACACAGTCCAAAACAGTCACACAAAGTCCAAGACAGACACTCAGAGTCCAAGACAGTCACACAAAGTCCAAGACAGACACTCAGAGTCCAACACAGTCCAAAACAGTCACACAAAGCCCAACACAGTCCAAAACAGTCACACAAAGCCCAACACAGTCACTCAGAGTCCAAGACAGACACTCCAAGTCCAACACAGTCCAAAACAGTCACACAAAGTCCAACACAGTCCAAAACAGTCACACAAAGTCCAACACAGTCCAAGACAGTCACACAAAGTCCAACACAGTCACTCAGAGTCCAAGACAGTCACTCAGAGTCCAAGACAGTCACTCAGAGTCCAAGACTGTCACTCAAAGTCCAAGACAAAGTCCAAGACAGACACTCAGAGTCCAAGACAGACACTCCAAGTCCAACACAGTCCAAAACAGTCACACAAAGTCCAACACAGTCCAAAACAGTCACACAAAGTCCAACACAGTCCAAAACAGTCACACAAAGTCCAACACAGTCCAAAACAGTCACACAAAGTCCAACACAGTCCAAAACAGTCACACAAAGTCCAAGACAGTCACTCAGAGTCCAAGACAGTCACACAAAGTCCAAGACAGTCACTCAGAGTCCAAGACAGTCACTCAAAGTCCAAGACAAAGTCCAAGACAGACACACAAAGTCCAAGACAGACACTCAGAGTCCAAGACAGACACTCCAAGTCCAACACAGTCCAAAACAGTCACACAAAGTCCAACACAGTCCAACACAGTCACTCAGAGTCCAAGACAGTCACTCAGAGTCCAAGACAAAGTCCAAGACAGACACTCAAAGTCCAAGACAGTCCAAGACAGTCACTCAGAGTCCAAGACAGTCACTCAGATTCCAAGACAGACACTCAGAGTCCAAGACAGTCCAAGACAGTCACTCAGAGTCCAAGACAGTCCAAGACAGTCACTCAGATTCCAAGACAGACACTCAGAGTCCAAGACAGTCCAAGACAGTCACTCAGATTCCAAGACAGACACTCAAAGTCCAAGACAGTCCAAAACAGTCACTCAAAGTCCAAGACAAAGTCCAAGACAGACACACAAAGTCCAAGACAAAGTCCAAGACAGACACTCAGAGTCCAAGACAGACACTCAGAGTCCAAGACAGTCACTCAAAGTCCAAGACTGTCACTCAAAGTCCAAGACAAAGTCCAAGACAGACACACAAAGTCCAAGACAGACACACAAAGTCCAAGACAGACACACAAAGTCCAAGACAGACACACAAAGTCCAAGACAAAGTCCAACGCGCTCACTCAAAGAAGTCCAACGCGCTCACTCAAAGAAGTCCAACGCGCTCACTCAAAGAAGTCCAACGCGCTCACTCAAAGAAGTCCAACGCGCTCACTCAAAGAAGTCCAACGCGCTCACTCAAAGAAGTCCAACGCGCTCACTCAAAGTCAAAGCCTAAGTCCAGCACACAAACTACAACACAATCAAAGTCCAATGCACACGGTCAAAGTCCAAGCCAAATGCACACAATCAAAGGCAACATCCGACCGCAACTCTCACGGTCAAAGTCCGACACGCACGGGCAAAGGCAAAGAGACAAAGACGGACGCGAAGCCGGAGAAGGAGGGACAAAGTCGGACGACAGCTAATGCGAAGGGGGGCAAAGTCAGGCGGGGAGAGAGACATATTCAGACGTCCAAAAAAACCACACGGGAGCCGACCCCGACGTACACGCCTTTATTACCCCCCCCCAAAAAAACCACACGGAGCCAACCCCAACATACACACCTTTATTAATGCTACATTACAGAATAGCTTTTACTTACTTAATAACATAACAACCGACAGCTAATACCCCTTCGAGGAGCCTACGCCACACAAAACCTTTCTTTCCTTAGTAAACCTTACGAGCGTGGCAAATATGCCTTTGCTACGGCCACATTACAAACCAGCTTTTACTTACTAATTAAACCTTAAAAAAAACAACAAATACACCTTCATTGAACCTACATTACACAAACACACTTAGGGACTTCATAAACCCTAAGGGGTGCTTCACCTGCTGACATTTAGGGTCATTCCACACATCTATATTACCATCAGATCTTTACTAAATATATTCATAACTGTTCAGAGACTACTATGATATACATGATGCCCAGAACACCACTCCCATCAGCCTCCCAAATCACCCCGCCTGTGAAAACCCCATCCCTGGACCGCTCCATGCCTGAACCTTGGCAACAAGCATCGCTGCAAGGAGCAACGGGGGGGGAACCCAGCTGGGATTTTTTTATTCCATATTGTTTTCTTGCCTTACTACTCCAAAAACTCTACCCCACCTGCAACAAAAACCCCCACATTACATTACACAGCCATTCTCACACAGACACATTCTAAGCATCCCACTCATTCAGCTACCATGATGACCACCCCCTACTCTCAGAAAACCCATCCCACTATCACACCACCACATCCAGCCCTCTCACCATGGCTCCCCAGGAACGCCGTTCCCAGAGGCCTCCTGGATGGCCCTGCCTGCGAAAACCCCGTCCCTTCGCCGCTCCGCGCCCAAACTTTAGCGACGATCGTCGCCTCGCGGACCGGTCGGGACCGGGGAAAAAAAAAAAATCCCCCAGCTGGGGTTTTTTTATTCTATATTGCTTTTGGCCTAACTATACTCCACCTGAAAGAAAAAAAAAAAAATTACATTAAACAGCCATGCACACACACACACACACATTCCAAACACACCGCTCACTCGGCTACTCTGCTAACCACCCCCTGCTCTCAGCAAACCCATCCCGCTACCCCACCGCCACGACTGGCCCTCGCCCCGTGGCTCCTCGGGAACGCCGTTCCCGGGAGCCTCCCAGATGGCCCTGCCTGCGAAAACCCCGTCCCTGCGCCGCTCCGCGCCCAAACTTTGGCGACGATCGTCGCCTCGCGGACCGGCCGGGACCGGGGAAAAAAAACCCAGCCGGGGGGAAAAAAAAAAATCCCCCGGCTGGGGTTTTTTTATTCTATATTGCTTTTGGCCTAACTATACTCCACCTGAAAGAAAAAAAAAATTACATTAAACAGCCATGCACACACACACACACATTCCAAACACACCGCTCATTCGGCTACTCTGCTAACCGCCCCCCCGCTCTCAACAAACCCATCCCCCTACCCAACCGCTACTACCGGCCCTCGCCCCGTGGCTCCTCGGGAACGCCGTTCCCGGGAGCCTCCCGGATGGCCCTGCCTGCGAAAACCCCGTCCCTGCGCCGCTCCGCGCCCAAACTTTGGCGACGATCGTCGCCTCGCGGACCGGCCGGGACCGGGGAAAAAAAACCCAGCCGGGGGGAAAAAAAAAAAATCCCCCGGCTGGGGTTTTTTTATTCTATATTGCTTTTGGCCTAACTATACTCCACCTGAAAGAAAAAAAAAATTACATTAAACAGCCATGCACACACACACACACACACATTCCAAACACACCGCTCATTCAGCTACTCTGCTAACCGCCCCCCCCGCTCTCAACAAACCCATCCCCCTACCCAACCGCTACTACCGGCCCTCGCCCCGTGGCTCCTCGGGAACGCCGTTCCCGGGAGCCTCCCGGATGGCCCTGCCTGCGAAAACCCCGTCCCTGCGCCGCTCCGCGCCCAAACTTTGGCGACGATCGTCGCCTCGCGGACCGGCCGGGACCGGGGAAAAAAAACCCAGCCGGGGGGAAAAAAAAAAAATCCCCCGGCTGGGGTTTTTTTATTCTATATTGCTTTTGGCCTAACTATACTCCACCTGAAAGAAAAAAAAAATTACATTAAACAGCCATGCACACACACACACACACACATTCCAAACACACCGCTCATTCAGCTACTCTGCTAACCGCCCCCCCGCTCTCAACAAACCCATCCCCCTACCCAACCGCTACTACCGGCCCTCGCCCCGTGGCTCCTCGGGAACGCCGTTCCCGGGAGCCTCCCGGATGGCCCTGCCTGCGAAAACCCCGTCCCTGCGCCGCTCCGCGCCCAAACTTTGGCGACGATCGTCGCCTCGCGGACTGGCCGGGACCGGGGAAAAAAAAAACCCAGCCGGGGGAAAAAAAAAAAATCCCCCGGCTGGGGTTTTTTTATTCTACATTGGTTTTTTGCCTAACTATACTCCACCTGCAAGAAGAAAAAAAATTACATTAAACAGCCATGCACACACACACACATTCCAAACACACCGCTCATTCAGCTACCCCGTTAACTGCCGCCCCGCTCTCAGCAAACCCATCCCCCTACCCAACTGCTACTACCGGGCCTTGCCCCGTGGCTATTTTATTGTTTTTGCCTAACTACTCAAAAAACTCAACTCCACCTGCAACAAAAACAACATTAATTTAAACAGTCACGCACAGGCAGACACATTCTAAGCACCCCGCTCGCTCGGCTACCGTGCTAACCGCCCCCTGCTCCCGGCAAACCCATCCCGCTACCCGATCGCTGCCGCCGGCCCTCACCCCGTGTCTCCTCGGAACGTGGTTCCTGAAGGCCTCGAAATTCACCCCGCCCGCTAACACCATGGCCCGAGCCCAACCTCCCCCTGAACACCGGCTGTGAACGTCACCAGATGGAGCGGGTGGGACTAAGTGACTTAAACCTGTTCAAAGAGATTAAGAAATCCCCCTGCTCAACAGCTTCTTTACTATTTTTAAAAGACACTTTAACTCTTTCTACATCAATATACCCTGAAGTGAAAAACATCCTCACATACGATGATAAACACTTTCCAAAACTAACGCTCGTTCCACATCTACTCTATCCAACCGTCACCCGCCAGAGTGGTGGATGGCCCCGATTCTGTAACCGTGCCCAGAATCGGAGATCGTGCGCTTCGAGCCGTCGCCGCCGCTCCGCTCGATCCGTGCCATGGGCCCTCGTCCTCAGAAGAAGAGGAATACGTTTCCCTCTGTGCGTCGCTCCCAGTCCTTCTTTTCTTCCTGTCGTACGCTCTGGCAAACTTCACGGAAGGATTCGCTTCTGGAATGCCGGTAGCCCCGTGGTACCTGCAAAAGACAAAAGAAGGAACTCTAGAGCCCGCTCGCCGCACTCACCGGCACTTAGCATCCCCTCCTGGGACCGTTCTGCCCCATACAGAATGGCTACAAACGCGCAAAGCAGCTCCGCCGCTAACGCGGGCATCTACGTGCTCCGCGAACGTGACCCGAGGACGCGAGAGCGCCGCACGGGGTAGAGTTAACGCCGCACCAAAAGACACGGCCCGACAGCGCACGCAAAGACACCAAGACGATGTGACGCGTATGCCCCGGCGTGGCCTGCCGTGTGAGACGGCCGGAACTCCAGATGAAAGATGGGCGATAACATCCCGGGGACCGACAGAGACAAAATGCTAGGAAAGACTAAAGACTGTCATGACGCAGGGAAGAATCCCTCAGAAGACCTCACGAGACAGAGCATCACAGAGACTACGCATACCGGTTAAGCCTGAGCGAGAGCTGCGTGAAAGACCTACCGATTCCACCTACAAGACTAAACTAGATGGGGAACGTTGACCTTCTACGTCACGCTTCTTAGCGGTACAGAATGAGACGGACGGCTGCTGCATGCGGAGCAGGATACGAGTATGCCCGAGACTCCTCGACGGTGAAGGCCGAGACCAACATCGACACTAAGGAACGCCCGCTAGGCGTACCGCACGGCTCTGCCCGCTCGGCCCGGAGCTGCTTTGCCAGGGCACATATCTCACGAGAAGTATCACTCACCATTTCTACACTCTTGTTGCAAATTGCCTGCAAGAACAATGCAAAAGCTGACTTACAGGCTTCCCTCGTGTTACCTCTCAATTCGCTTGAGATCTGCTCGACTCCCACTCACGTGAACGCTGGCTTCGCAAGCTCACGAAATACATATATAGAGCTATGCGCCGCTCTTGCTGCTTTAATGCCAGACAGCGTAACACTCAGATCAGACACAACCAAACACAACGCCCAGAGACGCATTGCCACTCGATGACACCCAGAGACGCGCCGCTGCCCGCCGCCGCCCAGACACGCGCCACCGCCCCGCACGGGCCCGAGGCCCGCTATCTGCCTCCAGAATTCACAAAACCTAAAGAGCCCTCCCGCCGACCCCGATGTCCTACCCCCTCTTCTAGCCCCGCCCCACCTGCTGCTTTGGCCCCTTGACTTATCTTTCAGAGAGCACGGTCCAGAACTCATCCTCATCGGGAGCACGTCATCTAACCAGGGTTTCCCTGCGGTCACCGCATTGCTCTTCATCACCTGTAACGCAGAACATCTCCGGTCACCAACACGCCGACATGTATCGACCTCTACTGCGGCAATGCCCTCCTCGGAATGGCCGCGCAGCTCCCGATAACCGTACGTTGTGCCCCCCCATCTCCCGTGGAAGCCTAAAAACTGGAGAAACGCAGCCGCCGTCCTACTCGTAAGCGATCGCCCGCTCGGCGGCACCTGGCCTCCCGGTCCTCTCTTCCGACGACTCGCCTCGAAGCCTCCGCCGTTCGAGCGGAGACCTCGCGACGCCCGCAAAAGCGAAGGCGAACGGTCGTTCGTATGGCCGCACGATCCTCAGCGATTCGGGTCCCGGCGGACCGCTTAACGACTCTCTCGCCTTTTCTCAAACCGCTCGTGACTCTGCGGCGTCGACGCTCCGGGAAGGAGCGTGGCACCTGCAAAAGAAAGAGGTAAAAGCGCGCGGCGAGATGCCGCCCCGATCCTCGGCTCGCTCGCGGAGCTTCCTCTCCCCTGCTCGTTTACCTCGGCCGCTCGGAGACGGATTCTTCCGTTCGCCGTGCCGAGGCCCGGTCGCCGCCTGTGCTATTCAAACGGGGTATGACTTTAGCTATGATACTATCATGACACCTGAAGAACTGCTGCTCGGGCACGCCGGTCATCGCTTGCCTCGCCGAAGTCCGAGGGCGCGGGTATCCCGCTTCACGCGTCGATTCGCGCCTAGAAAATAAAACCGGAATGGCGTGAGCCCCTCGGAGCCGCCGGTCCCGCGGATCCTCTGACCTCTTCCGTCGCGCATCATGAAGCGGCTTCTCGCTTTGCACTTAAACGACCCGAACCCTGTAAGGAAAGGCATCTCAGTGTTAACCTAGACTTTTACGAGACCAAAGGTTTGTCTTTCCTTTCCATCTCCCTTCTGACTACTGCTAAAATACCCAAAATCCTAAGTACCGAGCCTCATGTGCAAGCTAGGGCTCGTTTGACCCGCTCGATCGCCCGCTCCCTGCGACCCGGAGTCCGCCCTCCGATGCCTGCCGAACGCGAGGAAAATAACCGTGGAGGCTCTCTACGGCTACTCGCCCGGAGATGGACCGCGTGGTCTTCGCCAAAAGCGTCCGGGCGGATGGATGCGTTACTACACGCTCCCCTCATCTTTACTATGGCTAAACCCCTGGGCGGGATGGGTCCGACCCGGACGCGGACAGACGCCGAACGCCACGAGTGACGCGAGAAGACGGCGAGCGACGAGAACGACGGCCGTAGGGAAGATGCCGCCGGCGGAGGCCTACGGCGCCGCGATGGCGGCCCCGAAATGAGAGGCGACCGCTGCGGCCCGTGAGACGAAGTTACCGTCAAAACCGGAACGACGGATGCGTGAGAAGCCGGGTTTTAACTCATAAGATGTGGGGACGAAACCCCAGAAGACTACCGGGTGCCAAAATGACGCTCGAAAGCACGGCCTGGGGCGCCGCCTAGCTCGCCCCTGCGAGAGACGACCGCTCGAGAACGTCCTCGACGCGACGCGCGCCGGACGGATCCGCGCTTCCGGTTATAATCGCGAGACGAGAAGGGCTCGACGGGTGCCGTGCCGACGAGGGGACGTACTCGAGACTCTCGGGAGGGCTATCGAGATGCCTGACGATCGCAAAGACCTACAGAGACGTCTAGACCTGAGGACGGCACGGTATAAGATACGGAACGCAGAACACGCAAAGTACACGACGACACGGACGCGGGCTGGAACTGCCCTGACCACGGTACTCTGGTGCTGAAAAGTGACTCGCTCCCTTTACGGGCGCCTGGGGCGCCGCTCCCGGACGGTCCTCTCCCCTACGCCACCTCGAAAAGCCCTCCCTGCGATTCCCGACCCTGTCCCTTCCTCCCGGACCCTTCCCGCCCTGGACCCTCGACTTAGCTTCGAGAGGGCCGGAGGCCGGACCGTCTTCCGCGACGACCGCGTCGGCCGACCGGGACGCTCCCGAGTCGCCGGGTTCCTCCGCGTCGTCTGCCGAACGTCCGCGAAGCGAGCGACCGGTCGGCGTCGTGTCGGCCGACGCGGCCCTCTTCCGCGACGCCCTCCTCCTCGAAAGCGTGGCCCTTTCGGCTCGCCCGCTCCGTGCCAGTTTCGGTGTCGCATGCCGTGGCCGTCGTCGCTTGCGGCGCCTGTGATTTCAAAAGACGGAATATTATATTTGTGCTCGGGGGAAAACACCGGGCCCGTGCTCCTCCTCTCCGCTGCCCCGGTTCGCCTCAAATGCTCATCCTATTCCAAAGGCTGCCTACGCTGCGCCCGCGAGACGATACGGCGCTCTGCGGGCGATCGGGAAACGCGATGAGCCGTCCCGGATCCCGAAAGACTCCGTGCCTTACGTCCCTGCCTCTTTCCTGACGAATGCTAAAACGTCCCCGCCGTTTTTCTGAGAAAGGCTAACACTCTGTATACGGATGCTTACGAGATGCTCGCTCCGACCCTCGCTCCGTCCTCTCCCCTTTGGTCCCGTTTATGTGGATGATATCGACGCCTTACGATGTATACGGCGACGCTAGGGAAAAAACCGAGGTCCCGTCTGCGATGAAGTCAGGAAAATGCAATGTATCTAGAATGAAAAGAAAAAATGTAAGTGTACGCTATTAAACTGTTTTACCCGCCCCGCCCCACGGATACAAAATTACTTACCTGAAAAAAACCCACTATGTACCTGTTTACTTCCTACTATACACACTGCTGAACCTTGACTGATGCTGAAACTCTTGTCTCAGGTACCTCTATTTCTGTGATTATTAAAACACACCTGCCTAAAGAGCTGCCTCGGCTCAAAATCTGCCACTGACTCTGAAGAACACCAGAGCTCTGACCTCAGAGAGGCCCGAGAGCAGAATGAAGAGCTTCCTCGGCTCAAAATCTGCCGCTGACTCTGAAGAACACCAGAGCACTGACCTCAGAGAGGCCCGAGAGCAGAATGAAGAGCTTCCTCGGCTCAAAATCTGCCGCTGACTCTGAAGAACACCAGAGCGCTGACCTCAGAGAGGCCCGAGAGCAGAATGAAGAGCTTCCTCGGCTCAAAAATCTGCCGCTGACTCTGAAGAACACCAGAGCGCTGACCTCAGAGAGGCCCGAGAGCAGAATGAGCTCCCTGATGAGAGGCTGTGGCTCATATACCCCAGGCCCCACCCACCACCCTGACCACGATCACCTGGGAAAGGGGAGGGCTGAACCACCGGAAGGCATAAAGGCACCTGTGGGAGCAGCTGGGAGTTTTCTCCTCTGCCTTAAGTTTGTGACCTGCAAAATGCCGTAGGAAGAAAACGACCCTTACCGGATACGACGATATCCGCTCTTTCGCTAAGTCTATTGTGTCGGTGATGTGACCGGGACGGGAATGAAACCTAGTTTTTCTGGGGTATAGATAGAAAAAGACAGATATCGTGGTAAGCTACGTGGGGAAGTAGTCGGCTAAATGCGATAATAATAATTTCGTTATCCAAAATGAGGCGCTGTAGTTTCCTACATGAAAACCGAAATGCTGCGGGGTGACTCGTCTTTTCCGGCGAGACCGCGCGTGCTGCCTAAGCCCCCCCGGTGGCGCTACGGGCTTGGGGAGGAGTGGCTGGAGAGCTGCCGGTCAGAGAGGGACCTGGGGGTGTCGATTGACAGCCGGCTGAACGTGAACCAGCAGTGTGCCCGGGTGGCCGACAAGGCCCGTGGCGTCCTGGCCTGTATCAGAAATAGCGTGGCCGGCAGGGACAGGGAAGTGATCTTGCCCCTGTACTCGGCACTGGTAAGGCCGTACCTCGATTACTGTGTTGGGTTTTGGGCCCCTCGCTACAAAAAGGACATTGAATTACTCGAGCGTGTCCAGAGAAGGGCAACGAAGCCGGTGAAGGGTCCGGAGCGCGTGTCGTACGGAGAGCGGCCGAGGGAACTGGGGTTGTTTAGTCTGGAGAAGAGGAGGCTGAGGGGAGACCTCATGGCCCTCTATAGCTACCTGAAAGGAGGTTGCAGAGAGCTGGGGATGAGTCTCTTTAATGAAATAACAAGCGATAGGACGAGAGGGAATGGCCTCCAGCTGCGCCACGGAAGGTTTAGACTAGATGTCAGGAAGTATTTCTTTACAGAACAGGTTATTAGGCAGTGGAATGGATTGCCCGGGGAGGCGGTAGAGTCCTCATCCCTGGAGGTGTTTAAGAGTAGGGTCGACATAGCGCTGAGAGATATGGTGTACATGGGAACTGGCAGCGTTAGGTGAATGGTTGGACTGGATGATCTTCAGGGTCCTTTCCAACCTAGTTGATTCTGTGATTCTGTGATTCTGTGATAATGGAACCATGTCCCGGAGAACGCTAAAGAACGAAGCGGAACTAGATCCTATAAGAATTCCTTCTCGGAAATATCACCGGTTCCGATATAAATTATTTACCGTGCGTCGCCGACGATTCGGAGTGACCTTGACCGTCTCTCCGACTGACTCCCTTAAGAGTCCCGAAGGACGGAAAACACCAAAAAAACGTGGAATTCCCTGAAATGTATCGGAAAGCGTATGAAGAGGCCTGACGCCTAAATTGCTAGAATGAAAAAAAAAAAAAGCAAACTTAACAGAAAAAACCATAGGAGATGCCTAGACGATAGATGAAAGCGATCCTCTTCTCTGAAAAACTCGAGAAGAGATCTAAGCTGACGACGCACGTCTTTGGGATACCGGATACCGAAAAGAGACGTACGATAAGATGCCGAACGAATAGACGCCGCGGGCGAAAAGACGCCGATGCCGAACGGGACGAAGAACCGGAAAAGGAAAAAACCGGTGCTGGGGTACGGGAGAGAGACGGAGGATGAAAAAATGGAAGGAGAGGAAGCGGGACAAAGGCGTCTAGAGAAAAAGAAAAAGGGAGAGCTAGCAGAAGACAGAATAAGAGGGAGCGGGAGAGAAGAAGGAGAGCGGAGGTAAAGGGAAGCAAAAAAATCACGGCGGTGCGGGAGAGAGAGGGGGCCGGGGGAGAGCCCGAAACGCGTGAGAGCGGCGACGGGGCCCCGAAGGGAAGACGCGGCTTCCCGTACGTGTAGCCGCGCTCCCTCGTGTGCCGCGTGGCCGTGCCGCGCTCTGGGTGACGCGCGCGGACCCTGCGGCGCTCGCTGGCGCTCTGGCCCGCTGCGGACTGTGAAGAGGGCTCCTTCCTCGTCCGCAGAGCGGGGTCTCTCTTCCTGCGGTGCGAGGCGGGTGCTGCCGAGATGGCCGTGATTTTCTTCTTCTTTCCCTTTCTGGGGCCTCTCTGGATTCGGCCGTGGCGGGGCCTCTCCGGATGTTTGAGCCCGGTTACCGTTGAACCCTTGGCCTTTGATGCCAGGAGTCACGGAGGGACACGGAGGGCAGAAAAGAGTGGAGACCGAAAATAGGTGACAGGCTGAAGGGCAAGTACAGGGCAGAAAACTGTGGAGTGCCAAAAGGGGTGAGAGAAACAAAAAGGGCTCGGTGGGCGACAAAGTGTCGGAAGTGCAAAGAGCGCATAAAAGCCTGAATAAAGGAGGTGGAGGAAAAGCTGCGCGAGGCCAAAATGGAAGGCTGGAAGGGAAATAGAGGCCAGAAAAATGTGGAAGCCAAAAAGGAGTGAGAGACCGAAACGGGGTGGGAGGATGGAGGGAAGTAGACGCCGGGAAAGGTGGAGGCCGAAACGGGGTGGGAGGCCGAAATGGGGTGGGTGGCCAGACAGAAGTAGAGGGCAGAAAAAATTAGAGGCAGAACCATGGTGGGAGGCCCAAACAGGGTGGGAGCTAGAGCAAAGTAGAGGCCATAAAATAGTGGATGCTGAAACAGGGCAGAAGGCCAAAATATAGTGGGAGGCCAGAAGGAAGTAGAGGCCATGAAAGGTGGATGCAAAATCATGCTGTGAGGCCAAAATGGGGTGGAGGCCAGAGGGAAGTAGAGGCCAGAAAAAGTGGAGGTGGAAATGGGGTGGGAGGGCAAAAAGGGGTGGGAAGCTGGAGAGAAGTAGAGGCCAGAAGAAATTTCAAACTGAATCATGGTGGGAGACCGATACGGGGTGGGAGGCCTCTACATCCCTCCATCCTCCCACCCTGTTTTGGCCTCCCACCCCTTTTCAACCTCCACTTTTAATGGCATCTACTTCCATCCAGCCTACCACCACGTTTTGGCCTCCCACCCCATTCTGGCCTCCAATTTTTTCTGGTCTCCCACCCCTTTTGGGCCTCCCACGCCATTTTGTCCTCCAATTTTATTTTTTTAAACCCTAACCCCTCACCTTCACCCTCACCCTAACCCCTAACCCCTCACCATCACCCTAAACCCTCACCCCCAACCCCTAATCCTAACCCCTGACCCTGACCCTAATTCCTAACCCCAACCCCTAACCCCTAACCCTAGAGTCCATCCCCAATTCTGCCCCTTAACCCTATATCCCACCCCTGACTCCACACCCTAACCCTAGAGCCCATCCCCAACTCCACCCCCTAACTCTAAGCCCACCCCTGAGTCCACCCCCTAACTCTAAGCCCACCCCTGAGTCCACCTCCTACCTCTAAGCCCACCCCTGACTCCACCCCCTAACCCTAAGACCACCCCTGAGTCCACCCCCTAACTCTAAGCCCACCCCTGAGTCCACCTCCTAACTCTAAGCCCATCCCCAATTCCACCCCCTAACCCTAAACCCACCCCCGAGTCCACCCCCTAACTCTAAACCCACCCCCGAGTCCACCCCCTAACTCTAAACCCACCCCCGAGTCCACCTCCTAACACTAAGCCCATCCCTGACTCCACCCCCTAACTCTAAGCCCACCCCTGAGTCCACCTCCTAACCCTAAGCCCACCCCTGAGCCCAACCCCTAAATCTAAGCCCACCCCTGAGTTCACCCCCTAACTATAAGCCTACCCCTGAGTCCACCCCGTACTTCTAAGACCACCCCTAACTCCACCCCCTAACACTAAGCCCACCCCCAAGTCCACCCCCTAACTCTAAGCCCACCCCCGAGTCCACCTCCTAACTCTAAGCCCATCCCCGATTCCACCCCCTAACTCTAAACCCACCACCGAGTCCACCCCCTAACTCTAAACCCACCCCCGAGTCCACCTCCTAACCCTAAGCCCACCCCTGAGCCCAACCCCTAAGTCTAAGCCCACCCCTGACTTCACCCCCTAACCATAAGCCTACCCCTGAGTCCACCCCGTACTTCTAAGACCAAGCCTAACTCCACCCCCTAACACTAAGCCCACCCCCAAGTCCACCCCCTAACACTAAGCCCACCCCCGAGTCCACCCCCTAACTCTAAGCCCACCCTTGAGTCCACCCCCTAAATCTAAGCCCACCCCCGAGTCCACCCCCTAACCCTAGAGCCCACCCCCGAGTCCACTCCCTAACTCTAAGCCCACCCCTGTCTAGCCCCTAAACACTACACCCACCCCCGAGTCCACCTCCTAACCCTAAGCCCACCCCTGACTCCACCCCCTAACTCTAACCTGTAACCCTAAGGTGTACAGTGTAACTGTAAACCTAAGGTGCCAGTGTAAGCTGTAACCTACATTGTAATTGGAAGGTGTTACTAAGCTGTAACGTGTAATGTGGGTTTTAAACTGGAATAGAATCGGTGTGGAAAAAGGGTGCAGGAGGAGGCGCAACCTGGAGTGCAGTGTGTGTGGAAACAGTGACCCGCGGCAGGTGCAACCGCGAATAGGGTCCGGGTGGAAACAGTGACCCGCGGCAGGTGCAACCGCGAATAGGGTCCGGGTGGAAACAGTGACCCGCGGCAGGTGCAACCCGAATAGGGTCCGGGTGGAAACTGTGACCCCGCGGCAGGTGCAACCTTGAATAGGGTCCGGGTGGAAACAGTGACCCGCGGCAGGTGCAACCTTGAATAGGGTCCGGGTGGAAACTGTGACCCGCACAGGTGCAACACGGAATACGGTCCGGGTGGAAACAGTGACCCGCGGCAGGTGCAACCCGAATAGGGTCCGGGTGGAAACAGTGACCCGCGGCAGGTGCAACCTTGAATAGGGTCCGGGTGGAAACAGTGACCCGCGGCAGGTGCAACCTGGAATAGGGTCCGGGTGGAAACTGTGACCCGCACCGGTGCAACACGGAATACGGTCCGGGTGGAAACAGTGACCCGCGGCAGGTGCAACCGCGAATAGGGTCCGGGTGGAAACAGTGACCCGCGGCAGGTGCAACCTTGAATAGGGTCCGGGTGGAAACAGTGACCCGCGGCAGGCGCAACCGCGAATAGGGTCCGGGTGGAAACAGTGACCCGCGGCAGGTGCAACCGCGAATAGGGTCCGGGTGGAAACTGCGACCCCGCGGCAGGTGCAACCTTGAATAGGATCCGGGTGGAAACAGTGACCCGCGGCAGGTGCAACCGCGAATAGGGTCCGGGTGGAAACAGTGACCCGCGGCAGGTGCAAACCCGAATAGGGTCCGGGTGGAAACTGTGACCCCGCGGCAGGTGCAACCGCGAATAGGGTCCGGGTGGAAACAGTGATCCGCGGCAGGTGCAACCTGGAATAGGGTCCGGGTGGAAACTGTGACCCCGCGGCAGGTGCAACCTTGAATAGGGTCCGGGTGGAAACTGTGACCCGCGGCAGGTGCAACCTTGAATAGGGTCCGGGTGGAAACAGTGACACGCGGCAGGTGCAACCGCGAATAGGGTCCGGGTGGAAACAGTGACCCGCGGCAGGTGCAACCTTGAATAGGGTCCGGGTGGAAACAGTGACCCGCGGCAGGTGCAACCTTGAATAGGATCCGGGTGGAAACTGTGACCCGCGGCAGGTGCAACCGCGAATAGGGTCCGGGTGGAAACAGTGACCCGCGGCAGGTGCAACCTGGAATAGGGTCCGGGTGGAAACAGTGACCCGCGGCAGGTGCAACCGCGAATAGGGTCCGGGTGGAAACAGTGACCCGCGGCAGGTGCAACCTGGAATAGGGTCCGGGTGGAAACAGTGACCCGCGGCAGGTGCAACCCCGAATAGGGTCCGGGTGGAAACTGTGACCCCGCGGCAGGTGCAACCTTGAATAGGGTCCGGGTGGAAACAGTGACCCGCGGCAGGTGCAACCTGGAATAGGGTCCGGGTGGAAACAGTGACCCGCGGCAGGTGCAACCTTGAATAGGGTCCGGGTGGAAACTGTGACCCCGCGGCAGGTGCAACCTTGAATAGGGTCCGGGTGGAAACAGTGACCCGCGGCAGGTGCAACCTGGAATAGGGTCCGGGTGGAAACAGTGACCCGCGGCAGGTGCAACCTTGAATACGGTCCGGGTGGAAACAGTGACCCGCGGCAGGCGCAACCGCGAATAGGGTCCGGGTGGAAACAGTGACCCGCGGCAGGTGCAACCGCGAATAGGATCCGGGTGGAAACAGTGACCCGCGGCAGGTGCAACCGCGAATAGGGTCCGGGTCGAAACAGTGATCCGCGGAGGGTGCAACCTGGAATAGGGTCCGGGTGGAAACTGTGACCCCGCGGCAGGTGCAACCTTGAATAGGGTCCGGGTGGAAACTGTGACCCGCGGCAGGTGCAACCGCGAATAGGGTCCGGGTGGAAACAGTGACCCGCGGCAGGTGCAACCTTGAATAGGGTCCGGGTGGAAACAGTGACCCGCGGCAGGTGCAACCGCGAATAGGGTCCAGGTGGAAACAGTGACCCGCGGCAGGTGCAACCTGGAATAGGGCCCGGGTGGAAACAGTGAGCCGCGGCAGGTGCAACCCCGAATAGGGTCCGGGTGGAAACTGTGACACGCGGCAGGTGCAACCTTGAATAGGGTCCGGGTGGAAACAGTGATCCGCGGCGGGTGCAACCTGGAATAGGGTCCGGGTGGAAAATGTGACCCCGCGGCAGGTGCAACCTGGAATAGGGTCCGGGTGGAAACAGTGACCCGCGGCAGGTGCAACCTTGAATAGGGTCCGGGTGGAAACAGTGACCCGCGGCAGGTGCAACCTTGAATAGGGTCCGGGTGGAAACAGTGACACGCGGCAGGTGCAACCGCGAATAGGGTCCGGGTGGAAACAGTGACCCGCGGCAGGTGCAACCTGGAATAGGGTCCGGGTGGAAACAGTGACCCGCTGCAGGTGCAACCCCGAATACGGTCCGGGTGGAAACTGTTACCCCGCGGCAGGTGCAACCCCGAATAGGGTCCAGGTGGAAACAGGGACCCGCGGCAGGTGCAACGACGAGTACAGTCCGGGTGGAAACAGTGACCCGCGGCAGGTGCAACCTTGCATAGGGTCCGGGTGGAAACAGTGACCTGCGGCAGGTACAACCGCGACTAGGATCCGGGTGGGAAAAGTGAGCCGCGGCATGTGAAACCGCGAAGAGGGTCCGGGTGGAAACTGTGACGCGCTGCAGGTGCAACCTCGAATAGAGTCCGGGTGGAAACAGTGACCCGTGGCAGGTGCAACCGCGAATACGGTCCGGGCGGAAACAGCCTCTAGTTCTCTCCAGCCTCCCACGATTTTTCGACCTCCCACCCCTTTTTGCCTCCCACTAACTTTTGGCCTCCCATCCTTTTCTGGCCTGTATTAACCATCAGCCTCCCAAACTCTTTTGGCCTCCCACTCCTTTTCTGCCTCCAATTTTTTCTGGCTTGTACTTCTCTCCAAACTCCCACCATTTTTAGATCTCCCACCCCTTTTTGGCCTCCAATTTCTTCTGGCCTCTACTTCTCTCCAGCCTCCCACACTTTTTTGGCCTCCCACCCCTATTCGACCTCCAATATTTTCTGGTCTCTACTTCTCTCCAGCCTCCCACCCATTTTTGGCCTCCCACACGGTTTCGCCCCCATTTTTTTCTGGCCTCTACTTCTCTCCAGCCTCCCACCCCTTTTTGGCCTCCCACCCCTTTTTGGCCTCCCACTCCTTTTCGGTCTCCAATTTCTTCTGGCCTCTATTTCTCTCCGGCCTCCCACCCCTTTTTGGCCTCCCACTCATTTTTGGCCTCCAATTTTTTCTCACCTCTACTTCTCTCCAGCCTCCCACCCTTTTTTGGCCTCCCACCCCTTTTCGGCCTCCCACCCCTTGTGGCCTCCATTTTTTCTGGCCTCTACTTCTCTCCAGCCTCCCACCCTTTTTTGGCCTCCCACCCCTTTTTGGCCTCCCACCCCTTTTTGGCTTCCTATTTTTCTGGCCTCTACTTCTCTCCAGCCTCCTACCCCTTTTCGTCCTCCCACCCATTTTCGGCCTCCAATTTTTTCTAGCCTCTACTTCTCTCCAGCCTCCCACCCTTTTTTGGCCTCCCACTCCTTTTCAGCCTCCAATTTTTTCTGGCCTCTAATTCTCTCCAGCCTCCCACACTTTTTTGGCTTCCCACTCTTTTTTGGCTTCCCACCCCTTTTTAGCCTCCCACTCACTTTTGGCCTCCAATTTTTTCTGGCCTCTACTTCTCTCCATCCTCTCACACTTTTTTGGCCTCCCATCCCTTTTTGTCCTCCCACCCCTTTTCGGCCTCCAATATTTTCTAGCCTCTACTTCTCTCCAGCCTCCCACACTTTTTCGGCCTCCCACCCTTTTTTGGCCTCCCACCCCTTTTCTGTCTCCAATTTCTTCTGGCCTCTACTTCTCTCCAGCTCCCACCCCTTTTCGGCCTCCCACCCCATTTCGGACTCCAACTTTTTTCTAGCCACTACTTCTCTCCAGCCTCCCAACATTTTTTGGCCTCCCACTCCTTTTCTGCCTCCAATTTTTTCTGGCCTCTACTTCTCTCCAGCCTCCCACACCTTTTTGGCCTCCCACCCTTTTTTGGCCTCCCACCCCTTTACGGCCTCCCACCCCATTTCGGCCTCCAATTTTTTCTGACCTCTACTTCTCTCCAGCCTCCCACCCCCTTTTTGGCCTCCCACCCCATTTCGGACTCCATTTTTTTCTGACCTATACTTCTCTCCAGGCTCCCACACTTTTTTGGCCTCCCACTCCTTTTTGGCCTCCCACTCATTTTGGCCTCCTATTTTTTCTGGCCTCTACGTCTCTCCAGCCTCCCACCGTTTTTTGGCCTCCCACAAATTTTTGGCCTCCCACTCCTTTTCAGTCTCCAATTTCTTCTGGCCTCTACTTCTCTCCAGCCTCCCACCCCTTTTCGGCCTCCCACCCCTTTTCGATCTCCAATTTCTTCTGGCCTCTACTTCTCTCCAGCCTCCCACCCCTTTTCGGCCTCCCACCCCATTTCGGCCTCCAATTTTTTCTGCCCTCTAATCCTCTCCATCCGCCGACTCCATTTTGGCCTCCCACCCCTTTTTGGCCTCCCACCCATATTCGGCCTGCAGTTCTTTTCTAGCCTCTACTTCTCTCCAGCCTCCCAACACTTTTCAGCCTCCCACCCCTTTTCGGCCTCCAATTTCTTCTGGCCTCTACTTCTCTCCAGCCTCCCACCTTTTTTTGGCCTCCCACCCCTTTTAGGCCTTCCACCCCTTCTTGGCCTCCCACCCCTTTTCGGCTTCAAATTTTTTCTGGCCTCCAATATTTACAGGCCGCCCACCATGTTTTGGCCTCCCACTCATTTTTGGCCTCCAAGTTTTTCTGGCCTGTACTTCTCTCCAGCCTCCCACCCCTTTTCGGCCTCCCACCCCTTTTCGGCCTCCAATATTTTCTAGCCTCTACTTCTCGCCAGCCTCCCACCATTTCTCGGCCTCCCACCCCTTTTCGGCCTACAATTTTTTCTAGCCTCTACTTCTCTCCAGCCTCCCACACTTTTTTGGCCTCCCACCCTTATTTGGCCTCCCACCCCTTTCTGGCCTCCCACTCACTTTTGGACTCCAATTTTTTATGGCCTATATGTCTCTCCAGCCTCCCACCCCTTTATGGCCTCCCACCCCTTTATGGTCTCCCACCCCTTTTTGGCCTCCATTTTTTTCTGGCCTGTACTTTCTTCAGCCTCCCACACTTTTTTAGACTCCCACCCCTTTTTGACCTCCCACCCCTTTTCGGCCCCCTATTTTATTCTGGCCTCTACTTCTCTCCACCCTCCCACACTTTTATGGCCTCCCACCCCTTTTTTGGCCCCCCACTCGCTTTTGGCCTCCAATTTTTTCTGGCCTCTACTTCTCTCCAGCCTCCCACAGTTTTTTGGCCTCCCACACCTTTTTGACCTCCATTTTTTCTGGCCTCTACCTCTCTCCAGCCTCCCACCCTTTTTTGGCCTCCCACACCTCTTTTGCCTCCCACTTTTTTCTGGCCTCCAATTTTTTCTGGCCTCTAATTCTCTCCAGCCTCCCACCCCTTTTTGGCCTCCCACCCCTTTTCGGCCTCCAATTTTTTCTAGCCTCTACTTCTCGCCAGCCTCCCACCATTTATTGGCCTCCCACCCCTTTTCGGCCTCCAATTTTTTCTGGCCTCTACTTCTCTCCAGCCTCCCACCGCTTTTCGGCCTCCCACCCCTTTTCGACATCCTATTTTTTCTAGCGTCTACTTCTCTCCAGCCTCCCACCCTTTTTTGGCCTCCCACCCCTTTTTGGCCTCACATCGCTTTTTGGCCTCCCACCCCTTTTCGGCTTCTAATTTTTTCTTGCCTCTACTATTCACCGGCTTCCAACATGTTTTGGCCTCCCACTCATTTTTGGCCTCCAATTTCTTCTGGTCTCTACTTCTCTCCAGCCTCCCACACTTTTTTGGCCTCCCACACCTCTTTGGCCTCCCACTTCTTTTTGGCTTCCAATTTTTTCTGGCCTCTAATACTCTCCAGCCTCCCACCCCTTTTCGGCCTCCCACCCCTTTTCGGCCTCCAATTTTTTCTAGCCTCTAGTTCTCTCCAGCCTCCCACCATTTTTTGGCCTCCCACTCGCTTTTGTCCTCCAATTTTTTCTGGCCTCTACTTCTCTCCAGCCTCCCACCCATTTTTGGCCTCCCACCCCTTTTTGGCCTCACATCGCTTTTTGGCCTCCCACCCCTTTTCGGCTTCTAATTTTTTCTTGCCTCTACTATTCACCGGCCTCCAACCATGTTTTGGCCTCCCACTCATTTTTGGCCGCCAATTTTTTCTGGTCTCTACTTCTCTCCAGCCTCCCACCCCTTTTTTGGCCTCCCACCCCTTTTTGGCCTCCCACCCCTTCTCAGCCTCCAATATTTTCTGGCCTCTACTTCTTTCCAGCCTCCCACCCTTTTTTGGCCTCCCACCCATTTTGGCCTCCCACTCATTTTTGACCTCCTATTTATTCTGGCCTCTACTTCTCTCCAGCCTCCCACACCTTTTTGGCCTCCCACCCCTTTTCGGCCTCCAATTTTTTCTGGCCTCTACTTCTCTCCAGCCTCCCACCCCTTTTCGGCCTCCCACCCCTTTTCGGCCACCTATTTTATTCTGGCCTCTACTTCTCTCCACCCTCCCACACTTTTTTGGCCTCCCACTCCTTTTCGGCCTCCCACTCACCTTTGGCCTCCAATTTTTTCTGGCCTCTACTTCTCTCCAGCCTCCCACCATTTTTTGGCCTCCCACCCCTTTTCGGCCTCCCTCTCACCTTTGGCCTCCAATTTTTTCTCGCGTCTACTTCTCTCCAGCCTCCCACTCCTTTTTGGCCTCCCACACCTCTTTGGCCTCCCACCCCTTTTTTGGCCTCCCACTCGCTTTCGGCATCCAATTTTTTCTAGCGTCTACTTCTCTCCAGCCTCCCACCCTCTTTTGGCCTCCCACCCCTTTTTGGCCTCACATCGCTTTTTGGCCTCCCACCCCTTTTCGGCTTCTAGTTTTTTCTTGCCTCTACTATTCACCGGCTTCCAACATGTTTTGGCCTCCCACTTATTTTTGGCTTCCAATTTCTTCTGGTCTCTACTTCTCTCCAGCCTCCCACACTTTTTTGGCCTCCCACACCTCTTTGGCCTCCCACTTCTTTTTGGCCTCCAATTTTTTCGGGCCTCTACTTCTCTCCAGCCTCCCACCCTTTTTTGGCCTCCCACAACTTTTTGGCCTCCCACCCATTTTTGGCCTCTACTTCTCTTCAGCCTCCCACCCCTTTTCGGCCTCCCACACCTTTTCGGGCCTCCAATTTTTTCTGGTCTCTACTTCTCTCCAGCCTCCCACCCCTTTTTAGGCCTCCCACCCCTTTTTGGCCTCCCGCCCCTTCTCAGCCTCTAATTTTTTCTGGCCTCTATTCTCTCCAGCCTCCCACCACTTTTTGGCCTCCCACCCCTTTTTGGCCTCCAGTCTTTTTATGGCCTCTACTTCTCTCCAGCCTCCCACCCCTTTTCGGCCTCCCACCCCTTGTGGCCTCCAATTTTTTCTGGCCTCTACTTCTCTCCAGCCTCCCACCCCTTTTCGGCCTCCCACCCCTTTGTGGCCTCCCACTCGCTTTTGTCCTCCAATTTTTTCTGGCCTCTACTTCTCTCCAGCCTCCCACCCTTTTTTGGCCTCCCACCCCTTTTTGGCCTCCCACCCATTTTGGCCTCCCACTCATTTTCGGCTTCTAATTTTTTCTTGCCTCTACTATTCACCGGCCTCCAACCATGTTTTGGCCTCCCACTCACTTTAGGCCTCCAATTTTTTCTGGCCTCTACTTCTCTCCAGCCTCCCACCGCTTTTCGGCCTCCCACCGCTTTTCGTCCTCCCACCCCTTTTCGGCATCCTATTTTTTCTAGCGTCTACTTCTCTCCAGCCTCCCACCCTTTTTTGGCCTCCCACCCCTTTTTGGTCTCACATCGCTTTTTGGCCTCCCACCCCTTTTCGGATTCTAATTTTTTCTTGCCTCTACTATTCACCGGCTTCCAACATGTTTTGGCCTCCCACTCATTTTTGGCCTCCAATTTCTTCTGGTCTCTACTTCTCTCCAGCCTCCCACACTTTTTTGGCCTCCCACGCCTCTTTGGCCTGCCACTTCTTTTTGGCTTCCAATTTTTTCTGGCCTCTAATTCTCTCCAGCCTCCCCCCCCTTCTCAGCCTCCAATATTTTCTGGCCTCTACTTCTCTCCAGCCTCCCACCCTTTTTTGGCCTCCCACACCTTTTTGGCCTCCCACCCCTTTATGGCCTCCTATTTATTCTGGCCTCTACTTCTCTCCAGCCTCCCACACCTTTTTGGCCTCCCACCCCTTTTCGGCCTCCAATTTTTTCTGGCCTCTACTTCTCTCCAGCCTCCCACTCCTTTTCGGCCTCCCACCCCTTTTCGGCCTCCAATTTTTTCTAGCCTCTACTTCTCTCCAGCCTCCCACCCTTTTTTGGCCTCCCACCCCTTTTCGGCCTCCAATTTTTTCTGACCTCTACTTCTCTCCATCCTCCCACCCTTTTTTGGCCTCCCACACCTCTTTTGACTCCCACTTTTTTCTGGCCTCCAATTTTTTCTGGCCTCTAATTCTCTCCAGCCTCCCACCGCTTTTTGGCCTCCCACCCCTTTTCGGCCTCCAATTTTTTCTAGCCTCTACTTCTCGCCAGCCTCCCACCATTTTTTGGCCTCCCACTCCTTTTCGGTCTCCCACCCCTTTTCGGCCTCCAATTTTTTCTAGCCTCTACTTCTATCCAGCCTCCCACTCATTTTTGGCCTCCTATTTATTCTGGCCTCTACTTCTCTCCAGCCTCCCACCCCTTTTTGGCCTCCCACTCCTTTTCGGCCTCCCACCCCTTTTCGGCCTCCAATTTTTTCTAGCCTCTACTTCTCTCCAGCCTCCCACCATTTTTTGGCCTCCCACTCCTTTTCGGCCTCCAATTTTTTCTGGCCTCTACTTCTCTCCAGCCTCCCACCCTTTTTTGACCTCCCACCCCTTTTTGGCCTCACATCGCTTTTTGGCCTCCCATCCCTTTTCGGCTTCTAATTTTTTCTTGCCTCTACTATTCACCGGCCTCCCACCATGTTTTGGCCTCCCACTCATTTCTGGCCGCCAGCTTTTTCTGGTCTCTACTTCTCTCCAGCCTCCCACCCCTTTTTTGGCCTCCCACCCCTTCTCAGCCTCCCACCCCTTCTCAGCCTCCAATATTTTCTGGCCTCTACTTCTCTCCAGCCTCCCACCCTTTTTTGGCCTCCCACCCATTTTGGCCTCCCACTCATTTTTGGCCTCATATTTATTCTGGACTCTACTTCTCTCCGGCCTCTCACCCCTTTTCGGCCTACCACCCCTTTTCGGCCCCCTATTTTATTCTGGCCTCTACTTCTCTCCAGCCTCCCACCCTTTTTTGGCCTCCCACCCCTTTTTGGCCTCACATCGCTTTTTGGCCTCCCACCCCTTTTCGGCTTCTAATTTTTTCTTGTCTCTACTATTCACCGCCCTCCAACCATGTTTTGGCCTCCCACTCACTTTTGCCCTCCAATTTTTTCTGGCCTCTACTTCTCTCCAGCCTCCCACCGCTTTTCGGCCTCCCACCCCTTTTCGGCTTCTAATTTTTTCTGGCCTCTACTTCTCTCCAGCCTCCCACCATTTTTTGGCCTCCCACTCCTTTTCGGCCTCCAATTTTTTCTGGCCTCTACTTCTCTCCAGCCTCCCACCCTTTTTTGGCCTCCCACCCCTTTTTGGCCTCACATCGCTTTTTGGCCTCCCACCCCTTTTCGGCTTCTAATTTTTTCTTGCCTCTACTATTCACCGGCCTCCCACCATGTTTTGGCCTCCCACTCATTTTTGGCCTCCAATTTCTTCTGGTCTCTACTTCTCTCCAGCCTCCCACCATTTTTTGGCCTCCCACACCTCTTTTGCCTCCCAATTTTTTCTGGTCTCTAATTCTCTCCAGCCTCCCACCCCTTTTCGGCCTCCCACCCCTTTTCGGCCTCCAATTTTTTCTAGCCTCTACTTCTCTCCAGCCTCCCACCATTTTTTGGCCTCCCACTCCTTTTCGGGCCTCCAATTTTTTCTGGCCTCTACTTCTCTCCAGCCTCCCACACCTTTTTGGCCTCCCACACCTTTCGGCCTCCAATTTCTTCTGGCCTCTACTTCTCTCCAGCCTCCCACCCCTTTTTGGCCTCCCACAACTTTTCGGCCTCCAATTTTTTCTGGCCTCTACTTCTCTCCAGCCTCCCACCCCTTTTTGACCTCCCACCCCTTTTCGGCCCCATATTTTTTTCTGGCCTCTACTTCTCTCCAGCCTCCCACCGCTTTTTGGGCTCCCACTCCTTTTCGGTCTCCAATTTCTTCTGGCCTCTACTTCTCTCCAGCCTCCCACCATTTTTTGGCCTCCCACACCTTCTTGGCCTCCAACTTTTTCTGGCCTCTACTTCTCTCCAGCCTCCCACACCTTTTTGGCCTCCCACCCATTTTTGGCCTCTACTTCTCTTCAGCCTCCCACCCTTTTTTGGCCTCCCACCCCTTTTTGGCCTCACATCGCTTTTTGGCCTCCCACCCCTTTTCGGCTTCTAATTTTTTCTTGTCTCTACTATTCACCGCCCTCCAACCATGTTTTGGCCTCCCACTCACTTTTGCCCTCCAATTTTTTCTGGCCTCTACTTCTCTGCAGCCTCCCACCGCTTTTCGGCCTCCCACCCCTTTTCGGCATCCTATTTTTCCTAGCATCTACTTCTCTCCAGCCTCCCACCCTTTTTTGACCTCCCACCCCTTTTTGGCCTCACATCGCTTTTTGGCCTCCCATCCCTTTTCGGCTTCTAATTTTTTCTTGCCTCTACTATTCACCGGCCTCCCACCATGTTTTGGCCTCCCACTCATTTTTGGCCTCCAATTTCTTCTGGTCTCTACTTCTCTCCAGCCTCCCACCATTTTTTGGCCTCCCACACCTCTTTTGCCTCCCAATTTTTTCTGGTCTCTAATTCTCTCCAGCCTCCCACCCCTTTTCGGCCTCCCACCCCTTTTCGGCCTCCAATTTTTTCTAGCCTCTACTTCTCTCCAGCCTCCCACCATTTTTTGGCCTCCCACTCCTTTTCGGCCTCCAATTTTTTCCGGTCTCTACTTCTCTCCAGCCTCCCACACTTTTTTGTCCTCCCACCCCTTTTTGGCCTCCCACCCCTTTTTGGCCTCCCACTCACCTTTGGCCTCCAATTTCTTCTGGTCTCTACTTCTCTCCAGCCTCCCACACCTTTTTGGCCTCCCACCCCTTTTCGGCCTCCAATTTTTTCTGGCCTCTACTTCTCTCCAGCCTCCCACCATTTTTTGGCCTCCCACTCCTTTTCGGCCTCCAATTTTTTCTGGCCTCTACTTCTCTCCAGCCTCCCACCCTTTTTTGGCCTCCCACCCTTTTTTGGCCTCACATCGATTTTTGGCCTCCCATCCCTTTTCGGCTTCTAATTTTTTCTTGCCTCTACTATTCACCGGCCTCCCACCATGTTTTGGCCTCCCACTCATTTTTGGCCGCCAATTTTTTCTGGTCTCTACTTCTCTCCAGCCTCCCACCCTTTTTTTGGCCTCCCACCCCTTTTTGGCCTCACATCGCTTTTTGGCCTCCCACCCCTTTTCGGCTTCTAATTTTTTCTTGCCTCTACTATTCACCGGCCTCCCACCATGTTTTGGCCTCCCACTCATTTTTGGCCTCCAATTTCTTCTGGTCTCTACTTCTCTCCAGCCTCCCACCATTTTTTGGCCTCCCACACCTCTTTTGCCTCCCAATTTTTTCTGGTCTCTAATTCTCTCCAGCCTCCCACCCCTTTTCGGCCTCCCACCCCTTTTCGGCCTCCAATTTTTTCTAGCCTCTACTTCTCTCCAGCCTCCCACCATTTTTTGGCCTCCCACTCCTTTTCGGCCTCCAATTTTTTCCGGTCTCTACTTCTCTCCAGCCTCCCACACTTTTTTGGCCTCCCACCCCTTTTTGGCCTCCCACCCCTTTTTGGCCTCCCACTCACCTTTGGCCTCCAATTTCTTCTGGTCTCTACTTCTCTCCAGCCTCCCACACCTTTTTGGCCTCCCACCCCTTTTCGGCCTCCAATTTTTTCTGGCCTCTACTTCTCTCCAGCCTCCCACCATTTTTTGGCCTCCCACTCCTTTTCGGCCTCCAATTTTTTCTGGCCTCTACTTCTCTGCAGCCTCCCACCGTTTTTTGGCCTCCCACCCTTTTTTGGCCTCACATCGCTTTTTGGCCTCCCATCCCTTTTCGGCTTCTAATTTTTTCTTGCCTCTACTATTCACCGGCCTCCCACCATGTTTTGGCCTCCCACTCATTTTTGGCCGCCAATTTTTTCTGGTCTCTACTTCTCTCCAGCCTCCCACCCCTTTTTTGGCCTCCCACCCCTTTTTGGCCTCCCACCCCTTCTCAGCCTCCAATATTTTCTGGCCTCTACTTCTTTCCAGCCTCCCACCCTTTTTTGGCCTCCCACCCATTTTGGCCTCCCACTCATTTTTGACCTCCTATTTATTCTGGCCTCTACTTCTCTCCAGCCTCCCACACCTTTTTGGCCTCCCACCCCTTTTCGGCCTCCAATTTTTTCTGGCCTCTACTTCTCTCCAGCCTCCCACCCCTTTTCGGCCTCCCACCCCTTTTCGGCCACCTATTTTATTCTGGCCTCTACTTCTCTCCACCCTCCCACACTTTTTTGGCCTCCCACTCCTTTTCGGCCTCCCACTCACCTTTGGCCTCCAATTTTTTCTGGCCTCTACTTCTCTCCAGCCTCCCACCCCTTTTTGGCCTCCCACAACTTTTCGGCCTCCAATTTTTTCTGGCCTCTAGTTCTCTCCAGCCTCCCACCACTTTTTGACCTCCCACGCCTTTTCGGCCCCATATTTTTTTCTGGCCTCTACTTCTCTCCAGCCTCCCACCGCTTTTTGGGCTCCCTCTCCTTTTCGGTCTCCAATTTCTTCTGGCCTCTACTTCTCTCCAGCCTCCCACCGCTTTTTGGCCTCCCACTCCTTTTCGGTCTCCACTTTCTTCTGGCCTCTACTTCTCTCCAGCCTCCCACACCTTTTTGGCCTCCCACGCCTTCTTGGCCTCCAATTTTTTCTGGCCTCTACTTCTCTCCAGCCTCCCACCCTTTTTTGGCCTCCCACCCCTTTTTGGCCTCCCACTCCTTTTCGGTCTCCAATTTTTGCTGGCCTCAACTTCTCTCCAGCCTCCCACACCTTTTTGTCCTCCCACCCCTTTTCGGCCTCCAATTTTTTCTGGCCTCTACTTCTCTCCAGCCTCCCACCATTTTTTGGCCTCCCACTCCTTTTCGGCCTCCAATTTTTTCTGGCCTCTACTTCTCTCCAGCCTCCCACCCTTTTTTGGCCTCCCACCCTTTTTTGGCCTCACATCGCTTTTTGGCCTCCCATCCCTTTTCGGCTTCTAATTTTTTCTTGCCTCTACTATTCACCGGCCTCCCACCATGTTTTGGCCTCCCACTCATTTTTGGCCGCCAATTTTTTCTGGTCTCTACTTCTCTCCAGCCTCCCACCCCTTTTTTGGCCTCCCACCCCTTTTTGGCCTCCCACCCCTTCTCAGCCTCCAATATTTTCTGGCCTCTACTTCTTTCCAGCCTCCCACCCTTTTTTGGCCTCCCACCCATTTTGGCCTCCCACTCATTTTTGACCTCCTATTTATTCTGGCCTCTACTTCTCTCCACCCTCCCACACTTTTTTGGCCTCCCACTCCTTTTCGGCCTCCCACTCACCTTTGGCCTCCAATTTTTTCTGGCCTCTACTTCTCTCCAGCCTCCCACCATTTTTTGGCCTCCCACTCCTTTTCGGCCTCCCTCTCACCTTTGGCCTCCAATTTTTTCTCGCGTCTACTTCTCTCCAGCCTCCCACTCCTTTTTGGCCTCCCACACCTCTTTGGCCTCCCACCCCTTTTCGGCCTCCAATTTTTTCTAGCCTCTACTTCTCTCCATCCTCCCACCCTTTTTTGGCCTCCCACACCTCTTTTGACTCCCACTTTTTTCTGGCCTCCAATTTTTTCTGGCCTCTAATTCTCTCCAGCCTCCCACCCCTTTTTGGCCTCCCACCCCTTTTCGGCCTCCAATTTTTTCTAGCCTCTACTTCTCGCCAGCCTCCCACCATTTTTTGGCCTCCCACTCCTTTTCGGTCTCCCACCCCTTTTCGGCCTCCAATTTTTTCTAGCCTCTACTTCTATCCAGCCTCCCACTCATTTTTGGCCTCCTATTTATTCTGGCCTCTACTTCTCTCCAGCCTCCCACCCCTTTTTGGCCTCCCACTCCTTTTCGGCCTCCCACCCCTTTTCGGCCTCCAATTTTTTCTAGCCTCTACTTCTCTCCAGCCTCCCACCATGTTTTGGCCTCCCACTCATTTCTGGCCGCCAGCTTTTTCTGGTCTCTACTTCTCTCCAGCCTCCCACCCCTTTTTTGGCCTCCCACCCCTTCTCAGCCTCCCACCCCTTCTCAGCCTCCAATATTTTCTGGCCTCTACTTCTCTCCAGCCTCCCACCCTTTTTTGGCCTCCCACCCCTTTTTGGCCTCACATCGCTTTTTGGCCTCCCACCCCTTTTCGGCTTCTAATTTTTTCTTGTCTCTACTATTCACCGCCCTCCAACCATGTTTTGGCCTCCCACTCACTTTTGCCCTCCAATTTTTTCTGGCCTCTACTTCTCTCCAGCCTCCCACCCCTTTTCGGCCTCCCACCCCATTTCGGCCTCCAATTTTTTCTGCCCTCTAATCCTCTCCATCCGCCGACTCCATTTTGGCCTCCCACCCCTTTTTGGCCTCCCACCCATATTCGGCCTGCAGTTCTTTTCTAGCCTCTACTTCTCTCCAGCCTCCCAACACTTTTCAGCCTCCCACCCCTTTTCGGCCTCCAATTTCTTCTGGCCTCTACTTCTCTCCAGCCTCCCACCTTTTTTTGGCCTCCCACCCCTTTTAGGCCTTCCACCCCTTCTTGGCCTCCCACCCCTTTTCGGCTTCAAATTTTTTCTGGCCTCCAATATTTACAGGCCGCCCACCATGTTTTGGCCTCCCACTCATTTTTGGCCTCCAAGTTTTTCTGGCCTGTACTTCTCTCCAGCCTCCCACCCCTTTTCGGCCTCCCACCCCTTTTCGGCCTCCAATATTTTCTAGCCTCTACTTCTCGCCAGCCTCCCACCATTTCTCGGCCTCCCACCCCTTTTCGGCCTACAATTTTTTCTAGCCTCTACTTCTCTCCAGCCTCCCACACTTTTTTGGCCTCCCACCCTTATTTGGCCTCCCACCCCTTTCTGGCCTCCCACTCACTTTTGGACTCCAATTTTTTATGGCCTATATGTCTCTCCAGCCTCCCACCCCTTTATGGCCTCCCACCCCTTTATGGTCTCCCACCCCTTTTTGGCCTCCATTTTTTTCTGGCCTGTACTTTCTTCAGCCTCCCACACTTTTTTAGACTCCCACCCCTTTTTGACCTCCCACCCCTTTTCGGCCCCCTATTTTATTCTGGCCTCTACTTCTCTCCACCCTCCCACACTTTTATGGCCTCCCACCCCTTTTTTGGCCCCCCACTCGCTTTTGGCCTCCAATTTTTTCTGGCCTCTACTTCTCTCCAGCCTCCCACAGTTTTTTGGCCTCCCACACCTTTTTGACCTCCATTTTTTCTGGCCTCTACCTCTCTCCAGCCTCCCACCCTTTTTTGGCCTCCCACACCTCTTTTGCCTCCCACTTTTTTCTGGCCTCCAATTTTTTCTGGCCTCTAATTCTCTCCAGCCTCCCACCCCTTTTTGGCCTCCCACCCCTTTTCGGCCTCCAATTTTTTCTAGCCTCTACTTCTCGCCAGCCTCCCACCATTTATTGGCCTCCCACCCCTTTTCGGCCTCCAATTTTTTCTGGCCTCTACTTCTCTCCAGCCTCCCACCGCTTTTCGGCCTCCCACCCCTTTTCGACATCCTATTTTTTCTAGCGTCTACTTCTCTCCAGCCTCCCACCCTTTTTTGGCCTCCCACCCCTTTTTGGCCTCACATCGCTTTTTGGCCTCCCACCCCTTTTCGGCTTCTAATTTTTTCTTGCCTCTACTATTCACCGGCTTCCAACATGTTTTGGCCTCCCACTCATTTTTGGCCTCCAATTTCTTCTGGTCTCTACTTCTCTCCAGCCTCCCACACTTTTTTGGCCTCCCACACCTCTTTGGCCTCCCACTTCTTTTTGGCTTCCAATTTTTTCTGGCCTCTAATTCTCTCCAGCCTCCCACCCCTTTTCGGCCTCCCACCCCTTTTCGCCCTCCAATTTTTTCTAGCCTCTAGTTCTCTCCAGCCTCCCACCATTTTTTGGCCTCCCACTCGCTTTTGTCCTCCAATTTTTTCTGGCCTCTACTTCTCTCCAGCCTCCCACCCATTTTTGGCCTCCCACCCCTTTTCGGCCTCCAATTTTTTCTGGCCTCTAATTCTCTCCAGCCTCCCCCCCCTTCTCAGCCTCCAATATTTTCTGGCCTCTACTTCTCTCCAGCCTCCCACCCTTTTTTGGCCTCCCACACCTTTTTGGCCTCCCACCCCTTTATGGCCTCCTATTTATTCTGGCCTCTACTTCTCTCCAGCCTCCCACACCTTTTTGGCCTCCCACCCCTTTTCGGCCTCCAATTTTTTCTGGCCTCTACTTCTCTCCAGCCTCCCACTCCTTTTCGGCCTCCCACCCCTTTTCGGCCTCCAATTTTTTCTAGCCTCTACTTCTCTCCAGCCTCCCACCCTTTTTTGGCCTCCCACCCCTTTTCGGCCTCCAATTTTTTCTGACCTCTACTTCTCTCCATCCTCCCACCCTTTTTTGGCCTCCCACACCTCTTTTGACTCCCACTTTTTTCTGGCCTCCAATTTTTTCTGGCCTCTAATTCTCTCCAGCCTCCCACCGCTTTTTGGCCTCCCACCCCTTTTCGGCCTCCAATTTTTTCTAGCCTCTACTTCTCGCCAGCCTCCCACCATTTTTTGGCCTCCCACTCCTTTTCGGTCTCCCACCCCTTTTCGGCCTCCAATTTTTTCTAGCCTCTACTTCTATCCAGCCTCCCACTCATTTTTGGCCTCCTATTTATTCTGGCCTCTACTTCTCTCCAGCCTCCCACCCCTTTTTGGCCTCCCACTCCTTTTCGGCCTCCCACCCCTTTTCGGCCTCCAATTTTTTCTAGCCTCTACTTCTCTCCAGCCTCCCACCATTTTTTGGCCTCCCACTCCTTTTCGGCCTCCAATTTTTTCTGGCCTCTACTTCTCTCCAGCCTCCCACCCTTTTTTGACCTCCCACCCCTTTTTGGCCTCACATCGCTTTTTGGCCTCCCATCCCTTTTCGGCTTCTAATTTTTTCTTGCCTCTACTATTCACCGGCCTCCCACCATGTTTTGGCCTCCCACTCATTTCTGGCCGCCAGCTTTTTCTGGTCTCTACTTCTCTCCAGCCTCCCACCCCTTTTTTGGCCTCCCACCCCTTCTCAGCCTCCCAGCCCTTCTCAGCCTCCAATATTTTCTGGCCTCTACTTCTCTCCAGCCTCCCACCCTTTTTTGGCCTCCCACCCCTTTTCGGCTTCTAATTTTTTCTTGTCTCTACTATTCACCGCCCTCCAACCATGTTTTGGCCTCCCACTCACTTTTGCCCTCCAATTTTTTCTGGCCTCTACTTCTCTCCAGCCTCCCACCGCTTTTCGGCCTCCCACCCCTTTTCGGCTTCTAATTTTTTCTGGCCTCTACTTCTCTCCAGCCTCCCACCATTTTTTGGCCTCCCACTCCTTTTCGGCCTCCAATTTTTTCTGGCCTCTACTTCTCTCCAGCCTCCCACCCTTTTTTGGCCTCCCACCCCTTTTTGGCCTCACATCGCTTTTTGGCCTCCCACCCCTTTTCGGCTTCTAATTTTTTCTTGCCTCTACTATTCACCGGCCTCCCACCATGTTTTGGCCTCCCACTCATTTTTGGCCTCCAATTTCTTCTGGTCTCTACTTCTCTCCAGCCTCCCACCATTTTTTGGCCTCCCACACCTCTTTTGCCTCCCAATTTTTTCTGGTCTCTAATTCTCTCCAGCCTCCCACCCCTTTTCGGCCTCCCACCCCTTTTCGGCCTCCAATTTTTTCTAGCCTCTACTTCTCTCCAGCCTCCCACCATTTTTTGGCCTCCCACTCCTTTTCGGGCCTCCAATTTTTTCTGGCCTCTACTTCTCTCCAGCCTCCCACACCTTTTTGGCCTCCCACACCTTTCGGCCTCCAATTTCTTCTGGCCTCTACTTCTCTCCAGCCTCCCACCCCTTTTTGGCCTCCCACAACTTTTCGGCCTCCAATTTTTTCTGGCCTCTACTTCTCTCCAGCCTCCCACCCCTTTTTGACCTCCCACCCCTTTTCGGCCCCATATTTTTTTCTGGCCTCTACTTCTCTCCAGCCTCCCACCGCTTTTTGGGCTCCCACTCCTTTTCGGTCTCCAATTTCTTCTGGCCTCTACTTCTCTCCAGCCTCCCACCATTTTTTGGCCTCCCACACCTTCTTGGCCTCCAACTTTTTCTGGCCTCTACTTCTCTCCAGCCTCCCACACCTTTTTGGCCTCCCACCCATTTTTGGCCTCTACTTCTCTTCAGCCTCCCACCCTTTTTTGGCCTCCCACCCCTTTTTGGCCTCACATCGCTTTTTGGCCTCCCACCCCTTTTCGGCTTCTAATTTTTTCTTGTCTCTACTATTCACCGCCCTCCAACCATGTTTTGGCCTCCCACTCACTTTTGCCCTCCAATTTTTTCTGGCCTCTACTTCTCTCCAGCCTCCCACCGCTTTTCGGCCTCCCACCCCTTTTCGGCATCCTATTTTTCCTAGCATCTACTTCTCTCCAGCCTCCCACCCTTTTTTGGCCTCCCACCCCTTTTTGGCCTCACATCGCTTTTTGGCCTCCCATCCCTTTTCGGCTTCTAATTTTTTCTTGCCTCTACTATTCACCGGCCTCCCACCATGTTTTGGCCTCCCACTCATTTTTGGCCTCCAATTTCTTCTGGTCTCTACTTCTCTCCAGCCTCCCACCATTTTTTGGCCTCCCACACCTCTTTTGCCTCCCAATTTTTTCTGGTCTCTAATTCTCTCCAGCCTCCCACCCCTTTTCGGCCTCCCACCCCTTTTCGGCCTCCAATTTTTTCTAGCCTCTACTTCTCTCCAGCCTCCCACCATTTTTTGGCCTCCCACTCCTTTTCGGCCTCCAATTTTTTCCGGTCTCTACTTCTCTCCAGCCTCCCACACTTTTTTGGCCTCCCACCCCTTTTTGGCCTCCCACCCCTTTTTGGCCTCCCACTCACCTTTGGCCTCCAATTTCTTCTGGTCTCTACTTCTCTCCAGCCTCCCACACCTTTTTGGCCTCCCACCCCTTTTCGGCCTCCAATTTTTTCTGGCCTCTACTTCTCTCCAGCCTCCCACCATTTTTTGGCCTCCCACTCCTTTTCGGCCTCCAATTTTTTCTGGCCTCTACTTCTCTCCAGCCTCCCACCCTTTTTTGGCCTCCCACCCTTTTTTGGCCTCACATCGATTTTTGGCCTCCCATCCCTTTTCGGCTTCTAATTTTTTCTTGCCTCTACTATTCACCGGCCTCCCACCATGTTTTGGCCTCCCACTCATTTTTGGCCGCCAATTTTTTCTGGTCTCTACTTCTCTCCAGCCTCCCACCCCTTTTTTGGCCTCCCACCCCTTTTTGGCCTCCCACCCCTTCTCAGCCTCCAATATTTTCTGGCCTCTACTTCTTTCCAGCCTCCCACCCTTTTTTGGCCTCCCACCCATTTTGGCCTCCCACTCATTTTTGACCTCCTATTTATTCTGGCCTCTACTTCTCTCCAGCCTCCCACACCTTTTTGGCCTCCCACCCCTTTTCGGCCTCCAATTTTTTCTGGCCTCTACTTCTCTCCAGCCTCCCACCCCTTTTCGGCCTCCCACCCCTTTTCGGCCACCTATTTTATTCTGGCCTCTACTTCTCTCCACCCTCCCACACTTTTTTGGCCTCCCACTCCTTTTCGGCCTCCCACTCACCTTTGGCCTCCAATTTTTTCTGGCCTCTACTTCTCTCCAGCCTCCCACCATTTTTTGGCCTCCCACTCCTTTTCGGCCTCCCTCTCACCTTTGGCCTCCAATTTTTTTGTGGCGTCTACTTCTCTCCAGCCTCCCACTCCTTTTTGGCCTCCCACACCTCTTTGGCCTCCCACCCCTTTTCGGCCTCCAATTTTTTCTGGCCTCTAATTCTCTCCAGCGTCCCACCCCTTTTCGGCCTCCCACACCTTTTCGGGCCTCCAATTTTTTCTGGCCTCTACTTCTCTCCAGCCTCCCACACCTTTTTGGCCTCCCACACCTTTTCGGCCTCCAATTTCTTCTGGCCTCTACTTCTCTCCAGCCTCCCACCCCTTTTTGGCCTCCCACAACTTTTCGGCCTCCAATTTTTTCTGGCCTCTAGTTCTCTCCAGCCTCCCACCACTTTTTGACCTCCCACGCCTTTTCGGCCCCATATTTTTTTCTGGCCTCTACTTCTCTCCAGCCTCCCACCGCTTTTTGGGCTCCCTCTCCTTTTCGGTCTCCAATTTCTTCTGGCCTCTACTTCTCTCCAGCCTCCCACCGCTTTTTGGCCTCCCACCCCTTTTCGGTCTCCACTTTCTTCTGGCCTCTACTTCTCTCCAGCCTCCCACACCTTTTTGGCCTCCCACGCCTTCTTGGCCTCCAATTGTTTCTGGCCTCTACTTCTCTCCAGCCTCCCACCCTTTTTTGGCCTCCCACCCCTTTTTGGCCTCCCACTCCTTTTCGGTCTCCAATTTTTGCTGGCCTCAACTTCTCTCCAGCCTCCCACAGCTTTTTGGCCTCCCACCCCTTTTCGGCCTCCAATTTTTTCTGGCCTCTACTTCTCTCCAGCCTCCCACACCTTTTTGGCCTCCCACGCCTTCTTGGCCTCCAATTTTTTCTGGCCTCTACTTCTCTCCAGCCTCCCACCCTTTTTTGGCCTCCCACCCCTTTTTGGCCTCCCACTCCTTTTCGGTCTCCAATTTTTTCTGGCCTCTACTTCTCTCCAGCCTCCCACCATTTTTTGGCCTCCCACTCCTTTTTGACCTCCAATTTTTTCTGGCCTCTACTTCTCTCCAGCCTCCCACCCTTTTTTGGCCTCCCACCCTTTTTTGGCCTCACATCGCTTTTTGGCCTCCCACCCCTTTTCGGCTTCTAATTTTTTCTTGCCTCTACTATTCACCGGCCTCCCACCATGTTTTGGCCTCCCACTCATTTTTGGCCGCCAATTTTTTCTGGTCTCTACTTCTCTCCAGCCTCCCACCCCTTTTTTGGCCTCCCACCCCTTTTTGGCCTCCCACCCCTTCTCAGCCTCCAATATTTTCTGGCCTCTACTTCTTTCCAGCCTCCCACCCTTTTTTGGCCTCCCACCCATTTTGGCCTCCCACTCATTTTTGACCTCCTATTTATTCTGGCCTCTACTTCTCTCCAGCCTCCCACACCTTTTTGGCCTCCCACCCCTTTTCGGCCTCCAATTTTTTCTGGCCTCTACTTCTCTCCAGCCTCCCACCCCTTTTCGGCCTCCCACCCCTTTTCGGCCACCTATTTTATTCCGGCCTCTACTTCTCTCCACCCTCCCACACTTTTTTGGCCTCCCACTCCTTTTCGGCCTCCCACTCACCTTTGGCCTCCAATTTTTTCTGGCCTCTACTTCTCTCCAGCCTCCCACCATTTTTTGGCCTCCCACTCCTTTTCGGCCTCCCTCTCACCTTTGGCCTCCAATTTTTTCTCGCGTCTACTTCTCTCCAGCCTCCCACTCCTTTTTGGCCTCCCACACCTCTTTGGCCTCCCACCCCTTTTCGGCCTCCAATTTTTTCTAGCCTCTACTTCTCTCCATCCTCCCACCCTTTTTTGGCCTCCCACACCTCTTTTGACTCCCACTTTTTTCTGGCCTCCAATTTTTTCTGGCCTCTAATTCTCTCCAGCCTCCCACCCCTTTTTGGCCTCCCACCCCTTTTCGGCCTCCAATTTTTTCTAGCCTCTACTTCTCGCCAGCCTCCCACCATTTTTTGGCCTCCCACTCCTTTTCGGTCTCCCACCCCTTTTCGGCCTCCAATTTTTTCTAGCCTCTACTTCTATCCAGCCTCCCACTCATTTTTGGCCTCCTATTTATTCTGGCCTCTACTTCTCTCCAGCCTCCCACCCCTTTTTGGCCTCCCACTCCTTTTCGGCCTCCCACCCCTTTTCGGCCTCCAATTTTTTCTAGCCTCTACTTCTCTCCAGCCTCCCACCATTTTTTGGCCTCCCACTCCTTTTCGGCCTCCAATTTTTTCTGGCCTCTACTTCTCTCCAGCCTCCCACCCTTTTTTGACCTCCCACCCCTTTTTGGCCTCACATCGCTTTTTGGCCTCCCATCCCTTTTCGGCTTCTAATTTTTTCTTGCCTCTACTATTCACCGGCCTCCCACCATGTTTTGGCCTCCCACTCATTTCTGGCCGCCAGCTTTTTCTGGTCTCTACTTCTCTCCAGCCTCCCACCCCTTTTTTGGCCTCCCACCCCTTCTCAGCCTCCCAGCCCTTCTCAGCCTCCAATATTTTCTGGCCTCTACTTCTCTCCAGCCTCCCACCCTTTTTTGGCCTCCCACCCCTTTTTGGCCTCACATCGCTTTTTGGCCTCCCACCCCTTTTCGGCTTCTAATTTTTTCTTGTCTCTACTATTCACCGCCCTCCAACCATGTTTTGGCCTCCCACTCACTTTTGCCCTCCAATTTTTTCTGGCCTCTACTTCTCTCCAGCCTCCCACCGCTTTTCGGCCTCCCACCCCTTTTCGGCATCCTATTTTTCCTAGCATCTACTTCTCTCCAGCCTCCCACCCTTTTTTGGCCTCCCACCCCTTTTTGGCCTCACATCGCTTTTTGGCCTCCCACCCCTTTTCGGCTTCTAATTTTTTCTTGCCTCTACTATTCACCGGCCTCCCACCATGTTTTGGCCTCCCACTCATTTTTGGCCTCCAATTTCTTCTGGTCTCTACTTCTCTCCAGCCTCCCACCATTTTTTGGCCTCCCACACCTCTTTTGCCTCCCAATTTTTTCTGGTCTCTAATTCTCTCCAGCCTCCCACCGCTTTTCGGCCTCCCACCCCTTTTCGGCCTCCAATTTTTTCTAGCCTCTACTTCTCTCCAGCCTCCCACCATTTTTTGGCCTCCCACTCCTTTTCGGCCTCCAATTTTTTCCGGTCTCTACTTCTCTCCAACTTCCCATACTTTTTTGGCCTCCCACCCCTTTTTGGCCTCCCACCCCTTTTTGGCCTCCCACTCACCTTTGGCCTCCAATTTCTTCTGGTCTCTACTTCTCTCCAGCCTCCCACCCCTTTTTGGCCTCCCACACATCTTTGTCCTCCCACCCCTTTTCGGCCTCCAATTTTTTCTGGCCTCTACTTCTCTCCAGCCTCCCACCATTTTTTGGCCTCCCACTCCTTTTCGGCCTCCAATTTTTTCTGGCCTCAACTTCTCTCCAGCCTCCCACACCTTTTTGGCCTCCCACCCCTTTTCGGCCTCCAATTTTTTCTGGCCTCTACTTCTCTCCAGCCTCCCACCATTTTTTGGCCTCCCACTCCTTTTCGGCCTCCAATTTTTTCTGGCCTCTACTTCTCTCCAGCCTCCCACCCTTTTTTGACCTCCCACCCCTTTTTGGCCTCACATCGCTTTTTGGCCTCCCACCCCTTTTCGGCTTCTAATTTTTTCTTGCCTCTACTATTCAGCGGCCTCCCACCATGTTTTGGCCTCCCACTCATTTTTGGCCTCCAATTTCTTCTGGTCTCTACTTCTCTCCAGCCTCCCACCATTTTTTGGCCTCCCACACCTCTTTTGCCTCCCAATTTTTTCTGGTCTCTAATTCTCTCCAGCCTCCCACCGCTTTTCGGCCTCCCACCCCTTTTCGGCCTCCAATTTTTTCTAGCCTCTACTTCTCTCCAGCCTCCCACCATTTTTTGGCCTCCCACTCCTTTTCGGCCTCCAATTTTTTCCGGTCTCTACTTCTCTCCAACTTCCCACACTTTTTTGGCCTCCCACCCCTTTTTGGCCTCCCACCCCTTTTTGGCCTCCCACTCACCTTTGGCCTCCAATTTCTTCTGGTCTCTACTTCTCTCCAGCCTCCCACCATTTTTTGGCCTCCCACTCCTTTTCGGCCTCCAATTTTTTCTGGCCTCAACTTCTCTCCAGCCTCCCACACCTTTTTGGCCTCCCACCCCTTTTCGGCCTCCAATTTTTTCTGGCCTCTACTTCTCTCCAGCCTCCCACCATTTTTTGGCCTCCCACTCCTTTTCGGCCTCCAATTTTTTCTGGCCTCAACTTCTCTCCAGCCTCCCACACCTTTTCGGCCTACCACCCCTTTTCGGCCCCCTATTTTATTCTGGCCTCTACTTCTCTCCAGCCTCCCACACTTTTTTGGCCTCCCACCCCTTTTTTGGCCTCCCACTCGCTTTTGGCCTCCAATATTTTCTGGCCTCTACTTCTCTCCAGCCTCCCACCCTTTTTTGGCCTCCCACCCCTTTTTGGCCTCACATCGCTTTTTGGCCTCCCACCCCTTTTCGGCTTCTAATTTTTTCTTGTCTCTACTATTCACCGCCCTCCAACCATGTTTTGGCCTCCCACTCACTTTTGCCCTCCAATTTTTTCTGGCCTCTACTTCTCTCCAGCCTCCCACCGCTTTTCGGCCTCCCACCCCTTTTTGGCATCCTATTTTTCCTAGCATCTACTTCTCTCCAGCCTCCCACCCTTTTTTGGCCTCCCACCCCTTTTTGGCCTCACATCGCTTTTTGGCCTCCCACCCCTTTTCGGCTTCTAATTTTTTCTTGCCTCTACTATTCACCGGCCTCCCACCATGTTTTGGCCTCCCACTCATTTTTGGCCTCCAATTTCTTCTGGTCTCTACTTCTCTCCAGCCTCCCACCATTTTTTGGCCTCCCACACCTCTTTTGCCTCCCAATTTTTTCTGGTCTCTAATTCTCTCCAGCCTCCCACCGCTTTTCGGCCTCCCACCCCTTTTCGGCCTCCAATTTTTTCTAGCCTCTACTTCTCTCCAGCCTCCCACCATTTTTTGGCCTCCCACTCCTTTTCGGCCTCCAATTTTTTCTCGCCTCTACTTCTCTCCAGCCTCCCACACTTTTTTGGCCTCCCACCCCTTTTTGGCCTCCCACCCCTTTTTGGCCTCCCACTCACCTTTGGCCTCCTATTTATTCTGGCCTCTACTTCTCTCCAGCCTCCCACCCCTTTTTGGCCTCCCACTCCTTTTCGGCCTCCCACCCCTTTTCGGCCTCCAATTTTTTCTAGCCTCTACTTCTCTCCAGCCTCCCACCATTTTTTGGCCTCCCACTCCTTTTCGGCCTCCAATTTTTTCTGGCCTCTACTTCTCTCCAGCCTCCCACCCTTTTTTGACCTCCCACCCCTTTTTGGCCTCACATCGCTTTTTGGCCTCCCATCCCTTTTCGGCTTCTAATTTTTTCTTGCCTCTACTATTCACCGGCCTCCCACCATGTTTTGGCCTCCCACTCATTTCTGGCCGCCAGCTTTTTCTGGTCTCTACTTCTCTCCAGCCTCCCACCCCTTTTTTGGCCTCCCACCCCTTCTCAGCCTCCCAGCCCTTCTCAGCCTCCAATATTTTCTGGCCTCTACTTCTCTCCAGCCTCCCACCCTTTTTTGGCCTCCCACCCCTTTTTGGCCTCACATCGCTTTTTGGCCTCCCACCCCTTTTCGGCTTCTAATTTTTTCTTGTCTCTACTATTCACCGCCCTCCAACCATGTTTTGGCCTCCCACTCACTTTTGCCCTCCAATTTTTTCTGGCCTCTACTTCTCTCCAGCCTCCCACCGCTTTTCGGCCTCCCACCCCTTTTCGGCATCCTATTTTTCCTAGCATCTACTTCTCTCCAGCCTCCCACCCTTTTTTGGCCTCCCACCCCTTTTTGGCCTCACATCGCTTTTTGGCCTCCCACCCCTTTTCGGCTTCTAATTTTTTCTTGCCTCTACTATTCACCGGCCTCCCACCATGTTTTGGCCTCCCACTCATTTTTGGCCTCCAATTTCTTCTGGTCTCTACTTCTCTCCAGCCTCCCACCATTTTTTGGCCTCCCACACCTCTTTTGCCTCCCAATTTTTTCTGGTCTCTAATTCTCTCCAGCCTCCCACCGCTTTTCGGCCTCCCACCCCTTTTCGGCCTCCAATTTTTTCTAGCCTCTACTTCTCTCCAGCCTCCCACCATTTTTTGGCCTCCCACTCCTTTTCGGCCTCCAATTTTTTCCGGTCTCTACTTCTCTCCAACTTCCCATACTTTTTTGGCCTCCCACCCCTTTTTGGCCTCCCACCCCTTTTTGGCCTCCCACTCACCTTTGGCCTCCAATTTCTTCTGGTCTCTACTTCTCTCCAGCCTCCCACCCCTTTTTGGCCTCCCACACATCTTTGTCCTCCCACCCCTTTTCGGCCTCCAATTTTTTCTGGCCTCTACTTCTCTCCAGCCTCCCACCATTTTTTGGCCTCCCACTCCTTTTCGGCCTCCAATTTTTTCTGGCCTCAACTTCTCTCCAGCCTCCCACACCTTTTTGGCCTCCCACCCCTTTTCGGCCTCCAATTTTTTCTGGCCTCTACTTCTCTCCAGCCTCCCACCATTTTTTGGCCTCCCACTCCTTTTCGGCCTCCAATTTTTTCTGGCCTCTACTTCTCTCCAGCCTCCCACCCTTTTTTGACCTCCCACCCCTTTTTGGCCTCACATCGCTTTTTGGCCTCCCACCCCTTTTCGGCTTCTAATTTTTTCTTGCCTCTACTATTCAGCGGCCTCCCACCATGTTTTGGCCTCCCACTCATTTTTGGCCTCCAATTTCTTCTGGTCTCTACTTCTCTCCAGCCTCCCACCATTTTTTGGCCTCCCACACCTCTTTTGCCTCCCAATTTTTTCTGGTCTCTAATTCTCTCCAGCCTCCCACCGCTTTTCGGCCTCCCACCCCTTTTCGGCCTCCAATTTTTTCTAGCCTCTACTTCTCTCCAGCCTCCCACCATTTTTTGGCCTCCCACTCCTTTTCGGCCTCCAATTTTTTCCGGTCTCTACTTCTCTCCAACTTCCCACACTTTTTTGGCCTCCCACCCCTTTTTGGCCTCCCACCCCTTTTTGGCCTCCCACTCACCTTTGGCCTCCAATTTCTTCTGGTCTCTACTTCTCTCCAGCCTCCCACCCCTTTTTGGCCTCCCACACATCTTTGTCCTCCCACCCCTTTTCGGCCTCCAATTTTTTCTGGCCTCTACTTCTCTCCAGCCTCCCACCATTTTTTGGCCTCCCACTCCTTTTCGGCCTCCAATTTTTTCTGGCCTCAACTTCTCTCCAGCCTCCCACACCTTTTTGGCCTCCCACCCCTTTTCGGCCTCCAATTTTTTCTGGCCTCTACTTCTCTCCAGCCTCCCACCATTTTTTGGCCTCCCACTCCTTTTCGGCCTCCAATTTTTTCTGGCCTCTACTTCTCTCCAGCCTCCCACCCTTTTTTGACCTCCCACCCCTTTTTGGCCTCACATCGCTTTTTGGCCTCCCACCCCTTTTCGGCTTCTAATTTTTTCTTGCCTCTACTATTCACCGGCCTCCCACCATGTTTTGGCCTCCCACTCATTTTTGGCCGCCAACTTTTTCTGGACTCTACTTCTCTCCAGCCTCCCACCCCTTTTCGGCCTACCACCCCTTTTCGGCCCCCTATTTTATTCTGGCCTCTACTTCTCTCCAGCCTCCCACACTTTTTTGGCCTCCCACCCCTTTTTTGGCCTCCCACTCGCTTTTGGCCTCCAATATTTTCTGGCCTCTACTTCTCTCCAGCCTCCCACCCTTTTTTGGCCTCCCACCCCTTTTTGGCCTCACATCGCTTTTTGGCCTCCCACCCCTTTTCGGCTTCTAATTTTTTCTTGTCTCTACTATTCACCGCCCTCCAACCATGTTTTGGCCTCCCACTCACTTTTGCCCTCCAATTTTTTCTGGCCTCTACTTCTCTCCAGCCTCCCACCGCTTTTCGGCCTCCCACCCCTTTTCGGCATCCTATTTTTCCTAGCATCTACTTCTCTCCAGCCTCCCACCCTTTTTTGGCCTCCCACCCCTTTTTGGCCTCACATCGCTTTTTGGCCTCCCACCCCTTTTCGGCTTCTAATTTTTTCTTGCCTCTACTATTCACCGGCCTCCCACCATGTTTTGGCCTCCCACTCATTTTTGGCCTCCAATTTCTTCTGGTCTCTACTTCTCTCCAGCCTCCCACCATTTTTTGGCCTCCCACACCTCTTTTGCCTCCCAATTTTTTCTGGTCTCTAATTCTCTCCAGCCTCCCACCGCTTTTCGGCCTCCCACCCCTTTTCGGCCTCCAATTTTTTCTAGCCTCTACTTCTCTCCAGCCTCCCACCATTTTTTGGCCTCCCACTCCTTTTCGGCCTCCAATTTTTTCTCGCCTCTACTTCTCTCCAGCCTCCCACACTTTTTTGGCCTCCCACCCCTTTTTGGCCTCCCACCCCTTTTTGGCCTCCCACTCACCTTTGGCCTCCTATTTATTCTGGCCTCTACTTCTCTCCAGCCTCCCACCCCTTTTTGGCCTCCCACTCCTTTTCGGCCTCCCACCCCTTTTCGGCCTCCAATTTTTTCTAGCCTCTACTTCTCTCCAGCCTCCCACCATTTTTTGGCCTCCCACTCCTTTTCGGCCTCCAATTTTTTCTGGCCTCTACTTCTCTCCAGCCTCCCACCCTTTTTTGACCTCCCACCCCTTTTTGGCCTCACATCGCTTTTTGGCCTCCCATCCCTTTTCGGCTTCTAATTTTTTCTTGCCTCTACTATTCACCGGCCTCCCACCATGTTTTGGCCTCCCACTCATTTCTGGCCGCCAGCTTTTTCTGGTCTCTACTTCTCTCCAGCCTCCCACCCCTTTTTTGGCCTCCCACCCCTTCTCAGCCTCCCAGCCCTTCTCAGCCTCCAATATTTTCTGGCCTCTACTTCTCTCCAGCCTCCCACCCTTTTTTGGCCTCCCACCCCTTTTTGGCCTCACATCGCTTTTTGGCCTCCCACCCCTTTTCGGCTTCTAATTTTTTCTTGTCTCTACTATTCACCGCCCTCCAACCATGTTTTGGCCTCCCACTCACTTTTGCCCTCCAATTTTTTCTGGCCTCTACTTCTCTCCAGCCTCCCACCGCTTTTCGGCCTCCCACCCCTTTTCGGCATCCTATTTTTCCTAGCATCTACTTCTCTCCAGCCTCCCACCCTTTTTTGGCCTCCCACCCCTTTTTGGCCTCACATCGCTTTTTGGCCTCCCACCCCTTTTCGGCTTCTAATTTTTTCTTGCCTCTACTATTCACCGGCCTCCCACCATGTTTTGGCCTCCCACTCATTTTTGGCCTCCAATTTCTTCTGGTCTCTACTTCTCTCCAGCCTCCCACCATTTTTTGGCCTCCCACACCTCTTTTGCCTCCCAATTTTTTCTGGTCTCTAATTCTCTCCAGCCTCCCACCGCTTTTCGGCCTCCCACCCCTTTTCGGCCTCCAATTTTTTCTAGCCTCTACTTCTCTCCAGCCTCCCACCATTTTTTGGCCTCCCACTCCTTTTCGGCCTCCAATTTTTTCCGGTCTCTACTTCTCTCCAACTTCCCATACTTTTTTGGCCTCCCACCCCTTTTTGGCCTCCCACCCCTTTTTGGCCTCCCACTCACCTTTGGCCTCCAATTTCTTCTGGTCTCTACTTCTCTCCAGCCTCCCACCATTTTTTGGCCTCCCACTCCTTTTCGGCCTCCAATTTTTTCTGGCCTCAACTTCTCTCCAGCCTCCCACACCTTTTTGGCCTCCCACCCCTTTTCGGCCTCCAATTTTTTCTGGCCTCTACTTCTCTCCAGCCTCCCACCCCTTTTTGGCCTCCCACTCCTTTTCGGTCTCCAATTTTTTCTGGCCTCTACTTCTCTCCAGCCTCCCACCATTTTTTGGCCTCCCACTCCTTTTTGACCTCCAATTTTTTCTGGCCTCTACTTCTCTCCAGCCTCCCACCCTTTTTTGGCCTCCCACCCTTTTTTGGCCTCACATCGCTTTTTGGCCTCCCACCCCTTTTCGGCTTCTAATTTTTTCTTGCCTCTACTATTCACCGGCCTCCCACCATGTTTTGGCCTCCCACTCATTTTTGGCCGCCAATTTTTTCTGGTCTCTACTTCTCTCCAGCCTCCCACCCCTTTTTTGGCCTCCCACCCCTTTTTGGCCTCCCACCCCTTCTCAGCCTCCAATATTTTCTGGCCTCTACTTCTTTCCAGCCTCCCACCCTTTTTTGGCCTCCCACCCATTTTGGCCTCCCACTCATTTTTGACCTCCTATTTATTCTGGCCTCTACTTCTCTCCAGCCTCCCACCCCTTTTTTGGCCTCCCACCCCTTTTTGGCCTCCCACCCCTTCTCAGCCTCCAATATTTTCTGGCCTCTACTTCTTTCCAGCCTCCCACCCTTTTTTGGCCTCCCACCCATTTTGGCCTCCCACTCATTTTTGACCTCCTATTTATTCTGGCCTCTACTTCTCTCCAGCCTCCCACACCTTTTTGGCCTCCCACCCCTTTTCGGCCTCCAATTTTTTCTGGCCTCTACTTCTCTCCAGCCTCCCACCCCTTTTCGGCCTCCCACCCCTTTTCGGCCACCTATTTTATTCCGGCCTCTACTTCTCTCCACCCTCCCACACTTTTTTGGCCTCCCACTCCTTTTCGGCCTCCCACTCACCTTTGGCCTCCAATTTTTTCTGGCCTCTACTTCTCTCCAGCCTCCCACCATTTTTTGGCCTCCCACTCCTTTTCGGCCTCCCTCTCACCTTTGGCCTCCAATTTTTTCTCGCGTCTACTTCTCTCCAGCCTCCCACTCCTTTTTGGCCTCCCACACCTCTTTGGCCTCCCACCCCTTTTCGGCCTCCAATTTTTTCTAGCCTCTACTTCTCTCCATCCTCCCACCCTTTTTTGGCCTCCCACACCTCTTTTGACTCCCACTTTTTTCTGGCCTCCAATTTTTTCTGGCCTCTAATTCTCTCCAGCCTCCCACCCCTTTTTGGCCTCCCACCCCTTTTCGGCCTCCAATTTTTTCTAGCCTCTACTTCTCTCCAGCCTCCCACCATTTTTTGGCCTCCCACTCCTTTTCGGTCTCCCACCCCTTTTCGGCCTCCAATTTTTTCTAGCCTCTACTTCTATCCAGCCTCCCACTCATTTTTGGCCTCCTATTTATTCTGGCCTCTACTTCTCTCCAGCCTCCCACCCCTTTTTGGCCTCCCACTCCTTTTCGGCCTCCCACCCCTTTTCGGCCTCCAATTTTTTCTAGCCTCTACTTCTCTCCAGCCTCCCACCATTTTTTGGCCTCCCACTCCTTTTCGGCCTCCAATTTTTTCTGGCCTCTACTTCTCTCCAGCCTCCCACCCTTTTTTGACCTCCCACCCCTTTTTGGCCTCACATCGCTTTTTGGCCTCCCATCCCTTTTCGGCTTCTAATTTTTTCTTGCCTCTACTATTCACCGGCCTCCCACCATGTTTTGGCCTCCCACTCATTTCTGGCCGCCAGCTTTTTCTGGTCTCTACTTCTCTCCAGCCTCCCACCCCTTTTTTGGCCTCCCACCCCTTCTCAGCCTCCCAGCCCTTCTCAGCCTCCAATATTTTCTGGCCTCTACTTCTCTCCAGCCTCCCACCCTTTTTTGGCCTCCCACCCCTTTTTGGCCTCACATCGCTTTTTGGCCTCCCACCCCTTTTCGGCTTCTAATTTTTTCTTGTCTCTACTATTCACCGCCCTCCAACCATGTTTTGGCCTCCCACTCACTTTTGCCCTCCAATTTTTTCTGGCCTCTACTTCTCTCCAGCCTCCCACCGCTTTTCGGCCTCCCACCCCTTTTCGGCATCCTATTTTTCCTAGCATCTACTTCTCTCCAGCCTCCCACCCTTTTTTGGCCTCCCACCCCTTTTTGGCCTCACATCGCTTTTTGGCCTCCCACCCCTTTTCGGCTTCTAATTTTTTCTTGCCTCTACTATTCACCGGCCTCCCACCATGTTTTGGCCTCCCACTCATTTTTGGCCTCCAATTTCTTCTGGTCTCTACTTCTCTCCAGCCTCCCACCATTTTTTGGCCTCCCACACCTCTTTTGCCTCCCAATTTTTTCTGGTCTCTAATTCTCTCCAGCCTCCCACCGCTTTTCGGCCTCCCACCCCTTTTCGGCCTCCAATTTTTTCTAGCCTCTACTTCTCTCCAGCCTCCCACCATTTTTTGGCCTCCCACTCCTTTTCGGCCTCCAATTTTTTCCGGTCTCTACTTCTCTCCAACTTCCCATACTTTTTTGGCCTCCCACCCCTTTTTGGCCTCCCACCCCTTTTTGGCCTCCCACTCACCTTTGGCCTCCAATTTCTTCTGGTCTCTACTTCTCTCCAGCCTCCCACCCCTTTTTGGCCTCCCACACATCTTTGTCCTCCCACCCCTTTTCGGCCTCCAATTTTTTCTGGCCTCTACTTCTCTCCAGCCTCCCACCATTTTTTGGCCTCCCACTCCTTTTCGGCCTCCAATTTTTTCTGGCCTCAACTTCTCTCCAGCCTCCCACACCTTTTTGGCCTCCCACCCCTTTTCGGCCTCCAATTTTTTCTGGCCTCTACTTCTCTCCAGCCTCCCACCATTTTTTGGCCTCCCACTCCTTTTCGGCCTCCAATTTTTTCTGGCCTCTACTTCTCTCCAGCCTCCCACCCTTTTTTGACCTCCCACCCCTTTTTGGCCTCACATCGCTTTTTGGCCTCCCACCCCTTTTCGGCTTCTAATTTTTTCTTGCCTCTACTATTCAGCGGCCTCCCACCATGTTTTGGCCTCCCACTCATTTTTGGCCTCCAATTTCTTCTGGTCTCTACTTCTCTCCAGCCTCCCACCATTTTTTGGCCTCCCACACCTCTTTTGCCTCCCAATTTTTTCTGGTCTCTAATTCTCTCCAGCCTCCCACCGCTTTTCGGCCTCCCACCCCTTTTCGGCCTCCAATTTTTTCTAGCCTCTACTTCTCTCCAGCCTCCCACCATTTTTTGGCCTCCCACTCCTTTTCGGCCTCCAATTTTTTCCGGTCTCTACTTCTCTCCAACTTCCCACACTTTTTTGGCCTCCCACCCCTTTTTGGCCTCCCACCCCTTTTTGGCCTCCCACTCACCTTTGGCCTCCAATTTCTTCTGGTCTCTACTTCTCTCCAGCCTCCCACCCCTTTTTGGCCTCCCACACATCTTTGTCCTCCCACCCCTTTTCGGCCTCCAATTTTTTCTGGCCTCTACTTCTCTCCAGCCTCCCACCATTTTTTGGCCTCCCACTCCTTTTCGGCCTCCAATTTTTTCTGGCCTCAACTTCTCTCCAGCCTCCCACACCTTTTTGGCCTCCCACCCCTTTTCGGCCTCCAATTTTTTCTGGCCTCTACTTCTCTCCAGCCTCCCACCATTTTTTGGCCTCCCACTCCTTTTCGGCCTCCAATTTTTTCTGGCCTCTACTTCTCTCCAGCCTCCCACCCTTTTTTGACCTCCCACCCCTTTTTGGCCTCACATCGCTTTTTGGCCTCCCACCCCTTTTCGGCTTCTAATTTTTTCTTGCCTCTACTATTCACCGGCCTCCCACCATGTTTTGGCCTCCCACTCATTTTTGGCCGCCAACTTTTTCTGGACTCTACTTCTCTCCAGCCTCCCACCCCTTTTCGGCCTACCACCCCTTTTCGGCCCCCTATTTTATTCTGGCCTCTACTTCTCTCCAGCCTCCCACACTTTTTTGGCCTCCCACCCCTTTTTTGGCCTCCCACTCGCTTTTGGCCTCCAATATTTTCTGGCCTCTACTTCTCTCCAGCCTCCCACCCTTTTTTGGCCTCCCACCCCTTTTTGGCCTCACATCGCTTTTTGGCCTCCCACCCCTTTTCGGCTTCTAATTTTTTCTTGTCTCTACTATTCACCGCCCTCCAACCATGTTTTGGCCTCCCACTCACTTTTGCCCTCCAATTTTTTCTGGCCTCTACTTCTCTCCAGCCTCCCACCGCTTTTCGGCCTCCCACCCCTTTTTGGCATCCTATTTTTCCTAGCATCTACTTCTCTCCAGCCTCCCACCCTTTTTTGGCCTCCCACCCCTTTTTGGCCTCACATCGCTTTTTGGCCTCCCACCCCTTTTCGGCTTCTAATTTTTTCTTGCCTCTACTATTCACCGGCCTCCCACCATGTTTTGGCCTCCCACTCATTTTTGGCCTCCAATTTCTTCTGGTCTCTACTTCTCTCCAGCCTCCCACCATTTTTTGGCCTCCCACACCTCTTTTGCCTCCCAATTTTTTCTGGTCTCTAATTCTCTCCAGCCTCCCACCGCTTTTCGGCCTCCCACCCCTTTTCGGCCTCCAATTTTTTCTAGCCTCTACTTCTCTCCAGCCTCCCACCATTTTTTGGCCTCCCACTCCTTTTCGGCCTCCAATTTTTTCTCGCCTCTACTTCTCTCCAGCCTCCCACACTTTTTTGGCCTCCCACCCCTTTTTGGCCTCCCACCCCTTTTTGGCCTCCCACTCACCTTTGGCCTCCTATTTATTCTGGCCTCTACTTCTCTCCAGCCTCCCACCCCTTTTTGGCCTCCCACTCCTTTTCGGCCTCCCACCCCTTTTCGGCCTCCAATTTTTTCTAGCCTCTACTTCTCTCCAGCCTCCCACCATTTTTTGGCCTCCCACTCCTTTTCGGCCTCCAATTTTTTCTGGCCTCTACTTCTCTCCAGCCTCCCACCCTTTTTTGACCTCCCACCCCTTTTTGGCCTCACATCGCTTTTTGGCCTCCCATCCCTTTTCGGCTTCTAATTTTTTCTTGCCTCTACTATTCACCGGCCTCCCACCATGTTTTGGCCTCCCACTCATTTCTGGCCGCCAGCTTTTTCTGGTCTCTACTTCTCTCCAGCCTCCCACCCCTTTTTTGGCCTCCCACCCCTTCTCAGCCTCCCAGCCCTTCTCAGCCTCCAATATTTTCTGGCCTCTACTTCTCTCCAGCCTCCCACCCTTTTTTGGCCTCCCACCCCTTTTTGGCCTCACATCGCTTTTTGGCCTCCCACCCCTTTTCGGCTTCTAATTTTTTCTTGTCTCTACTATTCACCGCCCTCCAACCATGTTTTGGCCTCCCACTCACTTTTGCCCTCCAATTTTTTCTGGCCTCTACTTCTCTCCAGCCTCCCACCGCTTTTCGGCCTCCCACCCCTTTTCGGCATCCTATTTTTCCTAGCATCTACTTCTCTCCAGCCTCCCACCCTTTTTTGGCCTCCCACCCCTTTTTGGCCTCACATCGCTTTTTGGCCTCCCACCCCTTTTCGGCTTCTAATTTTTTCTTGCCTCTACTATTCACCGGCCTCCCACCATGTTTTGGCCTCCCACTCATTTTTGGCCTCCAATTTCTTCTGGTCTCTACTTCTCTCCAGCCTCCCACCATTTTTTGGCCTCCCACACCTCTTTTGCCTCCCAATTTTTTCTGGTCTCTAATTCTCTCCAGCCTCCCACCGCTTTTCGGCCTCCCACCCCTTTTCGGCCTCCAATTTTTTCTAGCCTCTACTTCTCTCCAGCCTCCCACCATTTTTTGGCCTCCCACTCCTTTTCGGCCTCCAATTTTTTCCGGTCTCTACTTCTCTCCAACTTCCCATACTTTTTTGGCCTCCCACCCCTTTTTGGCCTCCCACCCCTTTTTGGCCTCCCACTCACCTTTGGCCTCCAATTTCTTCTGGTCTCTACTTCTCTCCAGCCTCCCACCCCTTTTTGGCCTCCCACACATCTTTGTCCTCCCACCCCTTTTCGGCCTCCAATTTTTTCTGGCCTCTACTTCTCTCCAGCCTCCCACCATTTTTTGGCCTCCCACTCCTTTTCGGCCTCCAATTTTTTCTGGCCTCAACTTCTCTCCAGCCTCCCACACCTTTTTGGCCTCCCACCCCTTTTCGGCCTCCAATTTTTTCTGGCCTCTACTTCTCTCCAGCCTCCCACCATTTTTTGGCCTCCCACTCCTTTTCGGCCTCCAATTTTTTCTGGCCTCTACTTCTCTCCAGCCTCCCACCCTTTTTTGACCTCCCACCCCTTTTTGGCCTCACATCGCTTTTTGGCCTCCCACCCCTTTTCGGCTTCTAATTTTTTCTTGCCTCTACTATTCAGCGGCCTCCCACCATGTTTTGGCCTCCCACTCATTTTTGGCCTCCAATTTCTTCTGGTCTCTACTTCTCTCCAGCCTCCCACCATTTTTTGGCCTCCCACACCTCTTTTGCCTCCCAATTTTTTCTGGTCTCTAATTCTCTCCAGCCTCCCACCGCTTTTCGGCCTCCCACCCCTTTTCGGCCTCCAATTTTTTCTAGCCTCTACTTCTCTCCAGCCTCCCACCATTTTTTGGCCTCCCACTCCTTTTCGGCCTCCAATTTTTTCCGGTCTCTACTTCTCTCCAACTTCCCACACTTTTTTGGCCTCCCACCCCTTTTTGGCCTCCCACCCCTTTTTGGCCTCCCACTCACCTTTGGCCTCCAATTTCTTCTGGTCTCTACTTCTCTCCAGCCTCCCACCCCTTTTTGGCCTCCCACACATCTTTGTCCTCCCACCCCTTTTCGGCCTCCAATTTTTTCTGGCCTCTACTTCTCTCCAGCCTCCCACCATTTTTTGGCCTCCCACTCCTTTTCGGCCTCCAATTTTTTCTGGCCTCAACTTCTCTCCAGCCTCCCACACCTTTTTGGCCTCCCACCCCTTTTCGGCCTCCAATTTTTTCTGGCCTCTACTTCTCTCCAGCCTCCCACCATTTTTTGGCCTCCCACTCCTTTTCGGCCTCCAATTTTTTCTGGCCTCTACTTCTCTCCAGCCTCCCACCCTTTTTTGACCTCCCACCCCTTTTTGGCCTCACATCGCTTTTTGGCCTCCCACCCCTTTTCGGCTTCTAATTTTTTCTTGCCTCTACTATTCACCGGCCTCCCACCATGTTTTGGCCTCCCACTCATTTTTGGCCGCCAACTTTTTCTGGACTCTACTTCTCTCCAGCCTCCCACCCCTTTTCGGCCTACCACCCCTTTTCGGCCCCCTATTTTATTCTGGCCTCTACTTCTCTCCAGCCTCCCACACTTTTTTGGCCTCCCACCCCTTTTTTGGCCTCCCACTCGCTTTTGGCCTCCAATATTTTCTGGCCTCTACTTCTCTCCAGCCTCCCACCCTTTTTTGGCCTCCCACCCCTTTTTGGCCTCACATCGCTTTTTGGCCTCCCACCCCTTTTCGGCTTCTAATTTTTTCTTGTCTCTACTATTCACCGCCCTCCAACCATGTTTTGGCCTCCCACTCACTTTTGCCCTCCAATTTTTTCTGGCCTCTACTTCTCTCCAGCCTCCCACCGCTTTTCGGCCTCCCACCCCTTTTTGGCATCCTATTTTTCCTAGCATCTACTTCTCTCCAGCCTCCCACCCTTTTTTGGCCTCCCACCCCTTTTTGGCCTCACATCGCTTTTTGGCCTCCCACCCCTTTTCGGCTTCTAATTTTTTCTTGCCTCTACTATTCACCGGCCTCCCACCATGTTTTGGCCTCCCACTCATTTTTGGCCTCCAATTTCTTCTGGTCTCTACTTCTCTCCAGCCTCCCACCATTTTTTGGCCTCCCACACCTCTTTTGCCTCCCAATTTTTTCTGGTCTCTAATTCTCTCCAGCCTCCCACCGCTTTTCGGCCTCCCACCCCTTTTCGGCCTCCAATTTTTTCTAGCCTCTACTTCTCTCCAGCCTCCCACCATTTTTTGGCCTCCCACTCCTTTTCGGCCTCCAATTTTTTCTCGCCTCTACTTCTCTCCAGCCTCCCACACTTTTTTGGCCTCCCACCCCTTTTTGGCCTCCCACCCCTTTTTGGCCTCCCACTCACCTTTGGCCTCCTATTTATTCTGGCCTCTACTTCTCTCCAGCCTCCCACCCCTTTTTGGCCTCCCACTCCTTTTCGGCCTCCCACCCCTTTTCGGCCTCCAATTTTTTCTAGCCTCTACTTCTCTCCAGCCTCCCACCATTTTTTGGCCTCCCACTCCTTTTCGGCCTCCAATTTTTTCTGGCCTCTACTTCTCTCCAGCCTCCCACCCTTTTTTGACCTCCCACCCCTTTTTGGCCTCACATCGCTTTTTGGCCTCCCATCCCTTTTCGGCTTCTAATTTTTTCTTGCCTCTACTATTCACCGGCCTCCCACCATGTTTTGGCCTCCCACTCATTTCTGGCCGCCAGCTTTTTCTGGTCTCTACTTCTCTCCAGCCTCCCACCCCTTTTTTGGCCTCCCACCCCTTCTCAGCCTCCCAGCCCTTCTCAGCCTCCAATATTTTCTGGCCTCTACTTCTCTCCAGCCTCCCACCCTTTTTTGGCCTCCCACCCCTTTTTGGCCTCACATCGCTTTTTGGCCTCCCACCCCTTTTCGGCTTCTAATTTTTTCTTGTCTCTACTATTCACCGCCCTCCAACCATGTTTTGGCCTCCCACTCACTTTTGCCCTCCAATTTTTTCTGGCCTCTACTTCTCTCCAGCCTCCCACCGCTTTTCGGCCTCCCACCCCTTTTCGGCATCCTATTTTTCCTAGCATCTACTTCTCTCCAGCCTCCCACCCTTTTTTGGCCTCCCACCCCTTTTTGGCCTCACATCGCTTTTTGGCCTCCCACCCCTTTTCGGCTTCTAATTTTTTCTTGCCTCTACTATTCACCGGCCTCCCACCATGTTTTGGCCTCCCACTCATTTTTGGCCTCCAATTTCTTCTGGTCTCTACTTCTCTCCAGCCTCCCACCATTTTTTGGCCTCCCACACCTCTTTTGCCTCCCAATTTTTTCTGGTCTCTAATTCTCTCCAGCCTCCCACCGCTTTTCGGCCTCCCACCCCTTTTCGGCCTCCAATTTTTTCTAGCCTCTACTTCTCTCCAGCCTCCCACCATTTTTTGGCCTCCCACTCCTTTTCGGCCTCCAATTTTTTCCGGTCTCTACTTCTCTCCAACTTCCCATACTTTTTTGGCCTCCCACCCCTTTTTGGCCTCCCACCCCTTTTTGGCCTCCCACTCACCTTTGGCCTCCAATTTCTTCTGGTCTCTACTTCTCTCCAGCCTCCCACCCCTTTTTGGCCTCCCACACATCTTTGTCCTCCCACCCCTTTTCGGCCTCCAATTTTTTCTGGCCTCTACTTCTCTCCAGCCTCCCACCATTTTTTGGCCTCCCACTCCTTTTCGGCCTCCAATTTTTTCTGGCCTCAACTTCTCTCCAGCCTCCCACACCTTTTTGGCCTCCCACCCCTTTTCGGCCTCCAATTTTTTCTGGCCTCTACTTCTCTCCAGCCTCCCACCATTTTTTGGCCTCCCACTCCTTTTCGGCCTCCAATTTTTTCTGGCCTCTACTTCTCTCCAGCCTCCCACCCTTTTTTGACCTCCCACCCCTTTTTGGCCTCACATCGCTTTTTGGCCTCCCACCCCTTTTCGGCTTCTAATTTTTTCTTGCCTCTACTATTCAGCGGCCTCCCACCATGTTTTGGCCTCCCACTCATTTTTGGCCTCCAATTTCTTCTGGTCTCTACTTCTCTCCAGCCTCCCACCATTTTTTGGCCTCCCACACCTCTTTTGCCTCCCAATTTTTTCTGGTCTCTAATTCTCTCCAGCCTCCCACCGCTTTTCGGCCTCCCACCCCTTTTCGGCCTCCAATTTTTTCTAGCCTCTACTTCTCTCCAGCCTCCCACCATTTTTTGGCCTCCCACTCCTTTTCGGCCTCCAATTTTTTCCGGTCTCTACTTCTCTCCAACTTCCCACACTTTTTTGGCCTCCCACCCCTTTTTGGCCTCCCACCCCTTTTTGGCCTCCCACTCACCTTTGGCCTCCAATTTCTTCTGGTCTCTACTTCTCTCCAGCCTCCCACCCCTTTTTGGCCTCCCACACATCTTTGTCCTCCCACCCCTTTTCGGCCTCCAATTTTTTCTGGCCTCTACTTCTCTCCAGCCTCCCACCATTTTTTGGCCTCCCACTCCTTTTCGGCCTCCAATTTTTTCTGGCCTCAACTTCTCTCCAGCCTCCCACACCTTTTTGGCCTCCCACCCCTTTTCGGCCTCCAATTTTTTCTGGCCTCTACTTCTCTCCAGCCTCCCACCATTTTTTGGCCTCCCACTCCTTTTCGGCCTCCAATTTTTTCTGGCCTCTACTTCTCTCCAGCCTCCCACCCTTTTTTGACCTCCCACCCCTTTTTGGCCTCACATCGCTTTTTGGCCTCCCACCCCTTTTCGGCTTCTAATTTTTTCTTGCCTCTACTATTCACCGGCCTCCCACCATGTTTTGGCCTCCCACTCATTTTTGGCCGCCAACTTTTTCTGGACTCTACTTCTCTCCAGCCTCCCACCCCTTTTCGGCCTACCACCCCTTTTCGGCCCCCTATTTTATTCTGGCCTCTACTTCTCTCCAGCCTCCCACACTTTTTTGGCCTCCCACCCCTTTTTTGGCCTCCCACTCGCTTTTGGCCTCCAATATTTTCTGGCCTCTACTTCTCTCCAGCCTCCCACCCTTTTTTGGCCTCCCACCCCTTTTTGGCCTCACATCGCTTTTTGGCCTCCCACCCCTTTTCGGCTTCTAATTTTTTCTTGTCTCTACTATTCACCGCCCTCCAACCATGTTTTGGCCTCCCACTCACTTTTGCCCTCCAATTTTTTCTGGCCTCTACTTCTCTCCAGCCTCCCACCGCTTTTCGGCCTCCCACCCCTTTTCGGCATCCTATTTTTCCTAGCATCTACTTCTCTCCAGCCTCCCACCCTTTTTTGGCCTCCCACCCCTTTTTGGCCTCACATCGCTTTTTGGCCTCCCACCCCTTTTCGGCTTCTAATTTTTTCTTGCCTCTACTATTCACCGGCCTCCCACCATGTTTTGGCCTCCCACTCATTTTTGGCCTCCAATTTCTTCTGGTCTCTACTTCTCTCCAGCCTCCCACCATTTTTTGGCCTCCCACACCTCTTTTGCCTCCCAATTTTTTCTGGTCTCTAATTCTCTCCAGCCTCCCACCGCTTTTCGGCCTCCCACCCCTTTTCGGCCTCCAATTTTTTCTAGCCTCTACTTCTCTCCAGCCTCCCACCATTTTTTGGCCTCCCACTCCTTTTCGGCCTCCAATTTTTTCTCGCCTCTACTTCTCTCCAGCCTCCCACACTTTTTTGGCCTCCCACCCCTTTTTGGCCTCCCACCCCTTTTTGGCCTCCCACTCACCTTTGGCCTCCTATTTATTCTGGCCTCTACTTCTCTCCAGCCTCCCACCCCTTTTTGGCCTCCCACTCCTTTTCGGCCTCCCACCCCTTTTCGGCCTCCAATTTTTTCTAGCCTCTACTTCTCTCCAGCCTCCCACCATTTTTTGGCCTCCCACTCCTTTTCGGCCTCCAATTTTTTCTGGCCTCTACTTCTCTCCAGCCTCCCACCCTTTTTTGACCTCCCACCCCTTTTTGGCCTCACATCGCTTTTTGGCCTCCCATCCCTTTTCGGCTTCTAATTTTTTCTTGCCTCTACTATTCACCGGCCTCCCACCATGTTTTGGCCTCCCACTCATTTCTGGCCGCCAGCTTTTTCTGGTCTCTACTTCTCTCCAGCCTCCCACCCCTTTTTTGGCCTCCCACCCCTTCTCAGCCTCCCAGCCCTTCTCAGCCTCCAATATTTTCTGGCCTCTACTTCTCTCCAGCCTCCCACCCTTTTTTGGCCTCCCACCCCTTTTTGGCCTCACATCGCTTTTTGGCCTCCCACCCCTTTTCGGCTTCTAATTTTTTCTTGTCTCTACTATTCACCGCCCTCCAACCATGTTTTGGCCTCCCACTCACTTTTGCCCTCCAATTTTTTCTGGCCTCTACTTCTCTCCAGCCTCCCACCGCTTTTCGGCCTCCCACCCCTTTTCGGCATCCTATTTTTCCTAGCATCTACTTCTCTCCAGCCTCCCACCCTTTTTTGGCCTCCCACCCCTTTTTGGCCTCACATCGCTTTTTGGCCTCCCACCCCTTTTCGGCTTCTAATTTTTTCTTGCCTCTACTATTCACCGGCCTCCCACCATGTTTTGGCCTCCCACTCATTTTTGGCCTCCAATTTCTTCTGGTCTCTACTTCTCTCCAGCCTCCCACCATTTTTTGGCCTCCCACACCTCTTTTGCCTCCCAATTTTTTCTGGTCTCTAATTCTCTCCAGCCTCCCACCGCTTTTCGGCCTCCCACCCCTTTTCGGCCTCCAATTTTTTCTAGCCTCTACTTCTCTCCAGCCTCCCACCATTTTTTGGCCTCCCACTCCTTTTCGGCCTCCAATTTTTTCCGGTCTCTACTTCTCTCCAACTTCCCATACTTTTTTGGCCTCCCACCCCTTTTTGGCCTCCCACCCCTTTTTGGCCTCCCACTCACCTTTGGCCTCCAATTTCTTCTGGTCTCTACTTCTCTCCAGCCTCCCACCATTTTTTGGCCTCCCACTCCTTTTCGGCCTCCAATTTTTTCTGGCCTCAACTTCTCTCCAGCCTCCCACACCTTTTTGGCCTCCCACCCCTTTTCGGCCTCCAATTTTTTCTGGCCTCTACTTCTCTCCAGCCTCCCACCATTTTTTGGCCTCCCACTCCTTTTCGGCCTCCAATTTTTTCTGGCCTCTACTTCTCTCCAGCCTCCCACCCTTTTTTGACCTCCCACCCCTTTTTGGCCTCACATCGCTTTTTGGCCTCCCATCCCTTTTCGGCTTCTAATTTTTTCTTGCCTCTACTATTCACCGGCCTCCCACCATGTTTTGGCCTCCCACTCATTTTTGGCCGCCAACTTTTTCTGGACTCTACTTCTCTCCAGCCTCCCACCCCTTTTCGGCCTACCACCCCTTTTCGGCCCCCTATTTTATTCTGGCCTCTACTTCTCTCCAGCCTCCCACACTTTTTTGGCCTCCCACCCCTTTTTTGGCCTCCCACTCGCTTTTGGCCTCCAATTTTTTCTGGCCTCTACTTCTCTCCAGCCTCCCACCCTTTTTTGGCCTCCCACCCCTTTTTGGCCTCACATCGCTTTTTGGCCTCCCACCCCTTTTCGGCTTCTAATTTTTTCTTGTCTCTACTATTCACCGCCCTCCAACCATGTTTTGGCCTCCCACTCACTTTTGCCCTCCAATTTTTTCTGGCCTCTACTTCTCTCCAGCCTCCCACCGCTTTTCGGCCTCCCACCCCTTTTTGGCATCCTATTTTTCCTAGCATCTACTTCTCTCCAGCCTCCCACCCTTTTTTGGCCTCCCACCCCTTTTTGGCCTCACATCGCTTTTTGGCCTCCCACCCCTTTTCGGCTTCTAATTTTTTCTTGCCTCTACTATTCACCGGCCTCCCACCATGTTTTGGCCTCCCACTCATTTTTGGCCTCCAATTTCTTCTGGTCTCTACTTCTCTCCAGCCTCCCACCATTTTTTGGCCTCCCACACCTCTTTTGCCTCCCAATTTTTTCTGGTCTCTAATTCTCTCCAGCCTCCCACCGCTTTTCGGCCTCCCACCCCTTTTCGGCCTCCAATTTTTTCTAGCCTCTACTTCTCTCCAGCCTCCCACCATTTTTTGGCCTCCCACTCCTTTTCGGCCTCCAATTTTTTCTCGCCTCTACTTCTCTCCAACTTCCCACACTTTTTTGGCCTCCCACCCCTTTTTGGCCTCCCACTCACCTTTGGCCTCCAATTTCTTCTGGTCTCTACTTCTCTCCAGCCTCCCACCCCTTTTTGGCCTCCCACACATCTTTGTCCTCCCACCCCTTTTCGGCCTCCAATTTTTTCTGGCCTCTACTTCTCTCCAGCCTCCCACCATTTTTTGGCCTCCCACTCCTTTTCGGCCTCCAATTTTTTCTGGCCTCAACTTCTCTCCAGCCTCCCACACCTTTTTGGCCTCCCACCCCTTTTCGGCCTCCAATTTTTTCTGGCCTCTACTTCTCTCCAGCCTCCCACCATTTTTTGGCCTCCCACTCCTTTTCGGCCTCCAATTTTTTCTGGCCTCTACTTCTCTCCAGCCTCCCACCCTTTTTTGACCTCCCACCCCTTTTTGGCCTCACATCGCTTTTTGGCCTCCCATCCCTTTTCGGCTTCTAATTTTTTCTTGCCTCTACTATTCACCGGCCTCCCACCATGTTTTGGCCTCCCACTCATTTTTGGCCGCCAACTTTTTCTGGACTCTACTTCTCTCCAGCCTCCCACCCCTTTTCGGCCTACCACCCCTTTTCGGCCCCCTATTTTATTCTGGCCTCTACTTCTCTCCAGCCTCCCACACTTTTTTGGCCTCCCACCCCTTTTTTGGCCTCCCACTCGCTTTTGGCCTCCAATATTTTCTGGCCTCTACTTCTCTCCAGCCTCCCACCCTTTTTTGGCCTCCCACCCCTTTTTGGCCTCACATCGCTTTTTGGCCTCCCACCCCTTTTCGGCTTCTAATTTTTTCTTGTCTCTACTATTCACCGCCCTCCAACCATGTTTTGGCCTCCCACTCACTTTTGCCCTCCAATTTTTTCTGGCCTCTACTTCTCTCCAGCCTCCCACCGCTTTTCGGCCTCCCACCCCTTTTTGGCATCCTATTTTTCCTAGCATCTACTTCTCTCCAGCCTCCCACCCTTTTTTGGCCTCCCACCCCTTTTTGGCCTCACATCGCTTTTTGGCCTCCCACCCCTTTTCGGCTTCTAATTTTTTCTTGCCTCTACTATTCACCGGCCTCCCACCATGTTTTGGCCTCCCACTCATTTTTGGCCTCCAATTTCTTCTGGTCTCTACTTCTCTCCAGCCTCCCACCATTTTTTGGCCTCCCACACCTCTTTTGCCTCCCAATTTTTTCTGGTCTCTAATTCTCTCCAGCCTCCCACCGCTTTTCGGCCTCCCACCCCTTTTCGGCCTCCAATTTTTTCTAGCCTCTACTTCTCTCCAGCCTCCCACCATTTTTTGGCCTCCCACTCCTTTTCGGCCTCCAATTTTTTCTCGCCTCTACTTCTCTCCAGCCTCCCACACTTTTTTGGCCTCCCACCCCTTTTTGGCCTCCCACCCCTTTTTGGCCTCCCACTCACCTTTGGCCTCCAATTTCTTCTGGTCTCTACTTCTCTCCAGCCTCCCACCCCTTTTTGGCCTCCCACACCTCTTTGTCCTCCCACCCCTTTTCGGCCTCCAATTTTTTCTGGCCTCTACTTCTCTCCAGCCTTCCACCATTTTTTGGCCTCCCACTCCTTTTCGGCCTCCAATTTTTTCTGGCCTCTACTTCTCTCCAGCCTCCCACCCTTTTTTGGCCTCCCACCCTTTTTTGGCCTCACATCGCTTTTTGGCCTCCCATCCCTTTTCGGCTTCTAATTTTTTCTTGCCTCTACTATTCACCGGCCTCCCACCATGTTTTGGCCTCCCACTCATTTTTGGCCGCCAATTTTTTCTGGTCTCTACTTCTCTCCAGCCTCCCACACTTTTTTGGCCTCCCACCCCTTTTTGGCCTCCCACCCCTTTTTTGGCCTCCCACCCCTTTTTGGCCTCCCACCCCTTCTCAGCCTCCAATATTTTCTGGCCTCTACTTCTTTCCAGCCTCCCACCCTTTTTTGGCCTCCCACCCATTTTGGCCTCCCACTCATTTTTGACCTCCTATTTATTCTGGCCTCTACTTCTCTCCAGCCTCCCACACCTTTTTGGCCTCCCACCCCTTTTCGGCCTCCAATTTTTTCTGGCCTCTACTTCTCTCCAGCCTCCCACCCCTTTTCGGCCTCCCACCCCTTTTCGGCCACCTATTTTATTCTGGCCTCTACTTCTCTCCACCCTCCCACACTTTTTTGGCCTCCCACTCCTTTTCGGCCTCCCACTCACCTTTGGCCTCCAATTTTTTCTGGCCTCTACTTCTCTCCAGCCTCCCACCATTTTTTGGCCTCCCACTCCTTTTCGGCCTCCCTCTCACCTTTGGCCTCCAATTTTTTCTCGCGTCTACTTCTCTCCAGCCTCCCACTCCTTTTTGGCCTCCCACACCTCTTTGGCCTCCCACCCCTTTTCGGCCTCCAATTTTTTCTGGCCTCTAATTCTCTCCAGCGTCCCACCCCTTTTCGGCCTCCCACACCTTTTCGGGCCTCCAATTTTTTCTGGCCTCTACTTCTCTCCAGCCTCCCACACCTTTTTGGCCTCCCACACCTTTTCGGCCTCCAATTTCTTCTGGCCTCTACTTCTCTCCAGCCTCCCACCCCTTTTTGGCCTCCCACAACTTTTCGGCCTCCAATTTTTTCTGGCCTCTAGTTCTCTCCAGCCTCCCACCACTTTTTGACCTCCCACCCCTTTTCGGCCCCATATTTTTTTCTGGCCTCTACTTCTCTCCAGCCTCCCACCGCTTTTTGGGCTCCCTCTCCTTTTCGGTCTCCAATTTCTTCTGGCCTCTACTTCTCTCCAGCCTCCCACCGCTTTTTGGCCTCCCACTCCTTTTCGGTCTCCACTTTCTTCTGGCCTCTACTTCTCTCCAGCCTCCCACACCTTTTTGGCCTCCCACGCCTTCTTGGCCTCCAATTTTTTCTGGCCTCTACTTCTCTCCAGCCTCCCACCCTTTTTTGGCCTCCCACCCCTTTTTGGCCTCCCACTCCTTTTCGGTCTCCAATTTTTGCTGGCCTCAACTTCTCTCCAGCCTCCCACACCTTTTTGGCCTCCCACCCCTTTTCGGCCTCCAATTTTTTCTGGCCTCTACTTCTCTCCAGCCTCCCACCATTTTTTGGCCTCCCACTCCTTTTCGGCCTCCAATTTTTTCTGGCCTCTACTTCTCTCCAGCCTCCCACCCTTTTTTGGCCTCCCACCCTTTTTTGGCCTCACATCGCTTTTTGGCCTCCCATCCCTTTTCGGCTTCTAATTTTTTCTTGCCTCTACTATTCACCGGCCTCCCACCATGTTTTGGCCTCCCACTCATTTTTGGCCGCCAATTTTTTCTGGTCTCTACTTCTCTCCAGCCTCCCACCCCTTTTTTGGCCTCCCACCCCTTTTTGGCCTCCCACCCCTTCTCAGCCTCCAATATTTTCTGGCCTCTACTTCTTTCCAGCCTCCCACCCTTTTTTGGCCTCCCACCCATTTTGGCCTCCCACTCATTTTTGACCTCCTATTTATTCTGGCCTCTACTTCTCTCCAGCCTCCCACACCTTTTTGGCCTCCCACCCCTTTTCGGCCTCCAATTTTTTCTGGCCTCTACTTCTCTCCAGCCTCCCACCCCTTTTCGGCCTCCCACCCCTTTTCGGCCACCTATTTTATTCTGGCCTCTACTTCTCTCCACCCTCCCACACTTTTTTGGCCTCCCACTCCTTTTCGGCCTCCCACTCACCTTTGGCCTCCAATTTTTTCTGGCCTCTACTTCTCTCCAGCCTCCCACCATTTTTTGGCCTCCCACTCCTTTTCGGCCTCCCTCTCACCTTTGGCCTCCAATTTTTTCTCGCGTCTACTTCTCTCCAGCCTCCCACTCCTTTTTGGCCTCCCACACCTCTTTGGCCTCCCACCCCTTTTCGGCCTCCAATTTTTTCTAGCCTCTACTTCTCTCCATCCTCCCACCCTTTTTTGGCCTCCCACACCTCTTTTGACTCCCACTTTTTTCTGGCCTCCAATTTTTTCTGGCCTCTAATTCTCTCCAGCCTCCCACCCCTTTTTGGCCTCCCACCCCTTTTCGGCCTCCAATTTTTTCTAGCCTCTACTTCTCGCCAGCCTCCCACCATTTTTTGGCCTCCCACTCCTTTTCGGTCTCCCACCCCTTTTCGGCCTCCAATTTTTTCTAGCCTCTACTTCTATCCAGCCTCCCACTCATTTTTGGCCTCCTATTTATTCTGGCCTCTACTTCTCTCCAGCCTCCCACCCCTTTTTGGCCTCCCACTCCTTTTCGGCCTCCCACCCCTTTTCGGCCTCCAATTTTTTCTAGCCTCTACTTCTCTCCAGCCTCCCACCATTTTTTGGCCTCCCACTCCTTTTCGGCCTCCAATTTTTTCTGGCCTCTACTTCTCTCCAGCCTCCCACCCTTTTTTGACCTCCCACCCCTTTTTGGCCTCACATCGCTTTTTGGCCTCCCATCCCTTTTCGGCTTCTAATTTTTTCTTGCCTCTACTATTCACCGGCCTCCCACCATGTTTTGGCCTCCCACTCATTTCTGGCCGCCAGCTTTTTCTGGTCTCTACTTCTCTCCAGCCTCCCACCCCTTTTTTGGCCTCCCACCCCTTCTCAGCCTCCCAGCCCTTCTCAGCCTCCAATATTTTCTGGCCTCTACTTCTCTCCAGCCTCCCACCCTTTTTTGGCCTCCCACCCCTTTTTGGCCTCACATCGCTTTTTGGCCTCCCACCCCTTTTCGGCTTCTAATTTTTTCTTGTCTCTACTATTCACCGCCCTCCAACCATGTTTTGGCCTCCCACTCACTTTTGCCCTCCAATTTTTTCTGGCCTCTACTTCTCTCCAGCCTCCCACCGCTTTTCGGCCTCCCACCCCTTTTTGGCATCCTATTTTTCCTAGCATCTACTTCTCTCCAGCCTCCCACCCTTTTTTGGCCTCCCACCCCTTTTTGGCCTCACATCGCTTTTTGGCCTCCCACCCCTTTTCGGCTTCTAATTTTTTCTTGCCTCTACTATTCACCGGCCTCCCACCATGTTTTGGCCTCCCACTCATTTTTGGCCTCCAATTTCTTCTGGTCTCTACTTCTCTCCAGCCTCCCACCATTTTTTGGCCTCCCACACCTCTTTTGCCTCCCAATTTTTTCTGGTCTCTAATTCTCTCCAGCCTCCCACCGCTTTTCGGCCTCCCACCCCTTTTCGGCCTCCAATTTTTTCTGGCCTCTACTTCTCTCCAGCCTCCCACCATTTTTTGGCCTCCCACTCCTTTTCGGCCTCCAATTTTTTCTGGCCTCTACTTCTCTCCAGCCTCCCACACCTTTTTGGCCTCCCACCCCTTTTCGGCCTCCAATTTTTTCTGGCCTCTACTTCTCTCCAGCCTCCCACCATTTTTTGGCCTCCCACTCCTTTTCGGCCTCCAATTTTTTCTGGCCTCTACTTCTCTCCAGCCTCCCACCCTTTTTTGACCTCCCACCCCTTTTTGGCCTCACATCGCTTTTTGGCCTCCCATCCCTTTTCGGCTTCTAATTTTTCTTGCCTCTACTATTCACCGGCCTCCCACCATGTTTTGGCCTCCCACTCATTTTTGGCCGCCAACTTTTTCTGGACTCTACTTCTCTCCAGCCTCCCACCCCTTTTCGGCCTACCACCCCTTTTCGGCCCCCTATTTTATTCTGGCCTCTACTTCTCTCCAGCCTCCCACACTTTTTTGGCCTCCCACCCCTTTTTTGGCCTCCCACTCGCTTTTGGCCTCCAATATTTTCTGGCCTCTACTTCTCTCCAGCCTCCCACCCTTTTTTGGCCTCCCACCCCTTTTTGGCCTCACATCGCTTTTTGGCCTCCCACCCCTTTTCGGCTTCTAATTTTTTCTTGTCTCTACTATTCACCGCCCTCCAACCATGTTTTGGCCTCCCACTCACTTTTGCCCTCCAATTTTTTCTGGCCTCTACTTCTCTCCAGCCTCCCACCGCTTTTCGGCCTCCCACCCCTTTTTGGCATCCTATTTTTCCTAGCATCTACTTCTCTCCAGCCTCCCACCCTTTTTTGGCCTCCCACCCCTTTTTGGCCTCACATCGCTTTTTGGCCTCCCACCCCTTTTCGGCTTCTAATTTTTTCTTGCCTCTACTATTCACCGGCCTCCCACCATGTTTTGGCCTCCCACTCATTTTTGGCCTCCAATTTCTTCTGGTCTCTACTTCTCTCCAGCCTCCCACCATTTTTTGGCCTCCCACACCTCTTTTGCCTCCCAATTTTTTCTGGTCTCTAATTCTCTCCAGCCTCCCACCCCTTTTCGGCCTCCCACCCCTTTTCGGCCTCCAATTTTTTCTAGCCTCTACTTCTCTCCAGCCTCCCACCATTTTTTGGCCTCCCACTCCTTTTCGGCCTCCAATTTTTTCCGGTCTCTACTTCTCTCCAGCCTCCCACACTTTTTTGGCCTCCCACCCCTTTTTGGCCTCCCACCCCTTTTTGGCCTCCCACTCACCTTTGGCCTCCAATTTCTTCTGGTCTCTACTTCTCTCCAGCCTCCCACCCCTTTTTGGCCTCCCACACCTCTTTCTCCTCCCACCCCTTTTCGGCCTCCAATTTTTTCTGGCCTCTACTTCTCTCCAGCCTCCCACCATTTTTTGGCCTCCCACTCCTTTTCGGCCTCCAATTTTTTCTGGCCTCTACTTCTCTCCAGCCTCCCACCCTTTTTTGGCCTCCCACCCTTTTTTGGCCTCACATCGCTTTTTGGCCTCCCATCCCTTTTCGGCTTCTAATTTTTTCTTGCCTCTACTATTCACCGGCCTCCCACCATGTTTTGGCCTCCCACTCATTTTTGGCCGCCAATTTTTTCTGGTCTCTACTTCTCTCCAGCCTCCCACCCCTTTTTTGGCCTCCCACCCCTTTTTGGCCTCCCACCCCTTCTCAGCCTCCAATATTTTCTGGCCTCTACTTCTTTCCAGCCTCCCACCCTTTTTTGGCCTCCCACCCATTTTGGCCTCCCACTCATTTTTGACCTCCTATTTATTCTGGCCTCTACTTCTCTCCAGCCTCCCACACCTTTTTGGCCTCCCACCCCTTTTCGGCCTCCAATTTTTTCTGGCCTCTACTTCTCTCCAGCCTCCCACCCCTTTTCGGCCTCCCACCCCTTTTCGGCCACCTATTTTATTCTGGCCTCTACTTCTCTCCACCCTCCCACACTTTTTTGGCCTCCCACTCCTTTTCGGCCTCCCACTCACCTTTGGCCTCCAATTTTTTCTGGCCTCTACTTCTCTCCAGCCTCCCACCATTTTTTGGCCTCCCACTCCTTTTCGGCCTCCCTCTCACCTTTGGCCTCCAATTTTTTCTCGCGTCTACTTCTCTCCAGCCTCCCACTCCTTTTTGGCCTCCCACACCTCTTTGGCCTCCCACCCCTTTTCGGCCTCCAATTTTTTCTGGCCTCTAATTCTCTCCAGCGTCCCACCCCTTTTCGGCCTCCCACACCTTTTCGGGCCTCCAATTTTTTCTGGCCTCTACTTCTCTCCAGCCTCCCACACCTTTTTGGCCTCCCACACCTTTTCGGCCTCCAATTTCTTCTGGCCTCTACTTCTCTCCAGCCTCCCACCCCTTTTTGGCCTCCCACAACTTTTCGGCCTCCAATTTTTTCTGGCCTCTAGTTCTCTCCAGCCTCCCACCACTTTTTGACCTCCCACCCCTTTTCGGCCCCATATTTTTTTCTGGCCTCTACTTCTCTCCAGCCTCCCACCGCTTTTTGGGCTCCCACTCCTTTTCGGTCTCCACTTTCTTCTGGCCTCTACTTCTCTCCAGCCTCCCACACCTTTTTGGCCTCCCACGCCTTCTTGGCCTCCAATTTTTTCTGGCCTCTACTTCTCTCCAGCCTCCCACCCTTTTTTGGCCTCCCACCCCTTTTTGACCTCCCACTCCTTTTCGGTCTCCAATTTTTGCTGGCCTCAACTTCTCTCCAGCCTCCCACACCTTTTTGGCCTCCCACCCCTTTTCGGCCTCCAATTTTTTCTGGCCTCTACTTCTCTCCAGCCTCCCACCATTTTTTGGCCTCCCACTCCTTTTCGGCCTCCAATTTTTTCTGGCCTCTACTTCTCTCCAGCCTCCCACCCTTTTTTGGCCTCCCACCCTTTTTTGGCCTCACATCGCTTTTTGGCCTCCCATCCCTTTTCGGCTTCTAATTTTTTCTTGCCTCTACTATTCACCGGCCTCCCACCATGTTTTGGCCTCCCACTCATTTTTGGCCGCCAATTTTTTCTGGTCTCTACTTCTCTCCAGCATCCCACCCCTTTTTTGGCCTCCCACCCCTTTTTGGCCTCCCACCCCTTCTCAGCCTCCAATATTTTCTGGCCTCTACTTCTTTCCAGCCTCCCACCCTTTTTTGGCCTCCCACCCATTTTGGCCTCCCACTCATTTTTGACCTCCTATTTATTCTGGCCTCTACTTCTCTCCAGCCTCCCACACCTTTTTGGCCTCCCACCCCTTTTCGGCCTCCAATTTTTTCTGGCCTCTACTTCTCTCCAGCCTCCCACCCCTTTTCGGCCTCCCACCCCTTTTCGGCCACCTATTTTATTCTGGCCTCTACTTCTCTCCACCCTCCCACACTTTTTTGGCCTCCCACTCCTTTTCGGCCTCCCACTCACCTTTGGCCTCCAATTTTTTCTGGCCTCTACTTCTCTCCAGCCTCCCACCATTTTTTGGCCTCCCACTCCTTTTCGGCCTCCCTCTCACCTTTGGCCTCCAATTTTTTCTCGCGTCTACTTCTCTCCAGCCTCCCACTCCTTTTTGGCCTCCCACACCTCTTTGGCCTCCCACCCCTTTTCGGCCTCCAATTTTTTCTAGCCTCTACTTCTCTCCATCCTCCCACCCTTTTTTGGCCTCCCACACCTCTTTTGACTCCCACTTTTTTCTGGCCTCCAATTTTTTCTGGCCTCTAATTCTCTCCAGCCTCCCACCCCTTTTTGGCCTCCCACCCCTTTTCGGCCTCCAATTTTTTCTAGCCTCTACTTCTCGCCAGCCTCCCACCATTTTTTGGCCTCCCACTCCTTTTCGGTCTCCCACCCCTTTTCGGCCTCCAATTTTTTCTAGCCTCTACTTCTATCCAGCCTCCCACTCATTTTTGGCCTCCTATTTATTCTGGCCTCTACTTCTCTCCAGCCTCCCACCCCTTTTTGGCCTCCCACTCCTTTTCGGCCTCCCACCCCTTTTCGGCCTCCAATTTTTTCTAGCCTCTACTTCTCTCCAGCCTCCCACCATTTTTTGGCCTCCCACTCCTTTTCGGCCTCCAATTTTTTCTGGCCTCTACTTCTCTCCAGCCTCCCACCCTTTTTTGACCTCCCACCCCTTTTTGGCCTCACATCGCTTTTTGGCCTCCCATCCCTTTTCGGCTTCTAATTTTTTCTTGCCTCTACTATTCACCGGCCTCCCACCATGTTTTGGCCTCCCACTCATTTCTGGCCGCCAGCTTTTTCTGGTCTCTACTTCTCTCCAGCCTCCCACCCCTTTTTTGGCCTCCCACCCCTTCTCAGCCTCCCAGCCCTTCTCAGCCTCCAATATTTTCTGGCCTCTACTTCTCTCCAGCCTCCCACCCTTTTTTGGCCTCCCACCCCTTTTTGGCCTCACATCGCTTTTTGGCCTCCCACCCCTTTTCGGCTTCTAATTTTTTCTTGTCTCTACTATTCACCGCCCTCCAACCATGTTTTGTCCTCCCACTCACTTTTGCCCTCCAATTTTTTCTGGCCTCTACTTCTCTCCAGCCTCCCACCCCTTTTCGGCCTCCCACCCCTTTTCGGCATCCTATTTTTCCTAGCATCTACTTCTCTCCAGCCTCCCACCCTTTTTTGGCCTCCCACCCCTTTTTGGCCTCACATCGCTTTTTGGCCTCCCACCCCTTTTCGGCTTCTAATTTTTTCTTGCCTCTACTATTCACCGGCCTCCCACCATGTTTTGGCCTCCCACTCATTTTTGGCCTCCAATTTCTTCTGGTCTCTACTTCTCTCCAGCCTCCCACCATTTTTTGGCCTCCCACACCTCTTTTGCCTCCCAATTTTTTCTGGTCTCTAATTCTCTCCAGCCTCCCACCGCTTTTCGGCCTCCCACCCCTTTTCGGCCTCCAATTTTTTCTAGCCTCTACTTCTCTCCAGCCTCCCACCATTTTTTGGCCTCCCACTCCTTTTCGGCCTCCAATTTTTTCCGGTCTCTACTTCTCTCCAGCCTCCCACACTTTTTTGGCCTCCCACCCCTTTTTGGCCTCCCACCCCTTTTTGGCCTCCCACTCACCTTTGGCCTCCAATTTCTTCTGGTCTCTACTTCTCTCCAGCCTCCCACCCCTTTTTGGCCTCCCACACCTCTTTGTCCTCCCACCCCTTTTCGGCCTCCAATTTTTTCTGGCCTCTACTTCTCTCCAGCCTCCCACCATTTTTTGGCCTCCCACTCCTTTTCGGCCTCCAATTTTTTCTGGCCTCAACTTCTCTCCAGCCTCCCACACCTTTTTGGCCTCCCACCCCTTTTCGGCCTCCAATTTTTTCTGGCCTCTACTTCTCTCCAGCCTCCCACCATTTTTTGGCCTCCCACTCCTTTTCGGCCTCCAATTTTTTCTGGCCTCTACTTCTCTCCAGCCTCCCACCCTTTTTTGACCTCCCACCCCTTTTTGGCCTCACATCGCTTTTTGGCCTCCCATCCCTTTTCGGCTTCTAATTTTTTCTTGCCTCTACTATTCACCGGCCTCCCACCATGTTTTGGCCTCCCACTCATTTTTGGCCGCCAACTTTTTCTGGACTCTACTTCTCTCCAGCCTCCCACCCCTTTTCGGCCTACCACCCCTTTTCGGCCCCCTATTTTATTCTGGCCTCTACTTCTCTCCAGCCTCCCACACTTTTTTGGCCTCCCACCCCTTTTTTGGCCTCCCACTCGCTTTTGGCCTCCAATTTTTTCTGGCCTCTACTTCTCTCCAGCCTCCCACCCTTTTTTGGCCTCCCACCCCTTTTTGGCCTCACATCGCTTTTTGGCCTCCCACCCCTTTTCGGCTTCTAATTTTTTCTTGTCTCTACTATTCACCGCCCTCCAACCATGTTTTGGCCTCCCACTCACTTTTGCCCTCCAATTTTTTCTGGCCTCTACTTCTCTCCAGCCTCCCACCGCTTTTCGGCCTCCCACCCCTTTTTGGCATCCTATTTTTCCTAGCATCTACTTCTCTCCAGCCTCCCACCCTTTTTTGGCCTCCCACCCCTTTTTGGCCTCACATCGCTTTTTGGCCTCCCACCCCTTTTCGGCTTCTAATTTTTTCTTGCCTCTACTATTCACCGGCCTCCCACCATGTTTTGGCCTCCCACTCATTTTTGGCCTCCAATTTCTTCTGGTCTCTACTTCTCTCCAGCCTCCCACCATTTTTTGGCCTCCCACACCTCTTTTGCCTCCCAATTTTTTCTGGTCTCTAATTCTCTCCAGCCTCCCACCGCTTTTCGGCCTCCCACCCCTTTTCGGCCTCCAATTTTTTCTAGCCTCTACTTCTCTCCAGCCTCCCACCATTTTTTGGCCTCCCACTCCTTTTCGGCCTCCAATTTTTTCTCGCCTCTACTTCTCTCCAGCCTCCCACACTTTTTTGGCCTCCCACCCCTTTTTGGCCTCCCACCCCTTTTTGGCCTCCCACTCACCTTTGGCCGCCAATTTCTTCTGGTCTCTACTTCTCTCCAGCCTCCCACCCCTTTTTGGCCTCCCACACCTCTTTGTCCTCCCACCCCTTTTCGGCCTCCAATTTTTTCTGGCCTCTACTTCTCTCCAGCCTCCCACCATTTTTTGGCCTCCCACTCCTTTTCGGCCTCCAATTTTTTCTGGCCTCTACTTCTCTCCAGCCTCCCACCCTTTTTTGGCCTCCCACCCTTTTTTGGCCTCACATCGATTTTTGGCCTCCCATCCCTTTTCGGCTTCTAATTTTTTCTTGCCTCTACTATTCACCGGCCTCCCACCATGTTTTGGCCTCCCACTCATTTTTGGCCGCCAATTTTTTCTGGTCTCTACTTCTCTCCAGCCTCCCACCCCTTTTTTGGCCTCCCACCCCTTTTTGGCCTCCCACCCCTTCTCAGCCTCCAATATTTTCTGGCCTCTACTTCTTTCCAGCCTCCCACCCTTTTTTGGCCTCCCACCCATTTTGGCCTCCCACTCATTTTTGACCTCCTATTTATTCTGGCCTCTACTTCTCTCCAGCCTCCCACACCTTTTTGGCCTCCCACCCCTTTTCGGCCTCCAATTTTTTCTGGCCTCTACTTCTCTCCAGCCTCCCACCCCTTTTCGGCCTCCCACCCCTTTTCGGCCACCTATTTTATTCTGGCCTCTACTTCTCTCCACCCTCCCACACTTTTTTGGCCTCCCACTCCTTTTCGGCCTCCCACTCACCTTTGGCCTCCAATTTTTTCTGGCCTCTACTTCTCTCCAGCCTCCCACCATTTTTTGGCCTCCCACTCCTTTTCGGCCTCCCTCTCACCTTTGGCCTCCAATTTTTTCTCGCGTCTACTTCTCTCCAGCCTCCCACTCCTTTTTGGCCTCCCACACCTCTTTGGCCTCCCACCCCTTTTCGGCCTCCAATTTTTTCTGGCCTCTAATTCTCTCCAGCGTCCCACCCCTTTTCGGCCTCCCACACCTTTTCGGGCCTCCAATTTTTTCTGGCCTCTACTTCTCTCCAGCCTCCCACCCCTTTTTGGCCTCCCACACCTCTTTGGCCTCCCACCCCTTTTCGGCCTCCAATTTTTTCTAGCCTCTACTTCTCTCCATCCTCCCACCCTTTTTTGGCCTCCCACACCTCTTTTGACTCCCACTTTTTTCTGGCCTCCAATTTTTTCTGGCCTCTAATTCTCTCCAGCCTTCCACCCCTTTTTGGCCTCCCACCCCTTTTCGGCCTCCAATTTTTTCTAGCCTCTACTTCTCGCCAGCCTCCCATCATTTTTTGGCCTCCCACTCCTTTTCGGTCTCCCACCCCTTTTCGGCCTCCAATTTTTTCTAGCCTCTACTTCTATCCAGCCTCCCACTCATTTTTGGCCTCCTATTTATTCTGGCCTCTACTTCTCTCCAGCCTCCCACCCCTTTTTGGCCTCCCACTCCTTTTCGGCCTCCCACCCCTTTTCGGCCTCCAATTTTTTCTAGCCTCTACTTCTCTCCAGCCTCCCACCATTTTTTGGCCTCCCACTCCTTTTCGGCCTCCAATTTTTTCTGGCCTCTACTTCTCTCCAGCCTCCCACCCTTTTTTGACCTCCCACCCCTTTTTGGCCTCACATCGCTTTTTGGCCTCCCATCCCTTTTCGGCTTCTAATTTTTTCTTGCCTCTACTATTCACCGGCCTCCCACCATGTTTTGGCCTCCCACTCATTTCTGGCCGCCAGCTTTTTCTGGTCTCTACTTCTCTCCAGCCTCCCACCCCTTTTTTGGCCTCCCACCCCTTCTCAGCCTCCCAGCCCTTCTCAGCCTCCAATATTTTCTGGCCTCTACTTCTCTCCAGCCTCCCACCCTTTTTTGGCCTCCCACCCCTTTTTGGCCTCACATCGCTTTTTGGCCTCCCACCCCTTTTCGGCTTCTAATTTTTTCTTGTCTCTACTATTCACCGCCCTCCAACCATGTTTTGGCCTCCCACTCACTTTTGCCCTCCAATTTTTTCTGGCCTCTACTTCTCTCCAGCCTCCCACCGCTTTTCGGCCTCCCACCCCTTTTCGGCATCCTATTTTTCCTAGCATCTACTTCTCTCCAGCCTCCCACCCTTTTTTGGCCTCCCACCCCTTTTTGGCCTCACATCGCTTTTTGGCCTCCCACCCCTTTTCGGCCTCCAATTTTTTCTTGCCTCTACTATTCACCGGCCTCCCACCATGTTTTGGCCTCCCACTCATTTTTGGCCTCCAATTACTTCTGGTCTCTACTTCTCTCCAGCCTCCCACCATTTTTTGGCCTCCCACACCTCTTTTGCCTCCCAATTTTTTCTGGTCTCTAATTCTCTCCAGCCTCCCACCCCTTTTCGGCCTCCCACCCCTTTTCGGCCTCCAATTTTTTCTAGCCTCTACTTCTCTCCAGCCTCCCACCATTTTTTGGCCTCCCACTCCTTTTCGGCCTCCAATTTTTTCCGGTCTCTACTTCTCTCCAGCCTCCCACACTTTTTTGGCCTCCCACCCCTTTTTGGCCTCCCACCCCTTTTTGGCCTCCCACTCACCTTTGGCCTCCAATTTCTTCTGGTCTCTACTTCTCTCCAGCCTCCCACCCCTTTTTGGCCTCCCACACCTCTTTGTCCTCCCACCCCTTTTCGGCCTCCAATTTTTTCCGCTCTCTACTTCTCTCCAGCCTCCCACACTTTTTTGGCCTCCCACCCCTTTTTGGCCTCCCACCCCTTTTTGGCCTCCCACTCACCTTTGGCCTCCAATTTCTTCTGGTCTCTACTTCTCTCCAGCCTCCCACCCCTTTTTGGCCTCCCACACCTCTTTGTCCTCCCACCCCTTTTCGGCCTCCAATTTTTTCTGGCCTCTACTTCTCTCCAGCCTCCCACCATTTTTTGGCCTCCCACTCCTTTTCGGCCTCCAATTTTTTCCGGTCTCTACTTCTCTCCAGCCTCCCACACTTTTTTGGCCTCCCACCCCTTTTTGGCCTCCCACCCCTTTTTGGCCTCCCACTCACCTTTGGCCTCCAATTTCTTCTGGTCTCTACTTCTCTCCAGCCTCCCACCCCTTTTTGGCCTCCCACACCTCTTTGTCCTCCCACCCCTTTTCGGCCTCCAATTTTTTCTGGCCTCTACTTCTCTCCAGCCTCCCACCATTTTTTGGCCTCCCACTCCTTTTCGGCCTCCAATTTTTTCTGGCCTCTACTTCTCTCCAGCCTCCCACCCTTTTTTGGCCTCCCACCCTTTTTTGGCCTCACATCGCTTTTTGGCCTCCCATCCCTTTTCGGCTTCTAATTTTTTCTTGCCTCTACTATTCACCGGCCTCCCACCATGTTTTGGCCTGCCACTCATTTTTGGCCGCCAATTTTTTCTGGTCTCTACTTCTCTCCAGCCTCCCACCCCTTTTTTGGCCTCCCACCCCTTTTTGGCCTCCCACCCCTTCTCAGCCTCCAATATTTTCTGGCCTCTACTTCTTTCCAGCCTCCCACCCTTTTTTGGCCTCCCACCCATTTTGGCCTCCCACTCATTTTTGACCTCCTATTTATTCTGGCCTCTACTTCTCTCCAGCCTCCCACACCTTTTTGGCCTCCCACCCCTTTTCGGCCTCCAATTTTTTCTGGCCTCTACTTCTCTCCAGCCTCCCACCCCTTTTCGGCCTCCCACCCCTTTTCGGCCACCTATTTTATTCTGGCCTCTACTTCTCTCCACCCTCCCACACTTTTTTGGCCTCCCACTCCTTTTCGGCCTCCCACTCACCTTTGGCCTCCAATTTTTTCTGGCCTCTACTTCTCTCCAGCCTCCCACCATTTTTTGGCCTCCCACTCCTTTTCGGCCTCCCTCTCACCTTTGGCCTCCAATTTTTTCTCGCGTCTACTTCTCTCCAGCCTCCCACTCCTTTTTGGCCTCCCACACCTCTTTGGCCTCCCACCCCTTTTCGGCCTCCAATTTTTTCTGGCCTCTAATTCTCTCCAGCGTCCCACCCCTTTTCGGCCTCCCACACCTTTTCGGGCCTCCAATTTTTTCTGGCCTCTACTTCTCTCCAGCCTCCCACACCTTTTTGGCCTCCCACACCTTTTCGGCCTCCGATTTCTTCTGGCCTCTACTTCTCTCCAGCCTCCCACCCCTTTTTGGCCTCCCACAACTTTTCGGCCTCCAATTTTTTCTGGCCTCTACTTCTCTCCAGCCTCCCACCACTTTTTGACCTCCCACCCCTTTTCGGCCCCATATTTTTTTCTGGCCTCTACTTCTCTCCAGCCTCCCACCGCTTTTTGGGCTCCCTCTCCTTTTCGGTCTCCAATTTCTTCTGGCCTCTACTTCTCTCCAGCCTCCCACCGCTTTTTGGCCTCCCACTCCTTTTCGGTCTCCACTTTCTTCTGGCCTCTACTTCTCTCCAGCCTCCCACACTTTTTTGGCCTCCCACGCCTTCTTGGCCTCCAATTTTTTCTGGCCTCTACTTCTCTCCAGCCTCCCACCCTTTTTTGGCCTCCCACCCCTTTTTGGCCTCCCACCCCTTTTCGGCCTCCAATTTTTTCTGGCCTCTACTTCTCTCCAGCCTCCCACCATTTTTTGGCCTCCCACTCCTTTTCGGCCTCCAATTTTTTCTGGCCTCTACTTCTCTCCAGCCTCCCACCCTTTTTTGGCCTCCCACCCTTTTTTGGCCTCACATCGATTTTTGGCCTCCCATCCCTTTTCGGCTTCTAATTTTTTCTTGCCTCTACTATTCACCGGCCTCCCACCATGTTTTGGCCTGCCACTCATTTTTGGCCGCCAATTTTTTCTGGTCTCTACTTCTCTCCAGCCTCCCACCCCTTTTTTGGCCTCCCACCCCTTTTTGGCCTCCCACCCCTTCTCAGCCTCCAATATTTTCTGGCCTCTACTTCTTTCCAGCCTCCCACCCTTTTTTGGCCTCCCACCCATTTTGGCCTCCCACTCATTTTTGACCTCCTATTTATTCTGGCCTCTACTTCTCTCCAGCCTCCCACACCTTTTTGGCCTCCCACCCCTTTTCGGCCTCCAATTTTTTCTGGCCTCTACTTCTCTCCAGCCTCCCACCCCTTTTCGGCCTCCCACCCCTTTTCGGCCACCTATTTTATTCTGGCCTCTACTTCTCTCCACCCTCCCACACTTTTTTGGCCTCCCACTCCTTTTCGGCCTCCCACTCACCTTTGGCCTCCAATTTTTTCTGGCCTCTACTTCTCTCCAGCCTCCCACCATTTTTTGGCCTCCCACTCCTTTTCGGCCTCCCTCTCACCTTTGGCCTCCAATTTTTTCTCGCGTCTACTTCTCTCCAGCCTCCCACTCCTTTTTGGCCTCCCACCCCTTTTCGGCCTCCAATTTTTTCTAGCCTCTACTTCTCTCCATCCTCCCACCCTTTTTTGGCCTCCCACACCTCTTTTGACTCCCACTTTTTTCTGGCCTCCAATTTTTTCTGGCCTCTAATTCTCTCCAGCCTCCCACCCCTTTTTGGCCTCCCACCCCTTTTCGGCCTCCAATTTTTTCTAGCCTCTACTTCTCGTTAGCCTCCCACCCCTTTTTGGCCTCCCACTCCTTTTCGGCCTCCCACCCCTTTTTCGGCCTCCAATTTTTTCTAGCCTCTACTTCTCTCCAGCCTCCCACCATTTTTTGGCCTCCCACTCCTTTTCGGCCTCCAATTTTTTCTGGCCTCTACTTCTCTCCAGCCTCCCACCCTTTTTTGACCTCCCACCCCTTTTTGGCCTCACATCGCTTTTTGGCCTCCCATCCCTTTTCGGCTTCTAATTTTTTCTTGCCTCTACTATTCACCGGCCTCCCACCATGTTTTGGCCTCCCACTCATTTTTGGCCTCCAATTTCTTCTGGTCTCTACTTCTCTCCAGCCTCCCACCATTTTTTGGCCTCCCACACCTCTTTTGCCTCCCAATTTTTTCTGGTCTCTAATTCTCTCCAGCCTCCCACCGCTTTTCGGCCTCCCACCCCTTTTCGGCCTCCAATTTTTTCTAGCCTCTACTTCTCTCCAGCCTCCCACCATTTTTTGGCCTCCCACTCCTTTTCGGCCTCCACTTTTTTCTCGCCTCTACTTCTCTCCAGCCTCCCACACTTTTTTGGCCTCCCACCCCTTTTTGGCCTCCCACCCCTTTTTGGCCTCCCACTCACCTTTGGCCTCCAATTTCTTCTGGTCTCTACTTCTCTCCAGCCTCCCACCCCTTTTTGGCCTCCCACACCTCTTTGTCCTCCCACCCCTTTTCGGCCTCCAATTTTTTATGGCCTCTACTTCTCTCCAGCCTCCCACCATTTTTTGGCCTCCCACTCCTTTTCGGCCTCCAATTTTTTCTGGCCTCTACTTCTCTCCAGCCTCCCACCCTTTTTTGGCCTCCCACCCTTTTTTGGCCTCACATCGCTTTTTGGCCTCCCATCCCTTTTCGGCTTCTAATTTTTTTCTTGCCTCTACTATTCACCGGCCTCCCACCATGTTTTGGCCTCCCACTCATTTTTGGCCGCCAATTTTTTCTGGTCTCTACTTCTCTCCAGCCTCCCACCCCTTTTTTGGCCTCCCACCCCTTTTTGGCCTCCCACCCCTTCTCAGCCTCCAATATTTTCTGGCCTCTACTTCTTTCCAGCCTCCCACCCTTTTTTGGCCTCCCACCCATTTTGGCCTCCCACTCATTTTTGACCTCCTATTTATTCTGGCCTCTACTTCTCTCCAGCCTCCCACACCTTTTTGGCCTCCCACCCCTTTTCGGCCTCCAATTTTTTCTGGCCTCTACTTCTCTCCAGCCTCCCACCCCTTTTCGGCCTCCCACCCCTTTTCGGCCACCTATTTTATTCTGGCCTCTACTTCTCTCCACCCTCCCACACTTTTTTGGCCTCCCACTCCTTTTCGGCCTCCCACTCACCTTTGGCCTCCAATTTTTTCTGGCCTCTACTTCTCTCCAGCCTCCCACCATTTTTTGGCCTCCCACTCCTTTTCGGCCTCCCTCTCACCTTTGGCCTCCAATTTTTTCTCGCGTCTACTTCTCTCCAGCCTCCCACTCCTTTTTGGCCTCCCACACCTCTTTGGCCTCCCACCCCTTTTCGGCCTCCAATTTTTTCTGGCCTCTAATTCTCTCCAGCGTCCCACCCCTTTTCGGCCTCCCACACCTTTTCGGCCTCCAATTTCTTCTGGCCTCTACTTCTCTCCAGCCTCCCACCCCTTTTTGGCCTCCCACAACTTTTCGGCCTCCAATTTTTTCTGGCCTCTACTTCTCTCCAGCCTCCCACCACTTTTTGACCTCCCACCCCTTTTCGGCCCCATATTTTTTTCTGGCCTCTACTTCTCTCCAGCCTCCCACCGCTTTTTGGGCTCCCTCTCCTTTTCGGTCTCCAATTTCTTCTGGCCTCTACTTCTCTCCAGCCTCCCACCGCTTTTTGGCCTCCCACTCCTTTTCGGTCTCCACTTTCTTCTGGCCTCTACTTCTCTCCAGCCTCCCACCCCTTTTTGGCCTCCCACCCCTTTTTGGCCTCCCACTCCTTTTCGGTCTCCAATTTTTTCTGGCCTCAACTTCTCTCCAGCCTCCCACACCTTTTTGGCCTCCCACCCCTTTTCGGCCTCCAATTTTTTCTGGCCTCTACTTCTCTCCAGCCTCCCACCATTTTTTGGCCTCCCACTCCTTTTCGGCCTCCAATTTTTTCTGGCCTCTACTTCTCTCCAGCCTCCCACCATTTTTTGGCCTCCCACTCCTTTTCGGCCTCCAATTTTTTCTGGCCTCTACTTCTCTCCAGCCTCCCACCATTTTTTGGCCTCCCACACCTTCTCGGCCTCCAATTTTTTCTGGCCTCTACTTATCAATAGCCTCCACCATTTTCTGGTCTCCCACACCTTTTGGCCTCCAATTTTTTCTGGCCTCTACTTCTCTCCAGCCTCCCACCTTTTCTTGGCCTCCCACTCCTTTTCAGCCTCCAATTTTTTCTGGCCTCTACTTCTCTCCAGCCTCCCACCCTTTTTGGCCTCCAATTTTTTCTGGCCTCTAATACTCTCCAGTCTTCCACCCTTTTTTGGCCTCCCACCCCATTTAGGCCTCCACTTTTTCCTGCCTCTACTTTCCTCTGGCTTCCTACCACATTTTGGGCCCCCCCACCCTGTTTCAGCCTCCAGTTTTTGCCTCTCCCAAACACCTGTCCCTCAACTTATCTGGGGGCTGGGAGTCTGAAGCCATTTTTCCAAAACAACCACATCAGCTAACCTGGATATTCCTATGGACACCAGGTTCCTTGTGGGAGGCATTGGCCTGCCAACCTTGCACAGCCTCTGAGAAAGTGCTAGTCTTTGATGAAAAACAGGCCTTGGATGAAAGATAAGAGACTGTTGAGTTATGCCACAGTGGCAGGGAAAAACAACGGACAGCTGTGTTTTGCTGATTAGGGATATCAATTAAACTCAGACACCAGAGTGAAAAGAGCAGGTGTATTTTACAAGAAATAACTAAATAATATAACAGAATAATACAGAAAACATACAGTAAGAAAAGACAGAATAGTGCACTTAAACAGTTAGGAAAATACAGGGTAATGCATCAAATCATTACTACTTGAGAGAGAGAATAGTGATTAAGAAAGATCCATCACCACTTCCATACGTTACCATCATCCAGATCCGCAGTCGCTGGGAAGCCCCGGTTACAGCGAGGATTTGGAGAACCTTTCCCTGCAAGTGGGAAGTCCTATGCAGTGCGTCCACCCGTAGGTGAGGCTTCCAAAGTCGCTGTGAGCGGGTCCAGCCTTATATACCCAAAAATCAGCAAGCCAGAATAGCTGGCACCTTTGTTTTAAGCAGAAATAGCTGGTTTTCATCTCACGTTAGGTTCCCCCGCAGAGCCTGGCCAGGGCTTAAGGGAGAAGCTAAGGGAGTTTCCCTGCTTAGCTAGTTAATTTACGAGCAAGGTCACAAGGCCAGACAACTGTTTCTGTGGCCTTGTTATCTTGCTCACACATAAAGAAATATAAGGATACATTCAAGATAGGCATGTTTTATGATGTTTAAGCTACATCTTCTATGCATATTTCACTAATGACTACATATGGAGTTAGCAGTTTCAGTTCAGGGCCTGTTGCTCAGGCTTCAGTATTCCCACCTTTTACATCAGAATAGTTGGTTCGCTATAACTTAGTATAATACCTATTAGCACAATGGTTATCAGTTATAAAATGTACAGGATTCATCTATAGGTCAACTCTGGCTTGGGCTTATTGTCCAAGCCTTAGCACTTCAAGCTGCAACACTAAACTGTGGAAAAGTACTGGACTGTGAGAAGATGCTACCGCGAGAACAGCGCGTGAACGAGAGGGTGATTGGTCAGCACAGCGCGTGTCAGAGTGGTCTTATGCTGATAGGAGAAAAGGCTGATAGCTGTCTAATTGCTGATTTGTTAACTATGAAGTAAGAGCTTTACCAACAGCATCCGAGAGCATAAGCATGTATCATTGTAACAATAAACTCTCTCTTTCTCTCTCTTTTTCTCTCTGGATTTCTTCGGGAGTCCATGCCTCAGTTGCCACAGTTCCTCTTCATCATCTGCACAAAAACAGCACCAGGAGTCAGCACCATGTTAGCTGACACAGCCCTCTTGTGCAACATGCTCCTTCTCAAAAGCATCAGACTTTCTGCTCATCTGCTCCGTACCGGTTTCGGTGTTGGACACTACGGCGATCATCGCTTGTGGCACCTATGACATCAAAAGACAAAACATCGTAGTTGTGCTTGTGTGAAAACACTGGGGCCGTGCTCCTCCTCTCTACTACCCCAGCTCATTTCAAATGCTCATCCTATTCCAAAGGCTGCCTACACAGCACCTGCAAAACAACATGGTTCTCTGCAGGGAATTAGGAAAGGCAATGAGCCATCCTGTACCCTGAAAGACCCTGCACCTTACATCCCTGCCCCTTTTCTGAGAAATGCTAAAATTCCATATACAAATGCACACAAGATGCTCATTCTAACCCTTGCTACATTATCTCATCTTTGGTCCTATTTAGACAGATGATATCAACAACTTACAATGTGTACAGCAATACTAGGGAAAAAAACAAGCTCCCATCTTCAATAAAGTTAGAAAAGCCAGGAAAATACAACACATATGCTATTAAGCCATCTTAAACACACACACCCACCACCACTTAATACAAAATTACTTACCTGAAAATAAACCACTACGTGCCACTGCACCTCCTCTTATATATGCTGCTGAACCTTGACTGATCCTGAAACTCTTACCTTGGGTAGCTCTATTTCTGTGGTTATCAAAACACACCTGCCCAAAGAGCTTTGACAGCTCAAAAGCTGCTATTTACACAAGGACCACTAGAGCACTGACCTCAGAGAGGCCCAAGAGCAGAATGACCACCCTGAGGAGAGGCTGTGGTTTATATACCCCAGGCCCCACCCACCACCCTGACCACAATCACCTGGGAAAGGGGAGGGGTGAACCACCAGAAGGCACAAAAGCAGCCAGGGGAGCAGAAGCAAGTTTTCTCACCTGCCTTAAGTTTACTGAATGGAAAGTGCTGTTTGAAGAAAGTGACCCTTACTGGAAATGACAATATCTGCTCTCTCGCTACATCTATTGCATCAACGATGTGACTGGGTAGGGAATTAAAATTAGCTTTTCTGAGGTGGTATAGATAGAAAAAGACAGATATTGTACTAAGCTATCAGCTAAATAACCAATACTAACTGTACTAACCTGTACTAACCAATCAGCTAAATGCAATAACAATATCATTATCCAAAAGGATGTGCTTTAGTTTCCTATGAAAAAAATGAAATGCTACGGGGTTACGCTTCTTTTCTAGCAAGACCACGCATGCTACCTAACTTCTAACAGAACCGTGTTCTGGATAGGAGTAAAGAACAAAGCACAGTGAGATGGAGAAATCACTATAAAAGGGATGAGGAGTCCTGCTGGGGCATGGTGGAAGAAAAACAGAGTCAGGGAGCAAGAGAGATGGAAATAGAGAGAAAGTGATGAGAGGGGAGCAAAAAGGACAGAAAGAGAGAGAAATTAAATGAGGGGAATAAGGAAGGTGGGAGGAGAGGAGAGAAATAGATGGAGAAGAAGCCAGAAGGGTTGATAGAGTAAGAGAAAGACAGACAGATCAGGGCAAAGAGAGGGACAACAAGAAAACTGTGGTACGCTGCAGGATGAGGAAAAAGGGGCAGAGAGAAGGACAGAGGGGAATAATGGGACAGGGAGCTTGACAGGGGGATATAGTGAGAGTTAATGGGACAGGGAGCTTGACAGGGGGATATAGTGATGGGACAAGCCATGATATGGAGATACACATTCAAATGGTTAGGGAGAGGATGGAGTAACTAAGACAAAGAAGAAAGGGGGTGAGGCAGAGATGGAGAAAGAAACATTAGAGAAATGGATAGAGTGACTGGACAGAGTCAGAGAGATAGAAAAACAAAGGACAGTGCAAGATAGGAAACTAGAGAATCAAGAAGAGAGAGAAGAGACAGAGATCTAGAAGACAGGTGAGGGACAGGGAGCCAGAGAGCAGGAGACCACTGCAGAAGAGAGAGGGACACAGAGCAGGATGCTGGATTAGAGAGCAAAGAGCAACAGAGAATGACAGAGAGGTGGAGTACGACAAAGAACAGAGACAGAGAACAGGACAGAGAGATGAAGCAATAAATAATTGAGACAGGGAGAAGCACAAAGGGTCAGAGAAAGGATGAGATAAACAGGGAGGAAAAGAGGGACACCAAGATATAGAATAAGGGGGGTGGGCATCAATGACCAAGGTAAAGGGATACAGAATGCCAGGGGAGGAGGGAGAGAGAGCAACTCAGAGACATGGAGCGGCACAGACAGGCACGGAGAGGAAAAGAACGCCAGGGAACAGGTCAGAGAAGTTGTGGGCAAAAACAGACCAATGCCGATCAGGACCGAGAACTGGAAAAGGAAAAAACCAGCACTAGGCTACAGGAGAGAGGTGGAGGATGAAAAAAAGGAAGGAGAGGGAGAGGAACAAAGGCATCTAGAGAAAAAGAAAAAGGGAGAGCTAGAAAAAGACACAACAAGAGGGAGTGGGAGCAGGAGAGAAGAAGGAGAGTAAAGGGAAGCAAAAACATCACAGCAGTGTGGGATAGAGAGGGGGCCAGGGGAGAGCCCAAAACGCACAAGAGGGGCGACAGGGCCCTGAGGGTCTGCGACTCACCCCAGCCGTCGCTCTCAGCGCTGCCAGGAAAATTTGCCAGTTCAGAGCCTTCTTTCTCCTTCTCTCCTCCCTTCCTCTTTTGTAGCTCCAGTCGCTTGGCTGTCCTCCCCCTAAAAGAATACGTGGGTGTCTCTCAGTTCTTACGAGACACGGCTTCCTGTTCATGCAGCCTCACTCACTGCGGCCGTACCGCACTTGGGGTGACGCACACAGACCCTATGGTGCACGTTGGCGGTCTGGCTTGCTGCGGACTATGAAGAGGGCTGCTTCCTCATCCAGAGAGGCAGGTTCTCTCTTCCTGCAGTGGGAGGCGGGTGCTGCCCAGATGGCCTTGATTTCCTTCTTCATTCCCTTTCTCCAGCCTCTCCAGCTTCAGCTGTGGCAGCTCCTGTCCATATCCAGAAAACATCCCAGGGGCCTGTCCCTTTTCACCTCTATGCTGAGAGGAGCACAAGGCCAGGCAGAGACACCCCACACAGTTCTGAGGTGGGTCCAGTCAGCAGCATCCCCAGGGAAGGAACAGGCAAGCACAGCCTCAGTGCGGCCTCTGGGAGAAGGAAAGATGAAGCGACTACCATTATTACCATAGATCACCCCTGGCCGGAGCCCTCCTTCCACAGGGGCTTCTGCAGATGCACCAAGGGCCAGCTTGCTGCCATCCCCACAGGGCTTGGGGGTGACCTGGGGCTATGGGACAGGCTTCAGGGGAGGTGCGAGAGCTGGGGCCAGCTGCACGGTGCGGGTGAGGCCAGTACCAGCTCAAGGGGAGCTCTGGCAAGCTGGGGAGGCACCCAGCACCAACCCCTGGCAGGGACACCCATCTTCTTCCCCTCTTCCTTTCTACCAGCTCTCAGGTAACTCTCTGGGGCTCCGCCGGCCCAGATCACCTCCAGCAGAGTGGAGGCATGACACAGCAGGTGGTGTGAAGCTTCCTGTCCCACCACTGCCATGTGGCCAGCAGGCAGGAGGTGCCCCCACACCTGCCAAAGGGGCTTGCTGGCCTCAGCAGTGGCCTTGGCCCTCACCCACCACCAGGAATCACACCCCAGCAAGTCATCATACTGCGGCAGCAGGAAAGCCAGCTCTGGCAGTGCTGTGCACCCGTGCAGTGCTGGCACTGCAGTCCTGCACTTTGCACGCCGAGCGCCCACCGACAGCGTGCACGTGGGGTGGCGGCAGCATTTCCTTACCAGGAGGCAGCACCAAGTGTGGCCGCACCACCCCACAGGCATTGGAGCATCACGTTGATGTTACTGGTGGGTGGCAGTGTGGGGCATGGGGGCACCTCTGCGTCGCCCACCTGCAGTACCATGTTGCGTTTGCCAGACAGCAGCAGTGAGCACAGGCAAGCGCCACACCCCACACGAGCAGCGGCCGAGCGGCAGTACTGTTCGTTGGATGTGGGGCGGTGAGCCACTGCGCACGCACTCTCGAGGTATGGGCACAAAGCTTTTTGGGGAGCAGCCAGAAGCCCGCAGGAAACCACATGAAAGCAGTAACAAAACTATCCCTCGTGCTGCGTTACAGGGGCCGTAGTGTTAGCAAGGACTATGCTGTGCTATGCACGCCCGTGAGCAATGCAGCTGCCTGGCAGCCAAGTCTGCAAAACCTACAGCTCCTGGCACGTGCTGGCAAACACAGCATGGCCGCCTGCAAGTCAAGTGCTGGAAGACCACATGTCCCAGCACGCCCCAGGGAACCAACATGGCTGACCAGAAACCCCATACACCAGGACTACAGCTCCTGCTATGTTGTGAGAGGCAGCTTTCCCTACTTTCTGACCCTGCAGGGACACCATTGTTCACCCCTCCCAACCCCCACCAATACACCCAGAAGCCCCACCAGGCGCAGCCCTGGACAGCCTGCCCCACAGTGTCCCTGCCACCGGCTTCAACACCGAGCAGTGTCCCCCCGTTGCTCTGTGCCACCCCATTGCCACCCTGCAAACACCACCATCCTCTCCATGAGTTCCTTCCCCAGGAGCTGCCAGTTGATTGCACAGCTCCACTCACCTTCTCCCTTGGTGCAGCCACAGCCAAGCAACACTCAGTGACTGCTCTGCTCCTCCCTTGGTTTACACCGACCCCTCTGAGGGCTCTCCTGCTTTCAACAGCAGCACCCACCCCTCCACCTGGAGCAACCCCTTTACAGGGAGGGGCCACTGCCATCAGCCTCATTGCCCACACCTGGGGCCCCTCCAGCTCCAGCCCACAGCTGGAGGCCATCCCCCCACCCCCACAGTGCATCATCACCCCTCCCCTGGGCTCCCTCACAGCCCCTTGCCTGGGGCAAAGGAAGCACAAAAGGCAGCCAGCAGACAGCAAGTGTTTATTCAGTCACACACATAACAAGTCCCAGAAGGGAGTCTGCTCCTGGGCTCAGGGCCCCTAATGCTCCCCCTGACCCTGGCACACCTGGGCGCTTGTTCCCAGAGCCACACTCCTCAGGCCAGCAGGGAACAGTCAGTCAGTCGGCTCCTGGAGCAACAGGCTGCTGGGCACAGCTGGAGACTGCCAAAAATGAGGAGCAGGGTGCAGGACACTAGAAGACAGGAGAAAAGGGGCAGCCAGCTGGCCAGTATGGGGGTAGCGAGAAAACAAGAGGCAAGGAATGGGGTGGTGAGAGGATGGGGACAGGGAGCCTGACACGGATACGGAGAAAGAAGCAACAGGGAGAGAAGAAAAGAGGCAGCAGAAAGAGGAAGAAGGAGCAGGACAGAGACCAACAAAGAAGGATGAGGAGCAGGACAGAGATGCAGAAAAAAAACCTGGGATGGGCAGCACAACAGACACGGAGGAAAAAAGAATAGGGGCAGGGAGCTAGACCGAGAGATGGCAAAAGACAAAGCTACAAAGAACAGGGCACAGAGGGAGGAAAAAGCATCAGCGATGGGGAGTCAGGACAGAAAACAATGGAGGGAAAGGGCAGGGGAGGAACACAAATCAAACCACAGAGCTACATGTTACAGGGCAGAGAAGGAAGAATTAGGAAACAGGGACAGAGAGACAGTAAAAAACAGACCTGGAGACAAAAACTAATACCAATGCATACAGAAAGAAGAGGGGGGGAATTCTAAAACAGAGGAAACAGAGACAGTGAGATGGAGAAAGGACAAAAGCAACAGACTACAAGGCGTCAAGAGAGGAATTACTGAATAGTAACAGAGCGCCAGCCAGAAACAGACCACACAAGAGAAAAGATCACACGGGGTATGGGGCACAGAGGAAGGAATTAAAAAACCAGGGACAAGGAGCCAGACAGAGACACACGCAAAAATTAAATGGGGAAAAGAGACAGGCTGCAAGGCAGAGGGGGAGGAATTGATAAATAGGGACAGGGCATCAGACAGAGCATGATGGAGAATGGGAAAAAAAATAGCAGCAAGCTACAGGGAAGAGGGAGGAATTAAAGAACAGTGACTGGAAGACAGACAGAGAGACATGGAGAGAGAAGACAAAAGAGCGATGGGCAACAAGATGGATAGGGAGGCAATAAAAAATAGCAGAAGGGAGTCAGCCAGAGAGAAAGACACCGAGGAAAAAGGCCAGACAGGCTATGAGGGGTGGAGGTAGGAATGAAAAACTGGGGACAGGGAGTCGAACAGAGAGAGATGGAGATCGCAGGGAATAGCAGCAGGTGCAAGAAGAAGAGGGAGGAATTAATCAATAGGGACAGGGAGCTGGACAGAGAGAGATCGAGAAAGGCAACAATAGTGGCAGGGTACAGGGCAGAGAGAGGGATGACCTACAAGATGGGGACAGGGAGCTGCTCCAAGCAAGATGGAGAAGGAAGATACAGGTGAGCAAAAAAACCTGAGCAGCATCAGAAAGAGAGGAGTCTAGGAGAAAGACAGGGAGGGACCAGGACACACAAGAGGGATGAGAGGGCCCCGAGCGCTTAGGACTTACCACAGCTCTCAGTGCTGCTGGGAGAATTTGACAGGTCAGACTCTTCCTTCTCTTTGTCTTCTCCCTTCCTCTTCTGTAGCTCCAGTTGCCTGGCTGTCCTCCACTTCAGAGAATATGTAGGCGTCTCACAGCTCTTACGAGATGAGGCCTGCTAGACATGGAACCTCACTCAATCACACACTATGTGCAGGAGTAGGACAGAGGAAAGAGAGAGAAACTGATAAGCAAGGAGCAGAACAGATGGATCGAGAGAGAAATGGACTGAAAAGAGGAGCGAGAGCGGTACAAAAGGTACAGAACAAGCTGGAGTGGTTGAGGAAATAAGAGAGAGAAAAACCCACACAGATCAGGACAACTAGAGGGAGAGATTAAAACCATGGCTGGGCTGCAGGATTTGAAAAAAGCCAGGGAGCACAACACAAGAAATAACGGGACACTGAGCTGGGCAGGGGGATATAGCAAGAAACAATGGGATGGGCAGTGGTATGGAGCTCTACAGGCAAAATGTTTGGGAGAGGATGGAGGACAGAGAGAAGAAGAGAAAAGGGACAGGCAGCAAGGCAGTGATGGAGAAAGGAACAGCAGCAACCGAGAGATGAGGAGAGGGATAGGACCGAGGCAGAGAGGTGGAGAAAGAACGCCAAGCCAGCGATGGGTAGCAGGCCAGAGGGATCAGAAAACAGAGGAGGCAGGACAGAGGCATCTAGAAGAGAGGTGAGGGACAGGGAGCCAGAGAGCAGGAGATGACTGCGGAAGGGAGAGGGACACAGAGCAGGATGCTGGCCTGGAACCAACAAAAGCAACAAAGAGAATGACAAAGAGGTGGAGCGTGAGAAAAGACAGGGACACATGAAGCAATCAATAGCCGAGGCAGGGAGCAGCACAAAGGGTCCGAGCGAGGGTGAGGTGAAGAGGGTGGAGGACGGGGACAGGGAGAATTAGGGGGGTGGGCGTCAGTGAGCAAGACAAAGAGATAGAGATGGAGAAGGGGGGAGGGCAATAGACAGTCAAGGACACATAGTGGCACGTGCAGGCACAGAGAGAAAAAGAATGAGTGGGAACAGGCCAGAGAAGTTGTGGGAGAAAAGGGATCGATGCCAATCAGGACAAAGAATGGGAAAAGGAAAAAACCAGCGCTAGGTTACAGGAGCGAGACAGAGAATGAAAAAAAAAAGGAGAAGAAGCAGGACAATATCATGGAGAGAAAAAGAAAAAGGCAGAGCTAGAAGAAGAGAGAGAAAGAGGGAGAGGGAGCAGGACAGAAGAGAGGAGAGCAGAGGTAAAGGGAAGCAAAAAAAAAAAAAATCACATCAGTGTGGGATAGAGAGGGCAACAGGGGAGGGCTCACATGCACTCAGGGGGCAACAGGACCCCGTGGTCCCAGGACTCACCACAGCTCTCGCTCTCAGCGCTGCCAGGGAAATTTACCACTTCAGACCCTTCTTTCTCCTTCTCTCCTCCCTTCTTCTTCTGTAGCTCCAGTCCTCCCCCTAAAAGAATACGCGGGTGTCTCCCAGCTCTTACAAGCCCGGCCGAACGCAGCCCCGCGCGCCACAGCGCGGCTCTGGGCAGCGCCGCCACCGCCCGGCCCGGCCGCGGAGGGGCTTCTGCCCCCGGTCCCGCCGCACCGCGCGGCCCCCGCCCCGTCGCGGTTTTCCCGGCAGCCGCCAGGCGACCGACCGCGCGACCCCGCTCAACTTCTCTCTGCTGCTCCCCCGGCGCGCACCGGCTCCTCCTCCAGCACCGCCCCAGACAGGGATGGGCCACTGCCCGCCCCGAGGGCTCCTCCAGCCCGGCCCACGCTACCCCCCCCCCCCCCCCCCCCCCCCCCCCGCGGTAACTATAGCGACCAAGACCGTTATTAAACGCCTAAAGTGCCCCTCAATCCCGGGGACGCAGCTGCGCATGCGCGCCGGGTGGGGAGCGGAGCCAGCGGGGCGAGGGCGGAGCCGGGGGAAGGGGGCGGGGCCAGGAGCCGCGCATGCGCGCTGGGCGGGGGGAGGAGCCAGCGTTGATGGGGCGGAGCCAGGAGCCGCGCATGCGCGCTGGGCGGTGGCGGAGCCAGCGGGGGCGGGGGGCGGAGCCAGCGTGGATGGGGGCGGGACTAGGAGCCGCGCATGCGCGCTGGGTGGGGGGCGGAGCAAGCGTCTGCGGGGGGGCGGAGCCATGAGACGCGCATGCGCGCTGGGCAGGGGCGGAGCCGGCGGGGGCGGGGGGCGGAGCCAGCGTGGATGGGGGCGGGACTAGGAGCCGCGCATGCGCGCTGGCTGGGGGCGGAGCCAGCGTCTGCGGTGGGGCGGAGCCAGGAGCTGCGCATGCACGCTGGGCGGGAACGGGTCGGCGTGGGCGGGGGGGCGGAGCCAATATCTGCGCATGCGCGCTGGGCGGGGGCGGAGCCAGCGTAAGTGGGGGCGGAGCCAGTAGCTGCACATGCGCGCTGTGCGGGGGCGGAGCCAGCGTGGGCGGGGGGCGGAGCCAGCGTGGACGGGGCGGAGCCAGAAGCCGCGCATGCGTGCCGGGTGGTGGGCGGAGCCAGCGTGGACGGGGGGCGGGGCCAGGAGCCGCGCATGCGCGCTGGGCGGGGACGGGTCGGCGTGGGCGGGGGGCGGAGCCAATATCTGTGGCCAGGAGCCGCGCATGCGCGCCGGGTGGGGAGCGGAGCCAGCGGGGCGAGGGCGGAGACGGGGAGGGGGCGGGGCCAAGAGCCGCGCATGCGCGCTGGGCGGGGGGAGGAGCCAGCGTGGACGGGGCGGAGCCAGGAGCCACGCGTGCGCGCTGGATGGGGGCGGAGCCAGAGTCTGCGGGGGGGCGGAGCCAGCGTGGGCGGGGGGGCGGGGCGGAGCCAGGAGCCGCGCATGCGTGCTGGGCGGGGGCGGAGTCAGCGGGGGCGGAGCCAGTGGGGTGCAGGGGCGGACCCAGGAGCCACGCATGCGCGCTGGGCGGGGGGGCAGAGCCAGCGTGGACGGGGGCGGAGCCAGGAGCCGCGCGTGCGCGCTGGGCGGGGGCGGAGCCAGCGGGGGTGGGAGCGGAGCCAGGAGCCGCGCATGCGCGCTGGGCGCGAGGGGGGGGGGGGGAGGAGAGAATTCCGGTCTGCAATACCTGCTTTTTGCCACACCGTGGCAGCAACGAGCACTAACGCGCCCGCGCTAGCGGGCACGACCGATCGCCGGGCTGGAATAAGCGATTTTTAACCACTCACCTGGGTCAACCCCAACAGATGATCCACTCTGGAAAAACTGACCCGTACCGGATAATCCTCACCAGAGAACCCCCCGCAATGCCCTCAAACAGCCGGCATCTCACCCCAGATTTTCCTCAAATTGGGTCTGGTTTTGTTTTTTTTTATTTCTGTAATACAAAACCTGGGGGTTTTGTGCTTTTCCGAAATACTCCACTCCGGTTTTTTTCAGCACTTTTCCACATCAAAATTGGTGATTTTTGGTTTTGTGCATGAAAATGGGTTTTCTGTTCTCCAGCTGCACCAATCCAGGCAGGTTTGGCTTTCCCAGTAGCCCCAAATTTAAGGGTTTTTTCCTCCCATTGCAGACCCAGAATCAGGGTGCTTGGGGCATTTTTGTGCCGTGGCAGTGACAGAGGGCTGTCCCTGCTGTCAAGGGGTTAACGGCCGCCAGGCAAACCTGGCCGAGCATCAGGAGACACTGACAACATACCTGAAAAACAGAAAGCCCAAATCCTATTCCAGCATCTTGAAAAAATAACACAGAAGAAAGTTCCATCAGAATAAGGGACAGGATAGCAGTGGAGCTCGGGGAGGACGCTCTGGGAAGAGGTCAGCTCCACATACAACACACCCTGGCAAGGCCAGAGCAATTTCAACTCCTGAAATCACCAGCAAGGCTGATCGATACGATCCCGAGCACATCCTGCCCATAAAAGCAAACGCTCTTGCTGGTATCAGAATGTCTCATCCCGTCCTTACAGCAGGGCTGCAGGGAGGGAACCCTGTGAGGCTGCAGGACGAGGTCACACCGTCATCACAACCTACGGCTGACGGATCCACCGCGACCCTTGTGCTGCTGCTGCTGCTGCACACCCTGCTTGCTGGGTCAATAAAATCAGAAGTGAAATGTAAAACTTTAAAGGGTAAAACAAAGAATAAAGAATAAAGCTCAGTCCTTCACTCTTTAGTGTAAAGGTGGGCATATGCTTATAGAAGCGTTTTTATTAGATGTGTAAGTATTTGATTTTCCTTTTGCATTCCCTGAACTCGCCCAGCTGTGAGCTGATACAATTAGACTGTCTATCTCCAAAATACACATGTACAACTTGACGAGGGGAGGGGGATTTGGTGTGTTCCATAATTAGCAGGGACGTCGGGCCAGCTGCACCGCCCAAGAGTACTACTGCCAAATACATCATCTCTGAAGATCCATTCTGATGGGAAGTTCATAAAATGAAACTTCCTTGAGAAAGGTTTCCATTTTGTAAAGTCTCTTTCTAACTGAAGTCAAGATTAGACACTGTAGGGCAGCGGTCCCTGATCCCTTAACTCAGCTGTCAGAGGGCCGGGGGTCTGAATCCATCCTCAACAAAAACCGCATCAGCTAACCAGGATATTCCTGCAGCTGCCAGGTTCCTCTTCATCATCTAAAAAAAAAAAAACAGTGCCAGCAGTCAGCATCACGTCAGCTGACACACCTCTGCCACAACACCCTCCACCTCAACAGCCACGGGGCTTTCCGCTCAGCTGCTCTGCGCAGAGTCCAGTGTCGGACGCTGCGGCCAGCGTGGCCCGTGGTACCTACGATACCAAAAGACAGAGAGCTACCACTGTGCTTGTGAGAAATCACCAGTCCCGTGCTCCTCCTCTCTACTACCCAGCTCACCTCAAACACTCATCCGATTCCAAAGGCAGCCTGCACGGCACCTGCAAAACCAAAGAGAAATGCTTCATCGAGCTGCCACGTGATTCTCTGCACGAAAACCCTGACCCAGCTGACAACCGCCTCACTGTCCTGGACTGCTCAGCGGCACGTGGCTTCGCCCCTCCCAGCCTACATGTGGCACCTGCAAAAACCAAAGTGAGAGGCACAAGCTGAACCTGCAGCCTGCCCACACCAACTGCCATCTCCTGCCCCGTTACCTTAGCCGCTCACCCACCCTGCCTCTGACATTTACCAGTCGCCACGTCGAGGCCTGGGTACCACCTGTTAGACACAGACAACAGGAGATGCTTCTAGCTTCACCAATAGTACGACACCTGAAAAATAACTGCTACTTCAGCCCACTCGTCTCACCTTGCCCAAGACACCTCCGGTGCTGATATCCTGCTTTGCTCATTGCTTTGCACCTTCAAAATAAAAAAAAAAAAAAAAAAAAAAAAAACGATAAGCTAGTCATGTAGCAAACAGTCACATCTACTCCTCCGACATCACACGCTGACCCACCTTCTTACAGTGCTCTGCTCGCTGCCTCTGTCACTCCTTGGTGCATATATTGTCCCTCTGGATCTGAAAAAAATTTTTAGGATGCTGAGTGACAGCTTAACAATTCCAGAGTTCTTGACTCCATGTAGGAACACCGTCTAGGCTCTCATTACAGCCTGCCATTAAAAAAAACATAAAAACAAAACAGCATTAAGCCCTACACACACAAGCCTTAACACCTTTGAGATTCCATCTGTTCAACTACCACTCCCGCAGCCTCTCCCAGATAGCTCCGGTCATCCCCGTGACATCCTTGCCTGCTGCTCAGGGCTACTTGCTCTGAGGGGGCTGTACCTAATCAGTCCAGGCAAATCAACATTAACTACAGACTCTTAGTGCTATTCTTCCCCTGACCGACATCACTGTGCCCCCAGGCAGGGCAGTTCCAACCCACATACGTGTGCAGGCTGACACGCCAGAGAGTAAGAGAAGAGTGCTCTGAAGAGCACCAAAAAACAAAATCCAAAGGGAGCTAAAGTGCCACAAGAGTGCGGTGGAGTACGCAAAAGGACTCGGAAGACATTGTTATAGAGAGTAGAGGAGTTAGGAGGGGGCAGGATAAGAAAAGAAGCCTTGCAGACACAGCGAGGGCCCTGGAGTCTCAGGAGGGCAGCTGGGCAAACTACAGATGACAGAGAACAACCAAACGGAGACACCCTCGATGGCAGAGAGAAAAAGGAGCACTGCACAGCAAAGAAAGGAGGGAGGCTCTGACAGTACGAGAGAGAGAGAAAAGGAGATCGAGTGCCTCAAGGGGCTGCGGAGATCGAGGGAGGTCTCAGCAGGCACTGCGGCTGTGAGGAGAGGGATCGTGGGGGCGGGGTTAATGGATAAACGAAGGCTGAGGGACAACCAGGAGGAACTCGGGTGATCACCTGAGCAGAGTACAGGTGGTCTTGGGTGGCTGGGAACTAAACACGGGAATCCTGGCTAGCACAGAGGAACAAATGAGTTCGTTTGTGGCTCAAAGATGGCCCCACAAAGTGCTACAGGACGCAACCGGACCACAAGGAAGGTCTTGGGAGGCATCGTGACTGGGAGGAGAACTGTCCCGAGAGAGCCAGAGAGACAGAAAAAGGATTGGGGACACGAAGATTAAATCCCGAGGGGATCTGAACCAAGTAAACACGTCATCAGAGGGCCAGGGAACGAACAGAGGCACGGCTAGAGGGAAGAGAGGACAGAACGAGCGGCTTCTGCCCCCGGTCCCGCCGCACCGCGAGGCCCCCCCCGTCGCGGCTTTCCCCGGCAGCCGCCAGGCGACCGACCGCGCGGCCCCGCTCCCCTTCTCTCTGCTGCTCCCTCGGCTCGCACCGGCTCCTCCTCCAGCACCGCCCCGGACAGGGAGGGGCCGCTGCCCGCAGCCTCACTGCCCGCCCCGGGGGCTCCTCCAGCCCGGCCCACGCTACACCCCACCCCCCCCGCGGTAACTATAGCGACCAGCACCGGGATTAACCGCCTGAAGTGCCCCTCAGTCCCCCGAACTCGCGCTCTAGGAGCTGCCAGTCCTCCAGTCCCGGGGCCGCCGCGGCGCATGCACAGTCAGTAAAACTGATTAACTGGACTTTTTTTTTCCCCCAAAAGAGAATGAAACGCAGACATAGTATGAAGATCGTGAGCACTGCCAACTAACGAGGACAGTCGCTGCTCAGGCTGAACCGCCTCCACTGTTGTCAGTAACACGACAAGAAGCCATACGAGCAGGGGATTTTAACCGGGCAGAGAAGACCCCAGAACTAGTGTGTGGCGACCACGAGTGCATGAACCTGAGAAAATGCTTAAACAGAAATACAACAAACATGGGGAACCCAAGGGGTTACCTCAGGGATAAAGGACACTGTCGAACACCTGCAAGGGGCAGAGGAAGGAACCAGAGAATACTGAAGAGCGGGTCGGAGCAGTGTAACCTTTACCACGGGAGCACTACTACCGGCACACGCGCCTTTCTGCCTTGGCTCCCCAGCTGTCAAAAGGGTTTAACGACCCTTGTCTGGGTCTCGTGCATATATGTCTTTAAGGACTTAGCACAGGGATGATCTCTGTAGGTGAGTCCATGTCAAATGGAATGTGGCACTGGTTTCCTCAGCGCTACCACAATACGAATCGTAATTAGTATTTCCGAAGGGTAATTGAGTCTTCACCTGGGATTTTTAGCTACATACAAGATCTGAAGAAACTCTTGGAGAAAGACTGATCCCGGTGGAAGTGCAAGCTACTTCTCCATTGCATTTGACATGAGGTGCTCGGGCGGCGGCCCATCACTCACACCTGCAAGGCTTTAGGGAAAGAAGGAAAAGAAAAAGTAAAAAAGCCAGCCAGGCTCTGCAGCCTTTTAGGGAAAGAAAGCGTTAGCCTGACACGTGATTGTTGTTGGTTCCTGGCCATTCTCTGAGAGTTGCCCCCCGAGGGGGATACTTCTGGCCCCGGTACTGCCCCCGGCCACCTCCACTCCCACTCGCCAGCACTCACCTGCCAACACAACTTCTGAGCTGCAGATGAGCACAACGGGGCTCCATTGCCTCAAGTTCGGGCACAGGCAGGGCAAACCCTTCCTGAACTGCTCAGGTTTTATTAGAGAAAGTTCAGGAGAAGGGGAGGGAGTGGAGGAAAACACTCCATGGTTGCGGAGTGGCAGCTGCTGCTGCTGCTGCTTCACTTAACGGAGCTCACGGGTGTGCTGCACTTCTTGGCAATTCGCTCAGGCACGTTCCAGGGTCTGTCTCAACTTTAACGGCATTAAAAGAGAAGGTTAAGAAGTGAAGTGGTTGTGCCGATCATTTACACCTTTACCGGTAGCAGCACCTTGCATTTCTCAAAAGGAACCTTTCCTGCTTTTGCCCCCACTGGGGAGCAATTTTACCCCAGTCCACTCCGACGAACACCTTTGCTGTGGAAGCGGCACTCAAACTCACAAGTTCGCGGCGGTGACGCTTTCTTTTGACTTTCCTAAGGCGCAGGTTTGCAGCGCTTCTTGGAAGCAGATGGGAACACTGCAGTTACTGACGGCCCTCCTCAGCCTCGAGATGCAGAAGGATGGAGACCGAGACAGTCAGGGAGGGCCGGGGCCTTGTCCGCTCTCAGAAACCCTCCCCAGTTTGCTCTGCACACCAGTCTCGTTGCAGAACACGCGCAGCCGCGGCTCTGGCTGGCCCTGACAGCTCACCCTTCTATCCCCTTGCCAGGAACTAGCGCACCACCGGCTACAGCTCAGCCCAAAGCCAAACCAACATAAAATTGCTCCTACGGCGACACCGCCCCACCACCAACCTCGTCTCTGGAAACCGCCACCTGATCTCTCCCTGTTTTGCTGATTAGGGGTATCAATCAAACTCGGACACCAGAGTGAAAAGCGCAGGCGTCTTTTACTAGAAATAACTAAATAATATAGCAGGATAATACAGAAAAGACAGAATAGTGCACTCAAACAAATGGGAAAATACAGGGTAATGCATCAAATCATTACTACCCGAGAGAGAGGGAATAGCGATTAAGAAAGACCCATCACCACTTGCATACGTTACCATCATCCAGACCCACAGGCGCTGGGCAGCCCCGGTTACAGCGAGGATTTGGAGAGCCTTTCCCGGCAAGTGGGAAGTCCTACGCGGTGCGTCCACCCGTAGGTGAGGCTTCCAAAGTCGCTGTGAGCGGGTCCAGCCTTATATACCCAAAAATCAGCAAGCCAGAATAGCTGGCACCTTTGAGTTGAGCGGAAATAACTGGTTTCAATCTCACATTAGATTCCCCCAGAGCCTGGCCAGGGCTCAGGGGAGAAGCTAAGGGAGTTCCTCTGCTTATCTAATTGGATTAGGTGCAAGGTCTCGCATCAGGCCACAGCGACAGACAACGGTCTCCATGACCCTGTTATTTTATCCACACACAAAGAAAGATAAATGTACATTCAAGATACCTATGTCTTCCATACGTATCTCACTAATGATTACATACTGAGTTAGCAGCTTCGGCTCAGGGCCTGTTGCTCAGGCTTCAATACTTCTACTTTTTCCATTCGAATAGGCGGTTTGTTACCACAGGTGTCTTCCCCACCGGGGCCGCGCGGCCGGCAGCGACGTCTGGACACGACACGGGTGGGGGGGCGCGAGCGCACCCGCGCGCCACGGCCAGTCCCGCCAGGCCCCGCGCCCGTCCCCACGGGCCTGCGCCCCGCCCCCGTTGCCAGGGAAGTGAGGTCACGCAGTATGGCGGCGCGGAGGCGAAGCGGGTGAGGGGTGGTCTTGCGGGGAATCCGCGTCCATCCTTCCCGGGAGCTACAGCGACGGTGCTGCCGGTCTCGCTAGTATCGAGCGGCGGAACCAAAGCCGCGATGGCCGCAGGAACCGCAGGGCTGTGAGGCAGCAGAGCGTGAGCTGGCAGGGTGGGTAGAGCGGCAGAACCGGGTCGCGGACGAACCGAGCTGCCGCCATGGAGCTGAGAGTTGGGAACCGGTACCGGCTGGGCCGGAAGATCGGGAGCGGCTCCTTCGGGGACATCTACCTGGGTAAGGAGGGTGGGTTGCTGGGTACGTTCCTGGCGGGTCTGGGGCTCTGTGGGGGACATCCCGGTCGGGCTGGGGTGGGCGCTGCTCGTTGCCGTGCCCGCTCCCAGCCCCCGGCGCGGTTGGGCTGGCGTAACCCCCGGGACCTCATTTTACCCCGGCTGGAGCTCAGGCAGCGCTCCTGTCCAAGAAATGCCCTTTGGAATGAAGTACCTTGCTCGGGGCACAGCAATGGCAATTTAATATTTCGTTGGCATCATGTCCTAATTTGTGTAGAAATCGGGAATTCTGGCTTTTTTAGCTGCTTCTTCCCATTGTTGTCTTGTGACCTTGGGCACCGTTAATCTCATCTGTAAAATGGGGATAAGGGTGTAAATCCCCTTATTTGGAAAAAAAAAAAAAAAACCAAAAGAACCCACCACGTTCAGAAAAATGTTTTTGCAAAGAGAGGTGCCTCAGGGTTAGATGGCACTGCAGTGGACTAGAAAAAATTGCTGTCACAAGGATGTTTGTTTCTCTTGCAAGGCCTAAAGAAATTACACAACTATGAATGATTAGTTTGCAGCTAAAAAAACCCTCAAATCCTTCAAAAAATCATCATAGTTCGGCTGTCCTGTTGCTTGAATGTTGCCCTAACACCTTATTCCATATATCTCATTCTGCTACTGTGATTTCTACGCAATTGTAAAATTTGCAGATTAGCATTATCTTTGCCTGTCCGTTTATGTAGCTCTATCATAATGGCTCACTGCTTCTGATTATGACAAGCAGTGGTGGGTACAAGTTTTGAAAGCAAGTATTTTTAAAATATCACTACATTCTCCAAACTCTCAAACTATAAGAAATAGGTTAAATCGAGAGAAATATAAATTTTATATCCTGCCATATAGAAACGAGTATCCCGGATTTGAAAAGTGTGGTAACTTAGAAAAGGGAGTCAAAAAGCAGGGGGAGGTGGAACTTGCAGGAGCTAAGGTATGTTAACTGCATATGCCTGGATGGTAAAAACAGTGTCACTAGGTAACGTATGTGATATGTTCGACAGTGTATGCAGTGTGAGTGGTGTTTTTTCTTCCCAGACAGCAGTGCTTCGTGTTGCAGCGCACAGCTGGCATTCCAAAATAATTTGTTAGCTAAAGCTGCTTGTTTACAGATAATGAAATACGGGTTATCCGTAATATAGATCATATGCCTGATGAAAAATCCGTTTTTCTAGCTGAAGGCAAGTGGTTGTCTAAAAGCAGAGAACATTATTCTTTCTCTGCAATGCTTGCATAAAAGATTGAAATCTATTGTGAGAAAGATGGTGGTAACGCTTGTGCAAAAGTCCTCATTAGCTACTACCATTGGGATTTTGGGGTAGAGATTAAGACAGCGGTTAAAATCTGAAAAATCTTAGATAATTGAGAAACACCTACTTTAGCATTTGACTACTGCTCAGGTAAATCGGTTCATATTGTCTATATGGTATAAATTTAAAGTGCAAGTAAAATAAACATTTTTTTATTTGTCACTTTTATCTTTATGTGTACAGCTCACACCTGTGAAGTTGCACGGAAATAATAGTTCTTTGTACTGTTGCCATGCTGCATTTTGCACAAGAATTACTCATCCTCAGTTTTTGACCTCTTCTTTTTATCTCTAAGTAGCCATTATGGATTTCCTTTTAGGGCTTGCTGCGAATGTCTTGCCTGAGCCAGTAACTAGCAGAGAGCTATATGCTTGGAAGATCCAGCTAATGTCATGGGTTCCCTTTTTCCAGGGGAAATTACTGTCTTTCACGAACTGAAGCCTTTTGTAGACCTCCATTTGGTTTACCTATCTGATAAAACAGAGATCTATGCTTTTTGTGATCATGAAATGTGGTGTGTTTTTTTTTAAAAAACAAGTTTCTACTTGGTTGTTCAAACTGTACAGTAGGATATAAGTGCCTTAAAATAGCTTCTGAAATTCTTTTGGAAGCCATTAATTTTTTTTTTAATTACACATGCCTTTTGATAGCCGGTAGTGAGTTTGTAGATTATCTCAATGTAGATTTCCAGCTCGGTTTTATGCTTTGAAAAGGAAGATTTGATTATTTTTGCCCATTTCCAGTCCCCCTGTATTTTTTTTTTAATGCGGCTACAAGGGTGTTGAAGACTTTCCAGAGTAGAGGGGAGGGACCTTCTTTCTTTTAATCAGTTCTTTGGAATATGGAGCCAATGACTCTGTTGTTATTATCATAGTTCTTTCATATTCTTTCCTGTTCTGCCTCATACCTCAAAATATGTCTTCTGGAATTTGGAATGGCCCCAGCAAAAAATTGTTTGCTTAGAATGGCAGGGTCTGTCGGACAGAATTTTGAAGTGTAAGGCACTTGTAAATGAAGGAGTGCAGACAACTTAAAATTTAGGAATTTAGTGTAGCTGCATCTTTTGACATTACCCTCAAGAGGGAGATATGAAAGGAATGGATTCCCAGATATGCTAAATAGCATAAAATATGGACAAGGGACAAGGAGGGGTGGGGAAGAGTCAGAGCAAGCACTTGTTTTGTTGCTCCGTCCATGAGGTCAAATAGATACGAGTCATGAAGGCATTGCAGTTACTGTGTTTTCATGATTTTTGCATTAACGTATATATTTTTCTTAAGAATGAATCTTGGGTTGTAAACTAGTTAAAATAATTTCCAAGGCTTTCCTTATGGTAGAGGATTTTGCAATTCCAAGTAAATGGGAATTTTGCAGTTTAAAAGAAAATACTTTCACAGCTCTAGACTCTTTTTTCACTTACAAATGGTGATTTCTCATTATACTGCTTGTTAGTACTATTTAATTGTTGGTTCTTCTCATAATACTGCTTCTCACTACTTCTCAAATATTATATTTTCCTTAAAGGAAGCTAAGCTTTTGGTGGTTACAGAGTTATTTTAGAAATTTCGTCCCAGGGTTTAAGTGGGAACAAAAGTCCCTACTTGGAGACAAGCACTAGATTGCTTGGAAGAATTATTTCTATTTTTCACCATCTCTCATTGGTTTTGCTGAACTCAGATATTTTAATTTCATTGTTTTAATATGAAAACGCTTGTCTTGAAGGAGAGGGTTTATGCAGAAGCAGAGTTCAGGCTAAGGATCTTGGCTATCTTAGGTGATAAAGACTTCTTGGGAGGAGCAACTATCCTAAGAAATGGCCTACTAGGTTGAGACCGTGGTCAAGTAGTGGTTTAATACTGTGTTGAGCGGCGTCTGATACCAATAATACAGGTCTTAGTTCTCCTCTGCAGTTTTTGCCCTAATCAAACACAGAAATCTGCAGCTCTCTGTGAAGAGATGTGTCTTTTATCATACACAAACAGCAATTTGTGTCTGTTTTGGATAGGAAAAGTTGAAGGGGGAAAAAAAAAACAAAACCAAACCAAAACCCCAAAACAACTGCATCTGTTGCTGATAAGAAACTGTCTTCAGTCCACATTTTCCTGATCTTGGCTGCTGCAGGATTGGGGAGAACAGGTAGTGAATTTAGGGATAAGCAAGAAAGGTCCCGAGTTCTGTAGTTCAAAATTAAGTTTTTTATTTGTTTGGGGTGGGAAGGTCAGTATTAGATCAGAAGATAATGCCTTCATTGTTGTATTGTTGATCTGTCCTTTCACATTTCTGGATTGATGTGCCCCATAACTCATTTAAAGTCCACCAAAATAATATATTCATAAATGGTGAAAACCTTAGATTACAGATTGAAGTTTCCAGTTGCTTCTACTGCATGATGATCAAAGTAGCCATCGGAGATCTTGCCATCTATTATGCCAGTTAAAAAGGAGTCATATGAGCCTTATTTTTCTTTGTGTCTTCCAGTTGTTCACGTTGAGGTATGCTTATTATACCTAGAGTGAGCTTCAAGTGATTTGTTTTCTTGAAGTGCATTGTGAAATGCCTAATAAATCTCGACACTGGTGTCCACTTAGAACAGCTCACTGTCCCAGCAACACTGCCTTAATATGCATGTGCACGCACACAAAAAGAGATTTTATTAACCTAACAAAAATTAAAACAGTCTTGTGTGAACTCAGATAATTCCATGCACCATCGCTTCCTTGTGAAGAGTTATGACGACCACTTTGAGGTGTGGGGTGTTAGCCTGTCTTTGCAGCCTTGGTTAGTCTGGCTTTATAGACAAAAGGCTGTAAAGCACTGAAGTAGCTCCTTAATCTCAGGAACAAGGTTCTGCAGTTATAATAGTTAGGTGAATACATTAGCTCAGTACTGTGTAGTGGTAGAAGAAAAGCATATGGAAAAACAGGTAAGCAGAAAAAATTATAATAGTGCATTTCTGTCTTAATTGCTTTGTGTGACTCTAAAAAAGGGCATTATGGAACTGGAAAAGGTACAGATAAGTAAAATGGGGAATGATTAGGAGTGATTAAAAGTGACTTCTATACAAATAATGACAAGAGGTTTTGAACTCTGAGAAGAGTTAAGGGAAAGTGAGGTAGGGTAGAAGTCTATGAAATCCTGAACATCATGGAGAAAGGGAGTAGAAGGTCACTGTTTACTGTTTCTTTCCAAACAAAACCTAGCAGATCTCAGTTTAAATGAGTGGGGATCAGAGCAAATACTAGGTGATGTACTTCATGTGATCCTAAACCATGAGGTAATGCAGAAAAGGGAAAGCCAAATTCTACAAGTAGAGAGACTCAGCGATATGTCTAAAAAGTGTCACCTTTTGCCAATTCCTGTTTCCCTGTAGTTCCTAAGTTGGTTGGCTGTGAGAGTGCATATTTTCTTGACTCTGTTTCTTTTTAAGAATGTCAGTTTTTCCCTACATACGTTTAAACTTTGAAAGTGAACAGGTAAGCCAGTTTTTCAGTCATTTGATTCCTGAAACAAGAATTTAATGAGATTTTTTTAAAGAGTTTTTGAGAGAACAGATTATTGATTCTAGATAACCTGCCTCCCATTTGGATAAAATCATAAGGTGTCAGCATACATCTGGAGTATGTTGAGGCTTAGGGAAGTTGTAGTCTCTGTTTCCAAGGCATAAGAGGAGGTGGTCTGAATTCCTACCGTTTCTTAGGTTGGTAGGGATACATGTCACACCTGTAAACATCCATTCTGAGCACTTTCTCCACAAACTGGAAGTGGAAAGACAGCCCTCAGAAGATGCAGTCGTTTGTTTTTTTTGGAATGGAATAGCAGCAGTTTTGACTTCCTGTGCTACAGTGTCTCTTAAACTGCTAGTCTGTTGGAGAGAATTGGTAAGGCTTCAGAAGAATTTTTAGGTAATTGTGGCTGAAAGTACTCAATAATCTCTGTATGTTTACCATTGAGAAGTAGTTTGTCAATATTTGTTTTGTTTCAGTCTTGACAAAGAAAATGCATCTTAAAACATATTTTGACCAATGTTTTAAATTCTTCTGGTTTTAGGAACTGATATTGCTGCTGGAGAGGAGGTTGCAATTAAGTTGGAATGTGTGAAAACCAAACATCCTCAGCTCCACATCGAGAGTAAAATCTACAAAATGATGCAGGGTGGAGGCAAGCAAATTATTTTCCTTCTTCAGTGATTTAACTGGTTTTATGTCTTTGATGTATCTGCCACCTGAAAGTATTTAATAGTTAAGATCTCTTTTGACATAAAAGGAGAAGGTGAGAAGGGTGACGGGGTAGGTAAAGAGGTACGTCAGCTCTTTTGTGAGCGATGTAGAGTAGCAGTTCCAAGTGCATGACTAGCAAAATTCATGGTAACCATTAAGATCCTCCAATGTTGCTCACAGTTCCAGGATATTAAAATGTGAAAACCTTGAGCAATGTGGAACAAAGTTTGGTCCCATCTGGCAGTACACTGATTGACTTTTGTTTCTCATGGGTCAATGAAAGACGGTAACCACTGTTGTGGAGCATTTAACCTGACTTGCTTATTATAGTAGCACAATTCTGAACTTAGTAAACTTGGGTTAATTTTTGTTAAGTATGTTAGTATTCTTCTGAGTTAAAAATATTTCCTTGCTGTGGGAATTCTAAGACAAAATGAAGTTAGTAGTAGAGAACAGGAGTGAAGCAACTTTGTAGCTACTGTGTGGTACTCTGCTATGGTAACTCACTCATATATTTTGGAATTCTGCAAATGTAAGATTCCCATGCAGTTCTGGGATATAAACTCGGTGTAGTTGAGTTTTGCTTTTGTTTCATAGTCCCTTGAATTCTTCCTAATGAGGCTGTACTTTTCATGAAGACTACATTCCACACTGTATCTCAAATGCAAAATACAGTAATCATACATCTGGAAACGGATGATAATGTGTATTTGCATTTAGTTACTTTTAAATTCCTGCCTCATTCAGTTGCTCTCTGCATGTAACCAGAGTAGCCTTCACAGAGGAAAATGCTTCCCTTATGGGCTTACTAAGGCCATGATGGTGGGTTCTTTCTGAGGATGATTGCTGTGGAAGCAGGTGGTGGAAGGTTAAGTTTCCATCTGAATAAGGGTTTCTCTGTGAAGGGAATTCAGGAAAACATAATGCATATCAAGTGAAGGCAAAAGTTTGAAATCGGTGAATTATATCACTTCACTTCCAGAACGCACAAAAATAGCTCAAAGTAAAGGCATTTGGCATTCTGAATGAGGCTACCTATGTGCAGGTTTAATTCAAAACATTTGAGCAATTCTGCAGTTTTGTGTGAAATAACTTTCCTGAGTTTCTCAATAAAGCAGGGCTAATTTTGGCGCTCTCAAGCTGAATGTATAACACATCTCATAAACAATGCTGCTTTGGTAGATTCATCAAACAGCAAATGCAGTGGAACTAGAGGAAAGACAAGAGTATGAAGCAAGGGTGAAAGTTCATTGCAAATTGAAATGGAAGAGAGAGGTATTTTATAGTGATCTTGTAGGCTTTGAAACTAAGAAGTTAATTTCTAAGGCCTTCAGTAATAATATTAGTGGTTTTTCAGTGTCTTTATTTTCAGACTTCCATTTTGCTCCTTATTGCCATCTAGGAGACTACATGAGTATTAATACTTGTAAAATACTTAAGGTTCAAATCCTGCAAAAAGGTTAAATACTTTCAAGTTACAAGCGAAGCACAAAGACTGGGGTGTTTCTGGGGAAGAGGAAAAAAAGGCTATTTTTAGACCTCTGTTGCCATAATTTTATATTGGTTCTGCTGTGAAATTACCAAACTTTTAATTTTGGAATGGCTGAAGGTAGCATAAAATACTAAGCTTCACTGTGAATACAAACATTCACAGTAATGACCCTCCTAGAATTCATCTTAAGAGCCTTGACGATTTGTGTTATGAACTGTATAAATCAAATTGTTATACTGAATAAACTGTTTCCTCCTTTCTAGTGGGTATTCCCACAATTAAGTGGTGCGGAGCTGAAGGGGACTACAATGTAATGGTGATGGAGCTGTTGGGACCGAGTCTTGAAGATCTCTTCAATTTTTGTTCAAGGAAATTTAGTCTCAAGACAGTCCTATTACTTGCTGACCAAATGGTAGGAAACTGCTTTGTTGATCTTGATAGTGCAGTGTGTTGGGATATTAAAATTTCTTGAGAGATCATAACTAACTACATTTTATTTCTGTAATTCAGAGGTGAATAGGCTGTATCATTAGAGAAAAGACTCAAAGTAAGTCTGTTTCTGTAAATACAAAGTGTCCCATCAAAAGCAATTACAGAGTCTTAATTTGATTTTTAAAAACTGAACCTGTGCTATTTGCAAACCAGGTGTTGCACTGTTCAAAGACAAAGAAATTCCCCCAAGAAAGTTTTTGGAAACAAATATAAAATAGATGCAGGGAAAGAGCTGGAGAGAAGGTTTTATCTATTGTCATCTAAATTATGTTCTCTTTAACGTCCTTACATTTTAGAATAAAAAGTTTCTTTACCTCTTTTATCATTAAGACAGGGTTGCTAGTGTTTTTATAAGAAAAAAAGTATATGCCCAGTCTCTCGATGATGATTTTTTTTTTTTCCTCTCTCTTTATTTAGATTAGTCGAATTGAGTATATTCACTCTAAGAACTTCATCCACCGAGATGTGAAGCCGGATAATTTCTTAATGGGTCTGGGGAAGAAAGGCAATCTTGTCTACATAATAGATTTTGGATTAGCAAAGAAGTATCGAGATGCTCGAACTCACCAACATATTCCATATCGTGAAAATAAAAACTTAACAGGAACTGCTCGTTACGCATCCATCAACACTCATCTTGGAATTGGTGAGCTGGGGAAAGCAATAAATAGAAATTGTAAAAGTGTCAATGCACATAATTTTAGTGCAAGTAGATGTTGCTTTAGGGAGGCATAGAAGACAGTCCCTATTTCTGGCAGCATGCTTAGCCTTGTATCTCTTGTTTGGGTGGGATTTGGTCAGTTTGTAATTCTCAGGAATTAGCACATTTTTTTTTAATAACTGCAAGGATGATAGACTTTTTATTGTACTGGATTAGTTTATCATAGGCACAGTAAGTCTCAGCTATCTCTTGTTTTTCTAAGGGTTTTTATGACAGTCTTGTTGCACAGTCTTTTGTTTTTCCAGTACAAAATGAAACCTAATGAGTCCACTTTTTTATGCTGTTGTAGAGCAATCTCGCAGAGATGACTTGGAGTCCTTGGGCTATGTACTGATGTATTTTAACCTGGGCTCCCTCCCCTGGCAGGGACTGAAAGCAGCAACAAAGAGGCAGAAATATGAACGTATCAGTGAAAAGAAAATGTCTACACCCATTGAGGTTTTGTGTAAAGGATATCCTTGTAAGTTACTCTTTTGTGGCACTAGGCCTACATGTTCATGTTTCAGTGGTATTTCTTTTTTCTTTACACTGAGTTCTACAGGTCTTTTTTCTTTTCTCTCTCTTTTTTTTCCTTTCCCCCCCACCCCCCACCATGATTGGGCACATCTGTGATAAAGATACTGTGCTTTCAAGACTGCAATCTTTGTGTTTGTAGACCATTTCTAATTATCCCTTGTCTTAACTATTAGTAAACAATTGTTGGGGTGCCCTCAAGTTGAAGGGTAGCTTGGTACGTCTGATTTATTTGTGCTGTATTTTGTGTGTATGTGTCTGTGCTGGCTGGATAACTCTAACAGACAAATAGTTTTTTGAGAAACTACCCATTTCTTCATATGTGTGGGTACTATTTCTTGGATGAATCTGGATTGTATAGTCAGATGCACCTCTTACTCATTGCAGTTCACTTGGGAATTATCATTCCAGGTTCATCAGTTTGGCCTGTTGATGGACAGCATCTGTGAGAGGCATAAGAAACCCTCCTATATCCTAGCATTATGTCTCAAAGCTGTTCTGTTTCTCAATTTGGTATTTATACCACAGCAATAACTAGGCATTTTTGAGCCCTGCAGAATGATACCTAAATCTGTTTTAAAACTTGTTAACATTAGCTGCCACCAGAGAATACTGTTGATCTTTCATGAAAAATTCTGTCTCTGTTTTTTCCACGCTCTTGGCTTCAGCAGCTAGGTATGGTAATGAGAACTATAGTTTTTGTTAGAGTTGTATGAAAGTTTATTGTCTTCGATCTGTTTCAAATGCTGCTTCATATGTGTTCATTTACATTCACTATATTTTTTTTCTCTGGGGTTAAGGCAGGGAAGACTAATCAACTTTTCTTGTGATGTTTGTTAGAATTTCTTTCTTAATGTAAATTATTAATAAATTATCTCAACCAGAAAGACTTGAACTTAAAAGCTGGTATTTTGATACTGCTATTATCTCTGGCACGTTGAATTCACAACAATATTCTTTTTTTTGCTGTTTAATATTTCATGTGCCATATAAAAACAGGTGTTCAGACTATTGCAAATCTAAAATTCTAGCATGACTTGCATAGGAAATTTGTATGGATCTCCTATTTTTTGCATGTTTTGTGTGGTAGCAGACATGAATCTTTATGTGACTTAACAACGAATAGATGCTATTCCACATCATGCAAGAAATTGAATTTAAATATATTCAAAACAAAGAAAGGCAAAAAAAAAATCTCTTTTCTTTGCTCAACTGTAGTTTTAAACCTGTCCTCCCCTCCCTCCTCCCCCAGCTGTTCATTAAAGCACACTAATATTGAGCCTTCTCTGCTGTTGACAGATGAGATCTTTGCCTACCCTATGATAGACAATTTCCTTTTCGGGGTTGACTGGATAGATGGGCTGTAGTGTTGTCTTCAGTAGATTTCTAGTATTAGGTTATTATTCTTTTTCTTATGTTTAGGAGATTCCCTGTTTGGGCTTGGGGTGGTTGGTTATTTTTTTTTTTTTGTGATTCAGAATTAAGAAAAGCAAATGTGAAGCTGAAGGAAAAAACGGGCTTTCTTTTATTACAGCTGAATTTGCCACATACTTGAATTTCTGCCGTTCTTTGCGTTTTGATGACAAACCGGACTATTCTTATCTAAGACAATTATTTAGGAACCTCTTCCACCGACAAGGGTTCTCCTATGACTATGTGTTTGACTGGAACATGCTGAAATTTGTGAGTAGCTGACATAGCTTTCTAAAACTTTTTTTTTTTTTTTTTTTTTAATACTACATTGTCAGTTTTGAGTATCTTAACTGATACTGTAAGATTGTCTTACCTTTTTCCTCCTGGAAGCTCTATTGTCTAGAAAGAAGGGTCAGGAAATGAGGAGAGGCAGGAGATCCAGGAGCCATGAGATGGGGGTTGAAAGACAACTAAGTTGAAATTACAGGGTTTTAAATGTGTAAGGCTTCTGAGATACTTCCTTCAGGGCAGTCACCAGGCTAGGTTGTGGAATTATTATCTTCGCCCATCTTGATCTTTAGCACAGATCATTTGCAACTGTTGAGGAGGTGTCCAGCTGCCATAACAGTATGTGTGTACATTAGCATCTTGAAGACTATCCCAGCAGTTGTATGAATGAAATTTATGGCAGTTCTCAAGAAATTTTACCAAAATAATTAATGCTCTATCAAGCTTCAATTCACGGGTTATCCGGTTCTTTATTTTCAGTATTTTTATCCGAATCTATAGTTGTAAGCTCAATAATCCCCCAGGTTGTTCACTAGTCTTGACCCGCAGGGCGCAAGCAGAGCGGCTGAAGATGCTGAACGTGAAAGGCGAGAACGAGAGGAAAGATTGAGACATACACGAAATCCAGCTGTGCGTGGATTACCCTCCACTGCTTCTGGCAGGCTGAGAGGGACGCAAGATGTAGCTTCTCCTACTCCTCTTACCCCAACTTCACATGCTGGTAAGTTAGCAAATACCTGGTTAGATGCATGTTGTAGACTAATTTGGAGTTTGTTCCTGGTCATTGGAAATTCAAAATTCGAATTAGGATACCTGAGTGGTCAGGGTCTGGGGGTTTTTGTTTGGTTCCCCACCCCCCACCCCACCCCCCCGGCTTGCTTTTCAGTAGATTGAGGGTAATTGTTATCAATTATTACCTGCCAACTGCTACTTAGATTTCTGTTAATGTAAAACAGAGGCCTTGATTTCTCTTGTTTGACTGTGGAAGTTTTATATGCAAACAGTGAGGGTCTGATTTTTCCAGTGACCATGTTGTAATCCTGTTTCTCATTATGAGACTCTAATGTGTTTTTTCTTACAGCCAACACCTCTCCTCGGCCAGTGTCTGGTATGGAACGAGAAAGGAAAGTGAGCATGAGATTGCATCGTGGTGCCCCAGTCAATATCTCATCATCTGACTTAACAGGCCGACAAGATACCTCTCGCATGTCAACTTCGCAGGTAAAAAAACATTTCTTGTAATGGAGAAATGAGGATGATTTGATAAAGTTAATTTGCCAAAAGAGCATATCAGCTAGTTGATGATTTTTACAGATGATGTTAACTCATAAATACTTGACATTTTAACTGGATGTTTGTGATGTGGCTGTAGACTACTGTTAAGGAAAAAATAATTTATTTTTTTCTTTTTTACCTTGGCAGCAATAAGTAAAATACTCAAAGTAATACACAGTCATTTGTGTATGAGATGATGCAAAATCATCTGTTTTCAGTGAGGAAGCAGAGTAACTTAGAGGCAGTTGTGAGTTATGTTTCCAAATCAGTAGAGCAGAGAATATTGGTGCAGAATAGACAAGAAGTAGTTGGTGAAGAACAGAAAAGCGCAAAAGTGAGGACATGTTGTAGTGCAGTACTGTAATTCAGAGCAGATAAGAAGCCACATACATGGATAATGGATAGGTTGCAGAAGGGTCATCTGAAGAGGATGGCAGGAGGTTGAAAGATAAAGTGATTCATAGCCATAGTCAGCACTGAAATCATCCTCAGTGGTCACAGTGACTTAGCAAAGAGATTTTAGGAATGCTTCTTTTTAAGACTGACAAACAATGTTTAAATATATTTTTAACTGTTTATGCTATAGCTGAAACATTCCTTTTTCAGGGTGTTCACACAGACTTGTTCTGAGTAGTGTGTGGCCTGGCTTTGCACAGCTTAACTTGAGTCTTACTCACAGAATGGGGAATCACCTGTACTGTAGACATACTGCAACACTACAGGGCGGGCGGTCTGTTAGGTGGACTGCTGCAGATGCCTAGGGGTTTTTCCATCACGCCTCAACACTGTCTTGGAGTTCTAACTGCATGATTTTTGCCGTGGACTCATTTTATTCCTTGTTGACAGAGCATATTATTGATAAAAATTAACTCCATTCCTTTTGGCTTCATCATTTAATTGACAGAATTAATTATTTTGGCTAGTAAGTGGTTTTATATTTAAAATATTACTGCTAAAGAGAATGCTCTTTTAGATGGAGGCCAGGTGGGTATCTCTAAAGAAGACTGAGGGTGAACTGGATTGGAGAAACAATTCTGCTGTAACAAAAGTGAAGTGGGTTTTTCTGGGTTGGTTTTCAGTTTGAATCAATTATTTCACCATGTAACTGCACAAATGTTTATGCTTGCGCAAGGGATGAACAGTTCGGGAGCAGGAAATGACTGGACGAGAATAGGAGATGGGTGAGGTTTTCTCTGTTGGTGGCAGTTTTTGGCAGCTTAAATTGTTCACTGAACTACAATTATTGCCACCAGAATTTCTCACATTGAAATATTTTATGGCTGAAGTTTGTAAGCAGTATGAAAACAAAGAGGGTAGAACTGTGCATAGTTACAGATCTTGTAAATACGCATAAATGCCTGATAGAAGGGTGTAAAGAAGGTGCAGCCAGACTCTTCTCAGCAGTATGCAGTGAATGGACAACAGACAGTGGACACAAACTGAAATTTAACAAATTCCATTTAGACATAAGAAAAAACTTTTTTACTGTGAGGGTGGGCAAGGACTGGAACAGGTTGCCCTAAGAGGTTGTGGAGTCTCCCTCTTCCACATTACTCAGAACCCAGTTGGACATTGTACTGAGTGGCCTGCTCTAGTTCACTGCACTTTGGGTAGTGGGATTGGACTAGATGATCTCCAGGGGTCCCTTCTGACCTTGGCTGTTCTGTGAGGCTGTGATGCTGAGTTCCCCCTGAACATTTACTCAAATGTAAAGATGTTTTCCTGGTACAGTGAGTATGCCCAGGGTTTGTCTCTGGGATTCCGAGCAAATCTCGGATGGCTTGTCTCTGTTACCAGTCAGATAAACGATTGATGGAAGTAACAGAAATAAGTGCAGTTATGTTACTTGACTATGCTAGAAGAGAGTGTATCTTTCATTCTTTTGCTATGTTACTGCTATGTAGCTCAGCGTGCATGTGACACTTCTAAACATTGTAAGGTATGAGTAATCCAGTTGGGTTTGCAGATACATTTGAGTTCCCATTGTAAAATGGGAATACCCTGAGATTGTGTAGGACTGTGGGGTTTTTTTGAGTAGTCTTTGAATATCCAGATGTATAATTTGTGGTGTGGGCCAAGAGTAGAGTCTGACTTAATGACACATTTTCATACCCGCTCTTTTTAACACTCTGCTCCAAGTGTGGGATCATTCAGTTGACTTCTTTATAATCCCAGTAGCAGCCTAGTTGAGATCTTCTCTGTGTTTGTTAGAATTAATCATTCATCATCTGTTGTCTTCATTTAGATCTTATCAAGGCAGTGAACCACTGCTGTTCTCCTCTCATGGTGGCTGAGTAACAGTGTGGGACTGTAGTATAAGTTAAACAGCTTCCCATGGGCCTTTCGGGTTTGGAAGGCAAGAGAGATTGACTTAGACTTTACCTTGTAACATTTCCCCTTGAGCTTGTTAGAGAAAATTCGCTTTTCATTTTCCCAGTTGTCGCTTACTCTGTAGCAGGCAAGGTGGCTCAAGTTACAAGTTTTCATACCTTATGCTCTTAACTGTCTTCATAACTTTAAAGTAGTTCTTCCATGATCAAAGTTTATCCTTAGATGTTAACCAGATTAATAATTAAAGCCGTGTGTTTCCCGTTATCTTTATACCTTGTTCTTAGTCAGGAAAACCGAAAGTATCCAACTTGCATGGCAAGGTGATTAAGGAGAATTTTGATTGGCTAGGTGTAAGAATAGAGAAGATCGTCCATACCACTTCTTATCAGGAGAACAGTAAAGAACAGCAATGATTTGTCCATGTTCATTCCGAGTGTGTTAGTTTCCTTTGTAAGGCTTAAGTAAATACGCTCGGTGTTCCTTTTTCAGGAAACATTTAGACCATACTCGTGGTAGAAAGCAGCTTTTAAAGTTTGCTATGCAGATCTACAGATGTCTTATGTTAAGAACTACATTTGTTAGAGTTGATATAAATAACAAATTCATTTTGTTAATTTATTTGGATGCCTTGGTTTGGCAAGGCAACCCTGCATCTGTAATCTCCACCTCTCATCATCTAGAGGAAGGACTACTGCTTGTTAAACTCTGGGCAATGGAAATGTGCAGAGGTTAGTTACTCAAAGAAATAATGAAAGCTACTTACCTCTAAGTAGAGTTCTTAAAGATGACTCCGCGTTTTCAATCTTTCTTTTTTCCAAAATGAGTTCTGATCAGTTCAGTCTGAAACTGAAAACTAAGGCTGGGGATGTAGGTAATATGAACCAAAACTCTCTTATGGAAAATAGGTCTTCTCAGAAAAATTTAACACTCATGGAAAAATGGTAATTGGTAAGGATAGCAGGATAGAAATCGTGTGTATTCCCCACCTTCAAGGTATTGTCCACATAGTACCTAAATCATTCTCATTAGAAGGACTAACACTTTGTAACACTTAAGTAACAACTAGCATGTCTACAAAACGGTTTGTGAAGCTTGTGTTTCTAATGAAATTACGTAAATTCTATGACACATATTATTCAGTACTTTTCTCGATTATATGGAAGTGAATGCAACAACTAAAAACCTGAAAGTTATGAGATGTTTGACAGCGATAAACATTAGTGAGAGCTGAGCAGTCAGGTAAAGCCTATTCAACTAAAATGTGTATTACTGCAGTACTCCAAAACCTGATTAGGATGAAGGAGTGAATCCCATTGTCTTACATGTGGGAACTGTATCTGTGGTAAGCAACAACTGAGGAGGCTTTAAGCGTAATGTTGGAGAGGTTAGTGTGATGTCATAATGAAAGGGCGTCATTTCATCCTTGAATCTATATGATACAGTAATGAACAGAAATTGAGAGGTTATCTCATGTCATTAATGAGACGGATGCTGGAATATTATGCTTAGTTCAGTTCTCAGTATCTTCAATTGTTGGAAAACAGAGAAGAGCCATAAAAATTGAGCTTAGGGAAAGAGATTGTACAATGCAAGTGTTTCAGATTAGCATCTTTCAGTTTGTCTGAAAGGTAAGAGATCATCTTGAGTTAGTTGGTGTAGCATTTTAGAGACAATGACTTTAACAGGAACTGACGTTTATGCGAAAAATGTGAAGAACCTATTGCTTAAAATTAAAACCACACACATTTAAAGAAAAGCGAAACAGGGATCTAAGTGAAGGCAGTTAGCCACTGAAACAGCTTCTAAAAGAAGTAGATCATCTGTCCCCTTTGCATCAAAACTGGATTCATTTCTAGGTGGTGTATTTGGGTCTAAAGCAAGCCTAAATTACAGGTCTCTGTGGAGTGAAGAGTTGTGATCTGTGCTGAACAGAAAATCATACCAGCTGTTAAAAAAATCCTTCTGCTCTTAAGCTCTATGAGTGAATTGTTCACTAAGTCTCCTTTACATAGTCAGTCTTTAAGAAACATAGTAAAGGAGTTAGTAAAGGAGGTCATGAGCATTCCAGTAAACACTGCTTTGAATCAGTTCTGTTGATCCACGTTGCACAGACTACATCCCAAAAGCAGTGATCATCTCAAAGAGTCTAGTTATGGGTGAGTAGCCTTCATTTCCTTTCACAGAAGGTTCGATCCGACTGCTCATGGTATACAGTAAGTTGTTTAATTTTTCTTCCTGAATGTAGCATGTTCAGCACTCAACAGTCAAAACTGTGCATAATTCCTACTGGTAATAGAGGTGTTCTCTCCATAGTTGGAAGAAAAGATTGGAATGCTGCACAAATAAATATTTGATTAAGTCTCTTTGAAAGGAGAAGTTCTCAGAAGATTGTAGCCAACACTGCCAATGACCAACTTAAGTGTTGTGCTGCTTCCCTGGGGGGAAAAGCGACATACTTCCAATGCCTCTGCATTTTCCATCTCCTCATGAGCAAATCTTTCTCCATATATCCATCTTAATAGGCATCATACTCTGCGTTGTTCTTCTGACCCTGTCAGCTTTCTTTGAGGAATAATGCTTTGTTCCTTTTACGTATCTCTTAATATGATAGAAATGTCTTATAGAAGTCTGAAGTCAGAGCTCCTCAAAAGATACATTTGCTACTGCAAGTTTAGGTTGAATATTTGTTAGACATCTTTATATATTGGGGCAGTGGAACTGTTACAAATTGCTGTCTTTTCCCCTACCTCAGAATAGCATTCCTTTCGAACACCATGGCAAGTAGCTGCTCGTCTCCTTTCGTTGGAAGGCAGCACTGGGTGAGTGCTTCTCATTAGACACCAAAACTTTGTATGGGATGGGGAAAAAAATCTTTGGAAACATCCAACTTTGCTTCTTCTCCTCACATTATCTCATAGTTGTACTTGTGCCTTCCGGTCAGATGCTTGATGGAGCATTGATTTTTTTTCTAGCTTAAAAGTAAACGTCCTTCCAAAAGTTGAATTATTGCTGTTGTTCCACTTGGACTCTCAAGCAGAATTGACAAAAATAGTGACTTAAAAAGTCCCTAAAATTGTTCAAGCATGAACAATAAAATAAAATAACCAAGTCTAAATTTTAGCTGTTTGAGAATTACATGTCTTTCCAGGGATGTTCATGCATCAGTGTGTCATCCATTCAAAACCAGATCTGCTTCAGAATCGTAAATCCAAAATACTAGCATGAAGACTTAATTGACTATATTACTCAAATGAGGCTCTGTCTTGTCGTGAATGGAATGTCCTGCTACAGCCGTATCCATTTTTCACTGTTTTATATTCTTCTTTATTCCTTATGATCTGTCATTTTAAAAATATTCAGATCTATATTGAAAAAATGTTCACATGCTAATGAGAATAGTTTGAACATGAGCATCTTGGAGGTAGACAGACTTGGATTTGGGTTTTTAGAACTTCTTTCCACTGTTCAGTACAGTAGAAGTTTCTGCCTTTCTGTGTGCAGCTTTTGGCTTTTTAGTCTGTTCTGCTTTGGCAATAACAGGTTTCATCAGGGAAATAACAAGTTTCAGTTGGAATCTGAACCTTGATGGCTGAAGGATGCTTTCTTAAGTATTTCAGGAGCTTCTTTGCTTTGCTTCTTATTAAAAAAAGGCTGTGAGATTTTTCTGTTCCTTAATAAATTCTGTTGTATAACTCCGTCTGCTGCCTCACTTTCTCTATAAAGCCTAAGCTTGCACTAATCCTGTATCTCTAGTTGGTGAAGAATCCTGCTATTCCTCTTCTGTTTTCTCCTCCCGCTTTGTGTGCTTGGCTGACTGTGCACAAGCTGCTTTGTAAACAGTTTGTAACATTAAAGACATCCAACTGTAAATGGCAGCTTAACACTTTAAAGTCCAATTATCAGACCTTAGTCAAAAATAAAAAAATGTATAAAAAAATTTTTGAAAAGCCAAACCTAAAGCTTTGCATTGGAAAGCTTGTGCGTGTGAGATATGTAGATTCTGGTCTGCTCAGGGTTGCATTGGTTGGCCTTTACTGTATGCCTTACTATTTGTAGCTGTTTACAACAAATTAATACAGAATACTGATTCAGCTACTTAGACATTTCTCGCTTCTTAAATTGCAGTGATGTGTGGTGGTTTTTCACTTTCACAGTGAAAGTGTTATTGAAATAATGTTACACTGTTACGGAAATAGGTCAAGCTATGGAAATTAATGAAGTGTCTTTTAACACAGTGTCCCATGAAAAATTAAAAGCTATTGAAAATAATTACATTTTTTCTAAACTTCTTAATGGGATTCCCCCCCCCCCCAAATTATCCACTGATTCTATTTCTACACATTGGTAGTGTTTTCATCTGGTTTGTTCTTTCTTCTGTGCATGTTTATGCTCTGTTTACTTTTCTTCAAAACATCCCCTCTGGCTGGAAAGGTGACTTTTCCATGTTAACTTCTAATAAAGGAGGAAAATACAGGGAACTTCGTGTAGCTACAGGTGGGTGCAAAACATTGTATAGTTCATTGGATTTTAAATTCATGCACTTTTGGCAATGATTTATTTAAAAGTACATTGAGAGCCACTAGTATGTTAACTAGAAGGATATGTGCTGATGTTGTCTTGTTTTTTGGCTTTGGTAGATTCCTGCTCGGGTAACTACCAGTGTTCTCCAGTCTGCTGTGCACCGATGAAAATTATTTTGCCATGGAGGGCAGATAATGCATGGCTGATCTCCTATGTTACCAATGGCTTTACTAGCAAAAATACCCTAAACTAGAGCGGAACCATTACAATTGGAGTTCTCCATGTGACTTAAAAAGCACTTGGAGGAACATGGACAGACTCCAGCAGCTGCCATTCCAGGACGCTTTTGCCAGAAACCCAATGACCTTAAGAGAACCCTGTGGTAACAGGGCTGGAAAAGAAAGATGGTTTACAGAGTTGACCGCCTGTTATCGGATGGCCATTTCAGTTTTCCCTCCACAGGCGGCAGACTTTACCCCCTTTTTATTATTCTACTGTAACTATAAATCTTTTACTTGGTTTAAGAAAGTTTTTTGTATCATTTTGCTAAAATTATTGGCTTAATTCTCTGTAAAGAACTCTTGATTTTGTCTGATTTAAAAATGTAGTATATAAACAAACCTAAACTACAGACATTGACTCGTAATTTCTTGTTTAAAAAAAATTAGTTTGGCAGGGAACATCTAAGTGAATCAAAACCATCTGACTTTATTTAAAATGTTTACTTATTTGTATGGTCCCATTCTGACTGAGACGGTTTTCTCATGAAATTTTTAAAACTGCTAGAATTTTACTTTGCTGTTTGCTGTCTTCATTCACACTTAACATTTAACTTTCCATGTAACAAAAAGAATTTTTAATGCTAGTTCTTTTTCATAAAAGAGGAAAACTAAATACCCTGCAGGAGAGTCTAAGTATAGTAGAGATGGTGATAATGGATTTCTTTCTTTGTAAAGAATATGAGGGACAAAGTGGAAGACTGGCATTTGAGGGATTTAGAATTTGAAAGATTGTCCTATCTCTCTGCTTAGTTTGGGTAAATGGATAGTTTAAAACATTGGTTTTATTGGTAAAATTTTGTTTCCTGCACTCTGAGGCTGGTTAGCTTGGAGGGTATTGCAAGTGGAAAATACACATTGCTTCTGAATCTTCAGTGAATTTGAATGTTTCATTCAGCATCTACATGTTTAAAAAGAAAGAAATAGATTCAGGCCTTCTGTTTCATGCCAAGACTCAAAAAAGGAATTCTTCTTAAAAAAACAAACAAACAACAGAACAACCTATTCTTGCTGTGAGAATTTTTACAATTCGGGTGCATACCATATGTAATTCTCAACTGTATTGAACCTGAGTATGCCCAGAATCATTAGCTAGGAATGAATGACTCAAGATGCTTAGGTTGTCCAAAAACTGTTGCAGGTGCTGCTAACACCTGTTGGTTATGGAATATGGGAGATTCTTCATATTGTTTGTTACTGTAAACGGTCTCATAAAATAAAAGTAGGTATGCTGTCCTCATAGTACTTGGAACATTATCAGAAGTACTGTTTATACTAGTATGACTGAAATAATGGGAAGTTCCATGTTGGAAATGAAAAGTATATACAGAGATTTTGTTTGAACAGTTAGCTATTTTGAGAAATTCTTCCTTGCTTGAAAACAGATTTTTTTTTTTTTTAAAGGCCTATTGGTCTTCAAAGTTTTACGAAGAGTAATTTTTATTGTTTTGGTGTTTACAAATTCAGATTTGCCCCTCTCAAAAGTCCACGTATTAAGTATTAGTCGCTCTTCTTTGGATGCTTTCAGAACATTAGCTACTTGCTTGTGTGTACTCTGGGTCTTGACTGGGGAAAACCTGTGTTTGGGGAGAGTATAGTGGAAAAGCTTAAGAGTTTGATCCATGGATAAGTTTGCATAAGAGAATTATTTCCTCAGTTACTATAAACTTCAGTATTTTAGGCTTGTGCACTACCATGTGAACAGTTCTACACTTCACTGTGCTTTCCTTGTAAATATCTGTGGTTAATAATGTACTGTTAGAGGGACTCACAAAGGCAGCCTCTTTCTCTGTATCTGGAACATTAGATTGCTGTACTATACTTAAAAGTTGACTGCAGACTTCTAGAATTGTACTCACTTGTGGGCAATTTTTGTCCTTCATAATAGTTAAATTCCATCATGCGGAAAATAGACTGTCTGTATAAACCTATGTATTGGAAACCAGTATTTCAGAGCACTTCATTTGTACTACCACTGTATTTGTGTACTTTAACAATTGTGTAAATACATTCATAATAACTTCTATTCTTCTTTGGTGTAACTTACTTGCAATGAATCCCTACTCTTGGTGTAACTTCTTTCTTTCCTCCTTTTTTTTTTTTTTTTAAGGGGTTTCTGTACTTACAAAGAGCGCTGTGAGTTGCAAACACTTGTCATGGTACTAAAACTTTCACTTGAATTTTTGGTAGTCCTGGTCAGAATGCAGCAGTTAGGGTATACAGGAAGAAAGGCTCTCGTTGCGTTGCTCACAGAAAGCACGTCTTTTGTCTGTTTAAAGGTAAATGGTTTTTGTTTGGCTATTGCTTCTTTTCCAGAAGTCTTTTTTACAAATGCTTTCTCCTACCAAGTAATACATTGTACTGATAGGAAGTATGGGAAGAGAATTGCTATTGAGACTTGATCAGTTATGGGAGCTAGGATAAAAGCAAGAAAATTATTGAGCTCTGCCCACAATGCCTTGTATAATAAAAGTCCTGACTTCTGGTATGTAATTGTCAAAAGTCTATTCATAACCTGAGGGCAAATAAACTTTCAAGAATCCTGTGTTTCTTATTAGCAGGCCTTTAAAAGTTGAAAGGATATTTAATTTGTCCTCACAGTTCTCATTTAGAACTGGCTCTGTGCTTTTATGTGAAAAATACCAGCTGTGCTGCTGTTTTACATCATCGTGATGGCTACAGAGTCCCTGCGTTGTGGTACAAGTACCTTGAAAATAATTGACAATAAATCCTATGCTTTAAGAGAGATACTAAGTAAAAGCATTTAAGTAGTCCATATATTCCACGTCAACTTCATGAAGGTACTCAAAATCTCCCTTGGAGGAAGTCATGTAGAACTTGAAGACCTCTCATCCTTCATTCTCCAGTGGGGAAAAAATCATAAGCACAACCATTTGTTGTCTTCATTTTCCCACGTTCCAGACCTCTGAGTGGCCGCTCCTCCATAAAATCTGTCAAAGGCAACACTTTCAGAAATCTAATTTCTTGACAAGAATCTTTACAAGGAATTTACAGATTTGTAAGCAGATCATTGGCTAGAGCGTACATGTTCATTTCAAGAATATTTATTTTCTCTTTGTACAAGAATGAAATAAAAAGGTACGTATTTTGTTCTTTAACTTTTGCTTTACAAAAGCAGCATTTCATGTGTACAAAATACTAAGTGAAAACAAACAATGCTGCTGGTTTTTTCAATAGTGCTGAGCCACCTGGTCAGAAATCTAGATTTAATCCAGCTGTGAGGAAGTGTAATTGACCATGAACTTAATCCTACAGCAGAGTAGCTTCTAAAATTCACCAGATGAGACAGGTTAATAATAAAAGGTTTTGCTGTTAAAGAATGCAGTACTTCATTATTAAAAACAGTAATTCCCTCTGGTTCCTTCAGGTGACAGTTATTTGCATTACATATATATGTCTGGATTTAAGTGATTGAACCTGAATTGTACGGACTATTTGTATCGTTCATTGGTTTTGTACCAGGAGATTGCTCAGAGGCCTGATCTTCAGTAAGAATCTGTTTCACAACAAAATCCTACTAACTTTTGTCAGCAAATACTTGCACAGGAGTTACACTATGACTTTTCCCTCAGACATTGGTGGTTTTTTTCCTGCTTAATGTTATTAAGACTAGTATGCTTCAGTTCTTTTGATGAAACCATTGCATGCTGCAGGCAGAGGGACAACAGAAAATTAGATGACATCTGTATGTACACAATCTACAAAAATATGCAGTCTACCAAAAAAAAAACCCCTATCTTTGTTTAAGATAGTGTTCTTTGTTAATCTCATTTTGGGAAAATTCTTGACTCAAAATGCATAGCTAAGATCTAGGTCTGAGAAATATAAGCATAATGGACAAATAGGAATGTGGAAAAAAGGGGAAATTGTGTATATCATTCTAAAGCATTAAGCCCTAGTTTACTGTTTGCTGTGACCAATCCAGGATACTTGGGGTGGGATGTGGAACGGGACAGGAATTCATTTGGTACATAAGAAGAAACTGTCTAGTCCTGATCTCATAAGCAGACAGAACATTTAGTTTAATTATAGTCCTCATCTTGGTTCAAAGCTACAAGCGTTACAGGCACAAAGGCAACGTAGAGCTGCTTGTATTCCCCACAATCCTTAAGGAAAGGGTAAGTCAGCTATTCACAGTATTTTGAGGTCATGTGCAGATTTTTTTCTTAAAGACCCCAAACACCAAATGTTTCTCTGCTCTCATGGCTGAGAAATTTTATTTTAAGTTTGTCTGATGTTGTCAGCCACCAGATCTTATGCCACATTTTTCAGCAAAACTGAATCATCTTTTGCTACTTAAGAATTTTAAATACTAAAATCTAGATAAGCTTCTTCATTGGATTCAGTTTTCCACTGAAAGGCTTTAAACTGCTGAAACAGTAGTAGATGAAGAATCAGAAGAGCAAGAGCTATCCTCCTTTTTTACTGCTCCGAAGCATTCATCTAGGGATAGTGAGGAAAGTTGCCAGCTGGAATGTTGCTGAGATGATGAAGCAGGTACTGAGATCAGTCAAGGAACAAAGAGCGTATAACTAGAGGTAAGTAGCTTTTTACTCTGCCTCTGACTTTCCATACTTTCTCAGACAAATGCAGGTCTGCTGATCTCACAGACTGTATCACTAACAAGATACTTTCAAGAGCCCTGACTTTTGTAGTAGATGCGCCTTTTTCCTACTTGCGCAAAGATGAGCTCTATTCCAGAAGCATTGATAAGGCTGCTAAAAGAATGTATTCCAAAGCCATTACTTGTCATATGCAGTGCCTCTGCTATTGTCAAAGTTGTTTACTCTTCAAATATTGGTGGGTCACCTTCCTTCAACAGGTCCAGCAGAAGGGGACAACAGCTCTGCAACTCAGGTCATGCCTCTTTTCCCCCACAGCGAATGGCCCGACTCCTGTCTTTCAGACTCAGAGTACCAGAGGCAAAGATAAACTCTTTGGTTTTCTGTCACAAGGATGTGCTGACCGCACGCTAATAAATTCTGTCATTTCAGTCCACCTGGTAACACTCATTCCTGTAGCAGCATATGGCTTGATCTGGCCAGCAGGGTAGCAAAGCATTTGATTGCACCTTAAGTCTTACCAACTTCACTAAACTAGCATAAAAAAGGTGATCATATGTTTATTCACACAGGGGTTTTTATGTAAACTAGACCTATGATCTTTTCATTGTAAATACATGGAGAACTTTGGAAGCTGAGCTTAGTGATATTTCTCCAAAATTCCTCAGCAGAGATACTTAGAATTAGGCACAAATAGATGTGAGCCTTCTAGATAGCAAAACATAGCTCATGTTACACTGAAGAGACTGTAATTTTGATTCACTGTAGCCTTGAGATTATACCTTGAGGAGCCAGTCTTAGCTGGGGTACCATAGGATCCAAAAAAACCTCACCATGTATGTATTCTTATACTGTGTTTTCTTAGGAGCTTTCAAGTTCTAAAGAGCATCACTTGACGATAGCTTGCTGGCAGGTCAGTACTCAGAATACTTAGGACTATATACGTCACAGCAATTTATAAAACTTTACCTGCAAACAAAACCTGGAGCACTCTTCAGAGGACAAGAACAATAATTTCTACAGGGAACATCACAAAATTAATAGCTATTATTTTAAAATAGCTGATCCTTTAAAGTAGTCTTCAGGATCATTTACAGCAGGAGTCCATTTCCATTTTGGAACTGGCCAAAGTATGAGTCATGGCAAAAGCAGTCCTCTTGCCCACATTAAAACCTGTCTGCCTGTCAGCTCAGTGTCACCTCTTACTTTCTTCTCTGTAAGCACTCTGCTTCTGTACAGCTATTTGAGCATGTGCAAATGAAGCTAAATTTCCAAATCTGGTTGTTAAAAGCTGTTTTTTCTAAGCTTATTTTTTCACACCCACAGTTTTTGACAACCAAATAAATATTTATTCACTACATTTGCAACAGTTTACTAGAAAAGCATAAAAAAAATTTCTAAGTGTACACATTACATTAAAGTGCATTAACAGGAAACAAAAAGTCACCCCACTTGCACAAAACAGAATTGTATTCCCATAATCTTAAAGACAAGTGTGGTAGAGATGATGTCGGTCTACAGACACATACAGAAGTCATTACTTATGCTGTAACATGTAAGAGTTTGTGTTCTGAAAGCCCTCTAGCTATGATTGCCTACCAAACTGAAGCTTTTCTTCGGGGTGTAATGAAGGTGCATGCATGAGTGTATTTTGGAGTTTGATTTTGAAGTTTGCTTGGTTAGGGGAATGTTTTAATTTCTTTTTAGAGAATGATTTTACATTGTTTAACATGTTTGTTTGGATGGGATTTAATATTAACAAGCACAAGATCTGTCCAGTCCACACCTTACCTTATACCGTCTCAAGTCTCACCTTAAGGGAACTAGCTGCTTTAGCAGCAGGTACTGCTGAAGGCTTGCTGTAGTGTATTTAAGGACTGGAGAAAAATAAAATCTAGAGATTGTGACTTTAAACAGATAGCTGCATCACTTCTAAGATTTTTAGTTCTGCTGAGAGCTAGGCTCCAAATAGCTACAAGATATTTTATTCAGAAATTTTTAAATTAAATTTCAATTTTAAAAAAAGACTGATCTTTGTATAAGAGGAAGAAAATAGTTTTAACTCTGTCTAGTAAACAGGCAAACTGTCTATTCTACTGGGTATTTTGCATGTTTGATATATATAGATTGATACATACATATATAAATATATATATGTACACACATATACACCTCTATATATTCTCTGTGTGTTAGAGGCATTTATACACACACTGTCTCCTTGCATTAAGAAATTAAGGGCCTAAGATCCATTACATGATCAAACATACAATATTTTAACCATAAATCCTGTAGTACACAATTTATAGAATGTACAAAGATCTAAAAAGCTTTAAATTATGCTAGCCTGTACACTAAAACACCGTTCATTAGTTGCAGAGAAATAATCTATGAAAACTATTGACTGTTTTATAGTATTATACTTGGAATTTTTGGACTTTTTGTTTCCCTCATGGACTTCACAGATTCATGAACTATGTGTCTAAAGAAGTTACATTTGTTCCAATAGCGTGTGATGCAAGAGCAAATTATAATGTTGTCTTTGGGATGCTTGGCAATTCAGTTGTATAATTACCCGCCTTCCCTTTCCTCTTTTCTTCCCTTTTTTCAAATCACAAAATTTTAACCAGGTGAAGGTTGAGCAAAGGTTCATCCAGGTAATGTTGCATGGAACTGTTCTGCTTGTGTCCCTGGGCAATTAGCACCTCTTTAGCAATGGTTCATAACTCTAACCGTGCACATCCTCAAAATACATGAAAGAGCACATCTCACAAACTGCTCTTAAGGGGATCTCAGTGGTGTTGAGACTGAAAAAATACTTTACCAAAATACCTGGAGAGGTTTAAAAGCAATTCTTTGTGAATTTACAATAGGCAGAGTTAAATTAATACAGAGCCAGGCTAGTCTTGCCAAGAGAAAGAGTTGCAATACAATCCCTCCTATATGTAACAGTTCCTAGCTGGTGTTCTAAGACAGTGCTGGGAACCTAAGGACTTGCTGCTTGCTTGCCTTTTTTTTTTTTTAACATCTTGGGGTAGGAAAGAGGGAGGCCTATAAAATAGCTCAGTGTAAAGGCCTTTGTGGCCATGTCCGTAGGAGCAGCTGGATACATGCCTCAGCACAGCCCTGCATACTGGCCCACAGTTGTCCAGGCTAGGGATCTGGCATGCATGGAGATTTCCTTCCTATCAGTATAATCAATCTCTTTCCAAGGAAATAAAGGCAGCTGAATGAAAAAAGGACTGGAGAGCTAGCACACACCCAGATGTCACCCCTGAATGGGACAGAATGGAAGCAGGGAGCTTAACTGGCTCCAGAACTCAGAAGTATTCTCAAGCCTGCCAGTTTTGATGTTGCTGAGAGATCTGAATTAGGAGCTTCTCATCTCCGTTGATGCATCTTGTAAATAATTAAAACAGTAGATTTTATAGCTTGCGTGAAACTGCTTAGCTCGTTACATTCCAACCCTTATTTCTCACAGTCGATAAGAGAGTCCTGTGATTTGACTTCTCTCATGCAGTAAGCATCTCTCACAAATACTGCAATCCATTGGCAGGTCTGTGCTGAGAACAGCACAAGAGCACTGGCAGTCCTACTCAGTGTAGTTCATCTTTGAGTCGAGGAAAAGAACTTGTATAGGCCAATGAGGCACTTCCTGTGAACACCAGATTTACTTTAGAAGGTGCCTTGTTGAAATGTGTTTCCCTTGTCTTAATAACTTCCTCTTCTGCCCCAATCACATAAAATTGTAACATAACACTTGTGTCCAGCTTAACCATAAAGGCATTATGTCTGGAAAATAAAAACATAGTCTGGAAAGTCAGTAAGATAAGCCCAAAATTTTGAGATAATTTGCAGAATGTACAGCAACTTAAAATTGTGACAAAACCTGAGGTCAAAGGAATAACCATTTAGTTTTGTGATAACAGTATAGCATTATCTAGCAAAGAAATCTGGTGATCAAAACCAGCAGTAAGACAAAAATGGCTGTTTGAGAACCTCAGTTCACCTTTGGGAAGGTTTCTAGTTTTTGCTTTTTGAAACAGAACAGGGAACTCCAATCTGAAAGCTCTATCACGCCTTCATGTATCTTCTGAAGCAGCTTCTAGGGACACCATAAACTAATCTGTGGATTCCATTTTCCTCTTGCCCGTTCCTAAGGTGGCCTTCTGGAGCTAGCAGTGTTGTGTTCCAAGTACTGATTTAGACTTCAGCAAACTGGAGCTAAGTTCAGTTACTAAGTTCTTATAATTAGGACATGCCAGCGCAATTCCTGCTACTAAATTAATAAAAAGTTAATTAACTTTATTCAGTGCAGGATCTATTTCTTTTTAAAATCACTCAAAAAACCCCATCATGATCCTAACTTTTAAATTTCTGTTCAAGGTTGTCCTAACAGTGCAAAACCGTTTTGAAGAAACTACCGGAATGGAAGCTGGTATCTGAAATAGTTCCATTAGAGAATGGTTCATGGGTTTGGCACTTTGTTGGATTTACTGTATGTTCCTGTTAAAATGGTTGAGTATTAAATAACTAATGTTATTTTTAAAAGGGATACAGGGTTTTAATGAATATGGGTCTTTTAGTTTTCAGTTATTGAGTGGAACAACTTTGGCACCTGAAAGCCAGTATGCCTTTGCTGCCAACAAGAAAACTGAATCTGTTACAATTAGTCTGTTTTGAATATTGTTATGGCAGTCACAAAGCTTAGAGAGCTTTTTATAAATGTATTGGAAAGGTGGGTTGCAGGAGCATCATTTTATATAAAAGATTACATTTCTTGAGTGTGTTTGGGTGGGGAAAAAAATATAAAATGCCTTTCTTTTACTTTACCTTCCTTTTCTATTCAGCATCCTCACAATGAATCTTTTCCCTTTCCGCGTTTCTTCAAATGTGCTGTCACTGCCTTGTCTGAGGTGTTTCTGTTTCTTCTCCTTCCCCCATAACAATGTCAGAGGAGATTGAAAAGACTGGCCAGAGACTCCCTGTTATTTGTGCGATGAGTAGCGGATCTGACCCCACTCCTGACGGGTCCTTATGCATTGCTGTCATAAATACGATCAACAATTCTATCGTGTTTCCTCAATCAGCAAAAATGGCACCTTGAACTTCCATAGATTAAGCAGAAGGATGGGGGGGTGGGTTAAATGAAGAAAACCAAAACAAATCAAAAACCCAAACACAAAAACAAAATCAAAAAAGACCTTCCTGTGTTGCTAACATTGCATTTTAAAGATGGCTAACATGTTTCAAAATAGTCCAGTCCCTTCCCCAAGTCTACCCACTCTGATTTACAGGTCATCTGAAACTTATACTGTTTCTTTTAGATACAAAATGGACACTCTTTCACAAGATTCTGCTAAACCTAGTATCTGTCTTCTCCATGTTACTTGTAATATTTTTCAGTGCTGCAGGGAAACTACTGGAAACCTTGTATGTAAATGTAGTCTAACTTTGTTTGCTTACGGTCTGTCAGGATCAATTCTGCTCATTTTCTCTTCTTTCAGTACCACCTCGGACTACCACTTGTGTGATCTGCTGAGGACAATATCTGTAATGTGCCTTTCCACGTACAGTATTTTCAGAGGGTAATTACAAAGATTACAGGTTTAGACAAAACTCAGAAATAACATTTACATAAAACAAAGTAACAAATAATATCAAAATTAAATTAGGGCTGAGCCAATTAATCTAAAAAAAAAAGTAAGAAATTCAATGGAGACCTTTAAGTTCCTGAGATTTTTCTCCATCTCAAACTCTTTTCCCCTTCACAAAGAACGCAGAAAGGGAAATTATATTTAGCTGCACAACACAGCGATTTCACCAATATTGTCTGAAAACATACATATAATTCCACTTTTCTTAAAATACAGTCTTCCTATATCTCTTCCAAGGGAGCAGCTTCTGGTGATGCATAGCAAGACTCTACTTGTGTTTATAAAAGCTTTTTAGTTTACATAAAAAGTATAACCACAATGCTCCACCTTTTACTGATAAAGCTAATTTTCCGATAGAAGGTTTTCTAGCTAATCAGCTTCCAGAGAGACCTGATGAGCTGACCGGCCTCCGGTTAATAAAGCAGGTGGCCCAGCCCTAAACTAACTCTATTTCTAAAATAAATAGTGTTGAAAATCTTTCTTTTCTAAACGCTTAGTTGGTTTTCTGTCATGCTCACACACACGTTTCTGGGTTAGTTACAACTTCGCCATTTTTTTCAGGCTCATCTTTCAGAAACTGCTCCACTTCAATAGAATCCACCTTGGCATCTTCAGGAGTTTTGTCTTCAGATTTGTTTAATTCCTCTCGTTCTGCTGCTTCTTCTTTTGTATGTGGTTCTTCTGATTTTTTCTTAATGCAGAAGAAATTTCCCAAGGCCAATACGAGTGCTGAGGTGGTAACTTCAATTCCAGCAATAATAAAAACAAACATGTACCTCCCTGTTGCATCCAAGAGTTTTCCTGAAAAAGACAATATTCCAGGTAATTAACAAAAGTGATTATCTTGCAATGATTTTTTTTCTGCTTTTTTAAACATTTAAATGACCCCTGCTAGAAGTACCATGACTATCTAAGCAAGTGTTTTGAAATAGCATTTTAACAAGTTTATAACAAAGTATTTCTCAGTTATTTCAATTCAGTTTAACATTCACTGACATCACATCCCAAAACACATACTCCCCTGCACACACAGAGTCATGCAATTCAACTGGAATAAAACCAGCCTAGCCTTCACGTGCAAGAGATGAGACAAGTGCCATGTCTTTCAGATTAAAACGGGTGCATCCATGGCCGGGATCGGCATCATCAGCTTCCTCTCGCTCCCAATCTCATTTCCTTTCCTACACAGGCGGTGCACTGTCTGCTTAAAATGCAAATCTTACTTAATACTCAGTCTGGAGTAACTGACTGATTCTGATGCTTTAGTCAAGTTAAAATTTTTACAGGACTTAATGGAAGTGAAAGAAGTGCCTCTCCAAACCTGAAGATCAGAGGAAGTAGTGCATAGTAGTCTTTTCTACACGAGGGGTTCTGTCACAATAAAGATATATGATGCTTTTTAGTGTCTGATATAAACAGTAAACATTTTATGGCAGTGAACTGGTGGGGGTTTTTTTTCAGTTCAGGGTCTGTAAAATGTATGTTCTTTGATTAGTAATTAATTTGCAATTTTGAATTCAAATTAATGAATCTGAATATTCTGTACTGTCCCCTTATTCTTGGGTTGTGAGACATGCAACAAAATCAGTCTACCTTTCTTAAAACAGTCCAGTTCTATAGTTCTTGTAAGATTTTTTTTCTTCCTTCTGATGTTTTCTTTCCTCCTCCAAATCTACCATGGGTATAGAGAATCTATCCTAGTACTTTCCAAAGAAAATTGACAGGTTTCATATTCTGAATCTCAACTCCAAAGAGGTCTGAACTTCACAAAAGTTATTCACTGTGTGTAAGACTCATCTCATACAACAGTAGCCATCTACTAATAAGAGGTCCAGTGTAGGCTTTCAGTGGAGAAAGAGCAGCATCTCCATATAGCAATTCAACCAATCCTGAAATAGATCCAAGAAGGGAAACATTCATCCCACCCTGTCTTGGACTATTTCAGATTGTAACTGCAGAAAGTCAGTGAAGCATGTGCAACACTAGCACAACATGCAGTTCTCGAGTGACTCATTTTGTCTTTTTTCTGCTCCCTCATCATACAATTTGTGTAAACGGATGCAATGCAATGAGTTTGAATTCTGAACTAAATGGAATACTTACCCGCTGATGGTGGACCAATTAGAACAGCCATAGCTTCTGCCAGGAGCACTAAACCGATAGCACTGGAAAACTTCTGAGTACCAACAATCGCCATGAGAACTTCAAACTGAAGAGCACCTACCATTCCATAAGAAATGCCAAAGAAAATGCAAAAGACCACCAGGCCACCATAATCAACAGACATAGAACCCATAAGATCTGTAAAGCCATTGAAAATCATAGCAAAACTGAAGAGGTAGACACAGCGTGGTCTAACCCACTTAAGACCAGCTACCATTCCACAAATAGGCCGAGCAAAGATATCAATGAATCCCAGAATAGTCAGAAGGAAAGCTGCTTTGGTGTCATGATACCTTAAATCCTTGGCATAACTCACAACAAAAACTGGGGGAACAAAGAGCCCAAGCACCATGATAGATGCTGCTAGCGTGTAGATTACAAAACCACCATCTTTAAACACACTGAAATCCAGAAGTTTTTTCTTCACTTTCTTCTCAGCTGGTTCTTTGGTAGCTTCAGACTTTTTGGGTGGCTCCAAAGGTCTCATTAATGCTCCACACACACAGCAGTTAAGCAGCATCCCACCCAGTATAAGGAATCCTCCTCTCCAACCATACTCATGCTGTAGTATCTGCCCCAACGGTGAGAGAGCACAAAGAAACACTGGACTCCCAGCAGCAGACAGTCCATTGGCCAAGGGCCGGCGTTTGTCAAAGTAACGGTTTAACATGATGAGTGAAGGCTGAAAGTTTAGTGCCAGACCCAAACCTGTAACAGAAGGTACATAAAAATTAATACTGGCCTACAATAACGCTATTAAAAAATTTTCTAATTAGTTTTTCTGATTCATGACTTAAGAATTTTATTCCAAATAGATGAATTCTAAGATAACATTTTTAAAAGCATTTCACCTCCATAATATTCTTGTACTCTGTGGTTACACTTCACTGATTACAGCAGTGGCTATTAAATGTACCAAAAAAAAAAAAAACCCCAAAAATTTAATTCCACATTTGTATGCCATCTTTATAAGAGCTCATCTGGATGATCCTGATGATTTAGATATTTGTTACTTACACAAAACTTCCACCTGAAGCTAAGACATTAGCTAACTCATTTTCAACAATGCACACTACTTACCAGTAATCACACCTGCAGTTAGATAGATCTGAACGATGCTCGTGCAGAAGGAGGCTATCACCATCCCCATTGAGGCAAAAAGGCCACCCACCAGCATGACAGGGCGACAGCCAAAGCGATTGACACATACACTACAGAGTGGACCTAGGCAAGAAGAGCAAGTTACAGTTGCTGAGATAAACCATTTTTTTCAATTGATTTTATGTCAGTTTGCATTTCTTCTTTGGTGGACTTGGCAGTGCTAGGTTTACGGTTGGAGTTGATCTTAAAGGTCTCTTCCAACCTAAATGATCCCATGATTCTTTCCGTACTTTGTCCATGCTGTCAGGCCAATCTCTAAGAGTGTTCTTTCCTCTATAGTCAAACATTTAGTCTTTTTCATCTTCAGAGTGCCACGGAATTTTTCATCATCTTTAGTACCTACTGAGTTACAGAGATTTAATTTTGTATGCAAGTTGGATGTGCTTAAGTAATTTCTGGCTTTATGTGACTAATAGTAATTCTTTGGAATGCCTTACTTGCACACAAGTAATGATATACAGTCACAATTCATGCTGTAAATGGCTGTATGATTTACATACATCATTGTATGATGCAATACTGTTTCAGAAACAGAACTACCTACCTGTTCCATAAAGCATGGCCAACAGAATGGAGGAAATCCATGCAGTGTCACTATATCCAATGCCAAATTCACGGATAAGTTCTTTAAAGAAGACACTAACTGCCTTTGGAAAGGCATAGGAGAATCCTGTGATGATAAAACATCCAAAAAGGACAGCCCAGCCCCAGCCTCCATCAGGGGCTTTAACACCAGATGGACCATCATCAGCTACTACAGCTCCCATGATGAAGCTCAAGAGTGTTCCCTAAGAAACAAAAAACAATTACAGTCTATAGACATTGGGACAATTACCTAACCAAAATCATCTAACCAAAAAAGGCAGAAATTGTACTACAGTTAAACTTACAAATAAGACATGGGACTATTTTAAATACAAATCTTGAAGATGCAGTGCAATTTTAACTATTCCTTGTTTGGGTTTAGTCCTTACAAAGCTTGCAAAAAATACATAAAAATGAGATGCACACAGCTGAGTTTTTAATGAACATCCCCTCACAGCTCTTTCAAAGTCAAAACTGGATTTCAACCAAATCCCTGTTTCATAGAAAAACTGAAGCCATTATAACAGTTCAGGGGTGTATTTGACTTTCATAAATATGTAAGTGCTGCATTAAAGTCTGTGGGATTTTTTTTTTACAAGACCTTGTTCCGTGAAGCTCCTGGACTATTCAGTTTAGGAGACCTGGATGCAAAGTCATGGTGCATCACAAGTATTCTGTGCAACAGTGGACAAATCACCCAGGCTTTTTGTTCCCTACTGGGGACAGCAATACAGCCCTGATGCACTGATATCTTGAAATGATAGACAGATCCCTTTGAGCTTCTGATGAGCTATCAGATTTTACGCATCAAGTAAGTACCTAAGCTAAACTGCAATGAAAATCTGCACGGGCAGTTTTTGTGGATGATGGGAGTTAGTAACTGCAGCAATGCTCAGTATCACTGTCTGCCTGAAGCAAATGCTTTCCATTATTATTACATTATCAGTAAAATTTTGTAATATTTTGTTTGATGAATCTTATCTTTCACATCTTCCGCATGCAGACATAAGCACCTTTGCATCTAAAAATAAAATCTCGTGAGAATGTTATGTACTAGACAGTAATGCTGCAAAGTTTTAAAACAGAGCGACAAGGGGAGGGGGAGAAGACACTGAAAAGGCAGATAAAGTGTCCCTGTATGTGAAGAGTGCAGGGAGGTATTGCATCACAGCAATCAGGTTTTTGTAGGGTCTGCGTATTATTGTCTTGAAAATGTTAAAAGTGAGCTTCAAACAAGTTATACATTAAATCTTACATGTATAAAAATTGACCATTTCTTTAAAATGTAATTGATTACTCCTATTGAGTCAATGTTTCTCTATGATAGTACCTAAAAGAGGAGTGCAACCACAGCTGCGCATCAGAGAAGATGTTCATTATTAAAGAATGCTTCTGCTTTCACCAGTGTAGGTCTGTGCTTGTTGTGCATTGGGAATGACGTAGCTCCATTTCAGAACCAGGCTGTATGGCACAACAATCTAGTTGATGCGGACTTGTCTAGACAACTGAGGACCAAATGCATGTTTGTTAATAGGCCTGTATGAATGTACTTACTATGGCATTTAAACCAGCACTCCCTCTTCTTGGAAGAAACAACTTTATATACATGATGCAGAAATAAACTTGGCCATGACTGTAGCTGTTCTATTACCCTGGGCTGTACAAGAAGGACAGTAAGCCTTATACTACTAGCTTCACCTCTTGTTTTCTGCAAATCACATATAAACAGAAAACAATTTGTCTTAAGTTCATACAACTGGAATGTAAAATGGTTAAACATGAAGCAAAACAGAATACCTCAATGAAACTGGACATCTAGGTGCCTGCTACTACAGATGGCTGATTTGCTGACTGCTGTAAGAGTGTATAAAAACACATAGCTTGTTAGACTGGGCAATTTCTGCACCAGACTTTGGGCCGCTAAATGGAAGTCTTAAGATGCATCTCTAGCAACTCTCCTGACACTTTTTCCCAGTACTGTATGATACACAGTATCAAGCATTCTTCAAAAAAGGATTATTTTTTTTAAGGGAATAGCCAGACAGCACAAGAGTAGGTGCACAAAGTGTAATACTTCATGACACTGGTAGCTCTGTAATATTAATGATAACAGGAGAAACACTGATTCAAGTACCTCAGCTCAAGTGCATAAAGACCAGGTATAAGACGTAAAACTGAAGGAGTCCAAGGGGCAGGAGGAATCGTCACTCCCACTACTTCCCAGCGGTCACACAGAACATGTCATTTGGAGTGAATGTTTAAAATGTTGGAGGAAGGGTTGTGTAATTTTTATTCTTTTGTATTAACCATCTAGTGGCAACACAAAGTCAGTAATAATACATGGGCATGTTTTGTTGAGAAATAGCAATCGGCAGTTTCTGCAGGCTGGATGGGAAGAGTCAGCCGTAGGAAGGGCTCGCGGCATTCACCCCGGTGCTGCTTCTGCACGCGGGCGGGGACGCTCCTTCGCCGAGCCCGTGGCAAAGCTGTTCTGGGGGCACCTCTGCAGCCCGCGGGGCCGGGCCGGGCCGGGCCCCGGCACCCAAGGCGCCTCCAGAGGCAGGTGTCTCGCGATCGACCGCCGTTAAAGCTACTTGGCTGCGCGCTTGCTGCTCCCAGGGCAGGGCTGTCCAGGCTTCCCCGCGTTTCTCCGGGGGGGGCGGGAAGTGAACTCGGCACCGGCGCACCGAGCCCGCGGCGTGCGCGGCCCGGAGCGAGACCCGGCCGCCCCCCAACGCCGTCCGCCGCTGCGAGCCCCGGGGCGGGGGCTGCGCGGCGCCGCTCCCGCCCCACGAGCCGCGCCGGATCGCCGCCCGCCGGGCCCCGCCGGCGGTGGCCCCGGGGCAGGGCCCGCTCGCCGCGGCCCCGCGTAACCCCGTCACGGCGACGTGCGGCAGCGCGGGCCAGGCCAGCAGGGCGCGCGCGCCGGCGGCCGCCGCACCGAGACGTGCGGGACGTGACCGGACGGGCGGGCGGGGCGCGGAGCCTGACGTCACCGCCGCAGGGGCCGCCCCGCGCAGCGCCCGCGCACGCTCTGCGCGGAGCCCGGCTCGCTCGGCAGCGGGGACGCACCCTCCGTGCCCGGCCCCGGCAGAGGCGTCTGTTGCTTCACCCGGCCCACGAGACTTGCCGCCTTTGCGGTCCCTAAAACGGTTTTGTGTTCTGTTGGGCTGAAAGAGCGAGACTCGCAGTTGTGGGGGAACCTGGCCTACTGCCGGCGTTTCATAAAAATAAGCCTATGGGGAAACAATAACATCCATTTACTCTTCTTTACGTCACGTGCGTTGTCACGTTTGGCTAAAAATCGCCTTAAACCAGCATACCAGACCTTCAAACACCATCCTTTAAAGACTGGTCTGCATATGCACACGCATACATCGATCCTGTTCACCTGGTTTAGCCCATCGGTAGTTCATGTTAACACATCAAAACCAAAAGGCCATTAACCACAACTAAATGAGCTCTGCCTCTGTAAAAACAGCAGAGGATGTCCGTTCCCTTCATCCTGCTGCGCTGTGCCTTACTAGGCTGGACTGTATTCACCTCCTTAAGAGCTAAAAAGGAAGTAGTGGGGAGGTTCCCATGTGAAACGTGCACACTAGGGCTAGCGTTAGAAGAGGTGGGATTGTAGTTGATTTGCCCAGGCAAAATTTTTTACTTACAATTTCACTTCAGTACTGGGATACTGCCAAAGCCTGCTACAACTACTGCAACAGTTGGCTTTGCTTTCTGCTTCTGCTAGCTCAGCCCTGCTTAGAGGCAAAGGATTACATTTAACTGGCTGCCGCTCAGTCTCCGTATCTCCGAGACAGACTCGATGGTATTGCTGGTATTTATTCCAGATTCCTCCTATCGTGCCTGGGTTCTGGCTTTGGTAATGTGTAAAACAAAGGGAGCAAATGTAGTTAAACCTGTGGTGGTTCATGCTCCTGAGGTGATCTTCCTGTTGCCATGGAAACTAATACAGGATCAGTTAGAAGGACTTACTAGGTGATTGTAGGTAGCACTGTGGGTGGTGTCTTTGGTGTGATGGTGCAGTGTATAGAAAAGGAGAGCATTTGTATTATGAAAAGGAGCAGCCAGAAATGTCAAGAACCTAGTATCGGTGTTTAGCCAATACCCTTACTGGCCCCATAGCAGTAGTTTATGGTCAGCAGTATGGGTAGGAAGGACATTTGTGTGTACATAGGCTGACCTATATAGCTCGAGAACTTCCTCTGAATTAATTTAACTATGACAGAAATCTACCCAACCTTGAATTTCTAGACTAGAAATAAATAACGGTTATCAAAAATAAAATGATCTTCCATGTAGGGAACCCAGTTCAGACTGGAATTCAGTCTGGAACCCAGGTTGAGAACTGTATAATTACCAAATGAGGAAGATGGTCTACACTGAGCAATGTGGAGTTCCTCCTTCAGGTTCTTATCTGTGAAATGAAGAGAATAATCATTCTCTCTTCATAGGGTACTGGGAGTATGGATACGCTGAAAAGCGTAGACGGCTCACTGTGTTAGTAAGAGTCATAAACCTCCTATATTTGCCCAAGGGTATTAAAATCTAAGCAGACCAAACAAAAGATGTATGTTATCCTTGGTTTTGAGTGAAGAATCCTAACACTAACCAACTCTACTGAAATTTTGCAGGAAATGACCCCTGCAAAAATAATTCTATTTTAATATCCTCCAGACCCTGGTGATAGCCCTCTATGTATAAAACAAGTACCCTTTGCATCGACACCACTGACATCTGCCTATTCAGCATGACTTTAACTCCTTCCTGATGCTCTAAAGCACTAATGCGTAGATCTTTAATTGGAATTTTATTTATTACAACTCAGGTACTTCACACAAGCCATTTTGATGGGCCACTGGTATGACACCGTAGTGCATTTCTTGTGGCTTACCTGCTTAAATATCAGCCAACTGAAGTATACATTAATTTCCAAGGGCTGCTGCAAACTCCTGTTCTCTACAAAATCATTACCAGATTTACCAATGCCTGCCCTGACCTCCTTCCCTCCCCGCAAGGCCCCACAAGCAACTTTTACTCTCCCATTTTGGCCTCCTCTGTTTTACCAGAGACAGTTTTCCGGTTCCGCTGCATCTGCCTTTCTTAAGAGTTTGCCAGCTTTCACCATTTTCTCATGTCTCTCTCAAACCTCCTAGAATAAACCATATAGTAATTCTGTGCTGTCTGTAGCTGTAGGTGATGTTCCATACCAACGCTTACTATTAATCAATCTCCAGTCCCCAGTTAGACTCAAACCATTTTAGTGTTTGCTGCTACAGCACAGGAAGTAACGTACATCACAAGTTACTAGCAGACTGCAATGTCACAGTAAATTCACACTGCCATTTTATGTGTAGCAAGTAATACTAACCAGTGTAGATTCTATTATCTGGGTATACAGGGGAAGTTGTGCTTTTTTTATATATATATAAAATAAATGTTAGAATCCTGTTCTTTACATTACCTGGGAAAATCAGATTATATTCTTGTTTTAGTTTCTTGGGGTTTTTTATTTTTCCTTAATAAGCATGTTACCAACAAGTACCTCTAACTTACACCAGGCCATAAGCAAAAGAATAAACCACAGATCTGCATACAAACTCCACGTTTGAAGAAGTATTAATGTGGCTTTCTTCTTAATAAGAAAGAAACAGCTCTTTTAATCTTGAGGTAATTACTTGCATAAATATTGTCTTTAATTACAAATACAACAGTAAGTAACAGTTCAATCTTCTCAGCTACCACCTTTGAAGCAAATACACTACTGCTGTAACAATAGCACTGTCAACCTCCCTAGTTTTGCATCTATATTGTATGCCCAGCTTCTGAAGAAGTGGACTGATTTTTCTAAAGCCTATGGGGTTTTTTTACACCACATCCACCTACCATAAGTGCATTAATGTCAGCATCACAGCAGCACCTTAAGACCAGACAGCATATGCCCTTTCTGTGTGCCCAGAAAAAGTGACAAACATGCCTTCAGTTGCACTTGAATTATCTGGCTGCTTACCATATGCTTTTAAAAATAGAAGTTGCAGAATCCCAACTTCAGTTGAATACTTACAATTCATTCTTCATGTATCATGAAAACTAATTTCAGCCCTGCATCTATGGTAGCTTTGCAATGTGTCAGAGCTTTAGAAAAATAGAAATTCTTGCCAGTTGTTTATAGTAGTGTCCTTATTTTGTCTAGTATAAAACCAAAAAGTGACAGAGCTAGGTAAACAGTAATTAAGGGTCCAGCCCTGTCACCAGCTGGATATACGTGCTTAGTTTTGCAGAATACCATGGAACTACCCTGATACACGAAGTGCTCCCATGCACGTGCCCTGCATCTCAAGCTAGGTTAGGACACGTAGCTGAATATGGGGGGGAATATCTGGCTAAGAGGTGTCATTTTACACAACTACTTTGGACGGTGCAGCTTCGTAACATGGTGGCACACACCAAGATACATGAACTCCCACTTCAGTCACAGTTTAAAACGTCATCTTAGTATTTTTGTAATTTACCTTGAATTATACTTCCGACTGAACCACAACAGGTGTACTGCACTAATAGGTTGTTTTACAGTTTTAAACTGACGACTGCCACACCTTCAACAAACTACCGCTCCCTCTGAAACATTGCAAAACTGCACACTTCACCCTGTGCCATCCTGGACTAAACGGTTTTCCAACTGCTTCACCCAAACAGCTCGCAAACCCGCTGACCAAGAGCGCCTCTGCACAACCAGCGCTAACGGCCCGCGCCGGTGAGGAAGTTGCATCGCTACATTTCAATCTCGCCCTTGCGCGCTTTTTCTTTCCTCCACAGAACCGTTTAGAGTAAGGCCAGCCAAGACCTTTTCACGTGCATTACGAGCAGTAGCAAAAAAGGCTCTTTCCCAGCAGATGCTGAGGGGCTGCGGCGGCCCGGCGCGGGGGAGGAGCGGGCTCGGAGGAACAATGGTGGCGGTCGCGGCGCCGCCGCCGGCCACGGCCACGGCCGCCCGCGCGGGGCTCCGGGGCGGGCACGTCGCCCGCGCCGCCCGGGGCCCAGACGGCTCCCGCCGGGTGGCCGCGCGGTGCCGCGCCCGAGCGCCTCGGCGTCCTCCGAGCGCTCGTAGCAGCGAGTAACGGAGCTCGCGCCGGGGCTGCGGCGATGCCCTTCCGAGGGGACGGTCCCTCAGAGCGCGCGTCGCCCGCTCTAGCGGGTCTGAACCGCCACCGCGGCGACAAAGGGATCTCCGGCATTCCCCCCCCCCGCCGCCCCGGTGCTCGGCGCTGAGGTGAAAGGCGAGCAGTAGCGAGGGGATCGCGGAGGCGGGGCTGGACGCGGAGACCCTCGTCGCCCGGCACCGGTCTGAAGGCAGCGACGGCAGGAACAAAGCCCGAGCTGGCGGGTGCCTCACGACCCGCCGGTGGGGCACTGGACGTGCGCTGGGGCCGGCAGCACTGCGCGCCTAGGCGTGACTCGGCCGCCGAAGGGGGAAGCCGGGGACAGCGCTCCCGCAGCCGCCGGGTGGACCTCGGTCGCCAGCACCGCTCAGCGCCCGGACAGCGCTGCCCGGCCGACGGCGGCGGGGGCGCCGGGCGACACGTACGGCAGCGCGGGAAGCGCTCCCGCCCGGCCCCACGCGCGGGGAGAAACGCAGACGGCGGGGGGGCGCCCAGGGGGGTGAGGACAGTCCGCGCCGCGCCCGCCGCCCCACCGGCGCCCTGCGCAGCCTCCGGGCAAGGGGTGAAGCCGCGCTCGCCCAGAGCTTCGGCCGCGCTCGAGCGCGTTCGCCGGCCCGGGCAGACCCCGCGCCCCCCACGGCGACCGCCCCGGGCAGACCCTGCGCCCCCCACGGCGACCGCCCCGGGCGCCCGCCAAGCGCTCCGCAGCGTCACGCGCGACGGCTCCGCCTCAGTACCTGAGTCACGTCCCGCGCCTCAGCGCGAGGATGCCCGCGCTCCCGCCGCCCGCCTGCCCCGTGCGCGCGGGCAGACCCGCCCCAGCCCGTCTGCGTCCCGCCGTGCGGAGCGCTCCGGCGCGGCGGCGGCTCAGCCCCTCCCACGCCAGCGCCCGCGCGCCCGGATCCTCGCGCCGCCACGTGACTCCGTCCCACCGCCACAGGTTGGCGCGCGCAGGGGCCGCCCTGCCGCGTGCGGCCCGGCCCCGCCGGCGCGGGGAGGCCTCGGGCCGGGCGGGCCGCGCCCGGGGCACCAGCGTGGGGCGCGGCGGGGGCGCGTCCTGCCCGCGTGGAGAGCGGCCCCGGCGGCCGAGCGGCGGACTCGAGCGAGCGTCCCAGGTGGCTCCTGTCGTTGAGGTTGGTTCTGTGCCGCCGTTTCTGTGTTCCAGGGAGCGATCACAGTTTCTCCGTTGTCTGCTCACATAAGGAAGAATCTGATGAGCTTCTTGCTGTTGTTTTTTTCTTCTTAGTCATTTTGATTGTGGTGGTGTGCGTTCTGCAGAGGACTTACAGGCTTCCCTCTTCATCCTTCAGTGAGGCAGCACCACCTGTGAATACGCCTGCTTGAGCCACCTCCCCTTTTACATCCGGACAGAGTGAGCTTTCTGCGCTTATCTGCTGTGGCTCTACTGCTGCTCATACAAATGTTGAATTATAAAGCTGAGTGTGTGTCGATACTGCTATTATTTAGCATCCATTCAAGTTGTGATGGGCTTCTAAAGTGCAGTACAGAAAGCAGCACTCCTTAGGCTGCTCAAGGCTTAGGAAATTCAGGAGTAGGTGCTCCACTCCAATCTGGTGTATAGGGGGTGAGTGTCTCCCTGTTCTCTGCACTGGTGAGGCTCTGCACCTCGAATACTGTGTGCAGTTTTGGGCCCCTCCCTACGAGAAAGACATTGAGGTGCTGGAGTGTGTCCAAAGAAGAGAACGAGGCTGGTGAAGGGTCGAGAGAACAAGTCTCATGAGGAGCCACTGAGGGAACTAGAGTCGTTTAGTCTGGAGAAAAGGAGGCTCAGGGGGGACCTTAATGCTCTCTACAACTACCTGAGAGGAGGTTGTAGTGAGGTGGGTGTCGATCTCTTTTCCCGAGTAACAAGTGATAGGATGAGAGGAAACGGGCTCAAGTTGCGCCACAGGAAGTTTAGACTGAATATTAGGTAATATTTGTTGCCTGGAAGGTTTGTCAAGCACTGGCACAGGCTGCTCAGGGAAGTGGTTGAGTCATCATCTCTGGAGGTATTTAAAAGACGTGTAGATGTGGCACTTAGGGACACGGCTTAGTGGTGGACTTGGCAGTGTTAGGTTTATGATTGGATTCAATGACCTTAAAGGTCTTTTTCAACTTAATGACTCTGATTCCTACCACCTGTGTGGAGATGCACAGGGGTAGGCTTCGAACTAGAAGAGGATAGGTAGGATACAGTATTGTCTTGTGAGAACTATGGTGTTGCACAGATTAGTTGCTTCCAATATTTTAGAAGGTACTTGCTGAAATCAGGTAATACAGAGGAAGAATCTGAAACTCTCTTAATGCTACAGAAGTTCTTTCTTTTCCCTGCACATTACATTTGCTTTGGTTTTTGATTCAATGTTGCTGTAGTACCCATTTGTACCTGCTTAGGGATTCATTGCAGTAGTGTGCAAAGATGAGCAAGGCAGGGTGGTTTGATTTGGGTAGATACCATACAGCCAGTGAGACATATGTTGCTAATCTTAAAGATCAGTAAAACCAGTTTTTGGCTGTTCTACCATTACCTGAATTTAGGCCATTTGCTTACAGGCTAGCTGAAGGCAATTGCAGAAGAGCAAAAACCACTGATTCTTGTGGAGCTTCTGAGGCAAGCAGTGCAGTGCCCGAGGCCCAGAAAAATTGGTGGGTCTAGCCGCTGAAGACATTTTTACGTGTCTTTATAGGTAATCTTGGTTCTCTCGGAAAAGGAAGTATGATCTCCATTGCCAGTCCCAAAGGACTGGAAAAACTCTTACAGTTTTTGAGAGGGAGATAGTTTTATTTGTCATGACCCCACCCTCTGACTGTAATTTCTTAAAGGGGACAGTTCCATCCTGCAAAGTCATCTGATTCGTTACAGCACTTTACTTGAATTGCTACATCATAGAAATGTATACCCAGCAGTAGAATTTTTAATTCAAACCTTAAGAGATATGTACTTTGTGAAGGTATTTTCAGGAGGGACAGAGGTGCCTAGGAATGGAGAGGAGTAACAGCGAATGTGAAGTTTGGCAAAATACCTAAACCATCAGTATCTTTTATAGCTACTCAAATGATATAAGAGGCTAGATAAGGAAAGAAGTGTTAACCAAACATGTTAAAAAGTCAAAAAAGAGGACTGGTGTGTCCTTCACATCTGTCAACATTGCCCCTACCAAAGCCTCCATCTCTCTGCCACCTAGTCAGCAGAGTGCAACACATGCTCTCTAGTTAGCTTTCAGTTGTAGAACACTCACACCATTTAAGAGGTCAGTGGTTTTTTTTCTAGAGGCAGTAGAGTGTCACTGCAGTTGGTCTGTTTTTCAGAAGTGGATGTCCATAGGCACAGACCAGCTGCTGAGTAAACTGACCGGTGGTCTGTGGTCTCGCTTTTGTAGCTGATGACTCCTATTGTTTTTGAAGAATGCATTTTCTGAAAGAGATGTGTTCATAGAGGGTGATGTGCCAGGGTAAGTGACAGCCCCCAACATCATCCCCCAGATCACTGGGTTTGATTCAGTATTCAACAAAGCAGTAGTGTAAGTGAGCAGAACACAGGGTTGCTGTGCTTGCAGAAGCCTGCACAGAGTCTGGATAACCTCATAAACACTTGGAACTGAAATGAAGGCACAAAACCTCTATCTGTTAGGTGGAGTTACATTGCATGTGTTCAAGCATTACATATGCTGCAGTACACTTAGGAGTAGAGGGAATATTCAAGTGCAGCAAAGAGAACTCAAAACACAGTGACTTAAGGCATCTAACTATGAAAAGAGCTTTTTGAAAAATTCTTCTTTACAGTTATAACTGAATTTAAAAAATTTCTGCATCTTAGTATTGTTTATCTGTAAGTATTCCACTTGTTACAGATGTTCTCAAAATGTTGAACCCATGAGGAAGCATTAAATAGGCAAATTTTTTATCCAGAGTAGACTGTGAAAGTCTCAGTTTATCACTAAATGAGATTCTTAATAGGAAAGTATAATGCTGGATTCCACCAACCCTCCACTAAAAAGACCTTCACTCCATAATTTCTTACTAGTTTCCAAAGAAATAAGGATCCTGATGTGTTCTTTATTTACCTATTTCATTTGACTTTGTTATTTTTTATTTTGCGTCTTTGCGCCAAGGAAGGCTAGTTGTATTCTGGGTACTGAATAGAAGGGGGCATTGCTGGCTCATGGTCCAGCAGGACCCTCAGCTTTCCAACTGGCTGGCCCCCAGGCTGTACAGGTGCATGGGGTTATTCTTCACCAGGTGTAGGACTTTACATTTTCCTCTGTTGAGCTTTATGAGATTCCTAGATTGTTTCCATTAAAAACAGTGATGTAGTGAATCTGGTAACTGTTTGCCATCCACAGCAGTAAAGACAGTCAGAGAATGCTAGAAATTTTTGCCTGATCAGGCTTTGAAAAAGGCAGAAATGGCTGGAATATTGTTGTTACAGAGTATAAATAGAAAGAGGGTAGCTGACATTAGGATAAAGCATCCTTGCTCTGGAACTTAGGGCTTCTGATGGCAAATGTCTTCCCTTGCACCTCCTGAACTGTAGAAATGCTTCTGTGTATCGTACAGAGACTTGGGTGGTTGCTGCTTGCTGTTCCAAATTCCAGCTATACTCTTTGCTGTTCCTGCAGTTTGTAGGTGAGTCCCAAATATTACCTTAAAAGTGCCTGTAAACATTTATTCTTATTAAACTTTTATAGATGTTTTGGCTTTAAGGCTGTTTTCTTATTTGCACTTGAATGGAGTCTGTTGTATCAATTATGGATTTTCACTGCAATATTTTGACGAATGTTAACAGTAACATTGAACATTTCAAATGGTTTCATACACGACTTAACTGTGCACTGTGCAACGCATACACCTCTGCCTTTGATTCAAAAGGTAAATGCAGCAGATCATGTTGTACAAAGAACCCTTGTAAGATATTTATTGCAGAAAGGCCGGTAATATTCAAAGTTGAGGTTTCGGTAATTCTGAGTTTGTTTCTAAAGCAAGTATGAAAATAAGGTCTTTTTATATGACTCTCAAGATGCAGTTGAAGAACGTGAACTGTACCTACAAAGATGTATATAGTCTTCAAAAATACTAACCCATGGTTGTTGTACAGGTAGACATGGAAAAGAGAGACATGGAAATCAAATTCCTCTAGCCTGGATGAAACTGGAATTTAAATGTGTCATTTAGTTCCTAAATAACAGCACCCAAATTTCAGAGTGGATCAGAAATGCCTGTCCTTTGCAAGCTGTAAAGTAGGCCACTTTTATTTAGAAGATCATGTTTGTATACTGTATACCAAATACATTTCTCAGAGTTCTGGAGAAATAAGTTTATTCATTTGAAGGAAAGCCGCATTGGAAAAATTACTTTTCTGAATCACATTTTAATTTTTATGTTTCATCAAAGTAGACTATGTCCAAATTAATTTACTGAGTCTCTGCATGATATTTCTCATAAATCTGTTCCTCTGATTGTCCAGGTAGACATCTTTGGAGTGTGCCATGGCTCACATGGGGCCTGTGTCTTGGAACAATTTTTCCATAGAAACAAGAATGAGGGTGGCAGTTGTGTAATCTTGGGTCTTGTCTTGTTATGGGCCATGATGAGTTGGACACAGCCTTTGGACTGGAAACTTAAAAGTGCTTTGGAGCCTAGTAGTATATTTATAGCCAGGATATACCCTGTTTTTCCTCTCTAAAATGCAGCATTTTCAGAGGGTGGGTCCATTTTCTTTCTTTCTTTGTGAAGCTGCTTCTAAGTGTTGCTGTTTCACAGTACGCTGATGGGGCCAAAGACTTGTATTCAGAAGTTGTGACTCTGAAGGTGGTTCAAAAGGTGGCTGAAATCTACCTTTAGCCTAAATCTACTGAACTCGCTAGTGTTTGGTAAGAACAGAAAATCTGTCTCTCTCTTCTAAATTCTTGTTCATTTTTGCTAAAGGGGAAAAAGGTTTTCTTTCATGTCCATCTATGGAACCAGGACATTTTTCTGCATTTAGTTTAGGTATATACAGGTTTTCTACACTGATGCCAAAATCCATGTTGTGTAGACTGCAATCTTTTTGACTCACCATTAAGATTAAAATTTACCCATTTCGGGCACTATTGAATCACTAGAAGCCAACAGTTAGTCATTTGAGGAACCAACATGCATTTAACTACGTGACTAGGGACTGTCTGGAGGTACCTTGGAGAAAATGACAGCTAATTTGAAAGGAGCGGGGGGGTGAGGAAGGGTTGCAAAAGATAATGTGGTTGATAGGTTAGGCAACTCTGGGGTAAGACATAAGTCAGCATGGTATATGGATTTAGACATTTGCCTACTATGTATTGATTCTGATGAGTGCTTTGAGAGGCCCACTGCAGAGTATAAATTATGCTGGGACTTGCACCATAATTTTTGTGTGCTCAGATCTGTAAAATCATTTGAGGCCAGATTTCACTGTGGTGTTTTAAACCAGAGGTGGTTCATATAAACAAATGAACTAAATCCCTTTAATAATTGCAGTATTCTGAAATGATATGTAGATAGACTTCATGTAGCTAGATGAAACTCAGATTTATTTCAAAAGTCAAATTATTAGTTCTGATTCTAGTGTTCAATAATAGTTACTGATGAAAATAAACCCCTCCTTTCTCTAGGTGACATGGGGTTAGGAGATACACTTCTCCTCTGATGACCTAAGGAAAGATATGTAAGAACTGCTGCTAATATTCTATTTTCTTTAAATTAGTGTACTGCACGTATAATTCATGCAACATTCAGGTTTCTGAAAGGTCTCTCATCTGGCAAAGCTGTTTGTGTAGTCCAGAAACACGAAAAAGTGAGAGACCATTACAGGAAACTTGCCTCATGACTTCCAGACAAGCGAGTCATCTAGAGTGACTAAGGGAAAATGATGCTTTACATCCTGTTCATGCGTTACGTCCTCAGTCTCACGTAGACAGTATAGTCTGGTTTAGTTGATAGATACATTTTTTAATAATTAAATGCCTTGGTAGCAGAACTTCTTTATCTGTGCTGCACGACCTCGTGTTGCAGTTGGCCTGAGCTTCTTTTACAAGCTTTTTAAAGTTTTCCATGTGATGCAGTGGGAGTGAAGAGAGGATGGGAAGTTGGTTCCCTGTTTGCTCCGATTCCCAACAGCTGTTCTTGAAATGGGCCAGAACACTCCTTCCTGATCTGCACTAGGGAGTAATTGTTTAATACTAGTCTGATAAACGAAATTTATAGGAAGACAGGTGAACAATGAGAGTATGAAACAACTATTAGCGGTGTTTTGGGAGACGGGGGTGTTATTAAAAGAGACCGGGGCTACAGAGGAGTGCGCACATGCTGACACAATCAATGCGGAGGAGAGGCTGCGGTATGTTAACGGCGAGGGTAAAATGGGGGAAGTACGCGAAAGAGTGTGATCTGCGCTGGAAGCGGCTACAGTGAGAGGCACCCAGAGGCGCGGAGTTGCAGAGCGAGACGCGCCGCCGCGGGGGAAATGGCGCGTCTGGGGCGAGCGGGCGGGGCCGGCGCGCGCCGGGGGCGGGGCGGGCGGGGCCGGCAGAGCGCTCATTGGGCGCCGGCGCTGCCCGCCATGGGGCCCGCCCGGGGCTGGCGGCGGCCGCCGTTCCCATGGAGACGGGCCCGCCTCCCGGCCGGGCGCCGTCCGCCGCCTTTGCCGAGGGACGCGGCCCCGCGCGGCGGGCCGGGCCGGGCCGCGGCTACTGCGCGGGCGCCAGCGGGAAGCACCGCGGCTGCACAGCGCGCCGGTGTGCCGATGTGCCGCAGCTCGTCCTTCAGAGCTCTCGATGCGGCGCCCGTGCGTCTTGCTCCCTGTTCTCTCTCCGGGGGCCCGCTGTCTTTCTGCACCTTGCCTGCTACGAAGCGCGCTCTGTGTGCTGCCTCGGGGTCCCAGGCATTATCTTCGGCTACCGTGAGCTCCTCTCCACTGCCTTCCTCTAAGGGCCTTGACCTCGGCTGCCTGCTATCTGCTCTTACGCCTCAGAGCATCTGACCCTCTGGGCCCTCCATGGGACTTGTCGCCTCTCCTCCTGGAACCTGCTTCCTGTCTGCTGGCTGTTCCACTGGCAGTGTTTTCTTTCACTCACGCTGGATTATGTCTCTCCCTCTCTGCACTTAAGGTGTACAAATTTCTGCAGGGTACTTGATCCCTGGCTTGCCAGTAGCATTCCCTTCTTCCCTCCATGTGGCTGTCCCTTCCTGTCATCCCTGAGGATACTTGCTCTAGGGACTCAGTTTCAGTGTTCTTCATGGTGTGTTTCCCTCTGTTTACATTCCTGGACACTCTAGAAGATGTATCCATTTCTCAGTCCCAGGGGCAATTGTTTCTTCCCACCATACCTTGTATTTTACTTATGCAATCCCTTATGCCTCCTACTCTTGTCTGTCCTGCATGATGGCAGAGCCTGGCATCAGGCTATCATGTACCCCACAGCATAGCCCACCTCATGCTTTGCCAGAGGTGTGCCCCTGCTCAGCACCTTACATCTCAGGTTTCTCTTACATGTTACAGGTCCTTACCCTATCCCCCACCTTCTGCTGTATTTTATCTGTTCTGATCAGATTGTATAATGCATGATGTGTATTTGCTGTTTTATATGTCTAACCTTACTTGTAAAGAGTAAACCAAGTACTAGCAGTAAAGAAGGAGACAGCACACAAGTGACGCTAGCTTGTATCACAGATTGTCATAATTTTTTTCTTGGAACTGTGTTGACGTGATTTCCTCTTCTCTTTTTTGCAGCAGTGCTATGGCACAACACAGTGTAGCTGTGACCTGTGCTGATTGCTTGTCTCATGACTTGCAGCACATAGTGAAACAGCTGTGCTAATACTCAGGTGGTCTTGGTTCTGCTTCATCAAGGAAAACAGCTGTGGCTAGAGATACCTGATGTATTGGCTGTGTAGCATTTTCTTTCTCATCCTCTTTTCTGTAGTTTTCAAAGGAAGAGAAGCAATCCTGGTTTATTAGCTCTGCCAGTCTGTTATGCACATCTTATTCTTGGTACGATAAGGATATAAGGATAGCAAGGAAGAGAGAAGCAAGTACAGCTTCTTTATGCTTTGAACAAAATTTTGAAGCTTTATACCTCTGACAAATAGGGGTTGTATGGAAGTCTGAAGGTTCTCAAGTATTAGTTTGAAATGTTCTTCAGCATCACCTTGTTCTCCTTATTTGGTTGAAAAGTGACTGGCTCAAACATGGCATCTAACTTCTTGCTGTTGAAGTAGCATTTTAGTAGTAACAGTTACAAAATCTCCACTGAATCAGATATGCCAGCCACATTCAGCTGGGTGTGATTTACAGCCAAGCCATCATTTTCCTTTGGTGAAGAGGCTGATACGAGTCCCATTAGGCTCTCGTGTTGGGGAGTAGGAGTACCTATCAATCACTTCTTTCTGGATGAGCTTGAAGTGGTTGGATTGTAATGGGTATCTTTGCTGTTTAGGTTGTACGGGTAAGCTGTGCTTGTTTTAAGATGTTGTCTCTTATTTATATGTCATCATGTATAGGTTTACTGTTCTTCTTTTGCTGTAAGATATCCAGGCAATTGGTGCAATTTATATTTAAAATTACACTGTTATTTCCATTATGGTCCTTACTGAAACTCACTTGCAATTATAAGTACTGCTGCTATCAAAGGCAAGAGGCTCGCTTCTCCCCTATTAAATTGCATTTCTAGGAAATAGAGCTCTTTGATAGAAAGTAATATTTTAAAATTACAGGAAGGCTCATTCATATTTTTATACAATATGAGTGATTCCTATGTTATATATAACCGAAATTCACCTCAGGATACCACTTTCAGTTTGCCAGTGCCATTAATTTAAGTGAGATATATGGAGATAGGGAGGAGAGTTGTTTTTATAGGGAACTGTGTGGTGCCTTTTAATTTTAAGATAATTGTAGAGAGAGATTGTAAAAGAAGTATCATTTTTCTTAACCACCTCTTTCCAAGAGAAGTTGTGACTTCAGTTTGATGATTTCAAGGAAGTAACAGGCTGGAGCTGTGGTCTTGTTTTTGATTCCTTACACAAAGGTCTTGTCTAATAATGCATTGCTAATTTTAGCCAATGAAGCATACGCCAGGTTTTTAAAAGGCACTTGCAAAAGTGTTTTGATACCTTAATGGGTATAGACTGAGCATAGTTTCTTTCAGTGCCTTGAGTCCAGAAAGCATCTCAACAGGCATTTTTTATCTTTAGTGTATTTATGATTGGGGTGAAGGGGGAAAAGAAGTCAGATTTCGTTAATATTTTTAGCTGTGGTAGCCATCAGATGCATTTGGAGCAAAGTAGCTGAAAGGAAGATATAGAAAGAACAAATTTTTCTTAGCATTGCATATTACAGGCAGGGAGGCAGTACTGTTCCTGAATACCCACAACAGTGACTGTGACAAAAAATACCTATTTCTGCTTACCCAAATGAAGAAGATAGTACTTATACCATTTTCTACAAGGTAGCGTGATTTGCCAATGAGACATGGAATATGAAGAGAAAACATAATTTTAATTGCCTTGGGAATAAATGTGAAATCTAGGCCCCCAGAGTTGAAAGACCACCAGATCATTGTGTCCTCTAGCAGTGTTTGTTATTCAGTGTACCTGGGAAAAGCAAGCTTGAGGTTTGTTTTTTTTTTTCTACTTGTCATGTCCAACGATCAGAAACTAATTTTTTAATCCTGGAGAATTAGAGTTGTGTAGTTTTGTTTGTGAAGAAAAATGTTGTTTAAATTGTGGCAACCTTTAGCATAAAGATACTGCATCATGTTTGCTGATCTGGAAATCTCGTTTAAAGAGATTAAAGAGCCACTATTTGAAAGGCATGCTTGTCTGATTTGTTCTCTGCATCCCTGTGCTTATCCAGATGCGATTATCTGTAACCACTGACACAGAATAATACTGTACAGTGAGAGAAGCTGTATCTGAGCAGAAACTACCTTTTTTTTTTTTTTTTAAAGCAACCATGGTGCTTAGAAATAATGTTTTCTTCTTCTACAGAGTTTATCTTAGATATGAGGCAAATATGGAGAATAAACAATAGCAAGAGATGGAAGTGAAGCAGGTAAAGGGTTTTACCAGTGAAAGCACAACCTCTATGTTGTTTATTTTCCTTTTTAGTTTTAAAGATACAGTTAATATGATACTGAAATACAGGTGTTTTCTCATACCTGTTGGCTTTTCTGAAAAGTAACTTCAAGGTGGACTTAACTGTGGACAGAACAGCAGCTTTGTAGTCCCGTGAGTAATTGTGGGAGGACAAGAGAAATAGGACACAGCAGTTGGTGTTATTGATATAAGAGAAGGCTGGACTGTGACTTGACTTGTCATAAATGTCTTCAAGAAAAGAGAAATGTGCATGGAGCTTACAGTGACTCAATCTTTTTATGCCTCTATTTTCAATCTGTATAAAGAGAGGAGAAAATTATGTTTTCCCACCCCAAAATTTAGTGTCATTTCATAACTGATTTGGAAAGTCTTACCCCTGGACAATGCAGTACTATAAATAAAAGTAAATTCTGCTTCTAGAAGCGGCCAATGCCTGATGGTCCAGGAAACTTTACAATTTAAATTTAAAATTTACTGGTAATTAATTATCAGCTATGCAGTAATTTGGGAGTGACAAGATACTTGATTTGTATTAGCTATCAGTCTTAACTGTCTTCTCTCAGCTCCTGTTTCAGATTTATAGTAGTGTTTCACATGGAGAGAGAACTAAATGATCTCCTTCAGTGGAAAGAAAAAGAAGGGAAAGAGCAACATGCTTGCCAGTTCCTGTGTCAGAAGAAAATGCTGCAAGATGTCAAAAAGCAGCTCCAAGACATGCATGAACAATTTAACAAATTGAAAGAAGATTTAGTCTATAACCTAGAAGAGAGAGATAAAAAGTTAGAACGCTATGATGTCACAGTCATTCATCTGAAAACATCTGAAAATGCTAAACAGGCAGAGATTAGTGATCTTAGAGTACAGCTGGGTAAAGTGGAGCAAATGCTTGTCAAGGAAAGAAGAAAAAGACACAAACTTCATTATTGCTATCGATGACATATTGAAGAACGTAAATCAGAGCTGGAATGGTTTTGCAGGTGAGATGCTTGAATAGTATGCAGGAAAAGAGACATTTAGGACATATTTGGATTGGGATAAATCAGTAACATCATTCACAGATGTTAGAGAGCACTTTGAGCACAGAGATATGATTATCTATTCTGACAGGAACACCTAGAACGTGAACAGAGTGAGGACTAAAAGAAGTTACTTGGGCTATTTTTACACCTCCTATATCTTGGTTTCCACAGTGACTTGACTGATTTCTGGCAATGTTTTAGAGAAAAGGATACTATTAAGTGAAAGTGAGGATGCTTTTAAACATACAGTGTGTCCCTACATAAGGGTGCATGTTGGGGAGATGATATAACTGGGTGGAGATGGTATAATTATAAGGGAAACATAGTGTGGGGAGCAGAAAAGGATTTGTCAGAAGGGAATGCTTTTTCCTCGGGTGCTGAAACACCTCTGGGAAATGAGATGAATCTGAAAGTGTTGTGATATGTCTCCTGTGTGTTATATCAAGATGCACTTGTCTTCTGTGTATGTGAGGAGACAATTGATAATGGTATCAACCGTTGTCAATAATATTATCTAAGGCTACTAGACATTAGTTGATGTACTGTGCTATGGATTCCACACAAATGGTTCAGCCTCTCAACTATTTCAAGCCATTGCAAGCTAATCATATGATAGGAGTTGGGTTTGTGCACTCTTAAATACATTTTGTCCCACCTTCTCTGATAGACCTCTGTGAAGGACAGAAGTCTTGTTGGGGCAAATCCAGTCACAGGACCAATATTTATGACTAATACAACCAATTAAAAGATGAAGATAGCTAAAGCAATGCACGTGTTTAGTTTGGCCATTCTCACTAATTTTTATTATTCTTTATAGACTTCTAAACCTTGTGGGGAGGGGGAGTATAAACGCTTATTTCTTGGTATCTGTCTGCCCATTGCTCTTGTTTAATATAACTACTGTCTTCAGATATAGCAGTATCTTTGGGATTATTCTGTGTTTAAAATGGTAACTGCTGTAAAGTGTTCTGGGTCATGCTGCATTTATAATGTAGAGATGGCTGGATAAGCTTTAAATACTTTTTTTTAGTTATTAGGAGTGATCTGTAATTCCTCAAAGGCCATTAACTGATTGATAGTACTGTGGTTCTGGAGCATATGCAAATTTATTTAAAGCCAGTTCAGGAATTTTGTATAGAGCATATCCTTTGGGAATGGAAGGAGGAGTTTGAGTCTTTTACACCCAGCATTGCCTCTTTGTCAGGCTGAGCTGGATACTGATCTCTGAGCAGTACAGCAATTATTATTCTGATCTGCCCTGCCCTGGAGAGTTGTGGGATGAACAAGGGATGTGTAAAAGTGCCTGTCTAGACTACACTGAGACAACACTTCTGTTAGACTTCCTTTATGTGCACAAGTGTTGACTATAGGATTCAGAGTAATTCAGGTGAAGTGTAAATTTAAAAGCAAAATCTGGCAGAATATGAAAGTGAATATACATTTAGGGGTTTGTGATTATCCAGTTCTAGTTTGTGGTTCTGTCTACATAGTTATTATACAATCAACCTTATCTAACCAAATGCAGTGGTCATTCAGCTGCATAAAATAACCAATACAGAGTTGAAATAATCAGAAGGTTGCAGAACTGCACGGTATCAATCCAGGTCTGTTTGGCCATGTAACAGACTGCACCAAGCCTGTTGAATCTTGCAGGGATGAATCCAAAGCTTGAAAAGGTTCAGTGTGTCGTTACAGAACTGAGTGGTCATGGTAGCAGTATCAGCTCTTCAAATTGGTTTGAAATGCTGGCCTTACTGGTATTCTTCCACTGTATCTCAGAGAAACTTTTTTGCTTGTAGCAAATAAAAATACTGGGGGGAGGAGAAGAAAAGATACAGAGCTACTTCTATTTTTAAATGTATTTAAAAGCTCAGATTTCTGATGGGCAACCCTTGTTTTGCAATTTCTTCTTATTAACAGAAATTTATGGGTGGAGGAGGAACTCATACTTAAGTGGAAGTCTTGCACTACATTTCAGTGGATCCTCAATATTTTGTATGCAGCTAACTTTTGAAGTATAGTTTTGAGAAATGGCATATACTGTTATAACTGGTTTCAACTGGCATGAGAAAAAATATTATAGTGACTGTTTCTTTAGAAAATTATAGCATCTTGTATTTATAGAATCACAGAATGGTTTGGGTTGGAAGGGACCTTAAAAATCATCTAGTTCTAACCCCCCTGCCCTGGTCAGGGACACCTTCCACTAGCCCGGGTTGCCCAAACCCCCGTCCAACCTGGCCTTGAACCCTTCCAGGGAGGGGGCAGCCACAGCTTCTCTGGGCAGCCTGTGCCAGGGCCTCCCCCCGCTCACAGGGGAGAATTTCTTCCTTACATCTCATCTAAATCTGCCCTCTCTGAGTTTAGACCCCTTCCCCCTCGTCCTATCCCTACACCCCCCTGATCAAGAGTCCCTCCCCCCTTTCCTGTAGCCCCTTTCAGTCCTGGGAGGCCGCTCTAAGGTCTCCCTGGAGCCTTCTCTTCTCCAGCTGAACCCCCCAACTCTCTCAGCCTGTCCTCACAGCGGGGGTGCTCCAGCCGCCCGAGCATCTTCGTGGAGCAGGTCCGTGTCCTTCTGCTGTTGGTGTCCCCAGAGCTGGACCCAGCACTGCAGGGGGGTCTCCCGAGAGTGGAGCAGAGGGGGAGAATCCCCCCCCTCGCCCTGCTGCCCACACTGCTCTGGGTGCAGCCCAGCACACGGGTGGCTTTCTGAGCTCAGAACACACGTTGCTGGCTCACAGGCAGTTTTCCATCCACTAATACCCCCAAGTCTTTCTCCTTGGGGCTGCTCTCAATCCACTCATCATGCAGCCTGTATGTGTTATGTGTTACTGTTCAAAAACTTTTACATATGTATGCCTCATTAGGTCACCAGAGATGTGTTTTAATGGAAATTTGTTTCATTTTTGTTTATAGCTCTAGGAACAGTCACATAGATCAACAGCATGAGGAGTATATGAACCTGAAACATCACATGGAGAGAAAAACCCAAGAACTGGAAGGAGAGCTCCCTTGTCAGAAACAGGTATAAGAATACAGAGAAGCAATGTTGTGTTGCTCTAGTGCCATCTAGCAATCCTTTTTTCAATTTTATTTTTTTATTAGAATTTAACACTGCTGTAGTTGTATAAGCTTTTAATTTTTTGCCTTTTTTTGCCTAAATTGGTGAGATTTGTAATGATGGTTCAGAAAATTATGCACTACTTGTGTAGTAGCTGTTGCTTGTCTGGCAGCTGCCCCTTGTAAGGAACTGTTAAGAATGTGTTTAGCAATCTGAGATTGTGTAAGATTATTTTATGTAGACAGCACACTGCTAAATTTGTTAACCTTGAAACCGCAGGAAAGGTCAGCATCTAGAAAGTAGAGGCAGCCTTAAGCAAGATAAGTAAATGTACATTGCTTGTCGTATGCCTAATTACAAGGTGCTTTTTTTTTCCCCCTTCTGCCTCCTATATTGCTGTCATTTCATTGTAAAAGCATAATCTTACTAATAGTGAAATTTGACCTTCAACTGTGATAGCTTAGGGGGGCATTACACACCTCTATATTACAAACTTTAAAGAACAACAAAACCTTCCTTCTTTGTTTTTGTACAAAATGTATTTGATATTAAAATGACTTTTAATTATTTACATATGAATGTGTTTAATTGTTAGAATTAGAATGATTCCTTTTTGACCTGTCAACCAAACCAATATATAATATAAATGGAAGTGGTGAAAGAGATTGTTAGGCAATTACATATTGCACCCAACACCTGCCAGTCCAAATCTCGCTGCCCTCAGTATAGTAGTCCTGCTGAAATAACCTGTCATCCAGGAGTCTTTTACCTCCCCAAAGGCAGATTATGAACCTACCCAAAGGAGTATGAGCACTTCTCACTTGAACAATACTTAATAACTGGCTTGATTTAGAAATTGTGTTGTGTGGTTAAACTGTAATGATAAAGCTGGATAACTGTTGTTCGGCAAGCATAAGGGCATATCATTTAATGCACGCTATATCTTGGAACTTTTTTTTTCCTCCGGTGTGGTATCTCCATTGTTTATGACTTGCAACTAAAGAAACACATTTACATGCTTGGCATTGGGTCTCTTTGCAGTCATTTCCCTTAACCTAACAAATGATATTGCATCAATTAGCCAAAATCCCTTGTGACATCATCCTCTTGTTTTCAAATTTCAGTTGTGATTTATCAATTGAACTTCTGGAAGTAGTATCTTGTAAAGACTTTTAATACAATCTAGGCACCTGAATGGCCACTCACTGCAGCAGTTTAATTTCTGGATAATCCATGGCTTCCTTATGAACAGTTTTTCATACATGTATGAAACATAGCTGTTGTGAAGAATGAGTTTCACACTTCTTCAGTGGTGTCTTCACTGGTGTCTTTAATTTCTGTGCGTTGGACTCTGAAGTAACATTGCAAGTTATTCAGAGGAATTTCACACCAGAAGCAGGGGTATTTGTGGTATGCATCTCAATTTCATTCATAGTGACCGGGGTTTTTCCTACACAACCAGAAACTATATATAGGTCTTTGAAAGGCCTGTCTCACCCTTCTAAGGCTAGTAAGGAGGAGTTCGCTTTTCTAAAATTTGTATTCGCTGCATGTGCAGTCTTTGCTAATCATCATCCAACATTACTTGGATGGTCCTCTCGTGCCTGTGTTCTCTTGCTTCATGGTGGTTTAACTGATTGCTTGATAATTCAACAAACCAAAGTGTATAGATAGAGGGGGGAAAAAAAAACCCTCGCATTAAACCAACTGATAGCATTGGGCTGTCAGAAAGAGGGCTTGTATGCCTAAAAGATTGCCAGCTTTTTCCAACTGTGTTGATTTTTGTGTAATTAAATAAATGACTTCTGCCTACAGACTTTACCTTGCCAAAGGCTTATTAGGGTAGCAAAAGGTTGCCTGGCCATTACTGGTATCCATGGACTCCTGCATCTTGATTGACACAACTGGCGTTTAGTTTCTCATTTTGTTTTCTTGCCTTGTCTTGGGCCTTCTTTAAAGGACACCACTGTAGTAATGGACCTAAAACCATTTTCTCTTACTGTGGTCTTGACTATAAAGATTGAATGACCAACTGCTGTTGGCTCTCATGCGACCCTACCTGCAGTACCTTGTTCAGCGCTGGGGCCCCCAACATAAGAAGGACATTAAAAGTCATATAATGGACAACCAAGGGATCAGGCCTCGTCAGCATGGGTTTATGAAAGGCAGGTCCTGCTTGACAAACCCGATCTCCTTCTACGACAGGGCGACCTGCTTACTGGATGAGGGAGAGGCTGTGGATGTTGTTTACCTTGACTTCAGTAAGGCCTTTGACACCATTTCCCACAGCATTCTCCTGGCGAAACTGGCTGCTCGCGGCTTGGATGGGCACACGCTTTGCTGGATAAAAAACTGGCTGGATGGTTGGGCCCAAATGGTTGTGGTGAATGGAGTTAAATCCAGTTGGTGGCCGGTCATGAGTGGTGTCCCCCACGGCTCGGTTTTGGGGCCACTCCTGTTTAACATCTTTATTGATGACTAGACAAGGGGATCGAGTGCACCCTCAGTAAGTTTGCAGATGACACCAAGTTGGGTGGGAGTGTTGATCGGCTCGAGGGTAGGGAGGCTCTGCAGAGAGATCTGGACAGGCTGGAGCGATGGGCTGAAGCCAACTGGAGGAGTTTCAATAAGGCCAAATGCCGGGTGCTGCACTTGGCACACAACAACCCCCAGCAGCACTACAGGCTTGGGGAGGAGTGGCTGGAGAGCTGCCAGTCAGAGAGGGACCCTGGGGGGGGATTGATAATGAGCCAGCAGTTTGTCCAGGTGGCCAAGAAGGCCAATGGCATCCTGGCTTGTGTCAGAAATAGCGTGGCCAGCAGGGACAGGGAAGGGATCTTACGCCTGTACTCGACACTGGTGAGGCCGCCCATCGATGACTGGGTTCAGTTTTGGGCCCCTCACTACAAAAAGGACGTTGAATGACTCGAGCATGTCCGAAGAAGGGCAACGAAGCTGGTGAAGGGTTTAGAGCACATGTTGTATGAGGAGCAGCTGAGGGAACTGGGGTTGTTTAGCCTGGAGAAGAGGAGGCTGAGGGGAGACCTCATCGCCCTCTACAACTACCTGAAAGGAGGTTGCAGAGAGCTGGGGATGAGTCTCTTTAACCAAGTAATAAGCGATAGGACAAGAGGTAATGGCCTCAAATTGTGCCAGGGAAGGTTTAGACTAGATATTAGGAAGCATTTCTTTACAGAACGGGTTGTTAGGTGTTGGAATGGGCTGCCCAGGGAGGTGGTGGAGTCCCCATCCCTGGATGTGTTTAAGAGTAGAGTTGACATAGTGCTGAGGGATCTGGTGGAGTTGGGAACTGTCAATGTTAGGTTAATGGTTGGACTGGATGATCTTCAAGGTCTTTTCCAACCTAGATGATTCTGTGACATGGACCTGTTGGAGCAACTCCAGAGGAGGCCACAAAGATGATCCAGGTGCTTGGAACACCTCCCTTATGAGGACAGGCTGAGAGAGTTGGGCTTCTTCAGCTGGAGAAGAGAAGGCTCTGGGAAGGCTGTGTAGTGGGCTTCCAGTACTGAAAGGGGCTACAGGAAAGCTGGAGAGGGACTCTTGATCGGGGTGCAGGGATAGGATGAGGAGTAATGGTTTTAAACTCAAAGAGGGCAGCTTTAGATGAGATCTAAGGAAGAAATTCTTCCCTGTGAGGGGGGGAGGCCCTGGCACAGGTTGCCCAGAGAAGCTGTGGCTGCCCCCTCCCTGGAAGGGTTCAAGGCCAGGTTGGACGGGGCTTTGGGCAACCCGGGCTAGTGGAAGATGTCCCTGACCGGGGTAGGGGGGTGAGACTGGATGGGCATTAAGGTCTCTTCCAACCCAAACCATTCAATGATTCTGTGACTCAGTATGAATAAAGGAACTACAACTGCATGTATACTTATTAAATGTAAATTTGCACATACTGTTTACTCTGTGATATGCAGTATAACTCTGATAGTACTTCAGAAGAAACCTTTAATCTTTGCAGTTTTCAGACTTGAGTGCTTGATTAGGTATCTCTAGTACTGCTTCAGTTTCTAATACTGTTTGCAGCTGTATCTGAATATAATAGCTCTCAGTAGGCCTCGTGTGCTAGATGCTATTATATCTTTTTCTTTCTTTACAAAACATATTGTCTATATATATATATATAAAATTTGCACCTGAATTGGAGGTGGAAGTGTTAAGCAAGGGAAGGAGAGGTCACCTGCAGTCATTTCCCGCATGTATTAGTGAAGCCAAGAAGTCACTGAATAAAAAAACTGTGTAAAAGGAACTTTAATCCTTCTTATCTCTGCCTAATGTTAATGCAGGATTAATGTTAATGTAGGTAATAGGTGTAGGAAGAGGCTACAAAATGGATATTTAGCAGTAATATGGGAATAGAAATCTAAGTAACAGCAGAGGTTATAGGTTATGGGGAAGGTGTTTTTAAGTGCTTTGTTGACCTAATGCTTATATGGTGAAAAATGTTACTTACAAATTAAAAAAAAAAAACCAACCCACAAACAAATAAAAGAACCTCACCCCCCAAAAAAAGCCCACCTCACAACTTTCTATATTATTTTGTTTGTTTCTGGAGCTCTTAAAAAATAAGGTTATATCAGCCTTTCATTAGAATTCTTAAGTCTCATTCTCCTCCTTTTTAAGGTGAAGCTGCTGACCAGAGAACTGGAGGCTCTCAAAGAGGGTGGAATACGAACAACAGAATCACTGCAAACAGCAGAAATGTTTGGTTGGAGACTGGAGAAAGAAAAGCAGTTCAATGATTTTGTTGCTGTGAAAGATGCTTGGTATTGTACAGTTTTGATTATAATTGAAATAAACTTCTTTTCATAGACTCTACAGTTCCACAACACTTTCAACTTACTCTTTTTCACATACTCTTAGTTTAGCAACAGCTTGGGATGGTGTACATGAATTAATTGATCTAGTAATATATATTGTTGCAGCAGCAGGAGGTAACCCTTTGTATGAAATATTTGCTAAGTCACATGGATTCCGGTTAATTCTGCTACATTCTTTCTGCATGTAACCTGTCTCACTTTAAATAAAATTTTATCTTAGAAGTTTTAATGGTTCAATGGTATCTTCTGCTTTTACTGCAAAAAGGAGTACCTCTTCCAAGCAGTAAATATAACGAAAAAACTTAGTTCATCCCACTTCTAGAGTGTGTGGCTGGTTTTGGTGTATCATATTTCACACACTTGATTTGAATCCAGTAAGTCCAGTTATGTTCAGTCACAACTTTATACTTTCTCAAGCAGCTACGGACAGATTGTGAATATAGTGACAGAAAACAACTCATTCGTAGTAGAGTATTATTGAGGTTTTTATGTTTATTCATCACTAGTTCAAACTTAAGAAATAAGACTTCCTCATAGTTCAATTACGGTTCCTTCTGGGTTTTTTTAATCCTTTATATTCAAAATTTTGGATATATATTGAAAATTTATATGCAGGTCAATTTCAGAGGGTGAGAACATTATACATCTATTACTTGCATATCTGCTTTTTTATTTACTGTTAGATTTGAGTTTTCTATAGGCACTATTTGGTGGTCTTTTCTAACAACTCACTTCTGTCTTACTTTAAACCTGATCTCTCTTTTGGTGTGAGTGCATGCTCAGGAAATTAATTTGTGAATGAAAACTAAATATTCAAGAAAGCATTTTTGCTCCATGGATCCCCGCACTCTCTTATTTGGGCCACTTGGTCATAGATGTCTTTCAGTTGTTCAATTACTGTGAAGAATATTTTCAGTATGGTAAAAGAGGATGTTGAATGGAGTAGTTTACCTGTTAAAAAATCTTCTCTATGAGTCATCTTAAAAAAAAAAAAATCAAACAGAAAACCAACTTAATTTTAGGGTCACCCAGATCCCATATTTAGGTGAAATACTGTTGTAGTTTGTGCTAATCAGAAACTTAAAGTTCTGTGATAAATTGAAGTTAAACTTTCTGCAGTGGTATAAGGGGGATTCAGCCCTGGTCCTACATCCAACTAAATAGTGGCATTCTTAGTTTGGAACCGCAAAAGACCTTCCTGCTACCTGTTCCACTGACAAGTAGATATTGATTTCTGTTTCCACTGCTTCCGACAATGATTCTTTGGACTTTCTCGAATCAAATTGATAAGAAATTAAATCAACAGTACTAAAAAATAATGTGCTTGTGTTGCTTGAAACTTCCCTTTATTCTGTCTCTCTACATCTTCTAGGCATGAAGAACTAGCTCATGCTGCCAAGGAAAAGGGTGCAGTGCCCGCTTCAGTGAAAGAAGCCCAACTCAAGCAATTTAAAAAGTTGAAGCAGCAGATAAGAGAACTGCAGATGAGACATAAAAATCTGGAAATTGAGCTATGCAGAAGAGAATGGAGTCACAGTGCTTGTTTGAGAAAGAAAGATACTCTTACTAGAAAGTGAGTGACTTAATTTATCTTGTTTCATAAGCTGTGATGAAAGAAATTTAGAACATCATACTTACCAGTTTTGTGCCCAACTTACTCATGTGAAAAGCTCACAGTAATTCATGGTTAGAGAGACACTGCACCTGGAGTACTGTGTCCAGTTTTAGTCCCCACAATTGGAAAAAAGACATGGATGGACTGGAAAGGGCCACAAAGATGATCAAAGGGCTGGAGAACCTGCCCTGTGAAGAAACACTGTAGGAGTTGGGTCTTTTCTCTCTGGAGAAGGCTCAGGGGGACTTCATCACAGTTTTCTAGTACATAAAAGGTGACTACAGAGAGGATGGAGTTTCTCTTTTCACAAGCAGCCACATGGAGAAGACAAGGAGCCGTGGGTACAAGTTGCACTGCAAGAGGTTTCATCTCAATGTAAAAAAAATTTTTTACAGTGAGATCAATCACTGGAACAACTGCTCTAGGGGCATGGTAGAGTCCTCATCACTAGAGATTTTTCAAGACACAGTTGGACAGGGTGTACTAGATAATCCCATCTAGGCTTCCTTTCCCATGAAAGGTTGGACCAGGTGATCTTTCCATCCCAGGTTGTTCGATGTTCTATGTATATTACTGCAAGAAAACTTGTAGCAAAATTTCAATATATGCATATAAACATTAGTTTTATGATTGACATGATTACAAAACATGTTCTCAAGGTTTAACAAGAAAATGATGTCATGTGGAAAAGAAAGTATCTGGGAACTTAGAGAAGGAACAACACACTGGAAGAAAAGAACTTCTTTCATAGCCAGCCTGGAAAGAGGCAGCTGTCAGTCCAAGGTGGCCACTGGAAACTAAAGAATTGCTTAGGTGGCCTGCATTTTGAAATGTGTGGTTTACCATATGCATTTGGCTCATGAAAAAGTCCCTCTGATCTCCCTCTAATTAAAAAAAAAAAAGTAATTGAACAGTTTTATATCCAAGATTGCATCACAATTTTTTGTCTTAGGCAAGTATATATTAACATGGGAGGAGAGTTGTTCCTGTACATAAACTTCAAGAAGAAATTGTAGTGCTAAAAACAGGCCAAGATTCTCATCTGATTGAGATTTTTAAGGAGTCTGCCTCTCAAACATTCCAAATTCAATCAGTGTGTGGACAGGAAGAGAAGTTGAAGGCACAGTTGGCCAAATTCTAGAAAGAAGCAGAATGGTAAAGACAACTAAGACTTTGTCTAAAGTGACCTTTACAACCAATCTTAAGAGTGCCCTGAAGCTCTGACAGCTTCGTGTTTTAAAAGCTCAACCATATGACAATTGAACCTGTCTTGAAAACCCTTAAATTGTGAATATGAGGTTTGTCTCATTTCATGCATCTCCTATCTCTTCTCTTTCAGCAGTGTGTTTTCAGTGTACATATATGCAGCAGCCTTTGAGCTTAGGAATTTTATCTTGACAATCCAACAACTTTAGGTCCTAGCACTTTTGTATCTCATTTCTGTTATTAGCAAATGGGAAACGTGCTGTGGATGGTATTGCCAAGAACAGTATTGGTCTTGAAGAGCAGTTTATGCTCCTCCAAGGTGACCTCCAAGGGTGATTCTGAATACCCATATAGATGGACTCTAGGAGACTGCTGAGCTCTAAGCAATTAAAATGCTTTTGTCCAGCAAAATACTTGGAGGAGAATAGAATAAAATAGGTAATTTGGAAAACAGAACAAGGAAAGATGAGGACAGCAAACAAGACTTTAAAAAAAAAACCCCAAACAAAACCAAAAAAACCCCAAAGAAAACCCAAACAAATACAACAACAAAAAAAAACCCACACAAAACATTCTCAGTATTTATCCTGCTGAAATCAACAGCTTTGCTCTGTGTATCATAGGTATAAACAACAACTGTCTCTAGCAGCTGAGCGAGAATGGGTTCTGGAACAGAGTAAAATGCAAGCAGAACTGCACTGGCAGCAGCCAGTCTGTGAGAATGCTGAAAGTAATCAGTATCAGAAATCAGAAGATCTAACACAAAGCCTGTCTTCAGCAAGAGAGCAGGTGAGAATTTCAAATTAACACTGTTCAGGAGTTGCATAGAGAGCTATGGAGTTTTTCTATCATGGTGTTTCTCAGGGGAAGCATGATTTCAGTCTTCTTTCAAAAATCTGTAAAATAGTAATTCTGTATTGTGCACAGCAGTTCATCAAATATTTGATCAGAGACCAGGTTAATTTTCATGGACCATCTCTAATAGCAGCTTTTGCTTTCTAGTGATGAAGTCAAGTCAGCTTGAGAGATGCCACTGCTTTTCTCTTGGCATTGTAGCAGAAGAAGAAAGATCTCTCTTAGAGCAGCCGCAGGCCAAAAAGAGTTTCAGATCACAGTATAGCATGAATTCTATCAAGGGAACAATATTAGTCCTGGAAAACTGGGAGTATTTTTGTATGGGGAAAAAAGTACATACAAAAAGTATGTACAACCTTCTGTTTCTGAAAAATGAAATACATGTTTATTGTTTAGAGACTACTAGACAATGGGCTAGCAATAATTCTCAATGACCAGTAGCCTAGTAAACTCACAGATCCAGAGGAAACACTTGTTAATGAAATTGAGAATGCAGGCATTTACTCTGGTGTTTTATTTTACCATTGTCTCCCCAAAATGATTCATCAGCATCAATAGGTGTAACATAGGAACACATCTGAGATTAATCAGCATTGTCCATTTCATATACAGAAGATGAGACAATGAAGTCAAATTTTCCATGAAGGCAATTTTTGACAGAGCCAAAAGGAATATGCTTTAAGTCTCTGTCCTGTGATTTAAAATACCTTTTTCTTTGATTTCCTTCTTTTTTCTCCTTTTTTTTTTTTTTTTAATCTCTACACCCTTTGCCCTTGAGCTACTGATGTCCTCTGCTTTCCCTCCCTTCCATCCCTCCTAAATTGAAGTTGATCTACATAAAACAGGTTACAGGTTGCATGAAGTGAAGACTGTTCTTTCTGCTTGAACTGAGAGAGAACAGACAATACATGCATCATTTATTCACAGTGTTTCACCTGAAGGGGAGAAATAGGTTAGACAACACTAAGTGTCTTGACTTGGGTTAATTCATTCTGAGATGACAACTTTGTGGCTTGTTTCCACTGGACTTCTTGTAAGCAGTTCATCTGCTTCATAAGTTTAATTCAAAATATAGACATATCTAGCCTGGAATACACATAGCTTAGGTGTCACAGGCTTCATTATGGCTCTCATTCATTACTCACTAGCAAAAGGAGCAAGCTGGATGTAGGCAGTTGCTCCAAAACTGGACAATGTACTGTACCATCATGGCACATCAGAATGGGAAGAATTAATTTCTGGAATGTTCCCGAGGTTCTGTGTTGGTTGCAATTCAGAGTAGATTTTAAAGCTGTAAAGTTAAAATTTTAAGGCAGTGTTTCAAAATACAGATTTGCCAGCTGTTTACAATAATGTCTTTTAGTATCACAAACCAGTTTTCCTTTTATTGCTACTTATTAAAATACATATATTTTTAAAAAGCCATTCAGAATCGCAAACGTAATGCTGGTTTTAAGCCATGCTGAAGGATAATGCATTATGAGTAGAAAATTGTCTTTTGTAAAGGAATGAAAGTAAAGCGTGTGCTGCAGTGCACCCTACTGGGCAGCTGCAGGTGCTCAACAGTGAGCAGTTAAAAGTGTATTGTCAGAGCTTGATAAGAAAAAGCAGTGTTAAGCAAGCCTAGTGGCTTCTGAATGCAGAAAGTGTTCCATTCAGAAAGATACTTCCTCAAAACAATTTTTATAATAAATTAGACAAACAGAGACTGCTAGCAAAAACTTGCTATGGAGCAAGTGGTTTTTCCAGTTTCATTTCAAACTGGACTGATGTGCAAATTGATCGTTCAAATACCAAGAGAATCAGGGTTGGGGAGCGGTGGTTCTTTCACTGTTCATATTCACTGTTGTCTTCCACTGTGACTGACTGCTACTGGTGTTGGCAAGACTTTGTTTCTGTTGTCACGCTTTTCTTTCTATTGCTAATATATTAGGTAGGATAAGTGGTACCCATCTCAGCAAAACCATTTTTGTCTCTGATTTATGTGAGGGCCATTGTTTAAAAAACAAATAAACAACAAAAAAATATTATGCTGAACTAGAACCTTTTATCTTAATTTTTCTCTACAAAATGAATTGTAAACAAAGAGAAGGGGAAAACTGAATAAAAGTTTAAAATTGATAACATTTGTGTTAAAGAGTTGTCTTAAAGAAGGAATAGTATGTTGGCTGACCTCTGGTTCAGACGAATGAGGCAAGAAAGATTTAAGTTTAAATACACCCTAGTATAGTATCTTCAGCATGCAGGTCCTTTCTTCACATTGGTCTGAGACCCCATGAGGGTGCTAGAAATACTGCAGTAGTCATTCTTGGCCTTTAATTAAGCAACAGAGATGTGCAACACACCAGCCTGAAAAGTCTCTCTTGTAACTGATTTTGAGTATGACTCAGGTCATGTCTAGCTAACTGGAACATGCTAATAATACCGTACAAGTGTACAGATAAGAAAAGATTGCTGACAATAATTATGCATGGTTATGTGGTCTTCTATCTAGACCCTTTCCACTAGCAAAAATCTGGAATGGCTGTAACTCTGGTTCAAACTGCAATGGTTCATGTGTACGTTGCAGGTTGAGATGAAGTTCTGGGCCCCAAAATTCAGAACACACCTGGCTAATGTATCGGTACTTACTGGTACCTTTCCCTTCATGCCTTTTCAAATCTCCCTTTCCCCTCTCTTCACCTTACCTAACAGTCTTGGAGAGATTGTAAAAGCAGAATAGAGATTATCCTCATCTTCTGCATACCCTGTACTGTTAGGGCAGAAAGAGCCATGGGAGAAAGAGGCTGTAGGGCAGCTGTTGTTTTTATGACAGGGAAATTTAATATGTGGGCCATTAGTGTTCCAGGTCACACTTTCAGATCAAACTCACAGAACAGGCTTATGACTGGGGAAATAAGGGGACTGAAGGAAGCGGGGAGTGATGGAGAAGACAGAAAAGGAGTAGTGTTTGAGACTGTGCAATGCATAAATGTTGAGACTGAAGTATTTTGCTGACACATGTTATATGTGCAAGGCCTCATGGATTGCCTTTCCTCTCAAGAGGCAGAACTGCTGCTTTGCAAAAATTTAAGGTTAGGGTTGAATACAAAGAAACATTTTATTTTTTTGGAATCAAAAATATAAATTGGCAGCATTCGATACAAATATTCCAAACATGTTAGACTTTCTTTTCAAAAACATCTGGTCTGGATGGTCTGTGAATTAGGATTCATTTAGTGACTGTAGGAGTGTATATTCCACAATTGCAGGGCTTTCTAATACTCCTGTACCAAACAGTGTCAGCGTTTCTTAAATGGCTGATGACAAATGTTTCCATCAGATAGAGAGGATTTTACAGGGGTGGAATCTAAATTCTCTGTTTGGAGGAAACCACAGTTATAATATACTGCCATCAGTCTAGTGTAACTTCTTTAAAATTGTTTGCAGTCACACTTGGAATGAAGAAACAGAAGTAAATAACGTCAGGACTGTAATATCCTGGTCCTTATATCCCATTGGTCCTACTAGAATTTTTTCCTGAAGATTGTACTGGAATTTCAAGTGATGAGGAAATGTGTTTTCCAATCAGTGTCTGTGTGTTTGGGCTTTTTTTGTCACGTCTGTTCTTCCTTTTTCTTCCCTTCCCCAAAGTTGCAACTTTGGAAATTGAGGATGCACATGAGGGGAAGCATTTCCATATTTGTCCTTTTTCCCATATTTTTCCTAAACATATGTTGCTGACTATTGTCAAGAATTGGATTCTGGAGCTAGCAACGTTTGGTATAACAGAATAAAGCAGTCCTCAAAGTTTGTGATCTAGAACATTTCACATTCTTGTCCTGATTAGGCCATCACTGTATTCACACAGGACTAGCTTTCCAAACTAAATCTCTAAGATAATCTTTAAGGCTGTATGCAGCCCATGAAGAAAACACTGAGCAATTCCCCTTCAAAAATTTAAGAAATAGAATGATTCTGGGATGTATTACTCTATAAGCAAGCTGCTCATATTTTACTAATATAAATTCTTTTTTTTACAGTAGTTAAAGCAGCTTTGGCAACCTGGGTTTTGTCAGCCTCTTCAGTTCTGGAAGTCTGTAAGAATGACATACGCTCATCAATTCATACTTCCACCAAGTGTAATTCCAAGGCCTTTGTGAAGACAGAGCTTCAATCATTATCTGACAGATGTTCCTTCTACATTGTTCACTGTTAGTTTATCTGTAATTAATCTGCAAAAGGAAGATATTGCTACTTATTTTAGACTTGAAGTGCTTAGAGTTTTCTAGATGTTGTCCATTGTCCAGGTTGTTTAGATGTAATCCATACACTCCTTCCTCTTTTCTGATTTAGCAAAGGATATCCAGCCTCTTTATGTTCTTGTGAACAAATGATCTCCAATGACACTTTCCAGAATTTCCAGGTCAGAAGGGGGACTGCTGTTGAGCCAGTAAGTTCTTTAAGGAGATGGGTTACCCGTGCTTGGAAGAGAGAGATAGCACACTTCAAAGAGCAACAGTGATAAGACAGAGTCACGTCTGTGGCCATCCTCCTTGCCATCTGTGTCTCTTCCCCCATCTCAGGTTCTCATCACAGCACTTTTTTCCCTGGAAAATCCCCAGAATAACCAGATTTCTTTCTTTTCTTCCTGTGGTTCTTTTTTCACAAGTCTGTTCAGGGGTTGAAAATATTAGGATCTGTGTTTGTAGTGTTGTGGAGAGAATGTGTATTGCTCATTCATGAAGGGTTGTTGTACTTTTATTTTACAGGTAATTCAGTATGATGATAAAAGTTTTTCAAGCAGTGATATTCCTACCTTGGAAATAAAAAAGCTGCAGGAGCAGAATGCCAACCTTCGGGCTGCTATTGCACAAATGAGGAAAGAAATGGAGAGTCTCAATGAGCAGATGTTGTCCCCTCTTCCTCTGAGAGAGAAGAGACAGCTTGCAGAGCAAGGTGACAACTCTTGCCACAGAACTCTGAGTTCAGTTAAGGAAGTGTAGTGGTCATGGTGACGACCTGTGAGGGCTGCCCAACCCACAGGTGTGTAAAGATCGTGACCATAGGGTTCTCAGGATTCCACAATGCACAAGCACAGAGAAGTCTGAGATTCTGAGAATTTCTTTATTACAGATTACTACTGGTAAAAACAAATACATAGACACACACACTATAAGTCACTGCAAAATTACCACTAGGAAGAGCAAACATATATGTATATTGCAAGAGTAAAGCAAATATATATATATATTACAAGTTATTACAGAATCCCAACTAGTGAAGCAAGTATATAGGATCACAGAATGGTTTGGGTTGGAAGGGACCTTTAAAGATCACCTAGTCCAGCCCCCCTGCCACGGGCAGGAACATCTTTCACTAGATCAGATTGCTCAAAGCCCTGTCCAACCTGGCCTTGAACACTTCTAATGATGAAGCATGAACAACTTCCCTACACAACCTGTTGCAGTGTCTCACTACCCTTGTCATAAAAAAATTTCTTCAGAGGAGAGGTACTCTAGCCCTCTGATCATTTTCATGGGCCCCCGCTTTCACAGGTCCACCTCTTTCTTACAAACCTTTACCTATGCACATGCCTATAAATATATTATGTGAGGTATTGCTGGTATGACACTCACCAAACTGCTCCCAGAAGTGGGGCTAATCAACGATGGAAAAAAAAGTCTCACTTCAAAGATGATCCACATGACTGAGTCAGGAGTCAGGCAGGCGTCCCCAGTGAGGGTCTGGTCTGTTTGGGAGCTCATGTGCAGGGAGGATCTTGCAGAGAGGCTCATTTGGGGTAGGTAATGAGTTACTTTTTATGCCTTTTTGGTGTAGATATGTAAGTGGGCATAGGACATCAGTTTCAGGTGTAGCTGTTGCCGACTCCTGTTTTCCTGGAAGGTCAGTTTGTTATCACAGTTTCTTTGTCATGCACTCCTCAAGCTTTCTTTGTCCTGCCTACTACGGCTGAACCTAAGGAGAAACCCGTCTTTGTTAGTATGCTTACCGGGTGGCCTTTGTGGTGGCTCCATCAGGAAGCTAAAAATTTTAAAAAGTCTCAGTATTAAAAATATATAATACTCTCAAATGCATCAATTTACCAGGTATTGTCACACATTAGTTGGGTGGGTTTTAGCATCTCTTAAAAACATTTCAGCATATAATGTCTTACACTTACATTTTTACTTTTTTTTCATTATCCTTCATGGGAAAGTCAAAGCTGATAATGTTAAAAAGAAAAAAAAAAATCTGTGGAAGGTATGTCCATTACAACTAGATACATTTTGTAGTAAATTTCTGAGAATTTGTTACGTTCAGGTCTGATTGGCTCTTATGCAGGCCTGTTTAGAAACAAAACTGGATTTTTTCTTCATAAACATTCTTGTGACTTCTGGAAGTCTGGAGAAAAGAGCAAGGGAAATTAACTGTAACTTGGTAATGGAATAACCAGCTCTGATTTGTTTTGGTTTTTTTTTAAAAAATAGGCAAGGTATAACTTTTTCAAAGACATTTTTTACTTCTGTGGAATAAGCAGCCCTGTGTTTACCACCTTTTACCAGTTATATAAGTGCCAGTAGATCTCTGTGCCTCCTCTATGTAAACATTTCATTTCTAATTGCTTCAAACTATTCTAGAGCTACCATGCATTGTTTTCTGTATTTCAGAAAAAATAGGATGGGTTTGATGAAAGGTATTTTGTTATACCAACTGTTTTGCTGTTGTTATGCTTCCCTGTTTTAATTTTGAGACTGGATCTGTGCATTACCAGTTTGCAGAATTAGTTTTAAACTGTGATTTGTACAGTAGCGTGAAATCATAAGCTAATTGAGTGTGCAGGCATATTTAATAAATATAAGCATATTCTAACTTTGTAATTATAAGGCATTAATAACCAATTAAAGCAAAACCTCTGTTAATTTTAAATAAACAAATTTAAGCATAATTTTTTGTCACAGGCAGCTAAAGTTAGTCTACTGTTTTTTGAAGATGTCATAGTCCAATATGTAAAAGATTTACCACTGCTAGAGTTTAGCAGTGTCCAAGAGAAGCAATAATCTTTGTCAGCTGATAAATGTAAGTTTTCAGAACTGTATTACCCGTTTTCTTTATGGCTGAAATACTTTATTAAACTAAAATAATCTTTCTTATATCCCTTTTAAAAATGTTTGGAGATCGTATTCAATCACTAAAAGAGAGGATAATCTTAAATCTGAAATTTTTAAGACAATGGGAGAGTAACTTGGAAGGGCAGTTCTGGTTTCCAGAAAGTCATCTGTTCTTTCCCAACTTGTCCATATATATCAAAATGTTCAGACTCACATTTTTACTGGAATGAAAAGAAGAATTTTTCAGGATTAACTTCCATTTATTGGTGATTTTTTTCAACTGTGAGTGAAAGAAGCTACTATGTTGTAATTATTCTTGTTATGCTCAATATTGTCAGTTTCCCAAGAATGATTAAATAATGCAGTATTGGAAGGAAAAAAAACTTCTCTGTGCTCCTTACCCATGAATTGACCTTTCTAATGTGTCATCTCTAGTCACTTCTGTATTATGTAGCTGACTGATATTTGCGTATTGTGAGACTGTACTATTTTTGATATTTCTTCAGCTCTGTTTATAATGTATCTACTGAAGTGGTATGCATGTATATTAATGAGACAAAGTTCTGAAGCAGTTGTTGCTGTGAAAGCCTAAACCCTGTATAAATACATATACATTCATATTATACTCCTCTTCTCTTTTAGGTTCATTGTGCACAAACAAAATTTCAGCTGGAACCACTATGAGCAGTATCAAAGTCAGCTCAGCTAACTTGGATTGTATAGGAAACCCAGACACAGAAAAGGTATGAAGAGCTTTGAACTACCTAAAATATCTGTATGCATGTGTGTGTTTAAATAAATACATAGCATATTATTTTTGTTTGAATAAATATTAAAAACTGAAGCAATATATGCTTATGTGGACAGTTAGTAATGAGTGTAAGTTAGATGAGAGCCAGCAATGATTTTTTTCAACCAAACTTACGCTCATGCTTTCTAGGAAATAAATTTTGGCTAGTCATTCCCTGGCACAAGTCACTCCTGATCTTTCAAGCCTTCTTGATATTTTTTTTTCCACTGGCAAATTCTTAAACTGCTGTGTATCACCTCTTCGAGTTTTCCATTGTAAATCCGTATTTTATCCTTTTTTAAAAATAGAAAAAAGTCTTTCAATATGCCCTGTAATAAGGTGAATAGAGATGGAACTGTAGATGCTGTGTCACTCCTGGACTCTGATGTGAAGGTCCTGTGAAGCCTTGGTTGGGGATATATCTACCAGTGGCGTTGTGTGCTCAGTGAGGGGGATGTGCCTTTTCCTGGGAGAACCTGTACCTGCCGGCTCGCAGGGCTCGCTTCCACCAAGCCCACACTGGGGGGCTGCACTGTCAGGGCCAGCGGCCATGGCTGCCCTCTTGCCGGCCCCTGGGCCCCACCGATGGGACCTCCGGCTGTGGTGGGCTCCCGTGCGTGCCCCGCCGGCCGCTGGGGATGACTCGGTATGAGCAGGGGAACTGACTGAGCGTCGGCTTGGAGCTCTTGTCACCCACAAGGGAAAAACTCACTGGCTCTGGGAGCATTTTTACTCAGTTCTAGGGTTTACAAATGCCATTCCCATTGTGTTATTTTAAAGGGTAGGAACAATATCAGCATTAAAGTGTGACGGAGGCATCTCTCAGAAAATTAATAAATGAATTGAACACTCAGACAGATAATCTAATACTGTGTAAGGAGTAAGTCACTATATGTCCTCCGCTCCCATCTCCCAGCAATTTTGTGGTGTGGTAGATGGAGCCTAAAGTAAGATAGGTTAAAATACAATTAAAAAATAAGGGGTTTCTAATTTTCGAGTCATCTGTGAAATCTACCAGTATCTGTTTCATGGTTCAATCTTACTGTTAAGGCTCACCAGTAACCATCTAAATTCAATAAAATGGAAATAATACCTAGGTAATAAATAAGGATGAGAGGTGCTGATTATGTTAAAAGGTAAGAGCTTTAAGAACTGAGCAATATCAATGTTCAAATAAAACTTTGGAGCTTTGGGAACCTTGTGTGAAAACATATACAACCCACCAGGTGCAGATCACATTTAATCTTAGAAGTATCTTTTTGTTGAATATAGAAGGAAATTTGTTTGTTCCTGCTGTCAAATTATATTTAGGAAATTGTTGTGTACCAGTATAGACAACACAGATACACTTTTTCTCTTTGGCCACTTCCAGAATTAGATGAAAACTGAATTTTACACCAACTGTTATTTTCTGTTGCAGAAAATGTGTTACAAACTACTGTCCAAGATGCATTCTCATTTTCTTCACATTTCATTAAGTGGGGATAGAGCCTTAGAAGAGTAGAGCGTGGCTTTGCCTCAGAGACAGTACGATAGGAACTGAACAATCTCTGTGCCAAAAATTAATCCTTTGCTTCCTGACGCTAAACTATAATTGAATGCTCAGGGCTGGATATGAGAACAAGAACATTTTTCAGGCAGAAATGTGCATCTTCAGTGTGAAATGCTGAATTACTTGCGCTTTATATGTATAGGCACATAGTAAATAGCAGATGCACAGGCCAAAACTTGAAGTGAACAAAATGCTGGAATTGTAGTTAATGCCATCTTCATTGATGTTGAACTATCATTTCCTGTCTATTTCTGCTGCCTGCTTTATTTCTTCTTCCTTAGTGCATAAGAAGCCTTCTTAGGCATAGACTGGCAGTTGGAAACAGTCCTGAGAATATCTAACAAACAATGGGCAAAACTTCATTAGAATTCCCTACTGGATTTTAGAAGTGCTTATATTTTAACATTCTTCTACACTGTCTTTGTGCTTCTTAATGTTTATTAATTGTATGCTAAGGATGTATTTAAGGCCATGGTGAATTACAGGCAAAAATATTTCTGCCTCAGGGAGTTTAGAATCTTTTGAGCAATAATGGTAACTAAATGTGGGGGTGCAGATGTGAAGTCAATACAGAGAGTGATAGTTTTCTTTTTTCCATATATACAACAGAGGTTCTGGGACCATAATCTCAAAATTATAGACTCCAGAGCTAAAATGTAGCTAAAAAAAGAGAGGAAATTTTATTGTGGAAACTAGCAAAATAGGCATGTAGACTTTTGCGAGTATGTATATTTTTCTTCTTTTCTCTTTGTATCAGCTCTGAGGAGAGTTTTGTCTCCCACCTTTTTTTAGTACCCATCTTTTCCATGTTTTCTCTTTTGTATTGTAGAGTTTTACTCTGGACATGGATCTAAATGTAAAAAGGTTTCCGAGTTCCACTCCTAACTCTACAGCTTACAGTCTGTCACCTGAAAAAAAAAATCTTCTGTGTAATGCATTTGAATGTTTTTATGAAAAGTTCAGGAAAAATAGAAGTTTAAGCAAATGGTATTCCTGTCCCAGCCATGTGATGTACTTTTACCTCTTGGTGCAGTGAAGGTGGTACATAATGTGACAACCAGTAGTATCACAATTGGTCATTGCCCTGACCTCTCTTTATGTTAAGGCTCAGTGTGTTAATTTCACTATTCATGTGATGAGGGTAGAATGCAGTAATTTGTGGCTGTTTACATTAATTGCGTTTATGTAAATTGCTATATGTACGCCAAAGTGGTGTTCCTTTTTTTCACTTTGATGCCTGTCTGCATATTTTTCAATTCTAGTCCTGCACTAATTTCTCCACCTTTCTCCCCGATAGTGTTTGTGGACCTGTGTGCTTTCTGTGTATGTTCTTGAAGGCCTCCTCTTTTATGGTAAAGCTATCCAAAGAAATAAGAGAATGGGACTTGCATGGCACACTGAGGCAATGGTGGTGTGGATAACACCTTTCAATGTGTATTCCCTGAATCACAGTGTTCAGGATGATTTAGTTGAAAACTGGTTGGAATCGCACAGTTACAGTGTAGTGCACTGCTAGCTAGTTTATATATAGAAGAGGAAACGTATAGATGAGCAAGAGTTTTGTAAAACAATTTTAATGTGTGTGACGTATTTAGATACTTGTGGCAATGTGTAGTATTTATAAAGTCTGTAGGGACATGATTTGTTCAGTGAATTATGAGTATTTAAATGGATATTGAAACGTCTCCTCTAGTAAGGGGGCTGAAAGAGTACAGTATATAGCTCTTGAAAAACAAGGATGTGATCTTTTGGGTAAATACTTTAACATAATGTATATGTGCAAGTGGATTCAACTGGGTTTGCAGAGACAAAACCAATTGTAGAATCTTTACTTTTCACTCTGCAGCCTTTCTTTTTAAAACAGCATTTTATAGTCATATCTACCCCATATGTGTGTATGCATTTGATGATTACACAAAGAAGGGTTTGTGGTAGCTTGCTATATGCTGTAAAGTGTTTTTTTCCACATTTTATCTTAAAATTAACTGCTCTCTAGTTTACAGTTATATGGTGTTTATCCTATGTGTATTATTTTACACCTGTAGTTAACAATATTTGTGGGACCGTCCCAGGCTGTTATAGTTTGCCCTATATTGCTAACAAAATCTTGAAAATGGACTCTCAAAAATGGGCTGTAGACCAACTTTATGCTTTTTCTTCAACTGGCTTCTAATGTGTGTTTGTACAAATCTCTAAACCCACAGACCACAGTATTCATTATAAGCACTATCTGGTTTTTTTCAGGGGCAAAAACCCAAAGTTCTTGAAGAAAAGGTGGTAGATCTTGGACAACAGTTACCTGATGCAGGTCCTGGTGTTGGTCTTCAGTATGGTGTCAGCTGCCCTCTACAAGGAATGCAAAATAAACTGAAGGAAGCAGCAAGAAAAATCTCAATTCTGAGCCAAGAGAAGCAGCAGCTGATTGAAATGGGAAACAGACTCAGGGCAGAACTTGGAATGGTATTAAAGGAAGGTAAATTTATTCTACAGAAGAGTGCTAGCTTACGTATTTAGAATAAAACCTGGAAATCAGTTCATCCTTTGAGCTGGAGAGAGCTAGGCTTTAATATGAAAGCAAAGTGCTGGACCTGACGGATTCTTAATCTGCACAGTTTGTGTGAGACTGTGGTGGTAATTGTTGCAAGTAAGATTATCCTGTGATAAGAGGTGCTAACAGAACAGTGGGAGTCTGTAGGCAGTAACTTTTTGTTGATGAACATCTTAGATGAAGGATTCCCTGGTCCTTAGGTGTCAGCATGGGAACTGGAAGTTGAACTAAGACTTCTTTTAAGAGCAGAAAAGAAGTGGTTCATCTCTTAGAATAAAAAATAATGCTTTATGAAAGTGGAAGAGAAAGCAGAATAAGCTTACTGTAGAGTAAACTTGAATCAGCAGCATATATACTGTAAGAAGATTTCACTGTGGACATTTAAGTTCCATGCAACAGTTGCTCTTGCCATGAAGCAAAGGACGAAAACATGAGGCCCATTTCTGCATAGCACTGAATTCATCTGCAGTGAGAAGGCTCGTGTTCTGTGGTTCGTTTATATCCACTATAAACACTTGCTGGGAATGTAATATTGATGACAAAATAACAACAGAGAATGCCTTCCTTAGTATTTTCTCTCCTTTATAGGACTTTGGTATCCTGTTAGCTGTGAGCACTGCACAGTTTGTATTGCCTCTGGTAGTCTTTTTCCAAGAGAGCTTGTCAAAAGAACACAGTGTCAGCTATCAGCTTTAAAGCATCTACAGCACAGACTTACAACACAGGTAATGATATGCTCTCTGAAATCTAGTAATAATAGCAGTTAAGCCAGTTCTAATTCCATGAATATAACTCTCTTTAAAATAGTGCATTTAAATGTCTTTTACTGACTTTAGCTGAAATCATCCTTTGGGACCTTGGAGGATTTCATAAAATCATAGAATATCCCGAGCTGGAAGGGACCAATAAGGATCTTTGAGTCCTGACTTCACACACAGGGCATCCTAGAAGTTAAACCATGTATCTAAGATCATTGTCCAAATGCTTCTTGAACACCGACAGGCTTGGAGCCATGACCACTCCCTGGGGAGTTTGTTCCAATGCTTGACCACCCTCTCAGGGAAGAACTTCTTCCTGATATCCAGTCTGAACTTCCCCTGATGCAGCTTTAAGCCATTCCCTTGCATCTTATCACCAGAAACCAGAAAGCAGAGATCAGCACCTCTGTCTCTTCTCCCCCTTGTGAGGAAGTTGTAGAGAGCAATGAGGTCCTCCATCAGTCTCCTCTTTTCTAAGCTGAACAAGCCAAGTATCCTCAGGCACTCCTCATAAGTCTTGCCCTCTAGTCCCATCTTTGTTGCCCTCCTTCGACAACAAAATTCTAATATTTCTGTATCCTCATATTATGGAGCCCAAAACTGCTCACAGTACTTGAGGTGAGGCTACACCAGTGGTGAGTATAGTGGGACAATCAGTCCTTTTGACTGATTAACTACATTGTGCCTAAGGCACCCCAGGATATGGTTGACCCTTTTGGCCACCAGAGCACACTGTTCACTCATGCTGAGCTTACCACCAGCCAAAACCCCCAGCTCCCTTTCTGCAGGGCTGCGCTCCAGCCTCTTGTCCCCCAGTCTGTATGGATGTCCAGGATTACACTGTCCCAGGTGCAGAATCCAGCATTTGCTCTTGTTAAATTTCATACAGTTGGTGATTGCCAAGCACTCCAATCTATCAAGATCTCTCTGTAAGATCTCTCTGCCCTCAGGGGAATCAACAAGTCCTCCTAATTTAGTATCATTGGCAAACTTACCTAGTGTGTACTCAACCCCTGTGTCCAGGTCATGGATAAAAATATTGAAGAGAACTAGCCCTAAAATTGAGCCTTGGAGAACACCACTAGTGACTGTTTGCCAGCCAGATGTTACCCCATTTCCTTAAAGGGTTGTATTTGGGACTTCAAAATCAACTTTTTTAAACATTATTTTCATCCGAGGAATTTCAGAAACACTTGTGTTAATGCAGCATAAACGCAATCCTGAATTGCAAGTATGAGTTTCATAAAGCTTAGTTTTAAATAAGATAGGCCATTTGAAGGATTTGCAGTATGTTCCAAGATAAACTTGAAAATGATTAATCAGTGAGCATATTTCCAAATATCCATGGCGGTGGGATGTTAAAGCACCCTTGTCAAAATTATTGTAATACCATATATTCCATATATGATAGCAGGATATATAATTAACCTGTCTCTTATCTTTTGTAATTAAACTACTACTTTTAATAGTTAAATTGCAGCTTTCATTAGAGACAAAACTGGGTAAATCCTGGCTCCCCTAGTAGTTAGTGGCAGACCTCCCAGTGACTTCGATAGTCAGGATTTCACTATGTACTTTATTTAATTGATCAGCAGATTTGTTCTTGTGAGGATTGAGTCAGAGCAGCTGATTGTCGCTGTAGTTTTGAGGGCAGTAAACAATGTTCTTTCAGAAAGCGTGAGGTTGTTGCTCCAACGTATAAAACTCCAGTAGAATTATTAACCAAGTTCAGCTGGGGAAATACTTCCTCTGGGAACCCCTCTGGGCAACTTGTTCCAGTGTTCGATCACCCTCCCAGTAAAGAAGCTTGGGGGGGTTTTTTTCCCCTTTATGCTTAAGCAGAATGTCCTGTACGTCACTTTCTGCCCATTGCTTCTTGTTCTTCCACTGTATACCACTGAATCTGGCTCAGTCATCTTTTATCTCCTCCCACCATCCCCATCAGGTACTTAGACATGTTGAAAAGATCACTCCTGACTTACCGTTTCTGGAGGCTAAACAAGGCCAGCTTCCCCGGCCCTTCCTCCTGTGTCACTGGTCGTCTTTGTGACTGTTTGCTGGACTTGCTCTGGTATGTCCATGTCTGTCTTTTACTGGGGAGACCAAAAGTGGGCACAATACTCTAAATGTGGTTGCACCAGTGCTTGGTAGAGGGAAATAGTCACCTCCCTTGACCTGCTGGCAGTGCTTTTCGTGATGCAGCCCAGGAGGCTGTTGGCCAAAGGCCTCAAGAATGCATTGCTACCTCATGTTCACCTTGTAGTCCACCAGGTTTCCTGTTTCTTTTCTGCTGAGCTGCTTTCCAAGCAGTCACCCTCCAGTCTATTAGATTGAAACTGCAATCTCCTTTGCCTTTGGGGAAAAATCAACTGAATTAAAGCTAATCTCCTCTAGAGGATCCTGTTTACTTTTAATTCTCTCTTTATGCATTCTTATTTCTCTTAATTGAAATCAAGAACAGATTGAGAGTGTTTTGTGGATTACTAAAGTTCATCCAGGAGATGATTGAAGTTTAATGTTTCTCTTTTTACATACTAAGATCTCTGTGATAACATGAAACTACACAGGAGATAATCCTCTCAGGTTGTCAGGTTGCACTAAAAAATCATAATTGTCAGTCATTTACTTGAAAATTTTACCATATGAACACATTCTAAAAACGTCTTAAAAGTTTTCACATCTAGACACATTCTAAAAAGATGGAATAACCACGTATTCATTTTGTGCAGGCCATCCTGTGGTTTTTTTGAGCCTGAAGTTATCACTAATTTCTTCAGATGTTATCTAGTTGGCCTAGGTGTATTATAAAGTATATGAACCGTCTGGCCAGACAGTTTGAATGGCAAAGGTGAGTTTCTTAAAAGAGCCAGTGGAAGTAAATTCTAATTAATATTTGATTTTTCTTACAGTTAAGAATGGTGATAAAGAAAAAAACACCATACTAACCTCTGTAGTTCCTTAGAATAGTGCTACAAATTAGGTAAATGAAAGCTAAATGGCTCAGCTGGTACTAATTTAACCAGTTGTATGTCTGAGGATGACCCACTTTCAATTTGCAGTTTAGTTCTGCTGAAAATAGGTTTTTTCCCCGTGAAGTGAAACAGCGCTGCAGATTAAGCCACGTAATTATACCCATGACAGATGTTAGCTGGATTAATTACAAAAGCTTCTGGGTTAGTAGATCTGAGAAAATAGTGTAAAAAGTTGAAGTGCAAAGATCATCCGGCAATTGAATTTGAGAACAAGTGTTGAGACGGCCAAGTTCAGTGTTCTGCTATCAGGTCTTTAGGCAGACAGTTATCCAGCTTCTGTACAGGATTGCTGTTCTTTTGGATAAAGAATAGTAGTAAAAACAGGTAGTGCTTGTTTAGAGGCCTCAAACATTGGAATATGAAAGGAAAAGGCTCTCCAAGCATTCAAAGCATCAGTATTTCAGCTGGGACAGCTATATGTACATGTTTCTTGGCTAAGGTGAATCCATCAGATTGAATCTATGGTGACATTTTGGAATATGTTCTAAAGGAACCTGGCAGGGAAGAACTCTGTGTTTGGATGTCCTATCACAGGTGCTTGAATTTCTCTTAGCTTTTCCCTAGCAGAAGATACCCAACAGGAGGGGCACTCCTGTTTGATGGGGAAAGGTTGCCTGAAGTCCAAAAGGCTGTGCTGTTAGAGTCAATTAGAACCAAATCTGAACAGATTGCATGAGTGGAAATAACCCTTTGTTCTTCTTTACTGCTCATTAGTCAATGAAGAAGTTTTAAAGGTTGCACTGTGAGCAAACATTGTAAACCATCCATCAGACAGTGATAAACTGAGAATGCCATCTGCTGTACCTTTACAGAGCTAATGGAGACTTATTCTTCCTTAGATATAGCGGATAGTCTAAGATAACAGAAATTGAGAACTGTAACAGGTCAGTCAGGTAAGCACAATGTGAACTGGAGAATCTGGTATATTTTACCAAATTGATCTAATCAAACTTTTTTGATGTCAAAAGTATTAGTGAGGGCATCAGAAATACTAGTTAGGACATACCATAGTGCAAGCCATCTGGGTTCTGAGACTGGTAGGGCTCACATTGTTTAAGCTCTGTGAGAACAGGTCTGGGAATGCAGCATTTTTTTGCAACTCTTCATTGACAGTCTGAGGACCTGATCAAGAGCTGTCACTGCAGCACTGTCACAAGAAGTATTAGCATCTTATAGTGTGAGGAAGGTCCTCAGAGAAAAGAATCAGGGAGCATTGAATAAATAGCCTTACTGGCATATCAATGATACATCTTATGGGACAGTGGTATGGGCTATTTCTGGAGCAGGAGATCTTAAACTTCTTGTGAAGAAGGTCAACTGTGGTCCTAGATGACAGTCCTGAGCATATGATTCTGGTTTCCCCTCTTGTGGGGTTTCAGAAGGAAATAGGTGAGGCAGCTGTTAAAGTGTGCAGAGTACCTGGAAAGGTGAACTTACTGTGGATATATAATTTGTTTGGGATGCTTTGTGAACATCTTATTAAAGTCACACACTTGGCATCCTTTGTTCACTTGAACTTTCAGTTCAGTGAACTGTTTCTTAATCTCTTAAACTCTAACACTGGGAATAATTTTTACAGAGGAGATTAGGGTCCAGCAAAGCATTTGATTAGACCTTTTGTAGCCTGCTTGTTTCATTTGTGCACTGCTTGGATCGAGGTCTGAAAAGGATTAGCTAAATGCTTATGCTAAACGTATGTAAAAGCAATTTCCAGATCTGGGCAAAATTGCCTCAAATCAAAACCACATTTTTTACAATTTTTTTTCTCCACCTCTTAGTTTTTTTTTCTTTCACAATTCATAACTTAGCTGACTCTTAAATTGAGACCAATGAATATTCATTGCTTATCCATCCCAGTCTTCCCTTGCCTATTTTTAATGAGCTAGGTACTGTGTTTGCTGTTTTTCTGACATGTCTCCCATGTTCTTTTTAAAATCATTAAAGATTGTTCTTGCTTTTATAAGAATAAATAGATTTAAAAGATACAATGTGTCCATGGCTCTTGAAGAGGTAGCATTTGGCTGTGAGTTTCCAGGTGGTGTGCTAAACTCCAGTAGCCCAACCTCTTCAGCTCATGAGTTGCTTTGAGGTCATGGTTGAAGTGGCTGTCATTGAGGATCTTTCCAGCTCTGGAACCTTTGGGATCATCTGTGTTACTGCTGGAATTTGTCCAGACTAGAAGGAAGAATAGCCCTTCTCATATCCAAGCTGTTCATCTTCAGTAGTCTCATTCCAGGCTGCTCTTTACCCAGAACATACCCGCTGAGGCTTCAGCTCCTGCACTAAAGCTGAGCTCCAGGTTGAGCTTGAAACACTGCTATTCTAGTTTGGGTGGTTTTCTTCTAGGTAATCACTCTTACGAGCCAGGCCACATTTGCTCCTGTGTTCAAGATCATCATCCTTATGAAAAACTGAGAGAATTTATTACTATCATTTACTATATTACTATATACAGGAATTTCAGTGTCAGTTATTTTATGATGGGCTCATGTTTTATTTATTTGGTCTTAAATATATAGCAGAAGACTTTGATATTTATTTTTGTCTCCTTTAGCAGGGCTGAAGCAGTTTGCTTTTCATCAAATCTCATTTTAATTGCTACATGTTGAAAGTTGCTGAAACTCTGTGGGGTAATTAGCTCTTTTTAGTCATGGACAAATTACTTTTCCATAGCTGCTTTATTTTATTTGGCTTTTCAGGACTTCTTTGGGAGTTTTTCTTCGTAATTTAATCATGGGAAAAGACAAAAGTGAAGGATGACCCTGACAATATAAACTTGAGTAACAAGCAGGATGGTAGTAACAGCATCAAGAAATGTAGATTTTGAACAGATTTAGTGAAAGGTTTATTAGGAGGGTAGTGTAGCCCTGTTCATCTGAAGGGAAAATAATTTTATTTAATGTTATTTATAAGTGATTATTTTAAATATAGCAGTATAACAGCAAACTGAGCTATAAATGTATTATTTTTAGAGACCATGAGTTATTTGTGTTAATGTCATATTTCACATTAGGAGCTGCAGTATGCAAAGCAACAGCATCCCTCAAGGATCTCTTCTCTAATTGCCCGCCCTAGCTTAAAGGAAGCAGCAGCTCCAGGCAGCTGTGGGGAAGAAACAGAATTACCATCCACTGAGGTACAGTGCAGTTTTATCACCAATGTAATTTGCCTTCAGTTGGATTTTTTCAGTTGCAATTACTCAACAGTCATCTCCTGGAAGACTTAAAAAATATGGGGTTTTTTAAGTTATGCATTGTTCCTGTACAAAATAGTATTTGTTAATACTTATAGAATCACAGAATGGTTTGGGTTGGGAGGGACCTTAAAGCCCATCCAGTTCCAACCCCCCTGTCCCGGTCAGGGACACCTTCCACTAGCCCAGGTTGCCCAAAGCCCCGTCCAACCTGGCCTTGAACCCTTCCAGGGAGGGGGCAGCCACAGCTTCTCTGGGCAGCCTGTGCCAGGGCCTCACCCCCCTCACAGGGAAGAATTTCTTCCTTACATCTCATCTAAATCTGCCCTCTTTGAGTTTAGACCCGTTCCCGCTCATCCTATCCCTACACCCCCCTGATCAAGAGTCCCTCCCCCCTTTCCTGTAGCCCCTTTCAGTCCTGGGAGGCCGCTCTAAGGTCTCCCTGGAGCCTTCTCTTCTCCAGCTGAACCCCCCAACTCTCTCAGCCTGTCCTCACAGCGGGGGTGCTCCAGCCCCCCCCGAGCATCTTCATGGCCTCCTCTGGCCCCACTCGAGCAGGTCCGTGTCCTTCTGCTGTTGGTGTCCCCAGAGCTGGACCCAGCACTGCAGGGGGGTCTCCCGAGAGCAGAGCAGAGGGGGAGAATCCCCCCCTCGCCCTGCTGCCCACACTGCTCTGGGTGCAGCCCAGCACACGCATGGCTTTCTGGGCTGCCAGCGCACGTTGCTGGCTCACAGGCAGTTTTCCACCCACCAACACCCAAAGTCCTTCTCCTTGGGGCTGCTCTCAATCCCCTTCTCACCCAGCCTGGATTTGTGCTTGGGATTGCCCCGGCCCATGGGCAGGACCTTGCCCTTGGCCTTGTTGAACTCCATGAGATTTGCACGTCCCACCTCTCCAGCCTGTCCAGGTCCCTCTGGATGGCATATCCCTTCCCTCTGCGTGTCACCGCACCACACAGCTCGGTGTCAGCGGCGAAGGTGCTGAGGGTCCCTTGATCCCACCTTCCATGTTGCTGACAAATATGTTAAACAGCATTGATCCCAACACCAACCCCTGAGGAACGCCACTCGTCACTGCTCTCCGCTCAGTCATGGAGCAGTTGACCACAACTCTTTGAGTGAGACCATCCAGCCAATTTTTTATCCACTGAGTGGTCCATCCGTCAAATCCACATCTCTCCGATTTAAGAGAGACAAGGACAGTGTCAAATGCTTTGCACAAGTCTAGGCAGATGACATCAGTTGCTCTTCCCTTATCCACCAACACTGTAGCCCCATCATAGAAGGCCACCAAATTTTTCAGGCACAATTTGCCCTTAGTGAAGCCATTTGCTGTCACCAATCACCTCCTTATTTTCCATGTGCACAGTTTCCAGGAAGATCTGCTCCTTGAGCTTTCCAGACACAGAGGTGAGACTGACTGGCCTGTAGTTCCCTGTATCTTAATAAACTTAATAAACTAGGGTTCCTCAATCACTTTCATGATGTTGTAATTAATCTTCTTGTACAACCACTAAAAATCAAAAATAATAATTTTCTTTTGTCTTGCCTCTTGCTGAAACCTTCTATCTTTCCAAGACCAAGATGCCACTATGAGATTTAATCAATTTTCAGATGTCTTTGATGTGAAAAGTATGTATCTCTGTAAATTTGTGTTTGAACTTGAACAGGTTCAGCTAGATTTCTCTATTGAAAATCATGGGCCAGAGCAACAAAAGGCAGATACATCCTCAAAGATCATTCAAAGCCAGCCACTCAGGCAGAGTCCTAGTCAAACCCAACAGGTCCAGCTTTCTTCATCTAGAGCACATAGTTTCTGCCAAGGTATTTGGCAAACTTTAGAAATGGGATCAAGCCCTTCCATTCTCAGTCCTCAAAAGAACACTGACCAAGGTAAGCATGCTTTGTAAAGTAGTCACAGTATTTGACTCTTCTGGAAGAATGGAAGTACGGTGGTGGATTCTGCCCCCCTTCCACTGAATTTTTTACATGACTGCTACTGTTGTTACGGCCCTGTAATCAGAATCTGAAGGTCTAATGACTTACTTGAAGGGAATTTCACTGTTGGCCACACAAGTAAAAATTAAGAGGAATGCCTATATAGTTCTCTGGTTTTAATGCCGTTGTTGCAAATACTTCTCCCCTTTTATTAAATACTCCTGGAAAATGCAAATACCCTTCTATTTTGACATAGTCTAAACCTTATCTGGGGCAGATATGAAAGTGTCCATCTGATAATTGCACACTTCATGTTTTGCCAAGTGACTTAGATCAAATTGTAATTTAGCAAATCCTTCCTTAATCGTTATTTTTATGGCAGGTTAATAGCTACAGTACTGCTTAGTGTGCTAGGACCTAAAGGCCAAAAGTGAGATCATGGAAATAACATGGTTTATGCTGTGGGCACACAGTGAACTAGGTATTGTTATTCACTAGAATTTTATAATCCAGTGCAACAAGTTGGAACATAAAAGAATAAAAGCAGACAGAAATTTTTGTATGTGAGACAGCATCCTGACCTTGTATGTGAGACAGTATCAGGGTCAGGATAAGAGGAGAAGGTGAAACCTAGGTCATAGACTGAACATTAATCAGTGCTATACTTCTACAAAAAGCACCACATGTTCTTGGAAATTTTAGCAGGAACCCCGTTTGTAAGATGTGCAGTAAAGCGTAGCCTCTTCACGGGCAAATGGTAAAGGAACCTTTTAACGGTAGCCATTGTGTTGAGCAGTGTATTGCAGATGAATGTTATGTCTCCCAAACTGTTGGCCTGTTCATGAAGTAGTCCTTCATCAGCAAAACTTTGGAAAACTGTTCTAACACCTGCTGTGGATGGGACAAAAATTAATGCCCTTAAATTATAATACTGGAAAAACTTTCAGGATGGCTAATAATGGAGTATGTTCCCTGGAAGGATTGTAGACTCTTCTTTATTAAAGGTCTTCATAAGTAGACAGACAAGCAAGACAAGCATTTCTTCAGAATGTTCCAAGTAAAGGTGATTTTTAGTTTTTAATAAGAGGCATAGCATTCAATACATTATTTCTTACAGTGCTGTGTGGCTGGTTTGTTTTTTTGATTTTGATATTACTATTTTTATCATCATGATTATTCCTGAGATCTGATGGCAACTGTGGAGTAATATGGCAGCCATTTAGCCTTTTCAAATGAGCTTTGTATTAATAGTGACCTGTTACCATTCCATAGATACTCGTGTGCCATTAACCACATACCAGACTGCGAGAGCAAGAGTGCCTCGAGTGAGTTAAGGGAAGTGATTTATTCCCCTTTATGCGGTACATCTGGAGTACTGTGTCCAGATTTGGACCCTCTGGTACAAAGAATGGACAAACTGGCGTCCAGTGGAGAGCCACCAGGACAGCTAGGACGCTGGAACACATTACACGAGAAGAGGTTTAGAGAGCTGGGTTGTTCAGTTTGAAAAACAAAGTCAATGGGTGGTCTGATTGCTGCTTTTTAACTAACCAGTGAGGGATTTTGGAGAAGACGGAGCCAGACTCTTGAAGGTGCACAGTGAAAAGAAAAAAAGTGAAAAGAGGCAATGGACAAAAGTTGTGTCAAGATCCATTGTGAGCAGGGAGTGATAAGGCTTGTGACATTTCACCCAGAGGTCCTTTCTAACCTACATTGCATCTGTTTTTAGGCCATTGTATAGATCCAATGAACCATCTTTAGCAGCCCACAAGAAAAAAAAAAAAGTATTTAAAAGGGCTTTCAAAATGAAGAATGGATTATAAGTGTGTTTATTCACAACGGCAGTGCATTACAGGTAACAAGTAATGTGCATTGACAGACCTGTGGGACTGGAATGGATGTAGTGCTGACAGTCATGATTGATGAGCTTTTTTTGTGGGGCTGGGACTGAAATAGGAAGAGTATTTCAGGTCAGGCCTATATTGACAGGATAAGCAAAAGGATGTCTGCGAAACATTACTGATAGTGCCATGCAGTTTCATGCCGCTGTATGCATGATGCAACGCTGCTGGCAGCCTTACAAGAACATCAGTTTCTTAATGTCTAGAAATTTCCAGCCACCATTGCAAAACTTACTGTAGATTTTTGAGGATCTAGAGAATAGCAAAAGGGAAAGATGATACTGCCAACGTGAAACAAATGAAACACTAATAAGGGGTGATACTTTCCTGAGAACAACCTTAATTTGATCTCTGCATTCAGATTTACCCTAAGAACACTTGAGCAGAGCTTCTATTTCAAACATGCAGGTCCTGAAATGCTGCATTGCAAGAACAGGACTTAAAAACTCTTTTATGTTGCTTAGCTTTCTCCTGCAGGAAACCATTCAAATGGTATCCTTAATTCTACTAGATGGAATTCTGCGTTTCAGAAAACAAGACTGTGAAAGCAAAATTGTTCTTTTTTGGAAGAACATCACCTCCGAGCAGAATGTAATTTTCAAGGAGTTCTGCTTCTGATTTTTAGCAGAGGCTTGCATTATTTTTCATGCCTGAGAAATGGAAAATTAATTAAATCTTTCCCATTTAAAACTACTCACTTGAATGCAATACATTCATCAAAACGCGTGGTTACAGTGGATAGAAGCATCATTGAGATGGAGTGACTCGGTATTGGGCTTTCAGATACAAGTGACACGTAGACAAACTTGAAAGTTCAGTAACAAAGAATGACTTGCCACAAAACAAGCAAGTTAGTTTGCTTATTCAAACATTTATTTTACAAGTTCAATTGTACAAATTTGTCACACCAGTAGCTGAGTTTTATGGGTATTTCTGGTGAAACAGAAACAATTGTAGTGTGAGAATGATTTTTCTGAACCTGTTGAACAGCTTCATTTTTTTCATGTGGAGAACAGCCTATTGGGACTTTAAATGGTTGGCATGTCAAGTAAGCCCTGCAATTTGCTGTATTTCCAGCACATGACATAATTCAGTGTGTTTTGGAGTGTTTATGACTGCATGTTAACGCTGAATTACTGAAGTGGATTGTTACATACTTTTATTTGTTTCACCATAGAATTCAGAACTTGTGGAAGCATCCAAGCAAGTCAGAAGGCTATGAGATATTTTAATTTTCTCTCTTCTTACTCTACCTGCTGATTTTTAGTTTGTACTGTAGGAATGAGATGGATTTAATAACTTGTATGTTATTTCTGCAGATAAGTAGAAAGAAGGGGCTTAGAAGGAACACAGGTTCCTTGTTCAGGTGTTTTTGTTGTTCTGCATTATTGAAAGAAAAAGATTCTGCTACAGGGGTAGACAGGTACAAGCCATGATAATATTAAAAGCATGAGTGTTACACACATAGACTGTACTGGTAAGAAATATGCTTCTGTATTTCTTTCCTTTTTATATGCCCTATCCCAAAGGTTGAGAGCAGGTGGGAGACTTTGGCTGGTGAGCCATCTCATATGCATCTTGAATGCTGATGACAGGCCATCCTCAACAGAAAGCTGCTTGTCAGAAGATTTGTATGCTTTCTTCTGAAAGTCATGACACATGTGTACAACCAGGTGATTAGCTTCTGTATGTGCTGCAAGGTTTCTCTGTCGCCTGTGGGCTATAGGGCCTTTTTTGGTTTTAGAATAGATGTTAGGCAGGAGGAGGGGAAGCTTTGTAAAACATTTAGAAAACGGGAATTTATTTTTCTTCAAGTAATTGAGCTTAATAAAGTTTTTACTTGCTACTGGAGACACTTCCTAGTTTCTACGTAAGGAAAGGCAAACATCACCTATTAAAGTTCGGCTGTATGATTACATTTAGAGTGAAGCCAGTACTGCGAAAGGTGCTTTGTGATACCATGTGAAAAGCTCCTGATCAGCTCTATCTCCTTGGGTCAACAGAGGCTGGGATCAGTGCAGAGGGAGTAAGAGCAGAAGGCGAGGTGTATCTGCACTTAGAATGCCCCACTAGTCACTTGTTTTATACACTTTTGGGGTAGATGAAACTTTGTATTTTCCATGCCAGAGGAGGTCTCCAGTTGTGGTGGGTATCCCACTGTATTTTGAGAAACCCCACCTCCACAGATACTCAGAACTGTGTCCTGGGCCTATTAATTTCAGTTTACATTGTAACCTAACAAAGAAAAAGATTGAGCTGCTTTGAAGCAAAGTAACTTTTCTGGTTTACTACATGAACTTTGATAGGGGAGTTTCTTCTACTATAATTCTCATTGTTACTGTTACATGCAAAGCTCTGTGGTCTGAAATTCTACACTTTATGGATCAAAAGTTATCTTAAGTGTTTCCACACTGAGCAGAATTTCAACAGCTTTGACATCACGGACAGTTCTAAGAGCAATCCATGTGGGTAAAAAGCTGGCCAAAGAAAGAGTCTGGTAAAATATTAACAAACAGAAAGAGCACTCTGGCTCTGGCTTCATTCCGGCTCCAATCAGAGAAAGACTCATGATTTCTTTTCTGCGTTACATAAAACCTCATCTTTGAAGTGTTTCACAAATATTAACTAATCCTCTAGTTACATTTTCTTCACTTAAATGTTCTTCTCCTGAATAGGAACTTGTTTGAGTTGGTGTTCCCTCGGAAGCGCTGTTAGCTATAAGCAAATATCTAGTGACAAGTTTCTTAAATGAAATTTTCCATCTGGAGAAATTTCAGTTTGCTCATACAGGTCTACCTGTATCTCTTTAGTTCTGAAAATAAATCTGTGAATATTAATTTCTGACTGTAGTTAACACACATCAAATAGAAGATATGTTAAGCATTTCAATACACTATAAACATTTAGGTCTGTTTTCAAAAGCAGTTTAGGCTCTTAACTATGATCTTACTAGCTCTTGTTGCCAAGGTCACATCTGAAACTAAGTTACAGGCTTGTAAATTAGGTGTACTTTTTCATTGTTTGTTTGTGAAAACCAAGCTATTGCATTTAAACTTTACTGCACAGCGCATATTCATGCTGATTTTATTCAAGGTCCTTCACACATGTGAACAACCCCAAGCAGAACCAGTAACATGTGAAGGTCCTTATTCAGTGTTCTCTAAGATATTTCACTTCAAATAACATTTCTAATTCTGGGCTGTTTTCTATTTTGTAGAACTAGCCTTACAAGTTTGCAATTTCATGGTTTTAAATTTCTGTGTTAACATGGATTTTTGATGGTCCAAAACTTTACAATAGCCATATAGAATGCTTGTGTTCTGTGTTGTCTAACTGAGTAGCCTTTACTAGTTAAAACTGTAGTGTCTCTGCTAATGTCAAGAGACAAGCACACAGAAGACTTCAGAGGACGGGATGCACGTGATGCATTGGTGCCTGGTTACTTTGCCTTTGGATCTGCAGGATTAGGGCCTCATGCGTTCTTTCTGAAAGTCATCCCCTTGGTGGAATACAAACGACCCTTTAGAACAGACTGTAAGCAGTGTTGTCTGTGTGCTATTTATGGATCTGCTCATTGCTGTTATTTAGAGCACAAACAAGAGGTAATCTCATTCTGCTGCGGCTCCTGTTCAAGGAAAATAATCTTTGAAGCTGTATCCAGGTCCTTTCAGACACTGCTGCCTGCACTGTTTTAAACTGTCGATGTTGTGAAATTCTGCTTTATTATCTGCCACATGTGGTAGAGGTCTAGGGCACTATAATGATTAAAGTCCTTTTTCTGGGCAGGAAAATACACCCAAAGGTCTTCCATGGGCTCAAGCATCCTCTTTCGTACCTTCTGCATCTGTAGGAAACCACTAGGTGGCAAGCTGAACAGCGTAATGCCGCATCAACAGCGCAAGAGTCCACTGAGCTTTTGCCACCTGTAATAACAGATGCCACCAAGCTGACTCAGTGCAGAGATTGCGCACACATGAGTGAACAGCTGGTTCAGGCTAAGCCTGAACATAAAAATTATTTTGAAAAGTGTCATGTTTTGACACTAGCCACAATGTCATGCTTTGCATAGAACGATAAACCCTCAATAGATTAATTCGTTCCATAATTCAAGAATATTTTGTATTTCCTTCCACATACAATTTTGTTTGGACTTTCCACCATGTGCTGTTGACTATGAAAATTTACCTCATCCTACTAATAACTTCTCTTTGTCAATTGGTGCACCTCTTATTCTTGCTCTGTGGTCGAATAGTAGCTGGGACTGAAGCCTGTTATGCTCAAAAAGTTCAACTAGTACAGGATGCTGTAGTGTGTGTTACCGCAAGTACACTATGACTACTTCTGCTGTCTGCTTTGGCTCTCCATAGAAAATCTAAAGTTAAAATCTCAGTGCCTTGAAAAATAAGGATTAACTTGCTGGAGCCAAGCACCTGTAAATATTACCCATCGCTTACAACGAATACTGTGATTGACCAATTCCACTTACATAACCTAATGAAGCCTGTGATAAGACTAAAGTTCAGTTAGTTGGAGATAGAGGTTTTCAGAGAATTATGCTAGAAGCTGCAGAATGAACTTCGATTTGTATTAAGATCAGTCTCCCTGCTTCCCAACCAAAGATGTTACTTTCTGAGTTAGTCCTCTCTAGTACACACAGGTATTTTAGACAACAAAACGAAGTTTTTCATGGTAAATGCCTTCCTGTGTGAGAGAAGATGAAAAAAATACCCAAAACATGATGGTAGTAGTGCAGCTTTGTCAAGCCCACAGAATTGCCTTTGAGCCCTTTGGATCATGCATATCCAAACATGTTTTGCTGCAGCTTTTATGGCTGCTGGTGATTTCTTGAAACAGATCAAACTATTGCAGCCAACTACTTTATCACTGTTTCACAATACGGGACCAGGTAGGTCTAACTTTGTATCGTGTTGTCCAGCATGTTGGTATTGCCTTGATTGATACAGATGTTCTCTCACAATGGAGAGAAGGGTAGACTTGTAAAAGGTGATGTTTAAAAACAACTGAACAGATAGGTAGTGCTTGACTTGAACAATTACACCAACCTTCCAGCTGTCTTCCTCTCTCCTCTCTTAAACTGTCTGATATTAATGGAGGATGTACAGGTACAGGTGAAGCAAGGACTGAGCAGAAGATGCTAATGTAATATACCATCAGCGTAGCAAGCCTTAATGGACAGACCTGTGCTTCCTATGTACAGAAATGGTTCTGTTAGTCAGTATAAGACATCAACAATTTGGCACTATGGCAGCAATATATTTAGAGAAAAAGAGTAAACCAGTTCTCTTCAACTATCCAGTCTCATAATCCAGTACAAACATAACTACAAAGTATTTTTCTTTTTTTGAGCAGTGGAGTTTGAAGTTACATGTTCAACTGAGCAACCTGAAGAATCTCAGCAAAATATCAAATCCAAGGATAAACTTGAAATGCCAGCTGCAGATTTGACAGTTAGAGGAACCAGGCTGGAAGTTCAGCAGAAGTTAAAATCCAGGAATTTATCTTGTGCTCATTCCGTGAAACCAAAAATCTCTTCTAATGTGGCAAAAATCCGCAACTATAATATTAAAGACTGATTTCTGTGTTGGCAGCAAGTTCTAGGTCCATACTTGCTATTAACTTACTTTGAAATCTATAAATCAGATGTAAATATCTGCTTTGGTTTTTTTATGTCGAGTTGGGATGTTTGCAGCCAGAACAGAGAACAAATACCCCGTTTCATACTGTGAACCCTAAAATAAAGGGTTAATCTGTGTACATTATGAGATTGCAGTCTTTGCTGCTAATACTGATTTATTTTAATTATATATATTAAATATTGCTTGCATCATGGATTTAGAAATGCCCAGTTAATACATATGTAAAGCCTAGTGCCTTTAGGCAGAACTCACAGGTCTTTAGCAAATATTTTGTTGAGAAACTGTAGATGTGATTTAAGCTTAGAAGTGGGATGCCTCAACCTACTTGTGTTCTTATAATTAACAGTGCAACCGTTAATCCTGTGTGGCTATCTTTCTACCTGAAAGAAAGGGATTCAAAAAGATTACACCCAAATCTGTATTATTTCTCATCTTCTGTAGCTCTTTCCACTTGTTCAGACAGCATGAGAGTATAAAATTAAACTTCTGTTGTCACACCAGTAATTATATTTTTCTTTAACAAGAGATTGCATAGAGTTTAAAGCAGTGAAAAACATGTTCATTAGCAACACTTAGAATCATACAGAAACATTGTAAGAAATAAGTCTTAGGACAGATGAAACTAAAAGAAAACTGGAATGAGCTGTGATGTAATGAGGGATATCTATATTGTTATGAACACGCCAGGACATTGAAACAAGTAATCAGTGTATTTTTGTAACTTTTCTAGTAATGCTGAGCTGCCTTGGGATATTACAGTGATGAACTTTACTATAAGTATGGGAAATACACATGAAAAATGCAAGAAAAACCGTTTTTACTGCAAGGATGGTCAAGCACTGGAAGAGATTGCCCAGAGCGGTTATGGAGTCTCCATCCATGGAGATACTCAAAACCCAACTAGATGTTGTTCTAGGCAGCCTGTTCCAGCTGACCCTTCTTGAGTAGAGGGATTGGACTGGGTGATTTCAAGAGGTCCCTTCCAACCTAAGCGATTCTGTGATTCTGTGAGTGGCATCACTGAAGTGTTCTCTTTGGCATCTGACAACATGGTAGTAATCATTTTGAGAATTGGAATAATTATTTTTCTACTCCCTACTGAAAATGTTTTGCTTTAGTGCAAAGGTGTTACAATATTCTAATCAGATGCTAGATCTGCAATAAATTTCATTGGGATGTTACCAAGTCAATATGAGGCCCGAGAGACCTTGTGAGCTTCTTTCTAATTCATTTAATTACTTGAAAATCCTGTCATTGGATTCAGCATTTAACATTGTTCATGAGCCGGAACAACATGATGCATTCCCTTGAACCAGGCCCTGAATGAGCTCTTTCTGTTGCTCAAAGTGTAGTGGTTTCTAACAAGTACAAGAATTTTGGCGCAGATCACAGCAGTTGCAGCTCTCACTGGTTATTTCTAGTACACAATGTGTAAATTCCAAAGTTTTTAATAGCTGTAGATTATCCTGAATTTTTTTTTTACTTCCAGTTCCCTGTTTAAAATTGAACTCTGGAGATGCACGGTATTTCAGTGCTATGAGATTCTGTGCATTTACGGGTGTTAAAAGCAGTGTGCCCTTAGAAAAAGCAGTTTGTTCCATAATCTTTCTAACACTGCATCTGAGCCTGGAAAACATTACTCTCTATTCCTTGCATCATGGATATAAGCTCATGGGCTGCAGACTTCAGAAATTGTGTTAGGTTTCTTTCCAGGTTTTTAGGTTGTTTGCTTGATTGAGGGGTTTGGGGTTGGTTGGGGGATGCATGTGTGTGTGTGTCCCAGTATGTCACCTGGCATGCCTGGTCATGCAAACCTCTTGCCAAAAATGCAACTTGAAGTTATTCAGTTCCCCTGAGAAACAGGTTTCCTTAAAGCAACTGTAGGTAAGGGAAGATGGTAGTTGTAGGTGGTTTTGTTTGTCTTAGAAAAGAAGTCGTTCAATTGTTGTACGTTCATTTCAGAGTAACTATAAGAACAATGCATGTAAGTATGCTGAAAATTAACAAAGTATGCATAATAACGATACATAACCTGAACATACCACTTGGATCATGTGTGGGGAGCTTGCGCTGAGTGTGTGCTAAATACAGGGGGAAAATTCTCATATATTTCTCTTATGACCAAAATATTTAGCAAATTGGTCATCGATTCTTGAAAACCAGATGAGAAAGAGTGGTGACAAGGTAGTACTGTGGATGACGCTGAATTGTGCAAAGAAAGGAGAGTACTGATCACAGCCGGTCAGAGTCCTGAAAAGGTAAAACACTAAATGCTGATTGTTGTTGATATCAAAGGGTTAAAACACTATTACGATGTTGAGGAATCTGTGGATAAAGTTAAAAGTTCTGCCCAGAGAAGGTCCCGATCGATCTGTACCGCGCAGCAGTAGCGCTTTAGCGCAGCCCTGGCAGCAGCCAAAAGCCCGAATGCGAACGGGGCCCCGAGCGCCGCGTTCACCGCCAGCGGCCCGGCGGGTCTCGGCACCGCCGCCCCCCCACCCACCCCCGGCGGCCGCTTTGTGCTGGAGCAGCGGCCGTAGGTGACACGGCGCAGGGCTCGGATTTGCGGCTGATATCGGACTATGGGCCTGCGTGTTGCTTCAGCGTAAAGGAGGCCGAGCTGCAGAGAAAGGGACGAAAGGTGCCCGCGCGCGGAGCCGTCTCCGCCTCGCCCGTCCCCCGGCGGGTGGGCGTACCGGGGGCGCGGCGGGGAGCGCGGCGGCCCGCCCCCCGCCGCCGGGCGCGCTCGGCTGCCGACAGTGACGGCGGGGCGGCGGGCCCGAGCACGGGGCAGCGCATCCCCGCCGGCGTGCGCGCTGCCCTGCGGTAACCCCGGGTCCGCGCTCCGCCGGGGTGAACGACCGGAGGGCGGCGGGGGCCGCTCCGCTCCGCTGCGGCGGCCCCGGCCGGCCCCGCCGCCGTCACCACATCGCCTCATCGCCTAGCAACGCCCCGCGGGGCCCGCGATTGGCGGGGCCGCGCCCCCGCCCACACGCTCTCGCCTCCGGATTGGGCGCCGGCCCGGCGCGGCGCGCCCGGCCCCGCCCCCCGTCCCTTTGTGCGCCGCGGGCACGCGCGACCGCTCCGCAGCCCGGCTTGGCGCGGCGCCCGACGGCCCCCCCAACCCCCCCTCCGTGCGCGCCCGCCCGCGGGGCGGTGGGAGCGGGACGCCAAGCGGCCCCCGCAGCGCCCGACATACACCGCCCCTCTCCCGGCCTCAGCGCGGGGCGGGGCGGGGCGCGAGAGCTTGGCCCAGTGCCGCGGGCGCGGGGACCCGCCTGGGCCCGCCCCGGCCCGATTCGGGCCCCCTCCTCCCGCGGCGCGGCTCCGGCGGGCAGGGGCTGGCATCACCCCGGGGCCGGCTCGGGGCGGCCCTGCCCCGGCTCTCATTGGACTGCGGCGAGGAGTAAACTGTCAGCCCATGTGGCGTGGCCGCCGGAGGTGGCGACCGCTTAAATAGCGGTGGGAGCTAGAGGGAGACAGTGAGGGGAGCGCGGAGCCTCCGCCGCTCGGTACTGGCCGCCGCAGCGCCCGCCTGCCTTCCCCCCCTCCCTGCAGAGCCCGGCCCGGCGCTGAGCTGACGCCCGAGTCTCCCCAGCGCGAAGCCTTCCGCCCCTGTGCAGGTACCGGCGGGAGAGCGGAGCCTCCGCGGGCCGCTGCGCCCGGCAGCCGCGCCGGGGAGGCTCCATCTTGCGCTCCGCGCCTCGCCGCGCGGGTGGCGGGGGGCGCATGGGCCCGGCCCGCGCGGCCGGGCGCTTCCGCGGCCGCGCCGCCGCCAGCCCGCGCTGCTTCCCCCCGCCGCAGCCCCGCGCTCGACGTGCGCGGCGCGGGAGGAGGCCGAGCGGCTGCTTTGTGGCGCTGGCGCTCGGCCATCTTGGCGGCGGGCGGGGGCCGCGCTGCAGCCGCCTCGGCGGCCCCTCGGCCCGGCCTGGGCGCGCTCGGGGGTCGCGGCCAGCGGCGCCGCTGCCTGCGGGCCTCTGGTGCCTGGAGCGCTCCCGGCGGGGGGCCGCGCCCGGTGCGCGACGAGCGGCGACTGCCGCGGGGCTGGGTGGCCCCGGCGGCCGCCGTTGGGGCGCCGGGCGAGCGGCGCGGAGCAGCGGGCGGGCCGCGCTGCGCTCTCGGCGGGGCCACGGGCGAGCGGGGAGCGGAGGGAGCTCGTAGGGGAGGGTATGCGGTGTTCGCTGTGGCGAAAGGTGGCTCGTCAGTAGGTGCCAGGGAACCATCTCCAGGGTGCCGCGTATGCTGCTACACTTCTTTTTTCCGCTTCGGCACAAACCAGCCGCCCCCATGAAATAACTCGTTGATCGTACACCACTCGATCTGATGATGTGGTTCTGTCAGGAATGTGATGACCATCTTCTCTCTTACGCTGGTTTTGCTCCTATTTGGTTTTTATTCCACGTTCCTTCCCTGGCACAAGACCCTTTGAGATACCAAATGTGTCTTTTCCTAGCTAAAAGCTAAAATGCTTAGACTGAGACAGGCAGCGTTAAAGCTGTGTATGTAAACTTGTGTAGTCCTTCGGGGCGGGGGGGGGGGCTTGGAGTGTGTCTTGCCTTAAAAAATGAGAGGGGGGAAAAGCCTCAAGGCACATGAGCAAAGGGTTCACCTTTTCCTGCAGCCTCTATGCTTCTTGAAGTGAAAATAATAATACACTGTGAAAGGCTGCATTTTGTGGATGAATTCAGAGCATGAGGGCAGTTATGAACAGGTATTTTGCAAACATGATACAGTGATACTGGGGACTTCAGTTTTTGTACAAATCAATTCTGACCCTTTGGGAATCAAGAGAGCTGCGTTGATTCCATGAGCAATATCTAACCTACTTTTCTCAAATAGCAGCTCTGAACCAGGTTCTGTTTCCTGCTAAATATGAGAAACACGCTACTGTTTTTCATTTGTCTTGTCAATGGGACAAATCCAGCCTTGAAACAGAAAGAGGCAGTTAAAAGGTCTTTGTTAAATCGAAGCTGTAGCACACAGATTCATGGTAGCCAAAGGCTTTAAAAAAATTAAAAGCAGCCTGTGTTTGCCTCTATTTTGTAAAGGGTTTTTTGGAGGCGGGCATTATAGCTCTTTACAACTGAAGTTCTTATGTAATGATAGTTTTAATTATGAATTTTAGAAATGATAGTCTGAGATTAGAAAACCTGGATTATGATGTAGTTGTGCTGGAAAACTAAGCATGCGATCCTTTTGTCAGTATCTGTGCTGAAGGAGGCTATGGAGGAGTCATGGATGTTTCATTTTACAATAATGGGAGCTCCAAAAAGGTCAGGATTTGGACTGCCTAGAAACAGTAGCAGGATTCTGTCCCACCATGATGACAGCCATGAAAATAACAGTGAAATAAATATTACATTCCTGTCTAGGAAAGAGAACTGTGCATCAGACGAAACAAGATTTGGATTTTATTGCTTCTTTGCAAACAGTTTCTTCTTCCATCCCTCTCCCCTTCCTTTCCTCACTGAACCTTAGGCGGACATAGGTGCAGCAGAATAAGAAAAGTATTCTCTTCAGGGGTTGGCAAGTCAGATAAAAGTGGGAGAAGAAATCAAATTTTACCTTCATTTTTTTTATTTTTCTTGTCTTTCTTTTTCTTTCCCCTTCTAAAAGCTTACAAGTTTAATGGACACAGAGATATTTTTGTAGGGAAACAGTAGATAGAATTATTGTTAAAAGAAAAAAGTACAGCTGCCAGGGACGGTGGAAAACAATGATTAATACTTTTCTGGATTAATTTTTGGTGTTGGATTAGTGAGGTACTGAAAAGCAGATGTTTTAAATGCAATGGAGAACAGTATTTCAATTTAAGAGTAACTTTGATAATAGCGTCAAGCTAACATGATACCAATAGGTATCCAAGACATGGAGAACAAGGTTAAGAAGGTATAATGTGATTGGAGAAAGGAACTGACATCAATAAACAAACCAACCTTGTCAAATGGCTAATGTGGGAGGTAGATAACCAGAGCACAGCTACAGAGTGATGAAAGTTGTTACTAGTCAATAATATCAGAAGGGATTGTTAGTTATTACCAGTCACAAACTGAATGAGTCAGCAATGCAACATCATTGCCAAAAAATATTGTGTAAATCCAGTGAGGTGGTAGTTTATGCTTAACTGAGGTGTCTGTCGGACTGATATGTTGGGGGAGCGGGGCTGTTTGCTTCTCCCCCCTCTCCCCTCAGTTAAAAATGCAAGCTGTCTGGGAAGAATCCACAGAATTCAGTTGAAGCAAAACCGTGGGGTAAACAGAGGAAAAAGGATGTTACATGTCTGGTTGGATGCAGCAGAATACACCCTTAAGAAATCAGAGAATCCTGTTTGTCCCTCTGTCTTCTTTTTCTCCTTTTTTGACCTGTTGCTTTTGGTCACTTTGCTCATCAAATGTAGTAGGAACAGTCTCTTCTGTATGTTTGCGTAGTCCAATCTCCTTTAAAACAGCTGTAGAAATAATTTTCTTTCTTGATCTGTGCTATCTCCTATGCTTCAAAATGGATCAATGCGCTGTGTATAGTCTAAAAATGCTCTACAGAACAAAATAAGTCTCTAATATAGTAAAACAATACAGTGCACCATTTGGGGGTATAGTCAATCAACTTTAAAATGGTCTACCTGCTTATTATCTGTCAAGGAAGACCAAAGACATTGTTGGTAGTCGTAACATCTACTTTAATCACTGTTTAATCAGGGATGATTTAACATTCATGATTTTTCCTCTTCCCACTCTTGTTTTCCACAGCAAATCATCTGTGCTGTCTGCTGCTAAATGTGTAATTTGTATCCTGTCTTAGATGTAGGCATCTGGAGCTCTTCTGTGTGAAGTCAAAATCTTTTCAGTTCTTTGTATATAAAAATCCTTAAGTTGTGGCTCTTACCCATTCACCCAGCTAAAATTAACTTCTTGGCTCTTGTTCTTCTACATTTTGATTACTGCAGCTTTTTCTCCACCTTTGACACAGTCTTGCTCAACTACATTCATAACATGTTGGCAAAAATTGCTTTGCTGATAAATTCCATTACTTCACTGTCTCAGAACATTTTGTCAAGACTGGCTGTACCTGGATGAAGTTTTTCTGATGCTCCAGGGTGACGCTTCAGTCCCCTGAAATACAAATTATATCTCTCTCCCTAGAGATCATCGCCCAAAGAGCTGAGGCATAAAATGGAATCATAATCACATTAGCATCTTGTACGTCTCTTGTCTTATGCTTAGATTGTAAGCTTTGTGCCCGAGATCCATTCTTTCTCTGCCCCTAGCACAGAACTGCTGCAAGTAGAGCAGAGTTGTGGCCCTTGATTGGATTTTCCAGGTACGGTGGTGATGCCAATAATAAAACCGAATTGCTAGATTTATGTGAGTGGAAAAACTGAGAGGCTTCTCTTCAGAGCAGAGTGGACCAGGCCTATTAATACCAACTTCCGTTTTGGGGAATAGTTTCTCAGTAAGGGCCTTGCACGTGTGGCCCTTAGTGTTTCCCTTTTAAAATGAACAACCAGAGTGGAATGGAACTTCTGTTGTCTGGGTGTTTAGCGTAAGACCGAGAAATCCAAGATGTCCTTTTGGGAGCACTTCTGTTTCTGCTCCCAGAAGGGGTGGACTGGATGAGGTAATCATCTCTTCTACCTCAGTATTGCATGTTGCGTAATTACACAGTTACTCCACAGATCTGAATCAAGATAACTGCTGAAGGAAAGAAGGGTAAAAGAAATCAGGCAACCTCTGGTGGTGTGTTCTGACCGGGCTACACCTCAGTTAACCAGAGCGAGGGCTTTGCTTTCCCTCTGCGCACCCCAACCTCTTCCAGCCAGAGGAAGGCGTTAGGCCTGAACAATGCGTGGATGGAAGAGAGGCCTGTTTCTTGCTCAGAAAGGAACTCCTGAAAGAGGCCGCAAAACCATGCCTAAATGAAATGTCTTGGGTAGGAAAAACAGCTATGAAGTGCTCATCTAAGAGTACCCATTAGTGCTGTTTTGTGGAGGAGATCATCAAGCACCTGCAGCACTTAAGCAAAGTGCCTGGATGGCACTATGGAGCATAATCTGTGATGGAAGTCAAACTTTTGGTCTTCCATAGGTCTCTCCTTCAAAGTTACTACAGCAGACTATTATCCATTTGAATACTCAGTTTTATTTGTGGTTTTTACGTGTTAAAATCCCACACATTAAAGGATATTTTGCTTCTACTTACTAGAGGATTATTTAAGGAAGTACTGTGAATGCTTACTACATTTTTTGTTCATTAAGCCACACTGTCATTTATTTTTATATAAATAACATGTGTTGGTTCGCTGCCCCCCCCCCCTCCCCCCCCCCTTGCCTACTTAGGATCTACAAACTATAATTCGAACTTAACTGAAACATCAGGTTAACTTGCCTTCTCTCTGCTTAGTTGTTAATATATTTTTAGTGTAATAGAAAATAAATTAGATGAGTGTGACTGTAACATATGAGCTATCATTTGGTGTTGTGATCTGTATAGGTGGCCTGTCATGATGCATTATGCAGCATGATGTGCTCTTGTGGTGTTTGAGATTGGGGTCTTAGAATGCAAATTTGATGGGACAACAGCTAAGGTTTTTCATCCCAGCTGGAATCCAGATCTGTTCTGCCAGCTCTTATTTTAAAGCACCATTCTCTATTGTGTGTACTCAGGTCCCCATTCCAGTCCTCTAAAAGTGTGGCAGTGCAGGATCCAGTTGGGAAACACTTTATATGTAAAACTCACTTCTTGTTTTGGGTATTTAAAATGATGCAAAGTTGTACTGTAATCTTTATGCTTTTGTGGGGGTTTTCTCCACCGTGTGTGTTTTGGATTTTTTGGTTGGTTGGTTTTGTGTTTATTTTGTGGGGCTTTGTTGGTTTGTTTTTTTTCCCCTTCCAACAAACTTTCTGATTATTGATTCTTAAGTTAGCATTTAACTTTGGAATGATCGTAGAACTTGTTTTGCTACCTGTTAGGTTTGCCTTGTAATTATGTATTTTACTATATGAATTTCATAATTTCTCCACCCACCTCTGCTCCAGCATGTTAATCTTTCTTCTCTGCTGACTTCACAGAGGCTCTGCATTTAGTAGAGCTAGACCTGTTCATTTTCCAGTTGTCATGTAGAAACTGGTGGTTCTCAGAGCCCGACACTCCTTCAGGATCAGTTTTCTCATCCTCTTTGAGCCCATGGATCTTATGGTCCTTTTGATTAGTTGGGATGTCTGGTTTTTTTTTAGTAGAGACTCCCTGGGCTGTTCCTGTGTGGGTGTTTCTCCTGCAAATATGCTTGTTTGTCACAACATGCCAGGAAGTCAACAGAAGCATATACTCTCCTTCTCTGTGTGAAATCTCACTAGTCTTACTGATTTGTGGTTTTCAGCAACAGGGAGAAGTTAAGAGATGGAGGACGTGGTGATTGCAGGCATAGCAGGAAAGCTGCCAGAATCGGAGAACTTGCAAGAGTTTTGGGAGAACCTGCTTAATGGAGTTGATATGGTCACAGAGGATGATCGGAGGTGGAAACCAGGTGAGTGCTTATTGTCTCTCCTTTTGGAGCCCTGAGTTCTGAGCATTTTAGAGGAATTATCCAATGAAAGGAAAGGATTTCTCAGATGCAAAATCCTGCCAGAACTTCTGAATTAACTTCTGATAGATATATATATCTCCAAGAAATTCAGGAACATTTATGAAGGTCTTATGCAATCCATTTTATAATGTCATGTCCCATGCAGTAGTAGCTTATAAATAATAGGTAGCTTACTTCCAAATAAAAGAACACTCTGACAGAGCAGCTAGGCAACATGAATCCTATACCTCCAGTTGATAGCTGTGGCAGTAAGGTGGGTCAACACTCTTCTGGGTTCAGGAGTAGCACAGGGACTCCAGTCCTGTGTTTATGGCTTTTTACAATGTTTTTTTCTGTCTGATTGTCCTTCTGAAGTGTTTGGCACATGTGCATCCAATTCAAGCTAGTGATTTGCAGAAGTGAAAAGTAGCTTTTGTTTTTCTTCTAACTGGTGACTGACTAGAACCACTGATTTGGACTCTGTTTATGCACTTGGTACAACTTGCCAAAGCAAAAAGTCTTAAACTAGATAGATGTCTTTTGCTGCCATATCTGGGAGAGTCTTAAAAATTACAATTGTTTTTGTTAGTGTAGCATTCTCATTTCCAAATGAGATTCAGAGAGATGCATAGGTAGATATTCATGCAGCACTCTGGGTACTGCAACAGGGAAGTGAGGTTTCATATGTCATCGAGAATCGACTGTGGTCATTCTGTACTTTGTCTCAGCTGGTACCTGTTTCAAAGCTGATGTATTCTGTGACTCTGAATTTTTATTCTCAGGAATTTATGGACTGCCCAAGAGAAATGGAAAGCTCAAGGAGATAGGCAAATTTGATGCATCCTTTTTTGGAGTTCACCCCAAACAAGCTCATACAATGGATCCTCAACTTCGCATGCTGTTGGAAGTTTCTTATGAAGCTATTTTGGATGGAGGTAAGCAGCTGAATGACTGAAGAGGGAGAATTGTGCTGTATTGTCTGTGTGCAGCAGGTGCAGACATGCACCTGTGTGATGAGATCTCTAATAAGAGAAAGCCATCACATTAGAGAGGAGACCAAAGAACTGGTATGGGGGTTAGAACAAAGCTGTTATCTCTGGAAGTCAAACTAGGAAATCTCTGCTGACTGCCAGCAAATCTCTGCCTGCATCATATGGTACAACCAGTACGACAGAAACACTTAAACAGTCAACAGTTCTAGAGCTTTTGTATGTTTTGCTCTACCCTAATATTCCATAATAGATGCCTTTGCTAAAGGCATGTTTGTAGTGCAAAAGGAAGATGTCTTGGTTAGAATTCACATCTGTGGTCTAAAAGAATGGCTGATGGCCTGATGTATTCCTATCTATTGGCCAGGCTCATGGAAAATTTGTGGTGTGATATGCTTCTGTAGAAGGTTTGCCCAGGAAGTGTGCTTTCAGAAATAGGAGCCTCTTTCCTCCATCGTTGCCAGTGTCTTGAGCTTTTGAGTTACTTACTCACAGAACCAAAAAGTTTGTTCTTCATGTTTCATGTCTGAACATAAGAAGCACATGGCAAAAAGTTGGAACCACCTCACTGGTACTGACTGATTAAGATTAACACTTGCTCCTCTGCTGCTGAGCCTGAGTCTGGAGGCTTGAATGTTCTGCTTGTCTCCAGGACTCCTGAAGCACAGAGAAGAAACATCAGAGATTGCTGCAAGTTGAGCTTGCTCTGTGGTTTTTTAGAGCAGAATTGTTTCTTGTTCTGGCTGTTGGCTTTTGTGCTTAAGAATTTTCCTTTCTGTCTTGTACTTCAGATCTGGGCTTTGTGTGTGGCTAGAGATTGATATTCCTATGCTTACATGACACTTCAAGTGCTGTGATTTTTCTCCCCTTCAGTCTGCTCCTTTTCTCTGCACTGGAAGTCAGCTGTTAGCTTATCTGATCAGCATTTGTGTCTTTCATAGTCCATACACTCTTTTTACACAAGACTGTAGCAATGCCCAGCTAAGCTGAGAAGCTGTCTCCAGGCACAGGATGTTCTGGCCAAAAGCCTTTACCAAAGTTCTGGTGGACTCTGCAGTAAGACTTGTAAGGTCTGTAATTGAAACATAAAATGTAACTATAGATAAGGCAACAATGCTGCAGGCCTACCAGAAAGGGACAGTAAGTAGTATTTCATGAACTGGTGCCAGCAGACCTGGTATCTCCTCAGTTCACCGCTTGTTATAAGTTTGTCTGCTCTAATCTACCTTCCAATATCCCTGTAGGTGTTAATCCGGCCACCCTCCGTGGCACAGACATAGGTGTATGGGTTGGTGCCAGTGGGTCAGAAGCTGGTGAAGCCTTTAGCCAAGATCCAGAAGAGATTTCAGGATACAGTATGACTGGCTGCCAGCGTGCTATGTTTGCCAACAGGATTTCCTACTTTTTTGACTTCACAGGTAAGTGCCCCCAAACCTGTTGATGCTGATGAACAATTGCAATTTGAGCATGATTGTACCGCAGTTTCTGTAGAGGAGTGGGGTGGATATGATGATGTATACCCTTTTTTGGGATAAGAAAGTAGCTCTTGTAAGGAGGCCTATGAGAAGCAGAAGATGTATCGTATCTGTGTGATAAGACTCATTGTAAGGCTTTAACTCAGTTGCTGTTGATGGGTGTAGCTGGCATTCATCTGAAAGAAGATGATGTCAAGAGCCCTTCATAAAAAGGCCTAGGTCCTTTCCGGCCTCTAGACTGCTATTTGGTATCAGGCTGTGTAGAAGCGAGATAGTGCAGAGACAGACTGACTGGAACAGTTGGCTCTTTTGAGTAAAGTGGAAGAAGTGGGAGAGCCACCAAAATGATGTGATTGAAGACATAGACATGTCTTGAACCATGTGTGGCATGGAAGAGAGTGGAGGGATGGGAATTGCTCTGAAAAGCAGCAAGGAACAGAGATAACGTCAAGAGTAGCACCAGGAAAGGGGAGGGATTTTTAGTGGTGAGAATGGGGAAATAGATGAGAGCTGCCTGTGAAGCTACAATATCTCTTTTTGATGGAGATGGAGACAGAATTTTTAAAAATACCCTTAAAGCCAAAGTGTTTGCAATTTTTTTTTCCACTTTTCTTATCCCTTGCTACATGATAAGCAGGTAGAGATGGTGATTCTTGTCTCCCATTGTATCAGGATTACCTGTTATGTTGTGAAATAACTCTTGTTTAACTTTTTTTTTAAATATGTTTCCCTTATGATCACATCCTGTAGTCTTTGGAGGGCAACTCTAGGAAATAAACAATAAAACCCAGCTTTTTCATTTTCCCTTTCTGTTCCCTAAGGACCAAGCATAACTATTGACACGGCCTGCTCCTCTAGTCTCGTTGCTCTGGAAAATGCTTATAAGGCAATTCGCTGTGGACAGTGCAGTGGAGCCCTAGTAGGAGGGGTCAACCTTTTGCTGAAACCCAACACTTCTGTACAGTTCATGAAACTGGGTATGCTTAGTCCTGATGGTGCCTGCAAGGCCTTTGATGCTTCAGGTAAGGCATTAGTACAGACAACTGTCATGTTTTTGAGATTAACTTATTGTGGAGTCTGTGGTCAGATACTCTTTTAATGCAGCCAAGAGCTGGCCTCGTAGTTGTTCCTAGGTGCACTCTTTGGGATATACCCTGGACCTGATCTGTGTTGCATGCTCCATCGAACCTGGAAAATTAACTGTGGGGAAGAAACTGTATGGTTCATTCGTCAGCCATTGGGGAGAGGAAATAGCTGTCTCTTGATGGAAACTTTCTATCATTGTTTGTGATGAGCAGTGAGCCTTTCTAGGACTCTTTTTTTTTTTTTTTTTTTTTAAAGAAATAGATATGTCATAGTCTCAGAGCGTTCTGTTGTAAGTGGTAGCTCAGGAATGAACCTTACTGCATGTTGTTTTGCAACTTTTTTCAAAGCAGAGCAGAATTAGTGACTTGTTCTCTCTCTGTTCTCAGGAAATGGATATTGTCGCTCTGAAGCTGTTGTTGTTGTTCTTTTGACCAAGAGATCTATGGCTAAGCGGATCTATGCCACAATAGTCAATGCTGGAAGTAACACTGATGGCTTTAAGGATCAAGGTAGGCTTTGAGCCTCTGGAAAGTGAGATACCTACAGAAGAACTGTTCAGTCTAGAGTCTGTAATCATAAACGGGCTGTTGTGGGGTTCTTCTTTAGAGGTGTGAAGGTTTTTTATTGTTGTTTTTTTTTTTTTTTCCTTTTCCCATTTTGGTAATGGAAAGTTCATTACCCTATTTTGTAAAGAAGTTGAATGAGACAAGTGGTGGTTTCTACTGTACAAAGTAACAGGAACATCCTGTTGCTAGTTTAGCTTTCCTCAGGACATGTCTGCAGTAACTTCTGCACTGACAGTAGAAATATAGGTGGTGTTATGACTGTGAGGCTTTTTCCCTAATGCTGTCCCACTTCTCCCACTCTCACAGTTATGGAGACATGAAGTTTCACATGTTCTGCTTGATCTAGACATCTCCTAGCGTTCTGTTAACCAGTATCTTTCCACACTAGTCTAACTCATTGCTTTAGGTCCATTTCTGGTTCCTCTGCTCTTCTTCCAGCGAACCTGACTTATTATATTTGGTGCTCATTGGTGTAAGTCCTGAAAAAGTCTCTCTTTGGTTTTTTTTTTTAATCTGGTAGCCCCAAGCAGTTGAAAGGGTGCTAAAAATCAGAACAGAAAGCATCCGATAGGAGAGAGGAATTGATGGCAATTTTGGTCCTAGGTGTGACATTCCCATCTGGAGAGATGCAGCAGAAGCTGGTCAGCTCTTTGTACAGAGAATGTGGTATCACACCTGGAGAAGTGGAGTATCTTGAAGCTCATGGGACAGGCACCAAGGTCAGCATGGCCCCTTTGGGTTTAGAGCGCTTTCTTTTCCCTTATTTTCTTACCTTGGATCAGTTGCCACACTCTTCCATCAAATTACTCTTTGTTTTTACAAAATTAACCATATTTCTCCCTTCTACCAGTTATTAGAATATGTTCCGCTTCACCACTTCTGGATTTTTGCCTGAACATCTTAATCATTCACGTTTCTCTCTTGTGGTGTGTTTTGGAAGCGCTAGCTAGTAGCCGTTCTGATTCTCTTCCTACTAGGTTGGAGATCCACAGGAAGTAAATGGCATTGTAAAAGTCTTCTGTCAATGTGAGCGAGAGCCACTGTTGATTGGGTCAACCAAGTCAAACATGGGTCATCCAGAGCCTGCCTCTGGGCTTGCTGCATTAGCCAAGGTAATGGGTGGCTTGAGAAGGAAAACTGGGGGAGGTGGGGAGCACAACAGTGTGTGGGTGTTTTAATGTTTGTTTGGTTTAAGGAAACTTTGCACTGATCCAGGATAAGATGTTCACTGGTAATGAGAAGAACTCAGGTTAACTCATTAACTATCTACTACTTGCTTCACCTGCAAATACTCTTAAAAGCTCAGGTGACTACTCTGCAAGCTGGACAGGAATGCCCAGGTGGTCCTCTGCTGTGTGCTTTAGTTTCCCTTTCATACTGAATTCTACAGGAGCATAACTCTGCTCAGAATAAAGTCTTTGGGGTCACTTTATTGATTATCCTTACACTGGACCTTCCAATAGAATTCTGCTGTAAGTCATTGAGGTGTGTACATGGAGAGGGATTTAAATGTTTGGAGCAATTGGAAATAACCAAAGATAAGTGGCAGTGCAGGCTTTCAGTGCCAAAAGAGTAGCTGATCCTTCTGGCTGTTTGTCAGGGATGTATCATCTCTTCCTCTTCTATCTTATGTTAGCAAGAAGCCAGGCAAGTTCTTTGGGATGAGGCTACTAGCTTGAATAACTGGTTGTCTTAGCAACCAGCCTACTAACTACTGCTGTAGGCAGACAATCATCTATTGGCTCTGGCTGCTAAACTGCTTAGCAGAGCGCTAGCTAATGTTCACACTTGGTGGTAAGCCTATTACTGACAGCCTTAGAGCCACGCAGATTGAAGTCACGTACACTCACTGCTAGAATTTTAGACTCTTTAAAGTGTTTGTTGTGACCTGAATATATACAACTTGCTGTGAATAGCCTCATCTGAAAATAAATCATGGAGACGGCAGTGTCTGTGTCTCTGCAGAAGAAAGCTTTACTTTTTTTAGCAACTCTGTCTCTCAGACTGACGACACCTTCATAGAAGGAATGATAACTGAGTCATAAAACAAACCTTTCCATCCATACTGTGTTGTACATTATAAACAGTTTTAGTGCAGTTCTGCTGTGATCTGCCAGGACAGGATCATAACTTTGAGGTCTGTGTTTCTTAGAGGATGCAGAACTGCAAAGACAAGGGCCACAGTTTCTTTTTGAAGACTTCTCTGACACCAGGTTTTCTCACTCTCTTTCTGTCAGTTTTCTCACTTAATTTTGTATTGGAACTTATAGCTGCAGATGAGAGCCCGTGGCACCCATCATGCCTGCTAGAATATCTTTTTGCTATGCTTTTGTTCAGTTGTGCTAGGTCTCGTTCCCAGGTCTGGCGTCTTGAAAGCACCTGAAGCTTTGGAAGGATATTGGAAGGTCTGTGTCTGTTCATGATTCTTTGAAAGTTGGTCAGCACTTGGTATATTAAGATTTGGAAGTTAATCAGAATAGCAGATCAGGCGTCCTTGACACCAAGCCAGAAACTATACGAAGCCCACTGTCTCTTAGATGTTAACTGCCTCAGGAAGTCTGCAGTTTCTGTAAATGTTTTCTTTTGGAATTCCATAAAATGCTCTTATATGTGAAATGTCAGCTGGGAAAATAGATCTTGAAAATACCTGATTTCAGACTTGAAGAGAATCCATTAGTTATCTGGATAGGTAAGAAAGAAACAAGGGTTTGCCAAGGCCACTTTAGTTAAATTCTGTTAAGGGAGGGAAAACCCACCTGCACCTTTGAACTACTCAGCCTGTCTAATTACTTGCTGTACAGCAAAGAGAAAGCTTCTTGGTGGTCCTGGTGTACGCTCACTGTACTGTACTCTCAAACTCGTATGGAAACCGTGGCAGACTTAAACGTACAAATATGTATGCTGTGTAAAGGAACAGCAGGTTCATAATGCATCATATTGTAGGTGTAGGACAGTGTGCATAAAAATACTTAGACTGCAACTTCAGACATGCTGACTGGAGTTGATATGGTGCATTTATGCTGGTTGTTCTCCCAGGTAGGCTGCCATGTCTGATAGTCAACTCTGAAGAACAGTTCCCAAACATTATCTGTTTCTCTGACCACTGTGGGGTGATGAAGGAACTGCCAAACATACAGAGCACAGAGTGTTTTGCAGCTGACCTTGTAGTCTCTGATTTGCTGGACTTGTGCCACAGAGGAGTATGGGCTTTGTGTCATGGGCTGTTTGTAGAGATGCTGCTGAGAGAAGGGACCTCTTGCTTTTTTCACACAGCTATTCTAACTCTTAATGCTGTTCTGTACTTCCCTTTGGCTCTGCCAGTTCTGACCAGTCTGCTGTTCCTGCATTTTTTGGATCAAGAAGACAACAAATGGGTGTAAAGCAGCAAGCAAACTCCTTTACTGGTACTTTAGTTTGGCTCTTTTGCAGCAAAGGCAGAAGTGGGAGCATTTGTTGTGATAAGGAAGAGCACGTCTGGTGGTATGTGACTGGGGAGAGATAAAGTGGAGTGTGACAAAGGGACAGGATCTGAAAGGGGAGAAAAAGATGTGATGTTTTTAGTAGCCAGGCTGCTTTTCCACCAAGACTGGATGGCTTTTCAGTTAGAGAGGGTCTGGAAGCTAAACTTAAAGCTACCACCCTCACCCTCACTGCTGACTTCCTGCATGGACTTAAAATTTGCCTAGGTGTGAAGTAGGCTACCTCAGTGACATCAGTAATGCTATTCTCTGAAGTGTCTCTTTATCCAAACATAGAGAGCTGCTTTAGTGTATGATACATGGTCATTTATAGTAAAACAATAACAACAAAAGAATGTTTTGCAATAGAAAATGTGGAGCACAAAACACTCTTTTTTTCCTTTCAGGTCATTCTCTCTCTGGAACATGGGCTGTGGGCTCCAAATCTTCATTTCAATACCCCAAATCCAGATATTCCTGGCTTACAAAATGGGTCTTTGGAGGTAGTTTGTAAACCGATGCCAGTGAAAGGTGGCCTTGTCAGTATCAACTCTTTCGGCTTTGGAGGTGCTAATGCTCATGTCATTCTGAGGCCAAATGAGAACAAACGCCAGCCTCTGGAGACTTGTAACATGCCACGACTGGTTCAAGTTTGTGGCAGAACCCAGGAAGCTGTGGAATTACTAATTCAAGAGAGCAGAAAACATGGAGAATGCAGCCCATTTGTAAGCCTGCTCAGTGATATCTCTGCAGTTCCTGTAACCTCCATGCCCTACAGGGGCTACACACTAGTTGGCACTGAGAGTGACATAAAAGAGGTTCAGCAAGTTCAAGCATCTGATAGACCGCTCTGGTACATCTGCTCAGGTAGGTGTGCAGCAGCAGGTCCGGGCTTCTGCATTCCTCTGTAGATCTGGGGCTTGAGCAATTGGCTTCTGTGTTCTAATGTTATTTTCCACTCTAGCATGAGGAAATATCTTGCAGCCCTGTGATATGTCTAGGAGACTCAGATTTCCTGTATTTCATCTGATCCTTCCAACTTTGCTGTCTTCTGATGATAGCAAAGTCCAGGAAAATAAAAAGCAGTGCCTCATTTAGAGGATGTTAGAAACATACAATGTTTTGCTCTTAGATACAATTCTTTCACTGCCACAGCAAGTGTGGGATCTCCTTTTATGGAGCATTACTAAAGCTCACTTTCTCCTTGCCTGTCCTACAGGCATGGGAACACAGTGGAAAGGCATGGGCCTGAGCCTTATGAAGTTGGATTTGTTTCGCCGGTCTATATTGCGCTCGGACGAGGCTTTGAAGGACACGGGACTAAAGGTCTCAGACCTGCTTCTGCAAGCAGATGAGAACACTTTCGATGACACTATCCATGCATTCGTTGGACTAGCTGCTATTCAGGTAAGACTCAAATGACTGGTGGAGGGGGTCATGGACCCAGTCCACATAAGCATGCTCTGCTAGTGTGTCTGTCCAGTAACACTTTATGCCAATTAATGGAAGCTTGTTTTGTGTAATCAGCAAACGGCAGCTGTTAGAAATATCTCTCTGATAGAAGGGGCTATGTTGCGCCCTTGACAGTTTTGGGCTCTGCCACTTGCAAGATGCTTGGACAAATACTGATCTAAACTGATTTGCATGTTTATCTGTGTGTGTATGTGGGGCAGTTCCTCCTTTTAAGAGACTAAGGAATGTCTTTTACGTAAACACTTGTGGAACAAGGAAGGTTCCATGGAATGCCTTCTACGACTCGTTCTGCAGATTAACTAAGTGATGCTAAATGAAATCTTTTTTTCATCCTGAGGGTCAACATGGGATTCATTGTCTGTTAATAAACTAGAGGCAGAACTTTTAAAGTGATCTGGAAAGCTGGTCTTGCCTCTTTGTTCAGACATGCTCTGGGCAGCCTCCTGTTGTTGGAAATAGCTTCCTAGTGGAAAGCTACATGGTGAAGAGGCCCAAACAGTACTGGAGTTGCCTAACAATTCTTGGGACTGCTTTGAAATGAGGCTGGAGCTGCAGTTGTGGGCGGAGAAAAAAAGAAGTGAACCCAAGAAGAATGTCTACCAAAAAGCCATTTTGTAATATATTCACTACTGCTGTGTGCCTTTGAGGTCTGACAGCATGCCAGAGTAATCACTAATCCTACTTTTCCTTGCAGATTGCCCAGATTGATATGCTGAAGGCTGCAGGTCTGCAACCTGATGGGATTTTGGGCCACTCAGTGGGAGAACTAGCTTGTGGCTATGCAGATAACTCCTTAAGTCATGAAGAAGCCATTCTTGCCGCGTATTGGCGGGGACGATGTGTTAAAGAGGCCAAATTACCCGCAGGAGGAATGGCTGCTGTTGGTAGGTATACCCTTACCAAAAGAGCGATACAGGAAAATACATCTGATCTCTGTTGTATGGCATTAGGATAAAACTGGGCTCTGAAATGTGTTGGTGGAGACAATCATGTCTGTAAAATTTTGGCTACTGTTTCCTCTTCTTTTTCTTCTGATGTAGAACAGATTATTAAATATTGAAGCTGATATAATGGTAGTAATCTCTGACCTGGAATACAGCAGAATTTTGCTAATCCATCCAAAGCTAAGTGGAAATGGAGAGATTTATTGACAGGTGACCAATGATAGAGGCCTGATAAATAATCTCCTTGAAAAGAGGGGTGAAAATCTGAGGCACTGGGGTTTTTGGCTCTTGATATAAATAGGGGGTGTTTTTGTGTTGTTTTTTTTTTTTAAAGAGATATTTCTGATTGTCTGGAAGAGTAATGAGATGTGAAATCAGTAAGCCACTATTATGTAGTGGGCAACTGGCTAGTGGAATTTAATGCCATTAGAACTTACTTGGGCCTAATAGCACTTAAGAAGAAGCTTTCTCCTGAGCAAGCTTTGCTTGGTGTTTCTGTAAGTCATACAGTTTTGCCCACTATTGGGTGAAATTTTGAGCTTTGGACCCAGCAGTTTTAATTCGTGATGGGGCTTCATGGTGACTTACGTGTTTGAAATTATTATTGGTAGCATTGTTGTTCTTGTGTTTCTTACTGTTGGACACAGTAGTCAATTAAAAACTGAAACACTTAAGAGGAAAGCTGTTGCAGGTCTAATGCAGTATGTTTGACTAGATCACTTTTTACAATCCTAGACTTCTTTTAACTAATGCTACAAAGGACTACCTACTTAATTTAGCTTTTTTTCCTTGATACTAAATACATGACACTTATCACAACTTATCTTGGAGTGCTGCATAATATGTTTCTTGTAATCTGATGTTGAGTTCAGGTTCTTCCTGTGACTTGTATTCATGTAATATATGACCAGGTGCTGCATGTGTTAAACTAGTTTAAGCAGCTAGAGTTGTTGATTTCTATGGGTATTTTGTGGGTCTTGGTTTCTGTGAGTCAAGCTCACGTGTTCTCTCCTGTTCTAGCTCAGATTGCTAAGGTCAAGGTGAGACAACCAATTCTGTAGCTTCTTTGACTCCATCCCTTAATGAGATGGTGCAAAGATTATCAGTCCTTTGTTCTTGTGCTCAATATCACAGTGACAAATGTTATGTTAAAGCCCTGAAATAAATATCTTTTAACTTTTGCATAATCACTTTTGGGGAAAGGGGGGGAATGTCCATCTTTCTCTTAAGAATCCTTCCCAGTTTTGCAAAATACTGAATTAAGCGCAGTAATTGTGCAGTTGACGTTCCCTCCCCTTAGGAGGCTCACTGCTGGAAACGCTTGTGTTGTCCTGAGGTCTTCCTTCCTTCTGCAGGTCTGACATGGGAGGAATGTAAGCAACACTGTCCCCCGAATGTGGTACCGGCCTGTCACAACTCTGAAGATACTGTCACTATTTCGGGGCCTCTGGTGAGCAAGGAACTGATACGGTGCTTATTAGAGTTGTGAGTGGGACCTGTGAAGTTCTGGTTTGAAGAAAGTGTGAAGCTGAGTTAAAGCTCAGCTGCTTGCAAAGAGGACCTTGATTAAAGTGGTGGGAGGGGACATGGTGCTTTGTATAAACTTAAACACTCAAATGTTCTGTGAGAGGAAGTGATGTTAGTGCCTCAGTAAGCTGGTAATAAAAGATCTCTTGTGCTGAATATTCTTACAGCCACGGGCGTAATGAGTGATAAATGGTAAGACTGAGAAGGGCAATAACCTCTCCCCAGATACGTCTCCCCCTTAAGTGGCAAGTGATGAAGGGCATGGCAGGGGCGAGTACAGTGAGTCAGATTCCAAATACTTTTATTTTTAGTTCACTTGTATTCCTCTTCTTAGGACTCTGTGAATGAGTTTGTAGCCAAACTGAAAAAGGATGGTGTGTTCGCAAAGGAGGTGCGCAGTGCCGGGGTCGCGTTTCATTCTTATTACATGGCATCTATCGCTCCAGTGCTGCTCAGTGCCCTGAAAAAGGTAATATTGCCAAACTATGGCTCGCGTGGCTTATGCTCAGGCCCCTGGATTTGAGTGCAGGTGATGTTGAGTTTAGGGGGGTTCCTTTCTTTAGGAGGAGAAGGAAGTCTCCTGAAGAGCATGTAGACCAGACCTCTGTGAGACCTAAGGTTTGAAGTCTTATGGCCTCAAGCATAAGGATGTCCTGAGCAATCAAGCTGAGAAAAATGGCCCGTGAAAAGGAGGGGCTGCTTGCTTTTGCCTGTCTTGTTATCTATGACATGTAACTCTTCCTCCCATCCCTCTTCCTTGTCTGTCTGTAGGTCATTCCACACCCTAAACCTCGTTCAGCACGATGGATCAGTACATCTATCCCTGAATCCCAGTGGCAGAGTGATCTGGCTAGGAATTCCTCTGCAGAGTATCATGTGAACAACCTAGTGAGCCCAGTGCTGTTCCATGAAGGTCTGAAGCATGTTCCAGAGAACGCTGTTGTAGTAGAGATTGCTCCACATGCTCTTTTACAGGTATTGTATTTGACTCTGTCAGTATGATATGCTGCTGCAGGAAGGAAGTTGAGGGTCTGAGGACTAGCCTTCCCACCCCTTAGTTCTGAGAACGCTTTCTCCCTCCAGTACTTTTGAGTCTCCCAGTTTTAACATTTTCTTAATGGATTTTTTGTGGGGATTTTGGTGTCTTTTTTTTTTATTGGTTTGGCTTTTTGGGGGGGGTGATGTATGTTAATATTTTTCTAAAAATAAAATCCCAACACACTACCACTTCCCCATCCAGACATTCACATTGTTGCCTTTATTCATCGCCATGCGTTTCAGATAACTGATTTCATTGTTTGGATCTAATGGAGAGTGTGTGTGAAATTGGGGTGGGGGAGAAATGCAAGACTAATGCCTTCTCTGTGAAAAATCTGTTATCACCATCTGTACAATGAATTTGGTTTGAGGTTCTTGTCTTAGAAGGTGGTGGCTGGTAGTGGTGTTTTCCCCTCTTCTCCTAGACCAAGTAGTCTGAGACCCCAGGAGCTTGCTTTCTTCGTAAACTCCTTTTCCCTAATGATCAGATGATTATTCCTTTCTCCCCGCCCTGTAAGAATTGATCTTTGTGGGATTAGCTCCATAGTAGAGGATGCAAAACATGAAGTACATTAGGATGCACTCGCTCCACAAGATCAGTGCTGTGGTCATCTGCCTGTCCCTTGAGTCTCAAGGACTGGTCTTTTTTATGTGGTCTGTGGTGTGCAAGAGGAGGAAAGTCTTAAGAAGAATCAGTTACTTGTGAATCGAGCTTAGTAGTTATACAGTGTTTCTGAGTTCCAACCCAGCATATATTTATTATGTTGTGTTAGTCTTACTTATGCTTTGAAAGTGACTGGAAGGGAGAATCGGAGCAGAGCTTTTAAATTAGACAGATATTTTTCTCTATAAAAAGATTATATGCTTCATGTTAAAATCATTGTACAATTCTGTACTCTAGTGCAAGTGACTAAAGACTTCATCAGAAGACTTCTGGGTTTAAAAATGTTCTGGTTTTCTCTTTCCTCCCTTCCTTATCTTATTTAAAGACTGTGGGATCAAATTGAAGAGAAGATACAAGTTGGGTCAGATGTTCAAGGCTGCATTTTTTGGTTTTAATAGCTGTTGCTTGAAAAATGCCCTAGGATGCTTCAGACTAAAAAGGACTGCTCCTGGGAGTAAGGGCCTAAGCTGGGGGATGGGGGAGCGTGAGTGGGAGGCTTGAGAGGGTGATCTTGCAGTTCTTGAAGCACAGCTTTCGATTCCACTTGACAGTCTGGTCAGGAAAGGGACATCTGTGTTTTGGCAGAATTTCATGAATATTACATAGGTTCTGCTTTACTAAATGTGTGACTTCTTGGATTGCTGGAAGGGTATTGTGCTGCTCTTCCTCTTCCCTGTTGAAATGGTGTGCATTCTAGGACCTAGCACAGAACTCTTGGCACAGAAACAGAAGTGGTTTGAGATCTATAGAGAAAAATTCAGAGACAAAGTAATAAGTAATGACTTCCACCAGTGATTTATGGACTCTACTTGACCAGGCTATCTTGAGGAGATCTTTGAAACCAACTTGCACCATTCTACCTTTGATGAAGAAAGAGCACAAAAATAATTTGGAGTTCTTCCTAACACAGACTGGAAAGATTCATTTAACTGGGTAAGGAGACTAAGGGAGGAGGGTGAGTGGGGTATCTGTTAGAAGAGAATTCAAGTCTCTTCTCTAGCATGCATGTCTTCGCAAGGATTGAAATACTCCTTTGACAGACCTGGGAAAAAATGGGGTTTACATCGGTACTTTTCATGTTTAACATGCTCACTTACGAAGTGTTGCCTTGGGTTAGAGACTGCTTGGGCTGGGAAGGTGCCTTTTAAAGAGGAGTCCCATTTTAGAAACCTAGGAACCTGGAGCTAGCTCTTGGAAGGGAACTTTGCATCTTGTAGACTGTTAGGATTACAAATTTGGCTGCAGTAAGTGTTCATGGTACTCCTGGAGAAATCTCAGACATGGAGCCCAGGATCAATTGCTGTCTGACCTCCAAGTATTATGGTGAATGTTTTTTTACCATCTTTTTTCTCCCCTGCCATCCTCCCCATTGTCTTGATGCTTTCTGTCTTCCTAGGATAAATGTGCTTGGAAATAACTTGTTCCCACTTGTGGAATACCCTGTCCCAGTGGGAACACCCCTTATTTCTCCATACATCAAATGGGACCACAGCCAGGACTGGGATGTTCCAAAAGCTGAAGACTTCCCAGCAGGTTCCAAAGGCTCTGCATCTGCTTCAGTCTACAATATTGGTGTGTTTGCCTGTTTGGGGTTTTTTGTTTGTTTCCTGCTTTACCTCTGCATTTCTTTTGTAAAACTAGGAAAAAGATACTCAAAGCAGCATCCTTGAAGCCATTTTCTGAAGCTTAATGTTTGTTTTGGATTGAAAAAGACTGGATTTGCTTCTGAAATGGGATGAAAGAATATGAACAGAGCAGGAAACTGTCTTGATTCAGACTCCGTAGTTCTAAGAGCTGCCTATTGCCAGACAGGATAGTTGGGGAAACCACTAGAACCTATTACAGCTGTTGAGGGGAAAAGACCTCTTTAATAGGGTGTTTTAATGATTTTTTTTTATTTTTTTTTTATTCTGCTCTTTATTCTTTGACAGACGTGGGTCCTGACTCTCCTGACCACTACTTGATTGGTCACTGCATTGATGGCAGAGTCCTGTACCCAGCAACAGGGTACCTAGTGCTGGCTTGGCGAACTCTGGCACGGTCTCTTGGCATGGCTATGGAGCAAACAGCTGTTATGTTTGAAGAAGTCACAATTCATCAGGCAACTATCCTTCCCAAAAAGGGTGAGTGAGGAGTGCTGGTACAACTGCAAAACTGTGTAATGAAGATGAAGGGAGTGGGATGAAAGAAATGCAAGGGGAAAGTGAGGAGGAACACAGGAGAAAGGATATAAAGAAGAGTGCAACATGACTGAACAACGTGAATTCATACAGTCAAGTAGCACGTTATGGTCATCTTTATTACATGTTGTGTGCAGTGAGCCTGGAGATGGTGAAGGAGAAAGTTCTGCTTGAGGATGGTAGCCATGAATGACCTCACAGTCCTGTCTTCCTCAATGTTTCTTTCAGGATCGGTACAGCTGGAAGTAAGACTCATGCCTGCTTCCCACTGCTTTGAGGTGTCAGGGAATGGGAATCTGTCTGTGAGTGGTAAGTGAAGGAAGCGTAAGTGTATGCACTGTACTACTAAAATCCATTATTTATGGACACTGATGATTCTTATTCCTGCTACTGTGCCCATCAGGGAAGATTTCGCTCCTAGAAAACACGGCTCTGAAGAACTTCCATAACCAGCAAGTTGACTTTCAGACTCAAGTAGACATGAGCTCAAAGTCTGGCCTCTTGAAAGAAGATGTTTACCAAGAGCTGCATCTGCGTGGATATAATTATGGACCAACTTTCCAGGGCGTTCTGGAATGCAACAGTGAAGGTGAACTTAGTTTCTGTAGAAGAATGATGAGCATGGTTATTGTAATGATGAATATTTGATCTTTTAAATCCATTTGTATTAACAGTCCACCTGACTCTCTTTTGTGTCGTAATTAAAAAAAAAAATTAAATTTAAATAGAAAAAATTGTGTGATACTAGAGAACAGCCAAGAGTTCTGACAGAGCATTGGGAAAGCTGTTATCTCCAATGTAGAACTGACTATTGGAGTTTACAGGGGAAGCTGGGTACATACAACAGACTTTGCATTTGATAATCAGTGACTTCTGGCATCTGCTGAATGGCAAAATCACAGTGGGGCTTCTCCTTCCTCTTCTGCAGCAAGCACAGGAAAAGTTCTGTGGAATGGGAACTGGGTGACCTTCCTTGACACCCTGCTACACGTGATAATCTTAGGTGAGACTGGGCGCAGTCTACGCTTACCCACCAGGATTCGCTCAGTGTGTATTGACCCAGTGCTGCATCAAGAGCAGGTGTGCCAATACCAGGACAATGTAGAAGGTATCGTCTTTCATGTTTGGGCTTTTGCTAGTTGCTTTGACTTGTTGTGTGGATGAATGTATGAATTCCTAAGACACAGGGTGGACTTTGAGGGGCCCTAGTTGCTTTGACTTGTGTGTGAATGAATGTATGAGTTCCTAAGACACAGGGTGGACTTTGAGGGGCCCCTCTTAGTCTCCAACCTATTCTGCAGCTCTGTAACAGTCTGACATAGTACCATTCATCTGAGCACCTTGAATAAAATACTTGTAGTGTTTGATGCAAATTTACGTTTCTTTCCTGTCTTTCAGCTTTTGATGTTGTTGTGGACCACTGTCTTAATAGCCTTAAAGCAGGAGGTGTTCAGATCAATGGTCTTCATGCTTCCGTGGCACCACGACGACAACAGGAACGGATCCCTCCCACCCTGGAAAAATTCTGCTTTGTGCCCTACACTGAGACTGACTGTTTGTCTTCCAGTGTCCATCTTCATTCCTATCTGGAGCACTGCAAAGGTGGGATTGGTTTCTTGTCACACTAGGGGAATCTCCAGCCTGACAGAAATGTCTGAGAGCAGGTGTTCATACTACTTCAGAACATCTGAGAAATAAAGTGTTGGTCTCTGTAGAAAACTTCAGCAGGAGTCCTGTCTGTATGCTTGCTAGAAGCTAAAAGCTTCTTCTGCCTGAGGTATCTCTAGAATGTGGGTAGAAGTAAAGCCATGGAGAGGGGCATCTACCCTTCTATAACAGTCAGTGCAGTGTCAGATGGCACAACCCCTTCTGCAAGCATAGAGGCACTAATCATTATCTTTAAGGAGATATCCAGCCTAGTTGCTTCAAATACTGATAGGAGAGCCTAATTCCTTAAGTCTTTAGTTTTCTTGTTTTGTTTTTCCCTGTGAACTGCCAAGATGGTTAAATTGACATGTCTGTTCCCATTTGGTTGTGGGCACAAGAGCATATCCGAGGAGGGAGGGTGGTTTAGTGAGGCACGCCAAAACAAAGTTTGTGTTTGCTGCAAGAATAGAATAAGAGCAGGTTAGTCTATTGTGAAACTGGTAGCCTAGTACAGTGCTCTTTGGATGGGGAGACATCCACTCAGCTCATCACTTTAAGTGTTTTCATCAAAGGGAAAAAAAATACTATTTTTAAGTTTTTACTCTAGTAGTGAATTTTGGTATATCTTGAGACAGCAATTTTGTCATCCTATATTGGTAAAGTGTCTTCATGCTTATCCTTTGATTTGACAATAGATTTTAAAGATTTCTCCTTTTTTTTTCCTGCAGTGTCCAAAGTTTTTTTTTACATATGCTGTAGTGGGATTTTTATTTTATTTTCGTAATGCTGTTTCTGATCTCAGTCGGGATGAACTATTTACCATCAGGTTATAAAGCAGAAAAGTATTTTTGTATATGCAGAAATTTACAATTTCCCTCCACAACTCCCTAAATGAGCCAGAAGTTTTGTGTTAGTTGCTGTCTTTCAGTCAGAGTCTAGACACAGGTAATTTCGGTGGCTTAGACTGTCTTGCCACAAAGCCTACTTGTTTGGGGGCTGCAACTACTGCACAATACATAATCATGTGAATGTACAGGAGCATACACTATATCTTTGTGTCTAGGCTAATGATACAAGATGCTGCAATTTGTGGTCCTGATCAGCTGGTATAGCAAATAGAGGCAAAGAGGAAAAGAAAAATCTCTGGCAAATCTGACTCCGACTCTTCGTTTCCCCTTCTATTCCATAGATCTGATCCAGAACTTGAAGGCGAAGGTGGCAGTGCATGGGGTCAAATTAGTCATCCCTGGACTAGAAGCTGTAGTGGCTGCCACAGAGTCCTCACCCATACAGAAGGGCCTTCAGCATATCCTTGCCGAAATCTGCCGTCTGGAACTGAATGGAAACCTCCATTCTGAGCTGCAACAGATCGTGACTCAAGAGAAAATGCACTTCCAGGATGACCCTCTTCTCAATGGATTGCTAGATTCTTCAGAGTTGAAGACTTGCCTGGATGTAGCGTTGGAAAATATGACCAGTCACAGGATGAAGATAGTAGAGGTTAGCTGGAAGCCCGGGATGGAACCATAGCTAGTGTTTCTAGGCCTTCCAGTAACCTGATTGCATACTTCTGTTGTGTTAATTCTGGATATCATTCATGTTTCAACTTGGTTTCCCTTTTTCCTTTCCCTTCTTTTCTCACAGGCTCTTGCAGGAAGTGGACATCTTTTCTCTCGTGTCAAAAGTATTTTGAATACTCAGCCCCTGTTGCAGGTGGACTACATTGCCACTGACCGCATCCTGGAAACTCTTTCACCTAATGAAACAGAGCTACAAGATGGAGTTTCCTTTAGCCAGTGGGATCCATCTAGCCTTCCCTCTGGAAATCTGACCAGTGCTGACTTGGTGGTGTACAACTGTTCAACAAGTGTTCTAGGGAACACCACCGAAATTGTCTCTAATTTGGCAGCTGCAGTGAAAGAAGGAGGGTTTGTTTTGCTACACACCCTTCTTAAAGGAGAAACTCTTGGAGAAATTGTCGGTTTCCTTACAAGTCCAGATCTACAGCAGAAACACAGCTTCCTGAGTGAGGTAAGCCTCATGGAAGGACAAATACTTTCTCAGTGAATAGTCTGGAGTTTGCTGCTTGCAAATGCTCTTGTGATGAATGTTGAGTAGACGTCACTTACCTCACTTCCCATTGAGGCCCTCTGCAGGACTATGTCATAAACATTTCTTTAGAAGAGTAGTGAATTTCCATGTAATAGGTTGAGAGAGTAAACTCTGAGTTCAGTCAGGAGAGCCTTGGAAAATTATTCATTGTCACTTGTATATCTGTATAATCTGTGTGAAAACACTAGCTAGGACAATTCTTTTATAGTAAAATAATGTGCTGCGTTGTTGGGTGGGGTACAGCTCTATCACAATAGGATCCTAAAATGCTTCAGTATCAGAATATCTCTTTTCCTTTTGATATCACTGCTGGGAGTGAGACTTTACAAACTGGTAATGTTCTTCTAACACTGAAGTGCTCCCAGAAAGGAAGGCTTTTCTCTTGTACTTTTATTTTGTTCTTCTTCCTTCCTTCCTCTCTTCCCTTCCTCCCCACTTTATCTGATCCCATAATGAGATACAGCAAAATAAGTCCTCAGAAGCATAGGCAGGGGGGAGGGTGTCTGCTTTATATCTGCAATCCAGTATGTCATGCAGAACTAATGCCAATGCTGGCGCAGGAGGAGGAGAGCAAGTGGCAAGGGTACGGGTGGGCGCTGGGACGTGACTTCCTCTTGGCAGCTGTTAGACCAAGCAGTAATGGGAAACTGCCCCTCTACAGAACATAGGTGTTATTCCTGGTTTGAGGGGCTGTAGCCTCTCAGCTCTTGTTTTAGAATAAGAAGAGAGTAGCACTTCTAAAATTCTTTGTTTATAATTCCGGAGTGAGGTAGTTGGATTTTGAATTTTGCAATGACATGGATTCTAGCCCTTCGCTTTCCACAAAGATTTTTCAAGGAGATCTGAGAAGAAAAGGGTGAGTTCTTCAGCTTTACATCTTGCCCAGTAAAGAGGGGGGTAAAAAGAAGACTGTGAGATGCTACTGAAGCTGACAACTTAAAACCTAGATCTGTCATAAGTGTCAGTAGCCTGGTATTAGCAAAACCCTCGGATAAGATAGATGCAAGTTGAATGCACTTTCTCTAAAGAAAATGATGTGGCGCAGGCAAGAGTGGGCAGGACTTGATATAGTTCTTAAAGTTTTCTAGATAGGGACATTGTCCCTAGTCCTCGATGTAAGGGGTCACGCTGTAAAAACCTTCCGCTGTTCTGTGCCTGGCATATGAAAAGCAAATGGATGCTTTTCTAAGAGCCTGCAATCACCTTTATTTTGTTCAGATAGTAGAACCTTGATGTTTCTGGGTATGCCATACATGCATTTTCATTCTTTTGTTTTTCTGAAGTGCTATTTCAATGTAACTTAAGTGTATAGGTGCCTTTTCCTTGCTTGTGGTTGGTTGCTTCTCCCCACCCCCCTGAAGCTGAAGGATTTGGATGACTTGGTTTTTCATGTTTTCTCTGTCCTGCTTTAGTTTTTCTGTTGCAGACAGGGTTTACGTGACACAGACTGGTAACATCTAAACTCAGTCTTTCCAATTCTCCACTTCTGTTAATTTTTTGTGTTGCACACCTCCACAGACAAACAGATTGCGTTACTGCTGTTCACATTCAAATACCGTATGGGATTTGACAGCATGGTCACTGCTTTTTTTTTTTCCCCCCACTCTGGTAGTGTGATAAGACTAGTTCCCTAACCAGGACTTTGAGATAGTTGTACTTCTGCTTTCTGAGAATCTTTTAGGGAAGAAGGAACAGTCTAGACATGGATAAAATACTGTTATGTTAGTCAAATATTTGTTTGTACTGAGACAATACAGAACAGATGCCAAGATTTCAAGCAAAAGTAAGAAAGAGGTGGACGGTGCCTGTTGTTCCTGGTGAAGCTGTCTTTGAGGAGATTCAACATGAAGCAGAGGTGTGACTTGTATTTTTAATTGACTTTCCTGTTAATTGTTGTTCTACCTGGTTTGACAGGCACAGTGGGAGGGCATATTCAGCAAAACCTCACTGAATCTGGTTGCCATGAAGAAATCATTCTTTGGCTCAGTTATTTTCCTGTGTCGTCGGCAAGCCCCTGCCAAAACACCCGTTTTTCTGCCAATAGATGAGACCCATTATAAGTGGGTTGAATCTTTAAAGGTGAGAATTTCTTTGTCCTGGGTATCTGAATTTACAAATCATTACACTTTCTAAATGAAATACTTAGCAGTGTTAAAAGAAGTGTGTGTCTATGTGTGTTCCTTTTCTTAAAATAGAAGTTATTCATCCCTGCCTTAAGGATACAATGGCTATTTGCTTTCTGTGGTTCCTAGTAAAACAGTTTGGTGTTTGTCCTGTAGGAGGTGTTGGCTGACCCATTGGAGCAGCCTGTGTGGTTGACTGCCACCAGTTGTGGGAACTCGGGAATTCTGGGAATGGTGAACTGCCTCCGCCTTGAAGCAGAAGGCCACAGAATCAGGTACATAAGTGTGCCCTTGAGTCAGTTAGAGATGAGATATTTTTGTGTTAGCTTCTTTTCAGGCCTGTAGTAAAAATGACAACTCTTGGCTTCTAGGTGTGTGTTCGTTTCCAACTTGAACCCTTCATCAGCTGTCCCACCCACAAGTCTTTCTTCCCTGGAGATGCAGGAGATTGTTCAGAGGGACCTGGTGATGAATGTGTACCGTGATGGGAAGTGGGGCTCCTTCAGGCATCTCCCGTTGCAGCAAGGTAACTCTTCTGAGGTCTGAGGATCACTTGCAGGGCCTTGAGTCTGAATGGACTTGGAATAGAAAATGAGTAGCTGTTGTTCCTACAATTATTTTTTATTATTATTTTTTTTAATGGATAATTTGGATTTTTTCTGTTCACTCTGAGCTGGAGCAGTAGCACGCTCTGGTGCCAGGAGGAGGGATGAGCTATTTAGGTTATGGGTAGTATTGTAGGGTAAGAAAGGGCTTTCTGGAGAGCAGATGGAGGATACACAAGAAGTTTACTCATTCTGGAAAGTGTGTGCCTGTGTTAATGTGTGTAAAGTTCTTATTGTTGCCTCTTCTGCAGCACAACCTCAGGAGTTAACAGAACATGCCTATGTAAATGTGTTGACTCGTGGAGACCTCTCATCTCTTCATTGGATTGTCTCCCCACTTCGACACTTCCACACAACTAACCCCAATGTTCAACTCTGCAAAGTCTATTATGCATCTCTCAACTTCCGGGACATTATGCTGGCCACAGGGAAGCTTTCACCAGATGCTATCCCTGGTGAGTTAAAATTACACGAGAAGAAAATGTATTTATGTGTTACTGTTCTAGAACTTACATAATCTCCTGAATGTTAGTTATGCACTGGCTAAAGTGCGTATCAGGTTTTGTTTAGCAAGAAAGTATACTTTTGAAAAGGAAGTAGCCCTGCTGCAGGACTGTGCACCAAAAACTTGTAAGTTCTACTTCCCATTGCAGTCCCATTTTTCATATGGCAAAATGAATAAACCTTGCTGTGAGGAAACATTGCTAGTTCTGTTGCCTAGATATCAAGTGTGAGGTGAAGCACACTTGATGGAGGTTCCAGAGATGGGTAAGGTACATACCATGATGAGAATGTTGAAGTTTCATGCTGTCATGCTACTGGACCTGCTTTGCTTTTAGGGGAGAAAAATACAAGGTGAAATAATCTCCTGTCTACAGAACAAAGGTGGTAATATCTTGCTCATAGTGAGTTAAGAATTAATGTAATGTCCATTAAATTGTTTTAAAGCTGTATTTAAAGGAGAGGGGGCAGAAGATGTAAAAAGTGTGTTTGGGGATTCTTATGGGCAACTTGACTAGAGCTGGGTTGCCCTTCATGACTGAGATTAGTCTCTGCCTAAAATGGGTGTTTGCAAAAATTAAGGTTTCACAGCACATTTTTGCTGTAATCATACTTTCTAGCTTATGTATCATTCGTTTTCAGAGAGACAAAATTGCCTCTGAAACAAGATGTTTCCATAAAATTTCAGATTAAAATTGAAAACTAAAGCAGTATCATCAAGGATAAAGAGTAAGATTTAATGAAACCAAGTCCTTTTCTGCTACTCTTATAGTAAGAAATTAACTGTGGTGACTTATGAACTTTGTACATAGTAGATAAATCCCAGCACTCTTTCTGTCTCTGAGGTTCTAACTTTCAGGGACTACCGTTGTAGTAAATTCTTGACTAAGAGATTTTTGAAGAGAAATTTCTTTTGTAAAAGATGGTAACGTTCTTTCAGGTAACTGGGCTTTGCAGCAGTGCATGTTGGGCATGGAGTTCTCTGGACGGGACCTGGCTGGAAGAAGGGTGATGGGATTGCTGCCAGCAAAGGGGCTGGCTACAGTGGTAGACTGTGACAAGAGGTTTCTGTGGGAGGTGCCTAAAAACTGGTAGGTCAACTTCTGTTTTCTGGTTTGTGTATGTGGTTAAGATTTGTCTTCCTGCCTGAGGCTGACAGCCCTGATCAGCCCAGAGTACTGCACAGTGGGTAGATTCCCTCTGGGAAATAACATCAGAGCTATAGTCTCCTGAGCAGCTGTAGGATTTGGCTGATTCCCTGCAGGAATTGCACTAGTTTTTGTACAGTGTCTTGCACAAGGTTCTCATCTCTTGGGCTCTTAGCTCCACGTGTTTCAGTATACACTGGGATTTTGGTGTTAGTTATGTTACTGGTCAGTTACTGAAATATTTTTGCAGAAGGATGAGACTCTTGTCTGTGCTTGGCAGCTGTGGCAGTCTGCTGTACGCTTGAGAACTGTTTATACTTTTTGGTCTATCTCAGCAGTTTAACCTTTCCATTGGAGAAAAGCGAATTTCATTGGGAGAATCTAGTAGTCTTTTCCAAGGCTAAAGATACCTTCTGTCTTTCACTCTGTTTCTTAGGACTCTGGAAGAAGCAGCTTCAGTGCCCGTGGTTTATGCCACTGCTTATTATGCTTTGGTGGTTCGAGGTGGTATGAAGAAGGGTGAGAGTGTCCTTATTCATTCTGGCTCAGGAGGTGTGGGCCAAGCAGCCATTGCCATTGCCCTGAGCATGGGCTGCCGTGTCTTTGCTACCATAGGTGAGTACTGAGGGTCCAGTGGCACGGGGGAAAAAATAATTACATATGTATAATAGAGAGAGGAAGTGTGTGTGCACACACATGTGTTTATATATAAAAATACATATTTATGTATATACTTTTGTCCCCCAATATGATCTCCTGTAACTTTGATCTAGTTTCTAGACTGAGAATATGATACATGGTAAATACAGCTACTGACTGTGCACTTGAAAATTCCACAGCACAGACAAATTTATCTACCTCTGTACAGTATATAATCAAAAGTACAAAAGAAGATCAAGGCTTCTTCATTTTAAATTCAGTAATGTGATCAAATAATGTCTATGCATTGTAAGGCTTGGTCTGTTTCTGTCCTTGCTCTAGCTCATTGTTACTCATGAGCAGTAACAACTAGACAGCCTTTGTCCTAAGGTTTGATACCTTGAGAGCCTGAGAGCTTTGAAGCAAGCGCTTGATGGCTGCTCAGACTTAAAGTCCTTGGCAAAAGATGTGCAGATGAAAGTGGGCTGTTTCATCATAATAAAACTTAACGTAAGAGCACTGGCATCATTCAACCTGTCCTCTACTTCCAGGCTCCACTGAGAAACGCGAATATCTCCAAGCAAGATTCCCACAGCTGGATGCTAATAGCTTTGCTAGCTCCCGAAATACTACCTTTGAGCAACATATACTGCGAGTTACCAATGGGAAAGGTAAGTTCAAGGAATATTTTTCCTTCTTTTGTCAGCTATGCCACACTATGCCATTCCACTTTCTAAAGACAAAATGAGTCACTAGAATAACAGGGTTAGGCTCTTAGGAGAGTTGAGTTTATTAAATAGCTGCTTCTCCTTTCATTGCAGGTGTCAACCTCGTGTTAAATTCCTTGGCAGAAGAGAAGCTCCAAGCCAGTCTCCGTTGTCTTGCGCGACACGGGCGCTTTTTGGAAATAGGCAAATTTGATCTGTCTAACAACAGTCAGCTTGGTAAGATGGGGCATCAGGAAATATATCTCACTAGCTTTAAGCAAGCATGACAGTACAACGTATATACTATCTTAACACAGATTAATCTTCAAATTTAGAAAAGCTTTTAGCTGGAATACTTGTTTCCCTTTTATCACTAACAATTTATGTGGTCTTTTCAACAAATAGCTTCTTGGAGAAGCAGGGCACTCCGCATTTTTCTGGAAGCCTGCATAAAACTTGCAAAATAAGTTATCTTCCTCAGAGTCTTTAAAACCAGTATATGACAAGTTGCCTACAAAGTGTTTGGGCAGGAAGACAGTAAGAAGCAGCATTCACTTCACTATGGCACTCGTTACCACTGTGTCTGTTAGCTTGCAGATTTCATATATCTGTTGGACTTCTAAACTTTTGGGGATGTAACATATCCATTTGTAATATGAGTGCACTGTAAAACTTAGCAAATGAAGTTCATAGCTATACAAGCTGCAGTTTTGCTCTCTGTTCTGGGTAAACTTGATCATTTGTAGAGTGAAAGTAATTGGAATTGTTCAGATACCTACAGAGAACCTGATCTTGCAAGAACCTTAATTTGTGGTTTCACTAAGTATCTGTGCCACTTTTAATAGAATATGATAGTTCCAGTTGGAAGGGACCTGCAACGATCATCTAGTCCGATTGCCTGACAGCTTCAGGGTTGACCAAAAATTAAAGCACATTATTTAAGGGCATTTTCCAAATGCCTCTTAAACACCAACGGGCAATGGTGCATCAACCACCTCTCTAGGAGGTCTGTTCCAGTGTTTGACCACCCTTTAGGTAAAGAAATGTTTCCTAATATCTAGTCTGAACCTCCCCTGATGCAGCTTTGAGCCATTTCCACATGTCCTGTCACTGGATCCCAGGGAGCAGAGCTCAGCACCTCCCTCTCCATGTCCCCTCCTCAGGAAGCTGCAGGGAGCAATGAGGTTGCCCCTCGGCCTCCTTCTCTCCAGACTAGACAAACCTGAAGTCCTTAGCTGCACCTCCACAGGATGTGCCTTCCAGCCCTTCACCTGCTGCTTTGCCCCTTCCTCTGGATGCATTCAAGTACCTTCACACCCCTTTTAAATTGAGGGGCCCAAAACCATGCAGTGCTCCAGGTGAGGACACTGCCCTCTCTTGCCTGGCTGGCCGTGCTGGGTTTGAGGCCCCCTCGAGATGCCGTTTGCCCTCCTGGTGCCAGGGCACGCTGCCGCCTCCTGCTGAGCTGCTGCCCCGCAGCACCCCCAGAGCCCTCCCAGTTTTTGATGGCACTTGGGCAAGTTTAACCTGATTTCTTTTGGATTGGAAAACAAATTGGAATATTGCAATGTGATGTGTTGGTGAAAAATGACAAGAATGTTCTTCTGTTGTAGAATGACTGCATATAGCAAGTGTTGACAGTTTCCTTTCTTATTCTAATTAAATTTCAAAAGATCCTAGCATCATAGAAAACTTCCTGTGGGCAAGAGTTTCCTGTGGAGATGGACGGGATGTACGTGGGACTCTAGCTCCTCGTGATTCTAACTCAGCTGTCACTAGACACAAAATGTCCTTTTCAGTATCAGACTGACCATATTATAACTTGTCCTCTTGACTCACTATTTTTGTGAGTGGAGTTTCTGTTAAATTGGTCTGCTTGTAAGAGAACAACCTAATTAATATAGCATTTAGAGAGTATATGCAGGAAGGAGTTTGGAAAATGTATAATTCTAGCAGCTAATGACTGCTTTACTCCTCAATCTTACACTACTGACCTCCACAAAAATGTTTCTGAAGCAGAAGATAGACTGTTTTGAAATGTCAGCAGTATCAGGTCATAACCAAGTTGCTTTTTCTAGGAATGGCTCTCTTCCTCAAGAACGTGGCATTTCATGGGATACTACTAGATGCAATCTTTGATGCGGGAAACCAGGAGTGGGAACTAGTATCAGAGTTGTTGAAGAAAGGCATAAAAGATGGTGTAGTAAAGCCCCTGAGGAGCACAGTCTTCAACAAAGAAGAGGTAGAAGCTGCCTTCAGGTTCATGGCACAAGGAAAACATATTGGCAAAGTTATGATCAAGGTAATGAGATAACGACTTTGATTCTCTGATGCATCTGTCATCCTCTGTAGGTGACTATATTGGATATTTTGATCCAGTTCAGGTCGAAGCTGTATAACTAGGACAGCACAGCGTTACTGTTTTTACTGCTGACACTGTAACAAATTTAACTGTGAGGTCCGTCACTCTGATTCTAAGAGATTCATTCCCATTGACTGGAGGAGCGTAGCATGGAACGATAAGAAATGCATTGTGTAGCCGATCTTAACTACTTTTTCTTCTTTTTTTTTTTCTTTTTTTCTTTTTTTTTTTTCCTTGCGGGGCAAAGGTCCAAGAAGAGGAAGAGGAACATCCTTTAAGAAGGTCTGAACCAGTTAAAATCTCTGCCATCTCCCGAACCTCCTGCCCATCTACCAAGTCTTACATCATCACAGGAGGCCTAGGAGGATTTGGGCTTGAGTTGGCACAGTGGCTGGTTGAGAGAGGAGCACAGAAGCTTATACTGACATCTCGTTCTGGCATACGAACTGGTAAGCAAAAATTGTAAAGGAAAGGTGAATTTGTAGTTTCTCTCTGTTTTTAAGTGTCCTACCAGCAAATATTAATGTCTTGATTTCTTTTCTTTCCTCTCATGTATGTATTCTTTCACTTCAAACAAGCTATTGTCCCCTTTATTCTAAAATAGGAAGTATCTTTTAACTTGACCTCTTTTCCAACTACTTCCTCTTTTTTTATGCTTCCTAATTCTATCAACGCATTTTCTCCCTTACGCAGGATTTTTTCTGCAGCTTTACTTTTACCCCCCTACAAAGTCTGTATCTGGCTACCTCCCTGACTTGTCCAGCGGCTGGTGATCACATGCCACAAGGAAAGGCCTATAAACTCCTTGATACTCTGTCCCTCAAGTTGTATGTGTGGATATTTGCTCTTGCTCCTTCAGATAGCTCATCTGTAAAGATGTGCCCTACTAACTGATAACATCAGTAAGCATTTTTACTCCGTTTAAGCCGTTAGTTTGATTACAGTGGCAGCACTGAGATTTCTTATCAGTGGTAGTTTTCAGTGTTTCCTCATGCAAATTCAGTCATAACCAAACTTCTTTCTGTCTCTACAGATTTCTCCTTTCTATTGGCAAGTTCAAAATTGCACCACTTGTGCAAACACAGAGATCAAATACTTCTACTTCTGAAGTTCTAGTTGTGCTACTGTAATCTGTTGTCTTGCTCTAATGTGGCCGTTCTTTCCTGTCTCGGTACCCAAATTCTTGTCAACTTCCCTTCACTGTTATACTTTTTCTTCCTGCCACTACCTTACCTTCTCCTGACTCTGTTCTCCACTTTGATCTACTTAGAATATTTCTGAAACAAGTGATTTCTCTCTACTATTCAAGTTTTATCCAATTTTTGTCTTGTAGTTGAATCAGGAATTAATTAGCTGTTCAGTCCCTATCTAGTCAGAAAAGTGTAAGGAGCAGGTTAACCGAAGCCTTCATTTTTTGTAGGTTACCAGGCTAAACGTGTTAGAGAGTGGAAGGCACTGGGGATCCAAGTGTTGGTATCTACCAGTGATATTGGAACACTAGAAGGAACACAGCTCTTGATAGAAGAAGCTTTGCAGCTTGGCCCAGTTGGAGGCATCTTTAATTTGGCTGTGGTAAGTGACAGAAATGCTCAGGACCTGTAAGAGACAGCAGCCATTCAAGTGACTTTTTTTTATTGAGGGCAGTCAGGCTTCATACAGTTTTCGATTGCCTCTCGTTTCAAAGGACACTTTGCTTTGGCCTTACCTGGTGTCTAAAGGCTTATGGGTCTGGCCCCTTGACTTGGGAAGCAACAGTATGTGGCCAGTGAGCTCAGTTCTGGGATAAGATGAAAGACCCCTGAGGACAAGAAAAATCCCATACAGAACTTGCTAGATGAAGGCTGCAGTGGCAGTACTGAAAAAAGCACTTACTAAAAGCCATGTTGTCCTTGTCGTATTTCAGCATGTTCAGGATATGTCTGTACTGTAAAGTTACAAAAATGCATTGTGTAGTGATATCCTCTCATATCTCAAACCACGTGGCAAATTTAAACTGACAAACTGGAGATACTGAAACTGCACCTTTTTTTAATTTTCTTTTCTCTCTCCCCCTCCCCCAATAGGTCCTTAGAGATGGCATGATTGAAAATCAGACCCCAGAATTATTCTGGGAGGTCAACAAGCCCAAGTATTCAGGAACCCTTCATTTGGATTGGTAAGTGTGTGTAGAAGGGTCAAATACAAACTGCTTTTATAGTCAGAGCTGACCAAATTTAGTCGTTCTAGTCTCGCACTAGCCTTCCATGGTAACACACAGTCAGCAGGTTTTTCTGATGGTGTTTCTCTCTTCTGCTGTGCTCCAAGGGTGACTCGTAAGAAATGTCCAGACCTGGACTATTTTGTTGTGTTCTCCTCTGTAAGCTGTGGAAGAGGAAATGCTGGGCAAAGTAATTATGGCTTTGCCAATTCTACCATGGAGCGTATCTGCGAGCAACGACATCATGATGGACTCCCAGGTAAGATGACTTTACTCATGCAGAATAACCTATCTCACCGAACATCCAGCGCAAAAACAGCTCACCAGAAACTTGTGCACTTGTCTGGAATGATAATGAATGTTGAAGGCTGTTTCCTCTTAGCTGTTAACCTGAGTCGTTCGTGTGTGAATGAACAGTGACCATTTAACAGTACAAAGGAAATACAGGCCTTTGCTTAGCTGTTTTTTAACTCTCTTTTGTTGCTGCCATGTGCATTAGTTAGTTGCCTAGTGTGTTTTTTCTTCTGATTTCTCCTCCAGGCCTGGCAATCCAGTGGGGAGCCATTGGTGATGTGGGTATCCTTCTGAAGACAATGGGAAACAGAGAGATTGTCGTCGGGGGAACCATTCCCCAGCAAATCAGCTCATGCCTGGAGGTGCTCGATACCTTCCTGAATCAACCTCATCCTGTCATGTCCAGTTTTGTCCTAGCAGAGAAAGTCTCTGTGAAAACTGAAGGAGGCAGCCAACGGGATCTTGTAGAAGCTGTCGCTCACATCCTGGGTAAGTGCTCTCAGACAAGCCCTGCTGGGCAGTGTCTACCATCTCAGTGCTTTTGGGAACCAGTGCTGCTGCTGTAGGTGTTCTGTTCAGCATCTCCTCCTGATATCCTGTGGTGTGGGTGTGGTGGTGGTGTTGGGACTGTTTGTTAGTTTATTTTTTTCCTTTACACTGCTCCTCCTCTCCAGTAATCAGTTTTTCTTCAGTGTGGGCTTTTCTCCCTTACTGTGTTTGCATGCACATGCACACATACTTCAGTGTCTTGGGTTTTGTTTAGAGTGGACTGGTGCCTTTCTCCAAATGGGGAATCGACAGGAAGAGCCCCCAGGAGCAAAATTCTGTGACAGTGCATAATAAGGCAAATACATGACTAACTCTGAGTACTATTCCAGCTTTCAAATGTTCACCTTGGGATGTCCCCATGCTGCAAAAAGTAGCTTTTATACTTGAGGACTAACTGATAGAGTATTCTCTTACCAGCTTTGTCCATCATCCCATGTGAACGTCTAGTAACCACAGCTTAACCATGACCTCCTGTCTGTTCTGAACCTGCTTCCTTTTACCATTGTGTCCCCTGGTCTTGTGTTGAAAGTGAATCTCTGTCAACTCTACTATGTCCCACCTCAGTTGTCTCTTTTGCAGACAGAAGTGTGTACTGATTCTCTGTTTTCTACCAGAAGAGGTACTGATAGATTAAAGACAGTCTAGTGAGTATTACTTAAGGAATTGCATGCAGTAACTGACAGCAGATCTGACCTCAGAACAGTCATGTCTTTTAGAAGTCATAGGAAAGTGTCTGGGAAATTGTACCAGCTGTAGGGTTAGTTTGGAAGGAGAGAGCGTGTGAGGACAAGAAAGGGAGAAACTAGTAAGAAGCCTAATGGTGGGAAGGGTGGCAACATGGGACAGCACCAGGTGAAGGAAGGGAGGAAGAGCTGTAGATGGAAGTGTAATTATGAGAAGTCTTTTACAGGTAAGGAGAGGGTGAGAGACTTGAACAGTATGAAAACTGAAGGGGAAGAGATGATAAAGACTAGAGGAATCGCTGCCTCCTCCAATGTGATAGACGTCAAGTGTTGCAATCAACCATCATTGACACTGATAACTGTTTCATTTTATGTTGTAGCTGAGAATTAGTTGCATTAGGCCTAGGACTGCAGTTTCAGTTAGAGCCTCCAGTATGTGAAATTCTTCTAGCTGACTGCTCTGAACTTGGCCTAGAGCTGAAGTGACAATGTTCACAGCTATTTAGCTGGGACTAATGTATCCCCTGTCACAAAGCTGTGCCCATTTAACACATACTCTAAAGACTAGGTCCTACATGACCAGATGTGGGTTGTAGAAGAGGTGGGTTGTGAAAGCATTAGATGGTCCTGAAAGGTTCTCTGTAGCTGCAGTTTTTTCAGGTTTTAGGAGAAAGAAGGAAGCTGAGAAGATGGCTAGAGAGGCCTAAAGCTGAAAAGAAATCAGCCTTTTGTTAGCATGCTGTTTTTTCTCAGGTGTCCGTGATGTGAGTAGTCTGAATGCTGAGAGTTCGTTGGCAGACTTGGGCCTGGATTCCTTGATGGGTGTGGAAGTGCGCCAGACACTGGAGAGAGACTATGACATCATTATGACCATGAGAGAAATTCGACTCCTTACAATCAACAAACTGCGTGAACTTTCTTCCAAGTCCGGGACAGCAGAGGGTATATATAGTGTCTGGATTAGGGTTGCCACCAGTCACCTGAGCCCACACAATTAAGCTTCCGATCTGTTGCTTTCATCTCTAGTGACATGAGCCTCTATAAAATCGTGAAATAAGATCATGAAATAAGGTTATAGCTGAAGAGCTTTTAAGTGACAGACATATTACTGAAGTGCATTGAGCATTGGGTCAGGCCCATCATTTCCAGGGGCCAGGGTGTAAGAAAGAGCGTGAAAGCTGCTTTCTTGCCTGGCTGGTATCTGCCTGCATGAGTGCTCTTATGCAGCTGTATGCAGGATGTAATTTGAGACCTTTTACCTGTCTGAGGAATATGCAGTGTAATGTCATGCTTACTGTAAGCTAAAAGCATATGCAGTTGCTGCAGAGCAGCTGACAATGGGAAGATCCCTGTGTCTGTGCCCTGATGATTTAGTGAGCCAATGAGCTAATCTGGAGCAGCTCTGAAATTCTCCTTTAGGAGTATGGCTACATGACCAAGACTGATCCTGAATCTAATTGTGTTTGGTGTGCTTCCCTTCAAAGAGCTGAAGCCATCCCAACCAATGAAGACAGGCCCGGGTGAACCTCCAAAACTGGATTTGAACAACTTGTTGGTGAACCCAGAAGGACCAACAGTCACACGTCTCAATGATGTTCAGAGCACAGAGCGGCCTCTTTTCCTTGTTCACCCCATTGAAGGGTCCATTGCGGTTTTCTACACTCTCGCCTCCAGGCTTCATATGCCCTGCTATGGGCTCCAGTGCACAAAAGGTATTTCAGTTCTTCAGCATCTTGATTTTGTAAACACAACATTCCGAATTTTAGTTGCCTTAGAGAGAGCTTTGTTTCTAGACTCTTAAACTTGGATGATCAAGCCTCAGCACCCCTGTAGTCTGCATAGGGTAACAAGAGAAGTACTAAGTTAGATTGAAGAGTTTATGTATGGGGAAATGGGACAATTGGATGTTGCACTGAGTCCCTGCTGACAGACAAGCATGCAGGAGAAAAACAAGGCATGCTGTTCTGTTTTGTCTTTGGAAAGCCAGGAACATTACTGTTCCTTGTCCAAAATGTAAGTTTCTAACCATAGTTTAGAAACTTGTTTTCAAAATAACCTGGATGTTTCCAGTAGGGTTGGGTCTCACCTCATGAAAGTTAATTGTCTCTGCTAGTGTCTTTTCACCGAGTTGTCGTGTTTCTAACTCACTTCCATGTTCTAGCTGCTCCCTTGGACAGCATACAGAGCCTGGCAGCCTATTACATTGACTGTATGAAGCAGATACAACCTGAAGGACCTTACTGCATTGCTGGATATTCCTTCGGTGCCTGTGTAGCCTTTGAAATGTGCTCCCAGCTGCAAGCACAACAAATAGCTTCCCATGCTCTCAACAGTTTATTCCTCTTTGATGGGTCTCATTCCTTTGTGGCAGCGTACACTCAGGTAAGAGATTTTTTGTCTGGGGACCATCCCGTGTTGTCAGGCTCATGTTCTGGGAGCTTACTATTCTAGGTATGAGCCATGTGAAAAGCTGACAGACTTTTCTCGATAGGGGAGTTGGGAGACAGCTGTAGACAGTGGATCCTTAGGGATGTCTGAAGGATGGAAGCATATGGGGGGTGGTCTTCATTAACTGGCAAGGGCTAAGATACAAATGTTGCTCTTGCTATGATAAATCATAATACTTGTACGTCTTCTGGAAGATCCTGGAGCCCACAAGACAAGATCTTCACGAAGGAACACTAGGAAACCTCGCTTAAGCTTTCCTTTCCATTTTTGTTGTACTTTCTAGAGGATACTAGGCACTTAGCAATTGCCACCTGTGGATTTGCTATCTAATCTGTCCTCAAGGGATTGTCCTCCCCCACTGCAAGCTTCGGTGTATCCTTTTTTTTTCTCCTTTTTTTTTCCCTTCTCTTTTTCCCAGTTTGAAGCCCTTTGTTCTGTAACTGTTTTTATCTTCAGCATATCCCTCTCACGTTTGCATTTCATTCTTCTCTCTCTTCCAGAGCTACAGAGCCAAACTCACCCAAGGAAATGAGGCTGCGTTGGAGACTGAAGCACTGTGTGCCTTTGTTCAGCAATTTACAGGCATTGAATACAATAAGGTAATGTTTATCTTTCTTTTTTTTTTTTTTAAATACCTCTTTATGTTGCCCAAGAGGGCTGTGGTTTTTCATTTAACGGAGATGGATTCTCAGATATTGACACTAATAGGAAAAAAAAATGTTAATATTTCCAGCTGCTGGAGGTTCTTCTCCCCCTGAAAGATCTGGAGGCTCGTGTGAATGCTGCTGCAGACCTGATAACTCAGATTCATACAAATATCAATCGTGAAGCACTCAACTTTGCCGCTGCTTCCTTTTATCATAAACTGAAGGCTGCCGACAAGTATATACCAGAGTCCAAGTATCATGGGAATGTGACACTGATGCGGGCAAAGTCTCACAATGAATATGAAGAAGGTCTGGGTGGAGACTACAGACTCTCAGAGGTAAGTCTGAGGCCCACTGGTGACTGTTGAGGTTCCCCTGATACTTGGGGGAGCAAAAGAAAAGCATGGAAAATGATCCTTACTGAGGGAGAAGGGATGAAACCAATCTAAAAGAAATTGTCATTCTGCAGCTATTGTGCTCTAATGAGAATTAAAAGTCCCCCAAAAGAAAAGAGTTGATTGGTTCCAGGCATTTTCTCAGGGTAGTGAGGGCCAGGAGAATGTCTAGCCATCTATATTGGATAAGCAAGTGTTTTCTCTAGCTGATTCTTGCAGCTCTTTAGATAATAAAGATGTTAAAAGAGAGTAACTTCACAGAAGTAATTTTTGGTCTCCTCCTTTCACTGTAGACCCCTGAAGTTTGTCCACTGCATGAGGGCAGACTTTTAAAGAGCAAGTGTCAGCCTTCTGACAGCAGAGGTGGCTTTTTCTTGGTTAGCTTCTGTGGACCACTTATAAGTTAGCATGTGGGTTTCTTGTGGGCCTGAAAAACTTGGGTTTTCGGCCTGCAGTCCAGATAAGGCCACTGTTCTTTAGCCCTTGTTCATGTAAAAGGGTTTAAGTGTCTTACATTATGGTACAGATACCAGGGAAAAGGAAGTGATTTTTTTCAGAATTACCTTCCTGCTTCTAACTTACATCCATTATTGATTCCAGGCCAACTTGCATGTTATTAAAGTTGCATAATGATCTTAAAGGAAGATTCATGGTGGTGGGAGTAAGATTAGGTGGAGGGGAGTGTTATTTGGTGTTCTTAAGGGCTTGGAAGTAGCTACTTTGTCATTCGCTCTTTAATATTGTAGGTAAACTATTCTGTTAGTATCAGTTGGTTGGCTTCCTGCCCAGCTTATATTTGAGTGGATCGCCTGCCAGGCTGTCCAACTATCGTGCTTTAAAACACTGGTTCCAAACAATGCCCTGCAGCTGATGTATGAAAATGTGTCAGAGTAAAACTGGTGCTGTTTTCAACTGAGTTTGATAGAGACAGTGGTGTAAACTATGAGTAACTTAAAGGACTGACAAAGCCAAAACAGCTAGATGACCAGCTGGTTGTAAATTGTGAATGTAAAGTTTTTCTTTTTCATATCTATGCAGGTATGCGATGGGAAAGTATCTGTCCATATTATTGAAGGGGATCACCGCACCTTATTGGAGGGAGATGGTGTTGAATCCATTATTGGGATCATCCACAGCTCACTGGCAGAGCCACGTGTCAGTGTCAGAGAGGGTTAAATTCTGCTTACTTACTGTAATGGTGAAGAAAATGCCAACAACATTCCTTGTTATGACAGACCCCAAGGAACTCTTCCTGTTGTTCAACATCTCATCTGCTCTGCTGCCAGAACTGGGGAGTCCAGCTGAACTTGATTGGTCTTTTTCTCTCTCTCTTTTGCTCATCTTTTCCTTGCCCAGCTTTCACGGGTTCTCTCTCCTCCTTCCCTTCCTATGCTTTGTTTTCCCCTAGTATCCCCATCCTGTGTTACTCTAGTGCTGTGACTCTGTCACTGAGCACTGCTATGAGGGTACCCCACCAATGGTTGCTTCCTACACCCTTGGCAGTATGAAAAACAAATCTAGGAGTAGGTTTCTTGTGCTCTATGTTGTTTTGTCTTAACAGTATTCCAAAGGGTATGTGATAGCACTTGTTGACCAAGCCCAGTGAGCAGGGAGAGGAGCTGCAGCTGATTTCGGAGATAGCTTTTGTCTGTGAAGAATCTGTCTGTAGTTAGGTCAGAAAGAGAATTCCATTGAGGCTTTTGTAACTATATTTTTTTAATTTCATATATTCTAAGTATTTATTGTGTCAAACCAGAAACTTCTTACTTGGTTTTAATTTATCGTGGGTTATAGGAGAAAAGAAACATCCCTTTTTGCAGGGGAAGGTTTATTCTACAGGGGGAAGTTGCCCATTTGTTAAACCAAAGTGCATCTTTGGAACAGTCTGGTTTTATTTGTTTTGTTTTTTTCTTCTTTGTCCCACTGCCCTGCCCAGAAAGGAGAAGGTTAGAAGGGAGGGTTCTTGCCATCATCTACTCTTCTGAGGAGAGAGAGGGGTGGGGGGAAGGGTGGATGGTTTGACAGATGCCACTGTATTGAACAGCCTTAACTTGGGCGTGATTAAACAACAGGCAAAGCTGTCCCTAGGCAGGTACTCTGTTTATATTTGTGCAAGGTTCTGTGTTCTGCTGTATCAGAACCTTAGTTAAAGCATTAAGACTATTGTTTACCTTATTCCCTCCCACCTCCAGTCTCGCCACCCAACCAGGTATTTGAAACAGGGGACGGGGAAATAGAATTCTTCAGCGATAACTGAACAAATCCTCCTACTCCTGCTCTCCCATAACCAAAGCTCAGGCAAACATACAAGCATCTGCCCAAAGCCCCTGTATATTTTCTGTAGTGCAGGGCTTGCTTAAGCCTTGTATATTCATTTTCCTCTCAGTAATGAGACTGGAGATCCCACATAAGTTAACTAAGTAATCAGTTTGATGGTATGATTTTAAAATATAGTACATTTTTAAAGGAAACTTACATAAAATTCAATTAAAAAATTTCTTGCCTTTGCTATGCTGGATCTGTCCTTTCTGAAATCAGTAAATCCTTGCTACACTTATGATACAGAGGAGACCCCGGTAGCAACAAAACACAATCTAGGAGGAGCTATTGTGCCTCTCAGAACTGCCGTAAAACCCTAGTTCTCTCCACCTTCATCCCCCATGAAGTATCCTGGTGTGGCACAGGAGCATTCCAGTGACAGCAATGGGTGGCTATTCACTGCAGGTTCTGACCTAGTGTCTTTTGCTTATACCACCCTCTGTTGATAGTGGCTGGGTTAACTGGTTTTAGTTTTATAAAGTATTTCTTTTGTGAAATCTGAAATAAAACCAACATAATGTCAGCTTACAGCATTTCCAAAATAAGTCTTGTTCTTTTCTCTTTTTTTTTTTAATGCTTTTTGGTCTGAAGAGTGTCTTTTTTCTCTTTGGTTTTCCTAGTATTAAACAGAGTTGATCACTGGTTGGCTTTTTGTCTTATTCTCTACCACCATTTCTTAATCCTGTGTTTCATCTGGAATCTCTCATTTCTTGGTGTAAAGCAAAAACTGCTGCTGGCATATCTGATTTGGAGTCTGTAGAAGTAATATCAATAATAAAGAAGAATTATTATTCTGGAGCATGGCTTCTTGTTGCCATGATTTCGGTACCTTAGATGCAACCAAATCACACACCCACAAGATTGAAGTGGAAACTTTCAAATTCTAATTCTGGTTCCATTGTTGTGGTCTTGACAAGCCATTAATGCTACTGCCTCAGTTTCCACATCTGTAAAATGGTACTAATAGCATCTACCTCAAGGTCGTTGAGAGTGTTAGATAGGCAATGGGTATAAATGCTGTTAAGTTGTAGGTATGATGACTAGGTGTTAGGTGATGATGGAAGGGGGAGAGTGGGTAATGTGTGAGGGTGAGGTGCCTTACAGCTGCAAAGAATCTAGTAAGAGTGGCTATGTGAACTGGGCATATGTGCATGCTATGGGACTTCAGTGTATCTGCTGCATACTATCCATGCACATCCTAGCATAGGATACTACATAAGACAACAAATGTGGGCTGGTTGGTTGGTTTGTTTTAAATTTAACTACTGGCAGTTGTAGTGAGCCTGAAGAAAGAGTTGAAAGAATCCTACTTGCCTTGGTTGTATTGAAAACCTAAAAAGAAAGGAGTGATTAAGCAAACAGTAAAGTGTTTAACAAGTCTGAATGGGTGATGTGGAGGGAGCAAGGACTAATGCTGTTCCAGCTGTTGAAGCAGGAGTTGGACAAGTTCTCTGTATAAACATAAACATGCATGGTCTCATCTACGCAAAGCTTGAAAGATACTGGTTTAGTAATAGAAGTTCCTCACTAATTACTTATAGCCTATATGCTCTCAATGTTCTTGTGGTTGTAATTTGAAAAGCAGAAGGTTGTTTTGTTTTGGGGTTTTTTCCCCCCCATAATTGTCTAATTATGAGCTGCTGCCCTGTAACCTATAATGTAACTGGCTGCTGAATACAGTGTGCCAAAAATAAAAACCTTATTGGCGCTGGTACTGCTTGTTGTTTCTCAGTAGTCTGCCAGATAGACATAGGTAGAATGATGATACCATAATGCAAAATCAAATACTGCAGTTGCTCGCTTTGAGAAGACAAGGGCAGAAGTCCTTCACATCTACCCTTCTACATGAAATTGAAGTGGGAGTCTCTTGCCAAGTGATACTCACTTTCCATCTTCCTTTTCAGCGAGCTGTTCACAGGCTTCTCTACATCATGCTGGTCTTAGTCTCAAGACTGGAAAACACAGTCCCCTGTTGGCCCTATAAACTTATTTAGGCTCACAAACACATTGCTCTTCTGAAAGGGCAGGCAGTATACCTTAAATCTGCAATGTAGCCTTAATAGAAGAACGTATGGCACATAGCACATGTAGTCATCAGCATTAAAGCTATTATTTTCCTTTTCTATTCTACCACCTTCCTGAGGGGAAAGAAATACACCTCTCCTGCCAAAGACAATAACTTAAACTGTGACCCTTCTTGCATTTTTTAACAGAACTGGTGACTTTAAACAGCACTACCTGGCAGCAGAAGTAGAGTCAAGTACAACTCAAAAGATTTAAGGTAGAATAGTGATAAAGGAAGCAAGTGTTTTTCTCCTGCAATTAGATAAGTTACCATAACTGAAGATCAGACAACTTGCCAGCAAATCAGGGTTGAAAGAAGGGGAAAAGAAGCAGGTATGTAAGGGGAAATGGAAGTGTTAATGGAGGGTCTGGGAGGCTGTGTATTTAAAATAGCATAACTGCTTCTTTAGGCCTCGGGAAGGTAGTGGAAGATGGTAGAAAAGACTCAGAAGAGCTTGAAGCTTAGCTGTTCGAAAGCAACGTCGGCTTTGCCAGTGAACTTGAAGTGTGAAAGGCTGTCAGGGGAGGCTCTAACAGACTTACAGAGCAGTTGGGCTGTACATGGAACCCTGCTTTGTTGGTAGATAATGATTTTGAGTTTTTCCCCTTTGTGGAAAAAACATTTAAAGCCCTGTGACTAAAGTTACGTGGATGTCTTGACTGGAGCAGTGATGCCGCACTTCTGACCTTCGGGAAGGTACGGGCAGATGAGAAGAGGAAATCCTGCCCTGCGCTCGCCCCGGCGGCGCTCAGCAGCTTTACAAAGCGCTGCAGGAGGGACGGTTTTGTCACGTCTGTGACACTTTCTGGTTCAGCCGGGTGCATCCCTTCCCCTCTGACACCAGGGACGGGTGAGATGCCCGGCGCAGCCCGAGCTCTTGTGCTCAACGGCCGCTTCGCCCCGGCCGACGGGCAAAACCCCGAACGCGTCCCGGGACTCGCGCGCTCCGCGGGGCTGCGGGGCGGGCCCGGGCCGGGCGCTGCTGCACGGGCCGCGCCGGGCACGTACCGGCTGGCAGCGGCCGCGGCTCTCCCGCGCCCGTTCCCCGGCGGGGAGGCCGCCCCTCAGGCGGCGGCGGGGGTCCGGGCCTCGGGCCTCGGCCGGCTCGGGAGGTGTCCGAGCAGCGGCAGGCGCCGCGGAAGGAGCCTGCAGAGCCCCGGCCGGTGCCCGCCGCCGCGGCGCGAAACCGGGGGAGCGCGGCCGCCTCCCGCCGCAGGCCGCGCCCGCGCCTGCCCGGGCTCCTCCGCGCGCGGCCCCCGCTGGCGGCGGCCGCGGTTTCCGGGGGGGCCGGCGCGCCGCGACACGGCGGAGCCGGCCGGAGCGAGATGGCGGTGGCACCGTCCGGCCGCCTCGGTGCCCTGCCGGGGCCCAGCCATCGCGCCCGCCGCGCGGCCTCAGGCGGCTGCTGCGAGCCCCGGCGCGGCGGCGCGGGCGGGCGATGCCGAAGCTGCGCGGGGAGGCCTTCTGGAGGGAGACGCTGCGCAGCGCCCACTACGTGGTGGCGCCCATGGTGGACCAGAGCGAGCTGGCCTGGAGGCTGCTGAGCCGCCGCCACGGCGCCCAGCTCTGCTACACGCCGATGCTGCACGCCCAGGTCTTCCTCAGGGACGCCAACTACCGCCGCGAGAACCTCTACGGCGAGGCCTGTCCCGAGGACCGGCCGCTCATCGTGCAGGTGAGCGCCGGCGCCGCCGGCGAAGGGCCCGGCACGGCCGGGGGTCGGCGGCGGCTCCGGGAGCGGCGGCCCGGCCTGGCGGGAGGAGCCTCCCCGGGCGCTCCCGGGTAGCGCAGCGGGAGCCGCTCGGCGATGCCGAATGCGCCCTCGCCCCCCTCCGCCGGCCCGGCTCTCTTAACGAACCCAGACGTTTTCCAAGTGCGGATGAGTCGGTCTCACCCGCGTTTTACGGGAGTTCTATAGAATGACAGAAATCTCATTTCCTTCACCTAGATACCGCTGACAGAGCTTAGCTCACGAAGATATGTGTGGTCTTCTGTTTATCCCTTGTCTAACAGAGAGCGTTTGGTGTCTTAACCGCGGGGGCCCGGGGCACTGGGCTTCTCTCAGGGGTTTCAGTTCTCTACACCTCATCTTCAGAGATAGACTCATCTTCTAGAGTCAGGGGTTGTTCCAGATCTGATACCACTCGGGGAGGGTCACATTTTTGTAGTTCTCTGTAACCATGAGGTCAATGCTTAGCTACAGAAAAAGTATGCAAGGAAGACAAGATGCACTTTTCAGCTTGTGTTGCTTCTCCTTCTGGACTACTGTGTGAGGTTCAGGTACTTTCCTCCACTCCGTCCCGAAGAGGGAGGGGGGCCAGCGGAGCTGGAGAGTAATGGAGGGAAAGGCAGTTGGCGTGAGCAGAGGAACGGTGTGATTTCCACATGTGGAGCAGTTAAACGGATGAGGACTCTTCACCCTGGAAGAGAAGTGTCTCCCCTGACTGAGAGGAGAGATGAGAGGAGTCTGTGAAAGTATGACGGGTCTGAAGATGACGAATGGGAAATGAGTGTTAAGTAAGGGTGGTGATAAACTGCAAAATTCATTACCATGGGACGTACTGGATGCTGAAGGATTACATGAATTTAGAAAACAAATGAAGGAAAACTCTACTGAGGGTCCTTAGGTACAGGAAATACCACTTCTGCTTCTAGAGTCCTTGATGCTTTCCAGCTTCTGCTGTTCCCTAGCTGTCTGTTGTTGAGCATTGTCAGAGCAGGATGAGGTGGAGCTTTGGTCTGTCTCACTACAGCTTTGTATATTCTCCTTTTTCTGTGGGAGGTAGTTTCTTTGTGAACTCATTTTGAAGGCAGTGGTGCTTATTGGTATCTACAAAGTTTGAATTGTCTCAGAACCCAGAGACACCACAGGTAACTCTTCTTCTGCACCACCTTGATGTATTTAAATGCTACAGCTATTTGCTCTACAGGAGATTTTAAGAGTTCCTCCCTCATATTCTTGGGTACTACACGTAAAATAGTCTACAAATATTTCTTTGCCTCTTGAATGCTCATCTTTCTCATTTTGTCATTTGAAGGTTGAGGATCTTTAGCTGGTAAGTGTCACAGTTTTTGTTTGGGTTTTTTTTGAGGAATGGTGTTTGTTATTATTAACTGTGCATATTATGCCTATTTTCTGTAGCAAGTAGTTACTTCATAACTATGTCATAATGTGTTAGTACTTGAAGAAATCTATTGCCTAATTATTCTACTTTTCTTTGTCTTTCTCAGTTCTGTGCCAATGACCCTGAAGTGTTTGTCCAAGCAGCACTGTTGGCTCAGGATTATTGCGATGCCATAGACCTAAATTTGGGTTGCCCCCAAATGATTGCAAAGAGAGGTATGTGCAAATATGAACCCTGGATAAACAGAGAAATGGTATGTTTCAAAGTTGAACATTGGCAGTAAAACATCAAGAGGACCAAATTAAGCCTTGGTGGCAAAGGTGGCTGCAGTACTGCTGAAGTCAGACTTAGTTACACCTGCTTTAACAGGTAATGCTTTAAGTACCTAAAGTAGAAATTAGATATACTAATAATTCCAACTTTTCGTGAGTGACAGCTCTTGTGTCTAGAATATCCTTCAGAAAAAGTATTTATAGCAAGAGCTCGATTTTTCTTTCTGATTTCAGTTGCTCATATAGCCTAATTTTGCAAAACTGCATTTAAAATTACATCATGCAGGCACTTAGCATCTCCTATTTCCTTGATACTTGCACAGAGCTTATTCACATTAATGTGTAAAAGGGTAACACCTGCTGAATCCCCTAAAGATATTCCAAAGATAGCTGTGTTTGAAAACGAGAACCAGAGTTTGAAAATTTTGAATCCATTAGGATGCTGAGGAAGAATTTGTTCAGTAACTGCCCGTTCCTCTTCTAAAAGGCCTTTCAAAGACTAATAGGAAATCATCAGTGGTGTACAGGGCAAATAGATCTTTCAATCTGATCAGGTTTTATCCTGAAGAGAATTTTTAAACAGCTGGTATAAACCCCTGGAAGTTGAACTTTGAGCTGCCAGTGTCAATACCACCAGCCTTAGGGAGTAGCAGTGAAGGTAGGGTGTGGGGATTCATTGTTTGTCCTGTAAATCTAGGATGGCATGGGGAACAGAATGATCCAACTCCTCCAGTTTGGACAGGACAGAGCAACTCTGTGTCTGCCAGTGAGGCATCCGAGTGTCTGGATCCTTGTATGTGAATGTTTGTGAAAGCTGTATACTTCAGCATCTTACTTGTTTGTACAAGTCTGTCATATGCTATTTTGTTATAGGTCACTATGGAGCATTTCTGCAAGAGGAGTGGGATCTTCTTCAGAGAATGAGTAAGTCTTTAGAGAGGCCTCACTTCAGTGAGGCAATGAGATGAACTCAACATTGAGAGGAGGTTTAGGGATTTTGGGGGAAGGGAGGTGCAGCATGTTTCTTTGGGGAGGGTTGTGTTTGGTTTTGTTTTTTTTCTTTCTTACTGTATTTCAGTGGGACCCTCAAGATATTTGGTGGTATCCCACTACAAGCTCATGCTAGATCTGCTAAAAGACTTCAGTACCTGAAGCAGACTTCAGGTGAAAGTGAGTTGATTAAGTCCCAATCTAAGGATGACTCAGTGGCTCTCCAACTCTAGAAACAGCAGAACTCCCAGTGCCTTACTTTTTCACTGTGAAGTTCTTGGGTGCCAGGAGTCATGTTTCTGCTTGAAGCCACAGGTGGCCTTTTCTGATCAACTCAGTGTATCTTTCTATCCACACCATAGCACCTTGTGCCTCTCCTCTAGTTTGTGTAGGATGCTTTCAGACTATCAGTAGCAGTTGTGAACAGTATCATATTTTTTTTAAGAAACACATTTGGAACTGATTTAAAAAGCAAAGTTTTGATCATTGTGTAGAGCTGAGAATGTGCTTTCACTCCACTTCAAAGCAAGTGTCTGAACTGTGAAGTTAGAGTCTTACTTCTGTTTGCATTCCCTGTGGTCCAGGGAATCTTGAATGATGTTTGGCACAACGACACTGCTGAGAACATGGAAAGATAGTCAGTGCTTCCCTGCCCAGCCTGTAATGTGGTTGTCAGGGCACTTTTCTTAGGAGTGAAAGATGCAAATCAGAACAGCCTCAAGGTGAGAAGAGAACCCAGGTCATCCAGTTGGGTGAGAACCCAGGCTCTCTAGTAAGAGAGTTGTCTTATTAGGATATTGTGTCAAAGGCGGGCAAAGCTTCCTCTTCCTCCTTCTCCCCCAGCCTTCTTTAAAATGATGGAGTACTGTTTTCTGCTTGCACCTGTATACACCTTGCTTGTTCCTTTGAAAGGGAAGTACCTATCATCAGAGCTCCTAGGATTTGGATTAGAAGACAGCAGGTGACTTCCTACATGATACATCCAAGCTGTGGAAGAGAATTTCAGGCACGCCATTGCTGCATTCTCCTGCTTGGTGTCTTCATTAGCTCTTTTTAGTAGTTTTCCGATTCTGAGCACTGAGTAAAGGCTGTGGGAGTTTAATATGTTGTTCTAGATTTCACCCAGACTCTGTAACCTACATTTACTACTTAATTGGGTCCACAGCCTACCTCATTTGATAAGCCTCTGCTTGCCATGGACAAGACTCTACTTGTGATGATCATTTGGGTGATAATTTGGAATGAAGCAAAGCATCTCTTGTAGGAAAGGTGGACAAACGAGTGTTAATGTTGGCAAAGTAGTACAGTAGTCTGTGATGATAGTAAACCTGTATCAATGATTAAGATTTGAGGGGGGTGGTCCCTGAAAGTGAAGGTTTGATGCAGTGGAAGCATGAGGGCTATTAAATGCTGACTATTTTATGCCTTCTTGTTAGCATGCAGATTTTGTGCTTCATGTTTTACTGTTACTTGATTAACTTGTTCAATAAGGATCGCAGAGGACATTGCTGATTGTTTAAGCTGTGAGAACTGCATAGCATTAACTTTTCAGGCTTTTTCCATACTATACCCAGTATCAGATCTTGAGGAGAGTAGGCACTTTTCATAGCATTGTGCAGCCCACTTACCTGTCTTTTCAATCTTTCCCAGTTTTACTGGCTAACGAGAAGCTCTCTGTTCCCATCACATGCAAAATCCGCGTTTTCCCAGACATTGACAAGACAGTGAAGTATGCACAGATGCTGGAGAAGGCTGGCTGCCAGGTAAGGAGGCAGCTGCTCCCTGTACTGTTGCATTGGACATGTGTCTCTATGTAAAGCATCTGATGACCAGGTCTTGGCGTACTGTGGAGGTGAATAGGCTGCCTTGTCTTACAGACAGAGAAAACGGGGTGCAGAGAGATTGTATGTACTTGTAGTCATAGGCAGCAGGTCAATAGTATGAGTAATGAGTATGAGTACTAGTAAGACATGATGATTTCAGAGTCTCTCTTATAATCAGTGCACAGTGCGGCATCCTTCACTGTGGTTGAGCATCTCAGTCTAACAGTGCTGCAGGAGGCAGTGTGAATGCATGAAATCCACAGGACTATAGAAAAAAGTATCAAAAATGACCACCACTAGTGAAGAAATAGGCAGCCTTCTAGGAATTTAACTCCAGTTAAATTGGAAGAGTCAGTCTGTAGTTAGAGCCAGCACTGAGAGTATTCAGGCCTTCTGCTGAGGAGCAAGCCAGGTCGAGATACCACAGATTCCAGAGTGAATCACAAATGGGAGCCAAGGCAAAAGGAAATCTGTAGGCTCGCCCAAGATACGATCTTGTCCTGCTGCGGAATAGCAAGCTGAAAGAAGCCCAAGTCCATGCCATGGTAGGTGAGTTGCTGATGTTCTCTGTGATACCAAAGTCCCTGCACTGTTGAAATAGCAGTGGGAATTCAGTGGCATCCTTGAAGTGTATGGGGTGAAAGGAAGTTTTTGTCAGTGGATTTATTCCACTGGTTCATACACGTGAAAAGTAAATCTACCTGTGTGTTCTAGCTGCTGACTGTGCACGGCCGCACTAAAGAACAGAAGGGACCGCTTGCTGGCGTGGCATCTTGGGAGCACATTCAAGCTGTCAGGTTAGTGAGCAGTACCAGTCTTAGTGGATTTCTGCTAAGACGCTACAAAGGTAGATTTTAAGCAGAGTGTGCAGTGGCATTGAAGAACAAACACATTTGTGTGACAGGAGTAGAATTTCTAGCTTGAGTCTAATTCTCAATTTTATGCATCTGTTTTATTCACTGGTATAGAAAAGCTGTAAGCATTCCTGTATTTGCAAATGGAAACATCCAGTGTCTCAGTGATGTGGAAGAATGTATCCGTAAGACAGGAGTGCATGGTGTCATGAGTGCAGGTAAAGAAAATGAACTTCTACTCATAATAGATGAGAATATGAACTGTTTCCTACTCTTAGCAGTCTCATATGTATTTATTAAAGCATACGTCAGACTGACCTGATGAACAGCTCTGACTGAAAGCTGAGTGGCCATTCTCTCTCCTGTTGTGCTGGCCGTCTCTCACCAGGGCCAGGAATCACTTAGGATTTGTAAGAATTGTTATGTTGGACTTGTAGCACCATTGAGTGGACAGCTCAAGTCTAATTACTCGACAAAGGCATATGGGACTCCTGTTGTCCTGGAATATTTTCATGACATCTGTTAACCGGTGGAATGGTTTTTGAATGGATATTGATGCAGTAAGTGTGTCTGCTGACTAATATTCCTGCAGATGGTTCTTGTTGGGTTGAGACGAGAAAGAATTGGCATAACTTCCTACAGGAAGAGCTAGGATAGACATCAGAAAAAGCTTTCCATCACTCACACAGTTAAAACAATGAAACGTATTTTCTGGGGGGTTGTAGAATCTTACTTTTAGAAAATACTAGTTAACAAAAGGCTTGTGAAGGTAGTGGAGAAAAGCATGGTGAGAAGCAGTATCTGTAAACTTAGGCCAGACAGATGTGAACACAGACATAAGGTAAGACACCCATTGTCCAAGTATTTAACCACTGGGCAACAAAAGCAGTGATTTCTCTATTTATTAATTTTTGTTCTGTTTTTGTGTCAAGATTGGATGCCTTTCTGGAAAATGTACTTTAATTAGAGACAAGTTATTTGGCTCAATTAAGAATTGTATAGTGAAATATAGTATCCTGAGGTCAAGCTAGACTTTTATGGGCCCTGTGTTCCTCTTTGCGAGTACATGGGTGATGTGTCTGTGACTGGCTGGTGGAGTCACAACAGAACTGATCAAGCTCCAGAGCCTGGATTTTGTTTTCTGTTTCAGTCCTGAAATGAAAGTTTGAGTATTTCTTTTCATTCCCTAGAAGGTAATCTTCATAACCCAGCTTTGTTTGAGGGCCGAAACCCATTGGTGTGGGAGATGGCTGAGGAGTATCTGGAGATAGTGCAGAAGTACCCTTGTCCATTGTCTTACGTTAGGGCTCATCTCTTCAAGCTCTGGCATCACACGTGAGTATCTCCAGAGAACTCTTAATGTTTTCAGGGCTCATCCTGCTTAGCAAGTCTCTGGCTTTTCTGAACAAGGATTTGTTTGGCCAGAACTAGTATGCTGCAAGGTTTTCTTTCCTGGACCTGGCTGGAGTGAATCTGGGCCGAGGCCTTTACTCTTGATGGTGTATCTGGGAAACGGGGCTTGGGGAATGAGCAGGTTACCACAAGATAAGCTGGGGTGTGAGCTCACAGCACATCACCTGCCGTGTGGTAACTGCCCACACGCACACACGCACTTTATGGCAAACATGAGTTAACTAACTCCTTGTTCGTTGTGAGGCAAGCTGTCTTGCATTTACTGTGGAGTAAGAGCATGGCCATGGGCAGTTCCCGAGGAGCAGCTGATGCACTGTAAGTTCATGTTAAGCTTATCTCAAAGTACCTTGGTCGTGTGCCAATTATTTATTTGGAAAAGAGGAGCAGGTATGTGTGCTTTTCCCTGGATTTAAAAGATAAGCTTCTACCAAAGGCAAGTGCAGCAAGAAAAAAATCTATCAAAAGCTTTTATAAAGACATTTTTAGTTGATCTCCTCAGTCTAGCAATAATGAATAAATATGACTTGATGTTTGGGATTTGCCTCAGGCTTCAAGTTTACCAGCAGCTGCGTGAAGAATTAGCAAAAGTGAAGACTCTAGAGGGCATTGTAGATGTCAACAGGGAGCTGAAACTACGATGCCAGGTACCAAGATGGGCCCTAATCTCCCAGAACAACACTTGGTGGGAATTTATGATGTATGTCGTGCAGTTGATGTCTGTTAGTCACCTGAACTTTGTGGCTTACCAACCTTGATATTGGTACTTTACTACAGTAGCAGCCCCTTAAGCCTGTACAACTTTACATGGTATGAAGTTGAACTAGGAGTTACAAATCTGCTTCAATTCATCTGTCTTAGTAGAGGTTTTTTGCCTATATTTGACTGTCAGTAACTGTTAGTTTGAATTCCAATTTGTCGTTTCCTGGAGTTTGAAGTATTATTTAGAGTATTTCCTGAGAACTCCATGAAACTGACTGTAACTCTATGCTGCAGGAAGAAATAGCTAATCAGAAAGAAGGAGAAAAGCCAAAAGAAGGGTTGCCTTTTTTCCACTGGATCTGTCAGCCATACATCAGGCCAGGGTGAGTTATCTGTTCCAACGTGGGCAGGTACCTGTAGGCCTTTCCCACCTCTACTGTCGTTACAGAGCCATCCAGTTCTGGTCTAGGAGCTTACATTCATTTGAAAATAAGTGAAGACTTCGGATAATTTTTATTCTGCTTTGTTTTTTTCCTGGTTATTGCTTTGTTTGTGGGGATGTTGCTCATTGTATGCATCTTCTCCTTTAGATCCTCCTCAGATTTCTCTCTCTCTGGAAAGTAAAAACCAAGAATTCCACTGCAGCTCAGAAAGAGAACCTAATGTGCAACAAATATGCTACCTGACAGTACTTTATTGTTATATGTAACACAAATGCTGCTGGCAATTGCCAGGGTAGCAAAGATGGGAACTAAATTGTATTCTATAGAGGATACTTGTGCTGTATGGACAAGCTTTTCAGATAGCTTATTCCCTTTCTGTTGTGAAAGTTGGGCTGAAGAAGAGAACGGGCCTGTCAAGATTTAATACTTAAGTAAAACCTGGGAATAACAGGTTAACTAATTTAACTGGCCAACTTTCATTGACTTTCCAACCGATGTATCTGACAGTGTGTCTGTTAACAGCCAATGTTAACAAAGAATTTAGGTTTTTCTATTCCACTTCTAAGGGCAATGACACTTCCTTGTAATTTAGCCATGATAGAAAGGGTTACAGTATACCCAGATTTCTGTAAACCAGAATAGTTGCCAGGGAACACCTAGTTCTTCCCTTCAGCCAACTTATGACAATATTTACTGTTTCAGGCCAAAGGAGAGATGCAAGGAGAATGGAGCCAGTGGGACTGAAAAAAGTGTGAGAGGGAAACGTGCTCTAGAAGAGGAGGAAGATGGAAATTCTGAGCTTCTGTCAAAGAACAAACAAAAAAAGAAGTTAAGAAATCCAAATAAAAGCTTTGATCCATCTTTAAAACGTAAGTTCCATTTATATGTTCCATAAATGCATGGAAAGTTGGTGATACCACATTTGACATAAATTGCCACTATGTATTTTCTTTGTTCATGTAGTTGTAGAAACTTCTTTAAAAAGAGGGGGGATTATCGGGAAATTTCGGCAGTGGGCAATGTGATTCAAATTATGTTCATTAGTAAAGAAAACAAGGATCGAAGACGTAGGTCACTGATCCACTATGAGCATCTTTTTTAGATCAACATGCTTTACAAATGAAATTGTAGCTGTCACTAATATTTGAAATTGAAATTTCGTATTCATTTCAAGCAGATGTCCTCTATTACACTTGAGGATTAAAATTTTCTGTGTTTGGATTTAGCTTAGAAGCACTTAAAAAGTCAAAGTATCTTCACCTTTGCACTGTTCTTTGAGGTAGTATTTTTATTTCAAAAAGAAAAGCACCAAGCTTTGTCTGATCCTGATATTTTTTAAAATTTACTTATTCCACATAAAAATACAATTGCTGAAATTGGGTGTCTCTCTCTTCCTCTCTTCCAGCCAAATATGCAAAATGTGATCAATGTGGAAACCCTAAGGTAAGTCAGGGCCAGTGTCCGTTAAAGCATTTCCATTAAATGGAAGTGACCACGCAGCGGTCAGTGGCTCAGTGTCCGGACGGGGATCGGTGGCGAGTGGTGTCCCCCGGGGTCTGTGCTGGGACCGGTGCTGTTCAACATCTTCATCAACGACATGGACAGAGAAGGCCCCGGGGAGACCTTATTGTGGCCTTTCTGTACTTAAAGGGGGCTTAAAAGAAAGATGGGGACAGGCTTTTTAGTAGGGCCTGTTGCAGTAGGACAAGGGGTAATGATTTTAAACTAAAAGAGGGTAGATTCAGACTAGATATAAGGAAGACACTTTTTACAATGAGGGTGGTGGAACACCAGCACAGGTTACCCAGGAAGGGCATAGATGCCCATTCCTGGAAACTTCAAGGCCAGGTTGGACGGGGCTCTGAGCAACCTGATCTAGTTGAAGATGTCCCTGCTCATGGCAGGGGGTTGGACTAGATGGCCTTTAAAGGTCCCTTCCAACCCAAACTATTCTACCACTCCAAATCCTAAGGTAGGTCCAGGGCAGTGTCCCGTAATGAACACATTCAAAGTCCTGCTGATACGTAGGGGGAAAAAAAGAGTCCATACTTACACAAAAGCCTCTTAGCTATTAACTGTAACCAGTCTCTGAGGTGAAGGTGCTGCACTGAGATCACTAACACATGCAGGTTCTTTGAGATCATTTGCCTTCCTTTCCAAAAAAGTGCAGACTTACGGCTGCTGAGGATGTTTATTGGCAAGACAGTTGAGTGAGTTAGATGAACTTCCCAAGATCTCTTGGAAACAAATCTCCAAACTTCCAGTAATTACACATGTATATTCTACTATGAAATTAGAAACAGAACCCCTCTTGCTAGGGTTAGTGGTGGGTGGTTTTCTTCTGAAAGGATTGAGAATTTGAATAACTGGTGTTAGTGGTGTACTAATACAAATACTTTAAACATCGGCGCAATATGGTCTGTAGCGAGTGTCAGGCAGTGGTCTGCAGCTCTGGTTTTTGTTGGGTTTGGATCTCTGCCCTTAATCAGAACAAGAATGAGCACCTAGTCATTCTCAGCTCTGTTTTTGATAGCAGATTAACAGCAATGTTCACCATTAAACAAACCAGCTGTTTTCCAGGTTGTGTATAGCATGTATATTTGAAACTTCAAATATTTGATATTTGGAAAGAGTTCATTGGGGTTTTTTGTTTTCCCTTGGAGAGGAGCATAGCTGTTTCCTTGACAGGTAGATGTTGCTGAGCTAAGTGAGCAAAGTGTATTTATTGCTGCTAATATACCTGTCCATGCAGATGTACAAACAGTGTAAGATGCAAGGAATAATTTTGTGTTCTAGCTGAAAAAGTGGCATTACAGGTATGGGGAGGAGTCAGGGACATGCGTGTGTGGTGTTTTTCTCTCTTGTAACACACTTACAGCACCTTAGAAATAGCAGCCATCTGGGACTCAGTTTGGAGCTGCAGCTACAGAAGAAAATGTTCTTCTTGCTGTGTTCATTATTGGGAAAACATTGAGCATGCATTGGCCCGCTTTCAAAGCCATCCTGTTTCACAGCTAATCCAGGTGACAGCTTGGTGTGTCAACCATGATTGTCTGAAGCTGGGCTTAGTCTCATTTTTGTTTTGCTCTTACATCAGTGTAATGTTGCAGGCAGCCCCTGAAATCTTGTGACTGGGCCCGTATCTTTTTTTTTGCCCTAGCTTGTGTGTTTCTAAGCTGTCATGGAATGGGGGAAGAACAAAAAAAACATTTCAGCCAAGAGCTGCCTAAACATGAAGGCATTTTTAATTGGGGTGGAGGGAGACAGGCCAAACAACAAAACCCCACTTTCCTAAGCAATCGCTAAGCACCTGTGAGCCAAAGCACCACAGACACCTGGTCTATTATAGGCAAGTTGTCAGTTGTCTAAGACTCAACTGCTGCTGTCCCCTAAGGGTCATGTTATATTTTAATATATACTAAGGTATATTTTAAGCTGCAAGTAGGGAAGTAATTGCTGTGGTAACATTTATTTTAGGCATAGCTGCAGATGGCAGCAAGCATGTCACGCACCGTGTTTCACATACGACTTCTCTCGCAGAGAACTACAGCAAGCTCACCTGTAACAAATGTCATCATTTGTTCCAAAGTGCTTATGGCACTTGCCTGCTTGTGTTGTGTAACTCAGGCTGCCCAACAGATTACTGATGTTGCAGAAGTTGAATGTGGAATTTTTTTGTTTGCTTGTTTTGGTTTTTGTTCTCTATGTGCAAACAGTTGATAGTTGGGGCTTCCCCACCCCCCCATGACATCAGCTCTGTCATCTTTGTTAGACTCAGGTGTAAATGCCCAATATACAAGTTCATGGTTTTTTCCAAAGGTCTGACTGTGCAGAGCTGTATTGTTGTTGCTTATTACAGTAAACAATAATCATTTTATTTTCACTGATACAAGCTTCTTTACACCCCCATTCCAACCCAGGGCAATAAATGTGTGTTTAACATGTGCCGAGGATGCTGTAAGAAAAGAGCATTCAAAGAGACAGCAGACTGTCCAGGTAGGTGCAGCTGCCCTTACACGTCACTGAGCAAATGTCTCGTCTCCCATGTATGTTCATTCCTTTAATCTCTGGTTTATGGGGTGGGGGGTGGGGGTGTTAAAATCTACATACTAAAAATCTAACTAAAATTTTATAGTACAATCTTAAAAGTCTGTTCTTCCTTCTACGTACGGTGTTTCTTCTGCTTCCAAAGCCTTGGGATTTATAGTTTCCAGGCTATGAGGATCCATTCTTTGTAACTGTAAGGGATGAGCTGTTCTGTTTACCAGTGCAGTCATCTCATTTCAGTTGTTTTGGTTTTTTTTCCCCATCCTTGCTTCTTCAGGTCATGGATTACTTTTTAAGACCAAATATGAAAAATCTCTTTCATGGCAGAGTAGTCAAAGAGTAATTCAAAACCCAGAGATCAGTCGGAGAGGAGACGCAGAGGTGGGGGAAGCTGCTGTACTGAAGGAGGCTGGTGACGGCGCAGTGTGAAGCTCTGGGAATGAATCGTTCAGGAGCTCCTGCCAGGCCTCTGCTTCCCTGGGCCAAAGAACACGCCGTCTCCAGCTCACCCTCAGCTCTGTGAACTTGTTCCACAGGTTTATTTTAAGTTCTGGAAAAGTTTTATTTAAGTAAAAAAGCTGCTTACTCAGGGAATTATCCTGCATTTGAAATAAAAAGGATGCAATTAAATTTCTCATGCTGTGTTTTAAAGACTGAAAATGCTGCATTTTTGGGTGGGGGCAACCTCTATAAGCTGCCATCACAATCTGCCTCTTGTGTTCATTAACCCTTTATGTCTGGTTTTTAATATTGGGGAATAAATGTCTTGTATTAGAACAGCCTCCTGGCACAGTAAAAATAGCAGTGTCAGACTTCTTCAGTAATAGAAAATGTGTCACATTTGTCTGAGTTTCAGCAGGCCATGTTTTCAATGCAGAAAGGAATTGAGCAGTACTTTGAAAATGTGAATGTAAAACTGTAAAATGTTGCTATAACCACATCATGTATTAACAGTTACGAGTTATATATAGTATGATAAAGCTTAATGGGCTCCCATGAGCCAAAGGTTGGGGGGAGAATGAAATCTCTGTGTTAACAGAGGGGGTTGACTGAAACATGCTGTTAGAACCAAGTCCATGAACCTTTCCCTGCTCAAAGTCTCCTATTTAATTATATGATCATTCTTTCTCCTTCCCACCTGATAAATTCTGTGGGAAGTGTTGTCAAAAACCAGATGCAGGTCCACACATGCAAGACCCCTACCTGGCTTTCACCCTTTCCCCAGGGACTTTGTGTGTCTCCTGGGCACTCAGTCAGTGCAGCCTTCCAGTGTTGGGCGTGCTGTAAAGAGTGTCGGCAAACAAAAAAGAAGAAAATCAGCAATGGTATGCAGCGGTAATAGATTGAAGACCTGGAAGTCAAGCCATCCCATCATAAGCTAGAATAAATAAATAAAGCATAGCTCAGCTTTAAAAATTTAGCTCCCTTGGGCCTATTTCCTGAGTGCTGTTTGTATCAGTGAGTGCTTAGTGACACTGCTGCAGCGCACGCTGCCGCTCCCTGCACCGGGGCGCACTGACAGCAGCCGGCCTGGTCATGCTCCTCGTCACAGGTGGCTACTGGGGGTGGGGGGTGGGGGTAAAACTGATGGTGCACTCCAGCCATGCTTGGTTTGGCAAAGCTGGCACGTAGGAACAAGCCCTATAGAGTACTAGAGCCTTTAACCATAAAATTAGCAGGTCTTAAACTACTGTTTCTTCAAGGGAAGTGGAGAAAAGAGAAAAAAAAAAAAAAAGAAGAACTAAAAGCTTGGGGGTGTGTGGGAGAATGGGTATGAGAAAGAAGGAAAGAGGATGTGGGGCAGGGGGAGGATGACAGAGTTGAGTGCCTGGTCTCTGTCCTGAGCCATTCCTGCCCGTATAAAATTGCTTGCGAGCGTGTCAGGCTCCAGCGGGTGTAGGTGCCAACTACGGCGCTGTCCCAGGGACCTGCTTCTAGCAACTCAAACCTCTGCTTCACATGCCCAGACCATCAGGAGCTTTGGCGTATGTTTAAGAGCATGCCCTGCTTGCTAGACTAAGTATGCTTGTTTTAAGCCAGGACACTTATTTTTCTGGAATCCTGATTGCAGAGATTCTTCCTCTGCCTGTCAGGGTTTGTCAGATACTCCCTTTTGGAAGTTACACTGGGTCAGAAAGGAAATGAACCGGACGCCCAGCACCCAGAAGACTAGGTCTGCATAAAGCACTGGCAAAGTGTCATCTCAGCGCAGAAGAGCACTTGCCTTGGAAAAGTTTTCTGAACAGTAATAAACCAAAAATCAAAAGTGCATCGAAGGTCAGAAAGCAAATGTAGCACCATGCACTTCTGAAAATAGGGACAACCCATCCCTGTCCCACCCCAGTCAAAAGAGGTGCTCAAGACTTTTTTTTTTGTTTTAATGACAGAAACACAGCACTTTCAGGAATCAGGAGATAACAGCATGCCCTGATTATTTTTAAACCATTTTTAACATGATTTTTTTGACTTCTCAACAACTATTCCATGCTTGTGTGTGTGTGTGTTCATGCAGGCATGTGTACACACACCCCCTCAAGCCCTGGCAAGATCAGTTTATATTTCCTAACCTGCATTACAAACTATGTTATAGTTTACAGTCATGAGTTCATACATGGACGGGAACAGTATCCTGAAAAAGCACCCAAAACTACTAGTAGCTGTAGACTTATTCAATCCATGGAGAAATGTTCTCATTCGAAGCATAACAAGCAAGTTAACAGATCACCAAGCAGAGCACCCTATGTGGAGCAGAGGCCTTGGCCCACCCTCACGTCACTCACCCTTGTGCCCACTTCTCGTCTGTGTTCCCATTTTCCAGGCTGTTTCTGCAGGCACCTCCCCTATCCCATGATCACACACGTCTTCAGTCTCTTTGGAGACTTGTCTGCATCCAGCTTTTATCCAGCTGTTCCCACTCACTCACACTAAGTCCTCTAGAGGGACTGCAAGAGGTAAGAACGTCGTATCCATTCGGAGGCTGGACTTAAATCCTGCCTAACATTTAGTTGTGGCTTTCTACCTATTTTAACAAGTAAAAGTAGTTCAAATTCCTACTGAGTCTTCCCGTTTCATTTGCTTGTTACTTGAACAAAATATTTTCCATGATGTTCTGGGAATAGCATCTTCCAACCTTAATCAGCTTGTTAACCAAGACTTTCAGCTGCTTTCATCATTTCTGACTACCCTTGTATTCAAATCAAGTTTAGACACTACGCTGGTAGGTGTTACTCCAGTTTGCCTTGTGAACTGGAACTAGCACAGAAACCAAGGGGGCGGGAAAGGGTGTGGCATTTACCAAATAGCCCAGTGATCAGTGTGGGAGAGACAAGTTTAAAAGTGCTTCTCTGCCTTATTTAAAGACGACGGGAGTTTGAAACCTCGCCTCCCGCTCCTGTGGAAATCGTCCACTTCTTCCCTCGCACAGGCATACACTTTAAAGCTGTCAAACATTCTGAGTTCCCTGGTCTGTTTGAAAAGCCCCTCTTCTAATAAAAAGCTAAATGTTCATTATCATGGAATTTCAAAGAGCTTACCTGACCCCTTCCAGTTTACAGTTTCCCAAAAACATCAGAAAGCTCAGTCATTCTGCTTACTGTGCCAGAGAAGATCTACAAAGTCAGAAAAGGCATTTGCATGAGAAACATTCACTGTTAGAGCACAGCAGCAGACTGGTGCTATGTGAGAGACAGGACACGGGGATTTTAGAACACATCTCTCACAAGTACAGTCTCACCACAGAATTACTTACCGGCGTGAAGAAAGGACCAAGCTGGCTTTAGGCTCCTAAATTCAGGAAGGGCCTTATACTTGAGAATCCCAACTGGACACATTTCTATACAGAATTAGTACTTAAGGCATATTTGTCCCCACCCCCTCTTCCACTGCTTTTCTTAGTCAGCAGTGCAGACAGAGAGTTGCTGGCTGATCCCATCAGCTCCGGTGCCAGGCCCCGGCAGAGGCTCCTCACCCAGCGGCTCACCAAGTCCCTTTGCACATCTAACTACAAATCACCACACCAATGGAAAAGAAAGTTGCAACCTGAACTTCCAACAGACATTCTAGAAGATGATAACCTTGCAATTAATAAGGTAAAGATGACCAGCGTATCAATTTCTTAATAAACAATGCTTGTGAATTAGGAGGCACTATTGCAACACGAGTGAAGCCGAGCCGTTCATGCTGGGCACACCTGCACTTACACTAACTAGGGATTACTTTCAGGCTAGGCAATATACTAATTATCCTGTTTATATCTAATCAAAAAATTGCAGTCTCACCAGCTCAGCAAGGTAATGTCCTGTTTTGTTTCTGTTTCACAGGCCCTTGAGAAGATATATATACTACTTAATTTTAATGGGAGTAGGGGGAGGAAAAGACAGTGTTCTGCATGTAGAATGATGGTGAAAATGATCCCCAGTCTTTGGGTGTGAGGAAGATTGGATTCTTGATTCTAAATCCATTTTCAGAGGCACACAAGAAAAAGTAGTCATAGTTCACCTGACAAAAAAAAAAGCCAACTGCCTTTATTTGGCAAACAGCTTATGAGATGAGATATCAGAGAATTAAAAAAAAAAACAAAAGACAAAAAGAATTACATTGAAACAAAGACTGAATACCCTGGATCTCAGCATGTATTTACAGGGTACAAGCTTTATGTACACATAGACTTCACACTCACATAAACTACAGGCACACTGAGCACAACAGTCAAAGCTACAGCTGCAGAAGCATTAGAGAACTGGAACGGTGGTACCTGTGGGATCAAAGACGACAAGATTACCCAGCCTGATCTACTGCGTAAGACAGATTTACAGCTCTTGCCACTTGAATTCTTGTTTGAATTAGACCATCTCTTGCTAATGCTGCTACCCTTCAGTCTGTAGCTTTTGATAAGTTTTAATAAGTCTACTGAAGCCTAATCTTGAATTATTTCTTTGCTGTCAAGAAACTCTCTTTCTTGCATTAGGAATTTACCAAACTTCTAACTACTGAATCTCATACATTTCTCTTAGAGGTTGATATACACTATTAGCCGGTTTCTGTTCCCTATCTAATTAATTCAGCCTGATCAAGTTATCCTGTGAGATGATCTAAAGCTAAGTTGTCCTACCAGACCCGATGAAACCTTGAATGGAATTTACAGATCCATAGGAACGCAGAAGCCAAAATAATACCCGTTGAAGTACAAAGCGCATTTGCAAAGCGGAGAGTAACTCACCCCCTATTTCCTAACAGCATCAGAGATAGGCAGAAGTCAGTTCCATACCAGTTTGGTGTTTTTCACCCTACTGCAAATTCACAGCTGGTGGACTACTGAAAAAATGAAATGCTGACTTGTATTAGTCTCAGTTCTCACAAGGGGGTGGCATAAGAAAACACTAAGAGCACTGTCCTGTGGAGCACACTGCTCCCCCACTGTCATCTGCTTCATGTAACAAGTAATGAAGGAAACGGCGTAAGAACCTTGAATAGCCAAATTAAGTTAGCTGAGACTTTACTCTTAAAAAAAAAAAAAAAAAAAAAAAAGCTTGACCAGTACTTTCTACCCATGCATGATGGGTCTTTGTCAGAAGCACTTCTGCTATTATTAAGTTTCCTCATTTGTTTTTCTGAAAGTTTATATTACATTGCATGTATCAGAAATAATACCTTATTCAGCAGCAGCAGAGGATGGAAAAATGCTGAAATTTCACCTAAGTTAGGAAGTGATGCTAAGACCGTTACGGCAGAGTCCCAGAAACCAATGTCCACATCACACATGCACGGCACGGGGCACAGACTGAGCTCTGTCCCTCTCCCTCATCCACTGAAGCCTCTTCAACGGCAGCTGCCCCAGCACAACCTCCCCCTCTTAGAGACCCCCCTCTACAAATCCCAGCAACACAGACCACTATGCTGGACAAGATCTGGCCAGATAATTACCAATCATCTCCAACTACTCCAACACAAATCTCATAATGGCAGTTTCTACATTACTGCTAAAATTAGTTGTGCTAATTGAAACTGCCTTTGCCAAAAGAACCAGGTTCTTTCCAACTGTTTTTCCTTTATTCCTAGCTAGGTCAGATAAAGAAAGCAGGATTTACACTGCATGAAGACACCATCACTTATGGCTTAACATTGGCATCTCCTTCCTCATCAACAAAACAGTGCTGCACAATTTCATGAAATCCACTTAAATAAGTTCCTCTGAACATACCAACATGCTACAGATCCTACAAAACTTCATCCACTGAATTACCTTCGTGGTCACAGAGAATCAATGGAAATTCATTCTATGTGAGTCACTATTTTCCCATTTATTACTTGGGAAATTACTTAGAAATTTAAGGTAAGAATAATCTTTCATTGGGGGAAACTGCTTACAAGTTATACAGAACTATATCCATGCTGTGTTGTTATTTCCGGATTTTTGGACCAGTAGGAGTTAGGACTGAAGCAGGCGTTGAACAATGTCTAGAAGAAATACCCCTGGACAGCCCTGACTCACATCTACAAGATCCTAAAGCAACGGCAGCCTCTTTCACAGGCTAAAGGAAAGGGTTAGATGCCAATAGTTGTATACAAAAGCATACACTGTGCTTGAATAGTGCCAATGAACTAATAACAGAGAAATGCTCTCTCTGCCCAGAAGAGGCTGTAAGCATTTTCGTCTGGAGAGAAGAAACTGATCCCTCTGCCCCAGCTACGGAACTGCCTCGGGCCACAGCAAGAGCTGGGAACTGCTGTTGCCACCTCGTGGGCTCCACGACTGCCAAAGGACACGCGCTGCGGCCGCCTCCCAGAGCGGACACGTGGGGTGTCTGGAAGGGCAGAAGCTCTCATCAAGCTTATGAGGGGCTCCCCCAGCAGAAAGCCTCCAGGAGGGAACAGCAGTAACCTAATCAAGCCAAGACAGTGGAAGCTGTGCGTAAGCAAAGAGCCAGCTGATCTGATGCACTTAACTGGGTTGCAAAATCACCTTCTCAAGATCTTTTCCTTCGAAATTTTATCAGTGGCCCATTTTAGGAAGAAAGCAAGAATGTTTAAGTAGTATTATAGGACTGAATGGCTTCCCTTCAGCATGAGCAGAAAGCATTAAAATGACATTCCCAACATTTCTACAAGGATGTGCAGCCATTTACCTGACAACTCAACTTGCCTGTCTCACTAAACTGGCCATTGGTGATGCTCGACTCACAAGTTTGTCATTAACTAGCTCTTTCTTTTTCCCCCTCAAAAATGGGAGAACTTTTCCATGCCAAATGGAAGACATTTAACAAAAGTCCTCACAGGAACTATTGCTTCCATTTTCAGCACCTAAGTCATAAAAAGCACGGAAAGCCAGGGGGAGAGAGCACTGTTGCAATTCAGCAGCCGTGCAAATGCTGTCCAGGAATCTTGTGGTTAGAGCATTCCCTCAAATTGCACTTTGTTCACAGTTCATCCAAGCTACATCTCCAACCAGATCCGAAAGCAAAATACAACAGCCTACAAAACATCATCAAGCTTAACAAAAAATCAATGGCTTGAGATCAAGATCCCTAAAACCCGTCTTTAACACAAAACTCCAAATACTCAGAAGCTTTTCAATCCTGCTGTTTAATGCACTAGATATAACAACTTATTAAAAAAAAAAAAAAAAAGCATGAACACATTAACAGTAACATCTGCAGTCAGTTACCAGACCAGTCAGGGCTGGATCAAAATTCTGAGCTTGCCTTATGGATTAGATGACCGCAAGGCAGCAGTGACTTCAGAAATTTCAGTGCACATCTCCTTTCATGAACACAGAACACGCACAGACCTGGGCTGCCACCTTTCATCCCTTTACAAAAGGAAAAGCGGAATAAATGCACCTGGAGAGCGGGCACCTAGGTTGGCTGCTTTCAGCTCTTCCACAGGACTCGAGTGGTATTTTATGGCATTTACCCGTGCTGCCAGAAGCAACTGTTGCACATGTTGGGAACCATCACACACTGTGGCAGTTAAGACTGGACAAGCAGCAATATTTGGATGAAGTAGACATTCACTGCTATGGTAACACTGGACCCCAAAGTCAGGTCATGCACAAGTGGGAAACACATCGGGAAACAGGTCTTTGAAAACAGAGGCCAGAGAGAAAGAACCTGGATCCAGGTAAACATAACACCCTAAAATAAAGGCCTGTGACTGAATGCATGGAAGCAGTGCCATGTTTTCTGGTGTAGGTGAAAAATCATTAAGAGCTTCTCAAAGGACATCTCCTCTCCCACCAGAATTCTAGCTCCATAATTAAGAGCAATGCACCTGTAAGTTTATCTGCAATAAACAGAAAGCTTAACATTGCTCAGAAGCAAGGCAATACTTTCAGGCCAGCAAAATTCATCTTAGATCACACCTGTCCATTCAACTTAACACTAACTATTTTTGCAGCTTTGAAACAAGAAAACTAATAGCAGCTGAAAAACTCTCAAATCGGCATCTGTATGAATAACCTGACAGCTCTTTATGGAGTGGTGGAAGCAGGAGAATGGAGGAAGATGTTCTACCAAAACTGAAATGATGACCCATTGCAGGGATGCTGTTTTTAGAAAGAATTTCTTTTCAAGGAGAATTGAAGTCATTGGAATATTCATCCACCATCAGCCCTGACCCTCTCAATCCAAGCAAGAAGTGAGGGAGACAGGGATAGTTTGTGAAGCTCAGCAGTTAGTGGGTGAGACACTGGGTACAGTCCTGGAGGGACCATTTCTTTTGGTAGTGCACGAAGTTTTTCACATGTTGGTGCTCATCCTGGACTGGCTGTTAGCTGGAGTAAGCTCCCCTTGGCTACCTTCTCTCGGAGGAGACTGCAACAAGACCAAAACACATCCTAGTTAGTGATGTGTAAATATCCTGCAGAGCGCTTCCTGAGAGACCAAATGAAGCACTGGTGAAGCACAGCAGGGTAAGAACAGCGGGAGAGCACCCCCCCCAACTCATAAATAATGATGGCTTTGCAAAAGTTTTGTGTTTACAACTTCTATAGCTGCAGTTCACAGGAACTGTTCCTAAAAAAGGCAAGCCAGAACTTTAAAGCCACTCTTATTTACTATGTACAAGGTGCTGTTGGCCCCAGAAGCTGAATCCTATCTGGCAGTTAGTTATCACAGAGATTAATACACTAGAGAATTTCACATGTTCTGTGGCAGATGGCCTGTCCTCCCTAAGGGCATCCTTTTGGAACTGCATCCTGGAAGGAACACTCCAAGCAAGTCATGCATTTTTTACTTCCTCTACTAAAAAAATTACTTCAAACAAACTTTGTTTTAATAAGATAAAAGATATGTGCACAAAGAATTAGTTGGAATGAATGAGTAATAATCAATCCAAGCATATAAACTTCAAAGTTGTTGTACAAGCAGGTCAATGTGTTGGCTAGAAACGCTTGCTTCTTACATATTTAGTATTTAGTATTGTAAGAATTTGTCCAGTCATGAGCACAATAAATTCATTCCCCTCCAGAATCTTCAATTCACCAACTTTTATAGTTTCAGTTTCAAAAAAAAAAAAAAAAAAAAACCACCAAATCTTAACACTCTCTAGAAGTCCACATTTAACACGCCCTCACCTTGACATGTATCTGGTTGCGCAGGACTGCAGCTCGCAGGATCATAGCTTTGGCACGGCGCTGAAACTCTTTGCCCATTAGTAAAGACTTCTCAAAAGTTGTGCTGCGCTGATCTACATCTCGAGCATAAAGAATCTGTAACCAACACAGAGAACTGCACACCAGAGCTGTGACAGGGTTCCACAGCAGAAAGCCCTTTCTGGGCAAGGGAGCAAAGCTAAGGTATCGCGGAGTCCAAGCTTACACACAGATCAAGCCCTACTGAAAATACCAGTCGCAACAGATGAACGCAGCTGCAAAGTGTCCCAGGAATGGAGAGTTTCTAATCTTAGTACAGCTGTTCAGCCTACAGTCTGTGGTTCAGATGCACTCACCTTACTGTGAGAGTCTATTCTGGCGTTGATCAGTCCCTCCAGGATCAGCTGAGTAAGTTCATCTTCCAGAGCAGCCACCGTGGTATTAAAAGCAGTAGCCATCTTGCGCATATCTGCCGACACATAGGGGCTGAAGTACTAGGAAGAAGAAAACATTCAGTTGCCAGGTGTACTCCCCCGCCCTCTGAAAAACCATGGGAAAAGCAATTACAAAGAGATAGCCTATCTGACTGTTCATCCGCTTCTCAGATTACAGGAACAATTACCTGGATAAGGGCACGATTTCGAATCTGGGTATAAAGCGTCCTGACATGAGGTGCAAGGTACATATCCAGCAGCAGGTTGTCCTGTGCAAAAACAACACATCAGAAGCTGAGAAGCAGCCTGGAAAAATATATTATTCCTATGTTCTGAAACATATACATGTATATACTTAAACCTTGAGGATATTACACTACAGCAATACAATGCCATAAAACTAGAATGCATAAAAGAACTAGCAATATATTTTAAAAAGCTACCGTTTCCCCTCACCCTCTGCTGCTAAACTACTCCCAGTTTCCATTCACCACATCAGGAGACAGAAGACACAGAAGAGTTGAACACTCTTAGTAGCTACTTTTAACAGTCACTGCTTCTCACGAAAGGCTAGGCGAAGGGAAAGGGAACTTCTAGGGTCTGTTCTGCACTGCTTCCCTGCAACTCACCTTCATTTCATCCAGCATCTTCAGGCATGAAGCATATTTAGACTCATAAAACTTGAAGATGATGTCACGAACCTGTGGCTCCAGCTCCAGAAACAATTTGAAGGAGCTACAGATAAAGATGGCCGTGATCAGACACTGGAACCCGTCAGTTCGATTCCCCACAACCCCATCACTCCAAGCTGCAAGGTTACAAACTCTCACTATCATTTGAAGATTCCAAGAATTTACTTTCTAACAGACCAGATTGGGTCTGTTAGAAAATGGTCTAACAGACCATTTTCAGCAGGGCTGGGAGCCTGGAACACAAGAGACATGGAGCACAGCATCAGAGCTGTGATGAAAGAAGGCAAGAGTCTTTTGACAAACCAAGTAGTCCACACAAGACAAAAAAAATGAGTGGGAATAGGTCAAAATCAGGATATACCCACAGAAAACATAGGCGACATCTGTGCATGCACTGTAGCCTGTGCTGGCCAGCTCTGTATTCCCTTTCACAGCACAGCCTTCACTAAGTCCAGCATGCCATAGGTAGGTTAAGCACGCAACTGTCTCAGAAAACAGCCTATCGTCAGTGTGGGAGATCGTCGGGATGCACACTCTTTCTCAGTGTTCTCCCAATTCTCCATCACAGGTTCCCAAACCTTGGGATCTCACCCCATGAATCAGCCAATAAAAAAGTCAGGGTAACAACCGTTTTTCCACATCAACTTAAAATTAGTGCTTCCATACACTTAGCTGACAGGAATTCAGTATCACTGTAGTTCAATCTATGACAAACAAATTTTTCTCCCAAAGACTGTAATTCTCTTAACGCTGCAAATTGTATTAACAATTAAATTGTATTAATACAATTAACATTTATTGTATTAATACAATTACCAGAACAAGTGGTAATGTGAAGGCGAATTATCTCACAGCTGCCTTCTGACATGGACTGCTGATGGAGATAGAAGATTGGGCTACGTACATGTTGGATTGGACCTGGGTTGGAAACTTCTGTTATACCACTAAAATTTCAGCTGTGATTAACCACTGCATTGTAGGCAGTGAAACACCACTTAATGCTAAAGCCAAATGACGGCTCAGTGATTCTTTCTCTTCTGTATGAGAAAGTTATTCCTCCTGCCAGAATTCACTCTCAGCCAAAGCCCCATGTCCCAGCAGAGGTCCAGTACACACAGACTCCTCTCACGGCATCACTCACCTGCTGGAGATCACATTTCGTTGTAGTTCCTGACGGTCAAAGGTAGCAAGGGCACAGAGACCACCATAGACAGCCACATTGCTAGGAGATAACAACTAGAGAGAGAGAGAGAAAACTGTCACTGACTACTAAAGTGGCAGAAGGTTGGAATTAAGTATTCTACCCCAGGCCTTTCCTTCAGGCAGTGACAAGATTAGTCCTTGTCAAATGCAGCAGAACCACTCAGCATGCTCTCAGGCGTTCACCCAGAGCCCGGGGAGTGACTGTCCACTGCTAAGAGAGCAGAAACCACTCCCAACAGCCAGTCTTTTGACTGAGCTACACAGGTACACAAATCTCACAGGCAATTCCTATGTGATCTAGAGTAGATCATTTAGAGGACTCAAGAACAGAGACTTTTTCTAAAAAAAACCACCCACATGGTTCACAGCATCACCAAACTATACAGGAGTGATGTGAGAATAACTACAATATCTGAATTTTACAACCTAACACTTAGAAGAATTACATCCCCTCCAAGACCTGCACACAGCTCCCTCCTGGTCCTCACCTCAGGGAAATCACAGTGATCAAACGATGCCAACAAGAAGCACTTTGCAGCCTGTTTGTACTTCCGAGCAGCTAGCTCAGCCAAGCCTAGGAACCAGAAAAAGTTAGTCCTTTGTTTATGATAGCATACAAATTAGGAGAAATCGCAAAATCTGGGGAGCAGACAGGCCCCCACATGGTTGCTAGTGCCTTCACTATCAAAGTGAAACGAGAGTCCTGGACAGTATCTAGCAACCTTTGAACTGCATTGACTCACACTGGCACCCTCTCCGAAGAAACTTAGGGAGAAGAAAGAAATGGCAAAAACAAGTCAGCAGTTCCATCTCATCAGCTTTATTAAATTTTGCATTTCTGGTGAGAAAATACAAAGTCTGTCAAATCTGAGAGAATAAAAATAAGCCAAGCACACACTGTTGCCAAGGAGCCCTAGGGACAGCTAACAGGCAGAAAGATGGGCAGACAGTACGGGAAGCTGAAGGATTCACTCACCTGCTGCACATTTCAGTTTGGTGAGAATTGCTTGTGTCTGGCTGTCTCTTTCTCCTCTTTGCTAAAGGGTAAAAAAAAGCAGTAGTGAGCGAGCAGTATGAAAACCATTATGATGACAACTGTCCTTGGGACATTTCATCCTAATAATTAACTTGCGAATCTCAACAGCAAGATAACTTCATCTTATTTCTCTTGGGAAATATGGCAAGAATTGAGGATGGGAAGTCTCTCTGCTTTTACCATGAGTTTGATTTTTCTACACACATATCATGGGAGAAAAGCAGCAATGGATTTCAAATGAAACAGTACAGCAGCCAAGGAGGCTGGATTAGGGGAAGAAGGGAGTCTTATAGGGAGCAAGTCGTAAAGGGGCAAAGGAAGAAATCGTTTTACAAATTTTGGAGACAGAAAACAAAGGGAAAACCCATGCAAGTTAAAAAGCAGGACCTTACTTCTGCAATTTCTGGTGTAGACTCAGCCTTGCTCACATAGCTCAGAACATGAGACCAATTCTGGAGGTAGACACTGACCTGTAGAGAGCCAGAGACAGGCACGGATAAATGGTGTTACTTAGATAAGCAGCATCACTGCAGACACCAGAGGTGTAACCAGAGCAAAGTACAGGTGGACATTACAGCAGATATCAGAAACACAGCGGGTACCACTTCCTGCAAACCCTCCTTCCTACCTTGATGACATTGAGACACATGTTGATAACATGCTTAGCACTGGTGCAGTAATCACGGGCTCGCGAGTAACACTTGAGAGCGTTGCTGAGGTCCCCACAGTCAAGGTAATGATCACCTAAGTCATCATGGCCTCTCCTGGAGCACAGGAATTAAAATACCAATAAACTGTGTGTTCAGAAAGGGACACGGTCAGCTTGTTCCAAACAAGTAACTCAACACACTGACCTAAGGCACTGAATGCAGGTGACATCCTGTGTTAGGTGTCTGGAGGAGCAAAATGCTCTTCCTTGCTCCAGCAGAGCCTTCTGCATCTCACCTGATACTCTCCTTGATGGAGTTCCCTTTGTAATTTTTCAGATCTGTGTCGAGTTTCTCCAGTTTAAGAAGAGCTTTTTTGCGTGTAGCTTCAACCCAAGCTGTGTCAAGAGGAGGGGGTTCAGTTCCACTATCAGGGACAGCATCAGGTGTATTCTGCAGTTCTCTGAAAGGAAAGAGTTTGGATGGGGCTGTTATGCTGCAAACTTTGCAAAACAGAGGTCTGCTAAATACCTGGCACTGTTACCCTAACAAACAGACCAAAGAGAAAACAAGGATGGTGGGGAAAAAAGAGAAAGACTGCTAAGATTTCCAGTGAAAACAGTAACATCACAGATGTTTACAAATTCTTCTCAAAATTATCCTAATGATCTTTGGCAGGTATTTTATTAACAAGCAAGTCATTGCTAATTTTAAAGAAATAACCTGCTCTATAAATCAGTTGAAAGCAAGTTAGTAATGGTACTGCAATGAATTATTACACTCTATGGAAGTATTCAGAGTCACTGAATTCAGTCAAACGCCCCTACGTGGGACACAGGGTGTACATGTTTACGAGTTCTCTCCCCAGCTGTACTGCAACAGCCTGAGAGCAAAGCTACACTGTACAGATGCAATCCAACTTATTTTTCCATCCAGCTCAGATCCACATATCTACTTGCACTGAACTCACTTTCCAATATTTTAAACAGAAAAAAACATTCCAAGTTTTTTTGGCTTTTTGTTTGCTGTTTTTTTTACCAACAGTCCTTTTCACATAGGAGGAAGCAATGAACCTACGGTCACACATACAGGGCAAAGACTGCCAGGGCAAACCAGACAGGAAATCAACCAGTGCACGGAGCAACAAAAATAACACAAAGAGGGGAAGCGTGGACGGGTAAGTGAAGTGTCAGAGGGTACCCTTAGCAGCAGACCTGTTGTTAGGCAGTGAAAAAAAAAAAAACCTACCAAAACAAGGCAAACAGTTAGATAAGGTTTTAATTTATGAACACATGAGCATCTAGAAGAGGCTTCACCTCCATAATCTACCTAAGGAAAGATAACTGTGTTCATTAATATTTGAAGCAGTTGCAAGGACTAAACTCTCCTCAATATCCACCTGTAGCCTTTCAAAACACCAAGACTTCAGAATGAGATAATGTCTTCTGTGTCTAAACTTTTAAAAATACACACATTTCACTGCTATCAAATTCTAAGGGCAAAGACAATCTGCATAAGGAACATGCAAAGTCCCCCACTGTGGCTCACCGGTCTCGGTCAAAAAAGCCCCCCAGGTTCCCATCACCTCGTAGTACCTGGTAGCCTCAGACAACTTTCTGTGGATTTCTTCGTACACATCAACATTGAAAGTTCTCTGGACAAATGACAGTGCCATCTTGAGAGCTTCCACCCGCAGCTGTGGGCAGTGATCAGCAATGAACTGCAGCCGCTCAATTCGCATCAGACCGCTGTAGCTGGACGCGTACTGCTCCAAATCCTGCAAACGAAACCCAGTCTTGGAAGGCGAAGAGGGCAGCACTAAATCAGGCCTGTACACTGTGACTGGCACAAGTTCTCCTGCAGTCCTGAGCCCTTCACGGAGGGCAACATGACTCAGACAAAGAAAAAATCAGGTAAGATTATTCCATTTCTGCTTTCTTCAAATGTTAGTAATTTCCTCAGAAATAGGCAGCACGTTACAATTTGCCTTTTTGATTTCAACTGTGATGCTATCCGTTAAGGCCAATCAGCTCACCCACTTTAAGCACTGGTTATATCACCCGTTAATAATTTTGTCAAGACTCCATCATTTCAGCTGAAGTTTTCTAAATCAGACAACCATTCCAGATGTAGTTTTTCCTTGAAAAATAGTTTCCATATGACAATTTGCATTCTTTCGCTCATACTGATTTCTTCAAACATCTCCTCTGAGAACAAATAGGGTCTCTTACTCTTGAGGAAGGATCTGAAGTTTAAATTCCAAACACTTAACAGATTTTAAGGCTTGGGGTGGGGTGGGGGAGAAGAGGAACACAAAACATCTAGTAAAGGTATGATATGGCATTGCAGGGAGATTTCCTAAAGGCATAAGTAGACATGCAGACAAGCACAGCAGAATGTTCAGGGCAAAGTCAAGCATTCAGGCAGCAGGAAACTCTAGAGTCGGGTTGCCTGTCGACATTTAAAATGCATCCTGTCCGACATCCTGTCCGACTCCCTCACCTCTGTGTCTCTACGTTAAGACACCACTATAGATGCCACGGTAGCATCTTCTAACATGATTCTAGCCTGATTCAGTGCAAGGAAATCCTTGCTGAAATCCTGGAAACTCCTGAAATCACTGAGTAATCTCACTTTACTCCTCAGCTCTTTGCATGTCAAAGGGGAGTTATGGTCCTTCACATCAGTTAGGGTGAAAAGAAAATTGCCAATTTCTGTGGAACACTTAGATGCTATAGTAATAACAAAGACATAAAGGTCACAACATAATCACTTCTTCACTCTAGCTTCAGAACAGAACTGAAATGTAATGAAATCAAACAAGGTATCAGCGCAGATGCTGAAAAAACCAAAAGCAACAAAAACCCCAAAACCAACCAACCAACCAACAAAGGAGGGCTGTGCAATAAACAGTGAATAACCATGTGACAACAGCTATAAGGTACGGGGACAAGAGGAACAAATTAAAGCTTCAAAGGGTATGTGAGATCCAAAGCTTCCTAACTGAATGTTTTATTTTGCAATTTTAATGTTGCTTTAACTTTTTCCAGTTAACATTTTTGTTCTCTTCTGCAACACCCATCTCTCACTGTTACTGAGCTGATACATAAAAAATTGGCCAAAATCTCAAACCATTAACTAAAAATTGAAGAAACTAAAAATAAGCAAATACAGCTTGTTATAACTCCAGAGCTCTGTGTTTTAGCCAGTCTCTAGAGGATCAAACAATGGAAGAATTCTGTCCTAATTACATACGTAAAGCACCTGAGCCTTGCTCCTCAACAAACAAGCCTCAAAATGAAGGAATGATGACTCCGTAAATAATCAGAGATGGACTAAACTATTTCAGAAGGGAAACTGTCAAACAGGCAGCACGCAGCAAGTCCAAAACAGGAATTCCTCCTTCATCTGTGAAGGTGCAGCAGAGGTCAGTATGTGACATGGAGCTGCAGAAGAGGTCACTGCTATTCTCGCCCCACCTTGCTTTGAAGAAAATCTCTTAATCTCTAAATAACAATTTGACAAGGAGTAAAATGAGAGAGTTCTTCAAAAACCTTAAAGGAAGAGGCCATGCCCAAGAAATGTAACCCACTGGCCCTCAACCAGCACATACCAGAGTGGGGTTCTCCACCACGTAGTTGATATCAGGTGCATTTTGCTGATCTTCTTGTGGATCTACGTCAATCTGCATCGGCTCTACTGCACCCTAGAATAGCAAAATGAGGTCAAAAGTAGCTTATTTCATTTGAGCATGAAACAACTATGTGAATCGATCTATTAAGGACTTGCTTAAATATGCATTCAATTTTAAAAATGAAAAAACACTCCTCAGTCTTTAGACATGTTTAGGATTTTTCTCTAGCAACACCACTACTCTGCATGATGTTTTGTCTAACACAAGCAGCACTAAGGCTCAGCATTCACAGAGAGTGTTTTATTTTGTCTGGTAAACCATCAAAGAAGAAAGTGAAGGGGGTCAATAAGCCTGATTCTAGAAAGTATCTCAGGCATGCATGCTCAATTCCAAATGACATTCCATTTCTCTTCCTTGAGCTAGAGCAGGCATTGACACTGAGCTCGAGAAGCTCCAAAACTCAAAAAGTACCCAAAAAACTCACCAGGACCTTTCAAAGATGCTTTAATGCTTAAAAGTAATATTGGGGGGGGGGGGGACGACGGACGGACGACAACGGACGACAACTGTTACACTTTTAAAAGTATTAAAAAATGTAAAGAACAACGCAGAATGGCAATTCCATAGTTTCTAACAAATACTGGGGAAAAATTTATGTGCACTGCAAAAATTTACCATCAGTTGAACTATCCTAGTTATCCGAGTCCAACTGTTTAGGTAGATTCTCTTTTGCAGGAACAACAGAATTTTATTCTCCCAGTATACCTTGCACTGCTTTGAACCACACGAGGAACACACCACTACAATGACCTCAGCACAACTGCATCAATGCAACGCCTGTGCGTGTTCCCATTTAAAACCAATTTACTATGCAGTCCCACAAGTAAAACTGGTATGCTATCACAAAATTCTTTTCCTCCTCCTAGTCGAAAGCATGCTGAACATTCACCCTAGGTATTACTGATTTAAACTCGGGAAAACCAAGCTGAATATCTTCTTATAAAATGCTGAATATGTGCAGATGTTACCATAAGCAACACCTGATTTGGGGTAAATTCCATGAGTGGATCTTAGAAAGGACAAAAATGCCAACCACCTTGCCCCCCCCCCAATTAATTCCATGTTTTTATTGATTTTTCTGTCTGTTAAGAAATCAAAGAGGGGAGGGTGGGGGGTGGGTTGGTGTTTTTTGTTGAGGAATAGGGTAGATCTGCTTTTCTTAATTCTAAAAATTGATGCATCTTGTATTCACCCACAGCCTGTTTATTCTTTCACGGACTGGTACATATCAAATACGTACATATCTCAACCCTGACATGAAATCTCCCAAAATCTGAAGTAAAAGCAAGTAAAGCATATAAAAGTTCGTTTCCTAGTTTGTTAGTGTCCACATGAAGGAAAGTGAGGGAGGGCACAAAGGACTCTTGATTGTCCAGATCACCTCTCAGGAAAACTGTGCATAAAAACACTGAAGTGACCATATATAGAGACCATTACTTTCTCCGTTTTTATCTACCTTATCTCTTTTCTTGTATCACAAACACTAAGTGTCAGGGTTGCATTTTTTAGGCTGTGTTTGCCTACCATACCAAAAACCCGATATGGACTCTGTCAAAATCAGCATTACAGAAACGAAGAGTAACTCCAGCTGGTGGAGCAGAATGATCCGTGTCCTGCTACACTGGCAGGCAGCGCTCTGCACCTCCCTCTTAACTCCCAGACAAGGAAAAGCACAAGTGAGCTGGAAGTCCCACTGGGAGACACAGACTCAAACATTTTGAAGCTAACTCTATTTTGGAAGGAAGACACAAGGCTTAATTAAGAACTACTCACAAAGCAAATAAAATAACACTCTCTCCCCAAGATTTCCCAAGCCCAGAAGGGCACCCTGTTGGAAGGTACCTCCTAAGGCCTCCTACAAGCTGAGCAGCAGACACTCGAGCCGAAGCCTCCTGCTCTACGCGGGAGGGGGCCCGGTACAGACCTGTCACCGATGGAGCAGCTGAGCCGGATGCTGAAGTATCCCTCACCCTGTCCCAACTCTCCGCACCCCCGGTCCCTGACAGAAAACTCGCTGGCTGCTGAAGGGCAGAAAGACAACTAACCCGCAAAGGGATCCCCTGTGCGTTACTGAGCGGCCAGGCTCGCTACACCGACCCGCTCCAGGCTCCTGCGGCGTTCCCCGGCACCGCAGCCGCTCGGTCCCTCTCCATCCGCCACCTCGCTGCACCCCCGTCCGCTGCCCAAGCCCTACCTACGGCGCGTACACGCGAAAATCGAGCAAAGGGCCCGCTGCGGCTGCCGGAGGACGCTCGGCGAGGCGCTGCCCCTCGCGAACGGCGACGGAAGCGACACTGGCGGGCCCGGCGGAAGGGCGAGCGAGGGCCCCGGGACGGCCGAGAGCGGCTCCGGAGGGGAAGGCCGCACCGCGCCACCCGGAGGCGGCGGCCGGGCAGGGCCGCGCCGGGCCGCGCCGCCGGACACCGCGCGGGAGGGACGCCCAGCGCGGCCGCGGCGGCCCCGGGGGGCAGGGGGCTCCCGGGGGCGGCGGCCCCGTACCTGCAAGTTAAAGACCTGGACGGGCAGCGGCATCCTTCCCCGCGCGGCCGCCACTTCCGGCCGACCCCCCCGCCGCGCCCGCCGCCGCCGCCGCTGCTTCCGCTTCCGGGTCGCGCGGCGCCGCCAGACCGCATCCGACAGGTGAAGCCCTTAAAGGGGCCGCGGCCCGTCTCGCCTCTCCCGCCGGCGCACCGGGCGGCGGCGCGGGCGGGGCGGGATCGCGCGGGGCTCTCGTCGCTCGCGGGGCCTGGCCGCGCTCGCCAGGCTCGGGGCGGCCTTTCCCCCCCGCCGCGGGTCGGCGCGGCCTGGGGTGCCCGGGCGCTCCCCCTCCGCCGGCCGCGGGGCGTTGGGGCGGGCGGCCCCGCCGAGCTCCCGCGGCCGCCGCCCGCCCGCGGGGCCATGAGGCGGCGGCGCAGCGCGGCGCGGGCCCGCGGGGCTGCAGCATGAGCGGCTCCTGCCTGGGGCTGCGCAAGGCCTGCTTCCTGCTGTCCCTCAGCGCCGCCGCCCTCCTCCTCCTCCTGCTGCCGCGGGGGCAGCCCCCCTCCGCGCCCCGCCGTCGCCCGCCGCCCGCCGCCGGGCCTAGCGGGCCCCCGCCGCAGCGGGCGGGCCCCGGGGGCAGCGGCGCGCCCGGCGGGCGGGCGGGCTCTCGGGGGGAGCCGGGCGGCGGGCCGGGGGCCGGGGCGGCCGGGCGGGGCGGAGGAGGCCTCGCCGGCAGCCCGCAGCCGGCGCGGAAGGGCCGCCCGGGGCCCGCGGCGGGCTCGGCCCGGGAGAGCCTGGAGCTGAAGGACATCTTCATCGCGGTGAAGACCACGAGGAAGTACCACAGGAGCCGGCTGGACTTGCTCCTCCAGACCTGGATCTCGCAGGCGAGGGGGCAGGTGAGGCTGGGCCGGTGCTTTCTCACGGAGGTTTCTCTTGCGCGCGTTAAAAACGTCTTTGCTCGTGAGGCTGCGGAAGGTCCCTCACCGAAACGGCTCGCCTGAGCCTCCCTCCAGCAGCGCTCCGTGTTGATGAAGCTCGTTACTTGCAATCTGGGATTGGTGGCCCAAGCCAAAACAGTTTAACTTGGTGTGACTGTGGAAAACACCCCCGGACAGTGACGGATCCCTAGTGCTGATGTATCTAAGCTGGTACCTTGGGCTAAGTAGTTCAGCGACTTAGGTTTTTCCTTAGAAAAACGTAGAATTTGTTCACGTGTTTGGGAATTTCAGTCCATTCGAGCATATTAACGCAATTTTGCCCAGCACTGGGACGTGTTACCACCTGGGACTTTCCACCTTGACTTTCCTTCTTTTGGCTTGCTTAAACAGCTGTGGGTGACTCCACACCAGAGAGAGCAGGTAAGTTGCAGAGGGAGGTGCCACCAAAAAAGACAGTCATTCCTATCTGGAAGCTTGGATGTCTGTACCAAGATGAGAGAACTCAAATCTTGGATGCTTTACTGAAATGAGACTCTTCTGGGTTACAATGGAAAAACTGACCAAGTAAGGCAAGGGCTGAAGCTGTTGGGGTTCTGTCCACCACCACTCCCCACCCCACTCCCAATGATTACTGAAGATAAACTAATAAGACAAAACATTCAGAATTTTGGCTGCAACTGAGCAAAGTTGAAATTAGTTTCTGAAATTCTCAAATGTGGACATGCCTTTTTTGTCTCCTACAGACGTTTATATTCACGGACTGGGAGGATCGGGAGCTACGCCTGAAAGCTGGTGAGCTGTGCGGCAGAGGTGCATGCTGTCTGTCACAACTGAGATTTGTTTCTGTCATACTTTCCGTAGAAGTCCTTATTTCATGCTGTACAAGCAATTAGGGAAGTTAAGGTAGAGAAAATGGGGAAAACTTCTCCTTTCACAGGAGAATATGCTGTTCCTACCTACCACCTGGACAAGGTGCCTGGAACTTTCTGAATACGGGGTTCACCTTTGCACCCGCTTCCTTCCTGTTAGTAAGCTGGAGTCTGTCTGGCTCAGAGTTATATTGGGTGTTTCCTTTGCCTGGAGCCTCACAGCACTATTTATACACCCTGCGCTCGCACGTTTCCATGTACTCTGCAGCTCACATGCCATCTGCATAACCCATGAGCCCTGCCGGCCCTGCAGCTTGCTCCATGTGTGCACCACATGCACTTCAGATGTGCAGTGCCACATGTGCACTTCTTTTGTAGTCTTTTTTGGACTGCACATGCTTCTCAAACCTGAAAGGGCTGATCTTTATTTTTCTAGGGGATCATATGATCAACACCAACTGTTCTGCTGTCCATACCCGGCAAGCTCTCTGCTGCAAGATGTCTGTGGAATATGATAAATTCCTGGAATCTGGGCAAAAGTAGGTGAAGCACATTGTTCTGATTGACTGTTTCTTCTAGTTCTGTGTTCACAGGGAACTTGAGTAACCTTCTCTGCTCCAGTAAGGAATGCAGTATTAGCTGAAAGATGGTGATGAGCACGGGGAAGGGAGCGCAGCATGAGGCAGTGTTTATGAACAAGCATCATCTGAAAGGTTGAAGGGATGATGCAGTAACTTTCTTATTTTGTTTTGTTTAAAGATGGTTTTGCCACGTGGATGATGACAACTATGTGAACCCCCGGACTCTTCTGCGTCTCTTATCCGCCTTCTCTCACAGCCAGGATGTCTACGTGGGACGACCGAGTCTGGACCATCCCATTGAAGCAGCCGACCACGTCCAGAGCGATGGATCAGTAAGCAAAACTCGGCAGTTAATCCGTCCTTCTAAGCTTTTAAAACCTTGGGAGTTCATAGGATGCCCCCATAAAAACAAGCCATTTAATCTGCAAGCAATGAACCTGGCACTGGTCATTTTCAGAGACAGGGTGCTGGGTTAAACAAACATTTGATCTGACCTCATATGCAAATACACAGTAGAGTTTGACTCCTGCATGGACCTCTGTTTCTCCTCCTTTACTCATATGTTGGTGATCTCCCTCACACTGGGGTGAGTAGGGCCTCCCCACCTCGACTGTTTCTTTTCCTTTAGTGTTTCTGGGGGCAGTGTTCCTTGTTTTAGGGTGTTGGAGTTTGGGTCGGTTTGTTTGCTTTGAGAGCAGCATCACATTGCCATCATCTTGAACCAACCTTGGATGGCAGCGGCTCTCTGGGTGTACAAGGTGTTTCCAGTACTGAGTGGTTACCAGGTTTCCAAGGAGTGGAAGCAAACAGCCTCAGTCACAGGATACATGTGCTGAAGGACGAGTCCTCACTAGGCGCCCGTACCAACAGGCCTAAAGATAAATCAGTCCACTGGCCAGAAAGTCAGTTACAAAGCAGCTTGTTAGGGAAGACTCTGCACAACAAAACAGTGTCCTTGGACATGGAGCCAAGGGACTGATGGACCACCTTTGACTTCCTCAGGAACACTGGGGTGGCTCTGACCCTTGGCTAGAATGACCAGGGGACAGATGGAACCAGGTGGGAGTGGGACTATAGTTTCCCATTTCATGTGTGCTACCTCAGTTCTGCTAACTTGGTGGTTCACCTGCTGTCAGTTCCAGGATAGTTTCATTTGAGAGAACAGCTAGCTGGGCTTTCAGCAGCCTAAAGAAGTAGGAATTAATCTGTAGTCCTGTTCTGACCCAAGTGCAGTATGTGATACCTGACAGAAACTTTAGTTCCCTTTCCTGCCCAGCCACACGGGAAAAACTGATTATCAGTAACTACTGTGTGTTTTTCTTGTTGCTCCTTAGAAGACAACCGTGAAATTCTGGTTTGCCACAGGTGGAGCAGGGTTCTGTATCAGCAGAGGTCTTGCCCTGAAGATGAGTCCCTGGGCCAGGTAAACACTGCCCCTAGCTGAGCTCCATCAGTATATGTTTGGTAGGTTTTAAAGCATATTTCGTCTTGTCTCCTGTGCTCTGTCTGGCAGCCTGGGTAATTTCATCAGTACTGCAGAAAGAGTGCGTCTCCCTGACGACTGCACTATTGGCTACATCATTGAAGGGCTGCTGGAGGTGAAGCTGCTGCACAGCCCACTGTTCCATTCCCATCTGGAAAATCTGCAGAGGCTACAAGGCGAGTCTGTTCTGCAGCAGGTAGGGTTAAGCCTCATGTCCTGTTCTTATAATTGCACCTCAGCTGATCGGAAAGAATATTCTCCATAGACTTAGTGCTCTTCAGTGAAGAAAGATTTCTACTGGCTCACTCAGCGCTGTATCCTGTCAGATTCCTTTATTTAGGTAAAAAGCACACTTTCACCCTAGCCAGTTAGGACATGTAGCTGTCCCCTCCTTTGGGGACACATTCTGCTATGTTAAGCCTAAATATGATGTTCCCCATCTCCTTCTAATGTCTGGCTTTCCATGAGTAACAGTAGCAGCAAGTGTAGAAGGAGGCAATATTTAGTTTGCCTGCCATGTAAGAAAGTATTTCTGTCTTGGCCTGACAAAGTCTGAGTCTTAATTCACGCTGTTCAAAGACTAGTGTCACAGCTATAGTAAGTACCTCTTCAATAACTAAGGCATAGTTAAATTTTTTTTAAATGATCAAACATTTAAATAACAAGTTATTTAAGAATAACTTGTCTGAATCTCAAGAAACTTAACGTTTTGTAGGAAAAATCATGTCATTTTTAATTGCTGGGAAACCTCTTTGCTCGTGGGCAGCAGATGGAGCCATAGGGCTACCCAGAAGCTTTGTCTGCCTCTTGCTGTTTGGTACCATGAAAAAAAGTGGGAGTGTGGTTTTACCCCTACAAATTGCTTGGTTATATTTTCCTGGCAATTGTATTAGGCACAGAAATGTACACTTGGGGCCAAATTCCAGCGTGATGTAATCTCCTTCATGTTAGTGAATTTAACTGTAGGCTGAATACGGCCTTTTGTTGGCGACCATTGTTTCCCTGAGACTGTCACAGATAACCCAAAGTCCAGAAAGTCCAGGAAATCTACAGTTAGAAAGAAAATATAAGTCACCTTGTACCTGGCACCTGAAAATTTCTTAATACAATATTTGTGTGCAAGAATAGCACTGAACAGGAGTTCCAGAGATCTAAATCTTGTTGCCAGGTTTGTCATGTGGCAGTCCTCTTCATGCCATTTAACATCCAAATGGTTCTGTTTTCCCTCTGTGCTAAGAGAGACCATCGCAGACTTCAGGCAGTGTCGGCTCAGGATTAACGTAGGTTATGACATTAGCAGGATTAATGCCCTTACAAAGCTGACAGCTGTAACTCACGTTGTCCCTCAGGGCAGTCACCTCTCGGGTCCTTTGTTGCCTCTAGATGAGCAGTGGTGTGGCTGATGGCCGTCAGTGCCAGCGTTGCTTATGTCAGAACTAACCCCTGTTTCTCAAATGTCATCCACCATTTGCAGTCAGATTAGACAGCATCCTAGGAGTCTTTCTTCATACCTCATTAATAATCCTACTATCCCCATTCTTTTTTTCTGCACTAGTGTTACAATTTCTGAATATTTATTTGCTTTTACAGGTAACCCTAAGTTATGGGGACCCTGAGAACAAACACAATGTTGTGAGTGTGGGAGGAGTGTTTGGCCTTCAGCAAGATCCAACCCGGTGAGTGTCCACTTCCAAAACAAGATCTCCCTGCCCTGTTTGTGTTTATCAACTGTAAGATGATCAAACCCTCTAATGGGGTTATTTTCTCATGTCAGCTCTTGTCACTGTGCCAAAGGCAGGCAGACCCAGCCTCTCTGCTCTATTAGGCTGCTGCACATTCAATGCTAGTACATTCCTTATACGGAGAATTCCAATCTAATACTTTCTTCTTTTTTTTTTTCTTCATAGATTTAAATCTGTCCATTGTCTGCTCTACCCTGACACTATTTGGTGCCCTGCTAAGAAGATGTCATAATTCTTGACCAGTTGTTGTCATCTGTGTCTTACCTAGTTTGCATAAGACAGGAATGGTGGTGGACTTCTTGGTGTTTTTTTTTTTTAATTCTTCTTCTGGGAGACAGCCAGAGGTGTCTGCAAAGGAGGTAGACAGACTCTATTTACAAAAGCAAGGAGGTGTGGTTTGTTCAGCTGCAGCCTGGGACATTCCAAGAAGAATCCTTGTTCTTTTGTCCCCTGGCTCTTTGTATAATGACTACGGTCATATGTGTACAGGCCACTTTAGACTTTTGTCATGTGAATCTGTCCTTGGACACATCCTAGGTGAACGAGTACTTGGAATGGCAGCGTTCCTACTACTGCTGGGGGCTTCTAGAGCCATCGCCTTGAAGCTGGAGTGCTATAGCAGACTGTAGTCCCCATGGTGACAAGAGAGGGGAAGTTTTCACTTGTCTGTCTTGGGAACAGAATTATTTAAGAGCTTCTGTGGTCTGCTGTATTAAAACTCCAGCTGTGGGCCAGAACAGGATCTGTTCATAAACAGCAGAAATCCTGGAATTGCTAGGGTGATTGTCATGGGAAACCCCTGTGTCCTTACGAGTAAGCTTACTGGGCACTGGGTAAGAGCTGCTCACCGTGCGCGTCCTCCCCTGTGGTCCCTGTGTGCCTCCCGTGGAGGCGAGTGCCAGCCTTGGCTCTTACCAGCTGAACTGCAGTGGTGGCTGGTGAGGGTGGTGGTCTGCCAGGTCCACGACTGTTTCCTTGACAGTTGATACCGAAGAAATATTTGCCAGACGAGATGGCAATCGCTTCTGCTGCTTTGCCCACAGCAGACTGGATGAGCTCGAGCGTGCTCGCTGGCTGATGAAACGTGCCCTGTTTCTGCAGCTGTGCTGTATCTCTTGCTGTCTGTGAGGGAGGAGGAGTGCCAGATAGCCGTAATGCCCCGAGGAAGGTTGTGATGGTATCGTGTGAGGACCTTTAATTGTATGACTGTGGTTACTCCACTTCGGGTTCTTCAGATAATCTTTTGATTACCTTAAAGTCTAGATCAGTGTTTCTTTTTACTCTGCTTCTTAATGTTTCAATAAATAGTTCAGGCAGTCACTGAAAGGAGACTGCACACTCGCACAAGGGCAGAAGTTCAGTGCTGTAGCAGTATCGCCTGCTGCTGCTTTTTAAATAAAGTAAGCTTAATTTTGGAAATGGAAGAAAGGGGGCTCCAGACTTCTGTTAGCCCAAACTCTGGCCATGTGCAATTCCTACCTGACATGAAGAACAGCATAAAAAATGACTTTGCAAAACCACTGTTTACTCGCACAAACTCTTTATAAAATACTTGCTGGTTTAGTGCTAGAGTCTGAGGCTGAATTAAGGGGAGAATAATAGAATGACATTGCATAACCTGGAACTATGATTAATGACTAGAATGAGGACCTAGCAAAAGTTTCAGATTTCTGAACAGCTGTAATGAGCTGTACTGTGGACTTCAGCTAGTTGCTTAACTTCCTGCCATTTGAGAGGTGGTGCAAGGTAGGCAAATGCCTGCAGTGTATTCAGGTGTGAAACTGAGCAGAGGTGTCGCCTCCTGGAGTACGCTGCTCCCTGCACTCTAGTTTTAACACAAACCTTTCAGCATTTACCTGGGTACACTGTCCTCTCTGCGTGGTTTTAGTTAATTCCACTGAGGAGCAAACAAGCTGACTGCTACTTGCTACAGTCCTGCAGCTCATTCTTGAGTGTCTCCTTTCCTTCATGTCTGCTGAGGTGACCAGGAGGTGCGGCAGGGAAAGTGCTGCAGGGAGCTGGATCAAAGTCCAGCCGGCACAGTGGCTGTTCTGAAACAGGTACCACTGACGGCCTGTTACAGAGAACAGGAGGACTTGTGGAGTAGTAGGTTGTGGTGTGGTCTACCTCTTCATTAGGTCTTCTGCTCACTAGTACTGAGGTGTCCTATAGTTTAATGATTTGTCATTAAAAGCTCAGGAGATTCCTGGTATCTATATAAATACTTTTTAACGCTTGTTAGGTTCTTTTTTCAACCTCCTGTAGCAGTAAGCTGTGAAGCTTCCTGAGATCTTGATGAGATTTTGTCTTCAAACACTGATTCTGAACTCTTCTGTTGGAGCTCTTCTTCCTCTTCCACTGGTAGCAGCCTCTTGTTAAGATACCACAGACAGCAGGGACTGGGCAGTGATTATGTGGCAAACTGCAGTTCAAAAATGACAACAGATGATACGGATGGCAGCAAAACTGAGTAGCAGATGTTTCACACTAGTCACCCTAAGCTAGGTGTGCTGAAGGGGCAGCATGCTCTGAGCTGGTAGGGTGTTTATTAAACTGAAAAAGGACCACATTCTGCTGCGTGGCAATACAGAACTGTTCAGTCTGTTCAAGCTTTTTTTAAGGTTTCTGGCGTTGACAATACAGTAGCTATGTGGATATATCAGGATGCAGCTTTTTTACTCAAACTACTGTCTCATACATAGAAGTGGTTCTACAAAATAAATATTTAAATATGTCAGAGGCTGGGTTTTGTCATGTTCCTTGACACACCTCTACACCAAAAATGGGCCATAAACCCTGTAATCTACAGCCTCCTGTCCTGTGATGCCAAATGGCCAAAAAGCAGGTGAGTTAGAGGACTCGGATGTGCAGAGTAACAAATACGGATGAGAAAAATCCTTGCAGATGATGATTAACAAAGTAAAAGAATTGGAATAAGTTAATTGTTGTAAACTTGTCTCAGCACTTGTTTCTTCACTTACTAAAAGGGCCACAGGAGCTCTTAAGAGTCCTCAGAAAGCACCACCTGACTGGGGCAGCGCTACAGGCCTGTGAAGGGGGTATGTAACCGTCTGCCCTCGCTGCTCTGCCGGTGCCAGCTCTGCCCGGCAGGGTTGGAGCTGCTGTGCTGCCTGGTGCAGGTGACCAGTGACCGCTTCCCTGGCTCTCGCCAGCTGCTCTGTCGCACCTTCCAGACGCTGCTGCTGTCACACAGGTGCTGCATGAGACGTCCTGCGAGCCGCGGGCAAGCAGAGCCCGTGTCCTTGCAGCTGATTTTCTAGGCAATGACTTAGGCTGGGGCTGCCTACAAACCTCAGCAGCAGCTTCAAGCGGGCGGAGAAGGTCGGTCTTTTCATCGTCTGGTAAAAAGCCCGTTTTTCTGTGGTCTCTCATTGTGATAATTTAGTGAAAATCAGAGCCAAGAAAATTAATCTCTGCGTGCCCGTCTTGTGCTGCGTGAGTCCAGAAAGGGGTTCTGGCCGCGTCCTCTCGGGGGATCCAGGGGCTGCAGCCGCCCGGGCCCGCATCCTGCCCCCCGCCCCCCCCCCCCCCCCCCCCCAGGCAGCCCGGCAGCTGCCTGGCGGGCAGCGGGGCCCGGGGCTGCCCCGCCGGGCCTCCGCCCCCCGGGAGTGCCCGCTGCCCGCGCCGGGGCCCCGCCCAGGCCGCAGCCTGCCCCCAGCATGGAGCCGGAGCCCAGCTTCCGCGGCCGCCGGGCGCTGGTGACTGGAGCCGGCAAAGGTGTCGGGGCCTGGGGCCGGGCCGGGGCCTGGGGTCGGGGCCCTGGGGCCGGGGCCGGGCCGGGCCGGGTGTGACGCCGCCTCCCCGCAGGGATCGGTCGCGCCGTGGCCGTGGCGCTGAGCAAGGCCGGAGCCCGCGTGACCGCGCTGAGCCGCACCGCGGCGGACCTGGAGAGCCTCGCGCGAGAGGTACCGCCGGGATCCCCCGGGACCCCCCCGGCCGCTCCCGCCCCGCTGACGGCCGCCGCCCCGCTGACGGCCGCCGCCCGCGCCGCAGTGCCCCGGCATCGAGCCGCTGTGCCTGGACCTGGCCGACTGGGAGGCGGCGGAGGCGGCGGTGGCGGCGGCGGGGCCCTTCGAGCTGCTGGTGAACAACGCGGCCGTGGCGGAGCTGGAGCCGTTCCTGGCGGTGACGCGGGCGGCCCTGGAGCGGTGAGTGCCCGGCGCTGCCCCCGGCCTCGGCGGAGCCGCCCGGGAAGGGGCTGGGGAGCGGCTGGCGCCCGGGGACAGGGACAGACGCGCTGCAGACGTGCCCGGGCCCCCCGCGGTCACTCCGTCTGCTCTGCCCCTCCCCGTGTTTTCGTACCGTACGGAACCGCCTTTCACCCTGCGAACGTCGGAAGGAAACCAGGTAAAGCCCTGGCGGTTCCACAGTTACTGAGTAGCCAGAACCGCACTCTCATCTCCTGCACGGTGGTTGTGCACCCACCCACCCTCCAGCCGGCGAGGTACGGAGAGGAGAGGAGAGGAGAGGAGGAGGAGGAGGAGGAAGAGGAGAGGCCTTCGCTCTTAGCCAGAGCTCCCAGTCTCTGCTCAGTTGAAGGGCAGTTGTCGGTAAGACAGTTCAGATATAAAGAAGACAAAGCCAGGTAAGGGAGTATGAAAACGTCACAGTGGAAAATGAAATTTGCTTACTGCAGTAACATGACAACTTTTTCTCTCAAAAATCCATAGTTCCTGTTGGGGGTAAGCTTTGGGATACAGGATATGGTGAGGAGAAGATGGGCCGTGCTTTGTCCCTACATTAAGAATGGCTCTTGTGGGTTTGTAATGAAGGATTTCTGACTAGAATATAAAATGTATGGATTCTACCATGACCGTTCTGCAGAACTAGCAGGTAAAAACCTGACCAAGGAAGGCCTGTGTGGCAAATAGAAGAAAAGCTGCTTCTACTTATCTTGTAGCAGATTTGCAATTGTAAAGCCGTGTGAAGGGTTCGATTCACCTGAGTGGTCGCTGGCTGAGGGCCAGGGCTCACTGTTTAAGCTTTAGAAGAACTACGTTACTCTGCTAAGGAACAGGGTCCTGCTGGAAATGCAACGCTGCACGAGTGCACCTCCCCCTGCACACCAAATAGTTCACATCCAGTGAACGGTTTCTTGCTGAAACATGCCTAAACGCTGCCCTAGTCAGGCAGCTCGGCACCTCCGAGTTCTAGAGTAGCACCGGTGTTTGAGATACCAGCAGCACTTGCCCTGTGCTGCCTCCCAAAGCAACTCAACTCCTCTCTGGCCTGGGCTGCAACCACTCTGTAACTTTTAAATTTGATTTATTTGTAGGTCTTTTGATGTGAATCTTCACGCTGTGCTTCATGTTTCCCAGGTGAGGAAGAATTGTCCCTGCAGTCGTCTCCCTGAGTAGCAGTAACTAAGTTGTCCCGCACAGCAGAGATAAGTGTCCCCTGTGGGGGCTAAAGGGACCGTGATCTGAAGTTCACCGGACAACTTGCGTGCGCAGCCCCTTCCCTCCCTTGCTCTGACTCTAAGTGGGAGGCAGTGAGCACTGACTTCCTGCGGCTGTTTTTGCTCTTCTGGCTACTGTAATAGCCCAGCAAGATTCCTACTGAATGAAATACTGATTTATCCTGTTACAATTCTGGCATCCCTTTTTTTTTTTTCATTTCTCCCCCCTCCCAGATTGTTGCTCGGCAGATGATTGCCCAGGGGGTGCCAGGTGCCATTGTCAACGTCTCGAGCCAGGCGTCTCAGCGCGCTCTGCGGGATCACGCTGTTTACTGTGAGTAGCTTTAGCAGTGCCCCCTCTCTTTTGACTAGCTGGAGACCCACAGCCACCGAGCTGCTGGTTGCCATTTCTGGGCAGTGAAATACTTCTTTGTGTTCACGACCAAGTGCTGTGCACCTAAATGCCTCCTGTTCTCCCCTTCTCCTGAAGGTTCCACAAAAAGTGCTTTAGATATGCTGAGCAAGGTAATGGCATTGGAACTGGGACCCCACAAGGTAGGTCAGAGTCTTTCTGAGAGAAGGGAAAGTGCTAAAGCTGAACCTGAGCACTTCCTCTCAGAGCAGTCTGCTTAGATTGTTTGTTGCTCTTGGTCCCAGATTAGGGTGAACACTGTGAACCCCACAGTGGTTATGACTGATATGGGGAGAATTAACTGGAGCGACTCTCAGAAATCTGCTGCCATGATTAATCGGATCCCGCTGGGGAAGTTTGCAGGTCAGTGGTGTAGATTCGTTGCCAGGCTGGGCTCTTTTGGGCAAAGTCGCAACTCTGCTGAGGGGCTGTGGCTGAATCCCTGAAGCATTTCACGAGGACAGGGCGAGAATCAACCTTATCTCCCCTCTTCTACAGCCTCCTCCACTTGGGACAAGCAAAATGCCCTTACTCTGTTGTTATGAACGTGAGCGGGAGGGGCGCAGGGTGCTTGCTGGGCACCCAGTACCATTTGGTCACAAGGGCTTTGTGATCCCCGGCTCTCAGCCACGCTGTCCTCTGCCCTGCATTGAGCACCGTTTGGGGGTGGAGGTGTTTCCCTGCTCCCGCTACAGGTGGAGGCCAAAGGCATACCTCTTGGGGTGCTTGCTTTTCTAGCACAATTTGAGGGGTGCATCGGATGTTCTCTGTGTTTGATTCCAGAGGTGGATGATGTGGTGAACAGCATCCTCTTCCTGCTGAGTGACAAGAGTGCTATGACAACTGGCAGCTCACTGGTGGTTGATGGGGGATTTCTTGTTTCCTAAGATGACACCTGCACTTCACACCTGGCCTTAACTTTCACACTAGTACTGCATAGATGTAAACTGGATAGAAAACAATGACACAGACCCAGTCTTGCTGGAGAAGAGGGGCAGCAGGGCTGGAACCTGTATGAGAAGTGAGGCAGAAAATTACCTTTAGAAGCTGCTATATAATAAAGCTCACATACACCGTCATGGAGAATGTTTATTGCACCAAATAAGGTTTTATCTTGTCACTCTACATGATGATTAGAAATTGGACCTGTCTTTCTTCCAACCCTATTCCCCCCTCACAACCCTTCAGAAGCTCTCCCTGTTCCTTCCAAATCCATAGAGCCCGCCTGCACTTTCAGTGGGAAGGGAAAGAAGAAGTTAGCAGACTCCTCATTGCTTCCTTTGCTGTCTTTAGTAGAAAAAAACAAAACAGAGGCAACAACCACAGCCCTGCTCTGCAGAGACTGGATCTGGGGGGGAGGCCCTGCTAAAGACCGATGGGGGGGAGCAGCACCACGCTGTCCTATGGTGTGCACACACGAAAAGGCAAATACATCGATTGCACAGAGCTGTTTCACTCACTGAGTTTGGCTCGTACCCAATAAAGCACCTAATGATTAGTTTTTCAGCTTTGTATCTTTTACCTTGCCCCCTTCTGGGGCTGGTTGTGATTTCTGTAACAGTCTCAGGCACATATCAGCTAGAGCACCAGTTTGTTAACTTAGCCACGTTGGCTGGGCAAGGAGACCCTACCGCTGTCCCGGCTGCTCTTGCCCTTCAGCGCCGTTCGTATCGGCTCCCTCCCCGCTCCCACAAGGGCCTTCGCCGCCTGTTCCACCTGCAGGTTGAAACCAGGGCTTCCCAGGACAGGATGGATGTCTCGGCCCTTTCCAGCTGGGAGTTCAGGAGAGCCAGAACAGCCCGTTGCCCCAAGGCGCTGCCTTGCCTTCCCCATTGTACCTCCCCTGGGGGCTGTACAGCCCCCAGCTGGTCTCCTGCCCCCGCTGCCCCTTCACATCAACACTGACGTTAAATCAAAGAGACATTTAAAAAACACTGACTTCGTACATGATGAAGGGCCCTACACATCCCAGCCCCCTCCGGAAACACCCAGCTAATATGCAATCTGTCAGAGGACGACAACATGCTGAGCCAGCACCTAGGCCACAGCCCTCAAAACACGGTGCACTTTTTGCCGGGCTTCTTCACGGGTGGCGGGCAGAGCACAGCCCGGATGGCTTCATCAAACACCGTCTTCAAGCCCCGCTGCGTCAGGGCAGAGCACTCGAGGTACTTTACCGACCCTAGGGGAAAGAGAGCTCCGGCTCAACCACTCCAGTCCCACCAGGACGTACTGCCCTCGCCCACTCCAAAATAAAAAGCTCGGTGCCGCGGAGATCTGCCAGCACTGAGACTCACCAATCTCCCGAGCCATGGCCAAACCTTGGGGGTAGGTGATGGGGGCCAGTTTCTTATCACGTAACCTTTCAATGGTGTCCTTGTCATCCCTCAAGTCCAGCTTGGTGCCCACCAGGATGATGGGTGTATTTGGGCAATGGTGTCGGACCTCGGGGTACCACTGAAACGGAGAGGCATGGTAAGAAAAGTAGCTCTAGCAGTAGATGTAACCATGAGGATGCATTTACTATTGGGAAGAAGGTTTTTACTACTATCTGACACGGTGGCAACACCTGAACAGGATACTTCTGCCTACAGTTCTGGGTGTGCTCTGCAGAAAGAGATTGCTGCAGATGTAATACTGAAGGCACTGAGACATGGAATCGTGACAGACAGTGCCAGCCAACTCTGCACACGGGGCTTCCCTTAACTGCATTTTAGCTTCTAGGACAGCCCTTCTTTAAGATGCAGATTCAAAAAGGCAAAAACTTAGCCAAAGAAGTAACAAATAAAAAGTAGGCCACTCGTAAAACCTGAAGACTATGACCTTCCCTTATCAAAACATGACTGCTTGAAATTTGGGGCTTGTAGGTGTGGTGCTGGGTGAGGCAGGGGACTTCCCTGGTTCCTCCCTTCCACTGTTTCACCCAGAAGGAGAATACTTTACCTTGGCTCTGACATTCTCAAAGGAGGCTGGACTCACAAGGGAGAAGCAGATCAAGAAAACATCCTGTGCAGAAAAAAGAGGGTCAGCCATGTAGAAAGATACAGCTAGAGATAATGGAGGGAGGGTGGAGAGGGAGCCTTACAGAGGACAACCTCCTCCCACCCATTAAGGGTGTTAAACTAATTCAGAGAGGGAAGGAACGGACTTTGCATGTATGACTTCATCTTCTTTTACAATAACAGGCTCTGCACGTCAAGAGCCTGTGGCTACAAATACCTTAACAGTGCTATGGGCTTCACCCCTGGTTGGGCCATGTAGGAACTGCTGCAGCCAGGGAAACACAACCAGTGCGGCCCGACAGGGAGCTGTGTCACCCAGAGAGCCCGGAGGCGCAGAACGTGGCTCAGCCGCAGAGCAGCCCACACCACTCCTTCCACTTGAGCCTCCCTACGGCCCGCGTAGCTGTTCAAACACCACTGCAAAGCAGGGACTAGAACAGGACAACCTCTTGGGAGGAATTCAGCTGCGATACTTCAACCAGCCAGAGTTATGGCTGCAGCTGCAGGAACTCAGACTTTCCTCGACGGAGAGGAGCCTGGCTGTCCTTGGGAGCCTCCCTGTCTCCAAGAGGGACCAGTTACAGGCCAGCCCAAGCCCAGCACTCACCGTCTGTGGATAGGAAAGAGGCCGCAGTCGGTCATAATCCTCTTGCCCAGCAGTATCCCAGAGGCCTAGGTTCACCGGCTTTCCATCTACCATGACATTGGCAGAGTAGTTATCAAACCTGCCGAGGAAGAGTCCCCATCAGTGACAACCTTGCTGTGACCCACCCATCTCTCTACACGAAATCCAAGGGGGCAGCGACAGCTCCCATGGGGACAGTCTGCCCCCCTCACATACACAGCCGTACCACCGCGTCTTCCTCGCACGTGACGGTCACAGCCTGAGCTGGGCAGCCTTCTCCTCACCTACAAACCCAACTTTTACACACATGTGCGTACAGAGCACTACTCACACAGTGGGGATGTATTCTCCAGGAAAGGCATTTGTGGTGTAACTGATCAGCAAGCAGGTCTTCCCTACAGCTCTGCAGGGGATAAGAGTGACAAGCATAAGGAAGGGCACAGCAGGAAGCAGGGAGGCAGTAAAACTCACCCTTCCCCCACCCAAAAAAGAGGTTAAGTAAAAAGTTACCATGTGAGAAAACAAACCTGTAGCAGGCTGGAATTCTCTAGCTGTCAGGGAACAGGCCTGAACTCACAATGTGCACCTTGCCTGAGCTCCCACTCCTTTTCCCCCCCATGCAGCCTCAGCAAAACACCAGGCAAAATATATTTGTTCCAGGAATCAAAAGAGAGGGAATAAATTAGGGTTCTGTGCTGGGCTGAACACATCCATAGTAAACTAGCAAAATGGGCTAAACAGTGAGGTGAAAAAATACGCAACAAGACAGAATTATTCAAGCTCCTCAAATACTGGATAATAAATACAGAATCTCCATAAATACAAAGGGGAAAAAATAAGTATCCATAAACAAAAATGAACTTTAAAGTTGACCACTGTCAGTTGGAGAGAGGTCAGTGCTGATCACTGAATGTATGGGCTCAGGGCTTTGCCTAGGGCAGGTGGGATGGGACAAGCCAGGGGTGGCAGCTGGCAGGGGCTGGGCCTGGCTGGCAGCAGGAACAGCACTTAGCCCTGCAGCACAAGGGGAAAGCTCAGTGACAGGAACAGAGGAGTACCAGGGGTGTGAACAGCCCATCTGGCACTGAGGAAGTTGTGAGCTGCAGGCAACCTTCCAGAGAAACAGATCGCAAGTGCCAGTGCCGGGGAAAGCTCTCCTTGGTGCCCGAGCGAAGCTGAACAGCCAGAGACGGGGATGCTCTACCCAATTCCGTAACTGGAATGACGTAAGGAAAGACTCAGGAGCAAGCAAGAGACCAAGGGGACCCCACGGTCCTGCACCAGGATGACACAGCACGCGAGAACCACGGCAGTCATCCACCCAGCTTCTCCCCCGATGCGGTCCCCTCTCCTGGAGAACAGGGGGTTGTGTAAGGAACCGCTACACTGACCAGCTGGCTCTGCTCCTGACCTGCGGCCTCTCTCCCACCCACCGAACAGGGAAGTCACGTAACTCACAAAACCACACATATCTGTGACCAAACTGGTTTGGCACCTGAGTTCATTTAGTCTCTGTACTGTCAATTTGGTCTTAAAGCAAAACCCTGGGCTGCAAACCTTCCGCTGAAGCCCGTTTCCAGCACGCTGTGCTCCCCCCTCCGCAGGGAGGCTGTGCTGTTCTGGTGGGTGGCTCTTTCTCTGCTCCCCTCGTTAGCCCCCACAGGTTAGAGCCTGGAGGGCCTTGCTCAAACGCGTATTTGAGGGGTGGCACTCACGGGAAGGTAGAAAGGCCAGTCCCTGCCTAAGACCAGTTCACATCTAGCTGTCTGTATCTCAGCTCTGTGCCTGCCGTGCTGACCAGAAAAGCAAACAGGAATTATGAGGAAAAATATGCAGGACAAGCTAGAAAAAGTTATGAAGCACCATAAATCTAAAACTGCGTGCCTGCGCCTTGTGTACAGACGCGTTCTCAGAAAAAGGCACGTAGGAAAAGCCTAAAGAAAAGCACAAGAAGGGTGACAAGAGGCACATGGTGACATCAGAAGCAGCAACGTATTTCACCTTGGAACACAAACAACAAAAGGCGGGATGAGAAAAACCTGCGAACACTCAGATTTTAGGGAGAACTCTGTGATGAATCAGGCTTGTACAATGAAAACCAGCGAAACGCAGGCACCTCATAAAATACCGGAGAGACGGATTCAAGGCCCGAGCGCAGCAGGAATCCGCTCCCCGGGCGGTGCAGCTCCAGTGCGAGACCGACCAGCGTCAAGGCCCGAGACCCAAGTTCACCAACTCCGGCGGAGCGGGACGCGCTGGGCCGGGCCGCGGCGGCCGCCGCTGCAGCGAGGCCCCGGCCTCCCGCCGGGAGACGGCAGCGCCCGCGCGGCCCCGGCGCCCTCCCCGGCGGGCGGGCCTGGGGCAGGGCCGCGGCCCGGGCCCCGGCTCCTCACCCGGCGGCCGCAGGCGCCGCCCGGCGCGTCCCTCTCGGGCGCCGCGGCCTCACGCCCGGGCGCGGGGCCAGGGCCGGCCGGGCCACCGCGGCCGCAGCCCCCCCGAGCCGCCCCCCGCGCCGCGCCGGGCCGCGCCTCCCGCCGGCGGAGCCGGGCTCCCCCGGGCCGCGGGGCGGGGCCGCGCCGGGCCCTTCCTCGCTCCCTGCCTTCCCCCGGCGCCGCCGCGCCCGGGCCCGCTTTGTGCGGGGCCGCCGGGGGCCGAGGCGCGGCCGGGGCAGCCCCGCCGCCTCCTGCCGCCGCCACTCACCCGTCGCCCACCACCACACACTTGATCGCCTGCATCTGCCCGCGATGGCGGCGCCGCCGCGACTCCGCCGCAGTGACAGCCCGCGGGGCGGGGCGGGGCCTGCGCGGGGCGGGACCGGGGGAGCCACGGCCCATCCCCGCGCTCCCGGGGCCGCCCCGGTCCCGCCCCGCGCAGCGCCCGCTGCCCCCGCGCGGCGGGACAGGCCGTGGCGCCGGGGGTCCCGCCGGGGGTCCCGCCCGCTCCAGGGCGAAGCTGCACAGACGCGCCACCCCCTTCTGCCCCGACCTGCGAGGAACGAGGCGCAGCAGCGAAAATCCTGCATGAGGGCGGCTTTGGACACCGCCCCCTCCGCCCCCGAGATCGCTCGGGCGGCGGCACCGGCTCCGCTCCTCCCTCACCGGCGCCCCGCAGCCACTGACCCCCTGGGTCTCACCCCGGGCTCGCTCCTCTCCCTGGGACCAGGTTCCCAGCTTTTACCGCGGTTCTGAGCCGACACCCCCAGCCACACTTCGCTCGCCCACCCATAACAGCCTTTTAGGGCCGGTAAAGTCCAGCAGCATCTTCGTGGCAGTAACGCAGCAGCGGTCAAACACCCAGCTGGTCCAGTGTTATGGCAAAATGCAAAAGCTCTTTATTAAAAGAAAAGAGCAAAACCAAATACAAAAAAAATCATGAACACAAACCAACCAGTCCACACAGCAAGTCTCTTCTTCCAGGTGCCCCCAGGCTCCCTAAGCGGAGGCTCTCACACCGCTGCCCTGACAGACTCAGACCCTCACATCCCTCCCCTTCCCTGTGCCACGACAGCACTTGGGGTGCCAGGAAAAGGAAGCACCTTCTCCCCTTTGTGCTCTGAGAATTTACTCTGCAGCAGCAACTCAGAAGCATCGCTCCTCCCCGGGGTAAGGCCCAGAACACAGCTCTTGGCTCCAGGACCCCGAGGAGCCAGCAGGACAGTTTTGCCCCTTGGCGTAGTGCAATGGAACCCTGTTGCATTTTGGCCACAAGAACTGCAGCCGCGGGCTGCAGCTCACAGTGAGGAAGCGCAGACACTGACCCCCGACACCCGCCTCTCCGTGCCAGGCGGTGTTGGAGAGCCTGGAGCCACGGCAAAGCCGAGCTGTCCCCAGGACAGGGACCGCCACTGCATAGCTGTCCCCTCGCACACCCGACCAGATGCAAGGAACACCCGTCGTCTGCCCATCGCTGCAGCCAGAGCCACGGCGCGGCAGGGTGACGAGCCAAGGTGAGACCACTCAGCCACTGCTTCCATCTGTATGCACTGGATACAAAAGCACAGGTAAGATCTGGTGTTTCCAGCAGCTTTGGGACCCCGTGAACAAAGTAAACAGTTCTCACCTACAGGAAACCGCCAACAGTGCTACCTGTCCTTCACCAGGTTTCACTGTGAACAGCCCCAGCACCCAAACAAATGCTCCAGAAGGACAGGGAACATACAGCCCGTGGTAACAGCACAGTGTACCGACAGACCGGCACTGTATAAAGGGACACAGAAACTACTTCAAATGCTGCAGCAGTGCAGGGGAAGGGCTCCACATCATGAACTCAGACCCACGAGCCTCTGTCCCAGCCCTGGGTGGTTCTTTCCTCCTTTATGCGGTTGTGAACAAGATTTCTGAAGAACAATTTTCTGTGTTTGCAACACTTCATGTCACCCCACTCTGACAGAACTGTCCCACTTAGAAAGAAGGGGCTGTACCTGAGCTGTTCACCCTTCTCCTGACAGCAGGTATCTGGATTCTTTAAGCCACGCTCTCATTTCCTAGAACTGTGGGTTCCCAAGGGGGAGCCCTGCACATATGCCATGATGGCATTCTGCAAGAAACTTGCCCGCTGGGCCTCTTCTTCCCTCATCCTGGAGATGTCAGCCTCTTTCACTCTCAGCTTCTCCAGCAGCATAGAGATTTCACCTTCTTTGTCCAGCAGTGCCTCACGGTGATTACTTGATAGGGCTGTGAAAGAAGAGCACCATTAGTAAAGAAAATGAGGGCGTCCCTAGAATAAACAGGAACAACACGTTATAGGCACAGCCAAAGGCAGGGGAAGCAGGACCATCAACAGGCACACAAGAGAAGCTGCGGGCAACAGCCTGAGAGGTTTTGCACAGATGAGATGTTACACCTCATTGTGCAGGAAATCCAAACATTTTGCTTGCTGTGCAGCTTTGGGTAGCTATGGGAGTCTTGGTCTCTCTAAAACGACAACAAGAATCCCTGCAAATACATCAGGACGGAGGGTACAACTCACGGTTGTACGCACAGGCAGGAAGCACTGTCGTCACCACCTGTAAGCGTAGCTCAGTTCCAGGCCCACTGTGGAGTAACTCAGCGTTACCCTTTGAGAAGATGAAAGGATCCATCACCTTTCAGCTGTCTCTCCAGAGCTGCAATCTTCTCTCTGAGCCCATCCTGTGCTGCACGTTCAGCCTGCAGGTGTCCAATCTGCTCCTGTAATTCCACCTTCACTTTATTCACCTCCATCACTTTCTCCTCTTCCTTACTGTTCAGGTCCTGACACACAAAGACAAATCCATGAATAACCAAACCACTTCAGCAACTTGTTCTGCCCCTGTGGTGACCGTAGCTCTGCTCCAGCCCAAGTTACCTGCTGAAGCTCCTCCAGGCGCCTTCTGAGCCCATCAGCCTGCAGGCTCAACTGACTGGCTTTGGCTTGGGCCTCAGCAACCATCTGTTTTTGCTTAAAGCAGCAGTTCTGAGCTTCGTCCCGTGACTCGGTCATCAGCCTCAGCTTCTCTTCTAGGTGTTCTAGTCGTTGCTGCTGTAAGACACAATGGAAAATAAAAAGACATCAGTCCCATTCCATCCCTGCTAAGGGATTCTCTCCTTTTTGTTCCCAACACAATGAACCCTTGGTTGAGTCAACGGGCACTCACGAACAAGCACAGGACTTTGCTGTAACAGATAGGGCACTTCTCCCCTGCGTTCAGGAGTGAATTTAAGCTGCTGTTGCCAGGGAAAACATTCTGGTGGAGATGCTGCAACGCCCAGCTCACTCGCTGAGAAAGAGAGACATGTCCCTGGTACAAGCACCAATGCCACTGCCAGCATTTACAGCTCATGCTCTATCTTCACTTCCTCCATATCCCAAACGGGTCCGAAACGCCGCTGCACGCAGCCGAGCAACCGCCGTGTCCCACCACAAACACACACGGCAGCTTTTATATGTCTGTAACTCAGTAAAGCATTTTCTTTTGTGTAAGTAAACATTCTAAGTTTTGGTGTATTTTCCTCGTCCCTTGTTCTCTTTCACAGGGTATTGACTTCATTGCTGTTTTCACAAAGTTCAACTCTACAGTGACTTTTTTTATCCAGCAGCAGTAGCCACCTGCAGAAATTCCTCTGAGTCCAGAGAAACAGGAGCAGCCCACGAAAGCTGCTGTTAAACAGAAGGATCAACATCTGGCTGTTAGCGTCAGAAGTTGGCCACTTAAATGAAATCCGCTACGACAATATCCAGATCAATCGTGTTCCTACTGGAAAGCACAGCGCAGGTGGGGATAGTGGTTACATTCTGGAGACAATTCAAAGCAGACTTTCAAGACTCCTTCCTCAAGACCATTCACAAGCCAGTGAAACCCAGAGCGGGGAGTTACGCAGCAGTTCCCGAGACAACAACATAGGCTAGGCAGCCAAACCCACTCCTTCCCACAGAGGCAGGGCCCACAGACAGGCCTTGTCCTTACCTCCTCCAACCGCGCCTGATTCCGGACTTTTATTAACTCCTCCTCTGCCTGGCCTCGCTCACTGAGTGCAGCTGCTTTGACTTGGCTCAGCTCCTGCCACAGAAACACCAAAGATAGTTCCAGACAGAGAAGCTGCATCACTGCAACGCTGATCAGAAAACATGAGCAGCTTCCAGTCGCAGGCTACAATGTCACACAGCTGTGTCTCACCCAGGGGCAGGGAAAACAAACCCAGATTACATATCTTCTCTCACCCCGAGATCATCATCTAAATTCAGTGAGAATTTCAGTTATATAAGGGCAAGTAATGGGTGAAGCTTCCCAAAGACAGGGGAATAGGAGAAGACAGCACTGGATCTAGCTGGGGGAGCAGGTAAGGAGAAATACACTGCACTACTTGGGACCACATGGGAAACCTGTGGAGTCAAATCCTGGGAAGAATCTAACCATGTTCCATGGAACCTTTACTTTTATCCAATCAGAATCTACAGGTTTCCCTTTGAAACCTTCTCCTTCCTTAGTCCAAAGCAGTAAAAATAATTTTAGCTGGTAAACTGCTGTTTTCTGTTCCTCCCTACAGCACCTGACAATCTTTACACAGGTCAGCAATGGAAGCCTCCGCGGAGCTCCCCTGGCCGCCATCTCCTGCCACCACGATCTGAGCATCCACCCTCACCTCCTCCAGAGCTGCCCTCACGGCCTCCAGCCGCTGGATCCTGTCCTGCATGGAACGTTCGCTGGCCTCCATGTGCTGCGTCATATGATCCACCTGCAGAGCAGCAGAAACCATTTCAGCAAGTCCCGGGAGCCACTCCTGTCTCCAGCAGCACGAGAAAGAGCATCCTCTCACTGACCCACCTACCACCAGAGAAAAACTCCTACCTCCCTCAGAGCTCCGCTAGGAAACTGTAATGGAGATAGAATCTGTCCTCTAGAAACTGGGAACTTTAGACAGGGATCCCTTCCAGGCCAAGATGAAAGATGCAGAGTCCAAGCTCTCATCTTCAAGTGGTATGAAACACCAGAGATTCATTTTCTAGTTGTCATGTGGCTAAAATCTTCCTGGCCTACATCTTCTTACGAGATTTCAAAATCTTCAGAGAAATCTACTGGTATAATTTTATTGTTGAGAGATTTCACACCTCAATAAACACTCCAAAGAGAGCTGATCACAGCCTCTTGTCCTGTCCAGGCTCAGAGAATCCCCCTGAAATAAGAGAAGGAACTAGCAAGCTGAACCCCATTAAAGGACTGGTCATATATAGCACGTATGCCTCAATCTCCTCTGTTTCTGCACCTTTATTTCAGTGAGCACGACGAGACTGCTCATTCATCATTACCTCCACGCACAGCACAACTGACACAGGGCCAGCTCCAAGCCTCTTCTGCACAATCATGGACTGCCCTGGCCCATGCTCTTGCAAGCTACAAAAATCTCACTGGCTGGTAGAATCTCTTGTGATCTCTTCAGCCAGGCTTTGCTGGTAGAAATGGCCTATTATTCCCAGTGTAAGTCTGAGTCCACTAATTTTTAAACTTGTTTAAGAGCAGCTGTCAGCAAACAATGACTTCCAGTGATGTCTGTATGTCAGGACCAGAGAGAGACTAACTGCAGGATGCTGCAGAAATCCCGTTCTTACCTCTTTTACCCGAAGGGATTCCATGTCTTCAAGGCTTTGTTTAAATCTTCTCTTCTCCATTTCCAGGCGTTCTGCAGATTAAAAGCAGGCGTATCCCAATTCCAGCACTCCTGCTACGCAGGCTGTATTTACATTCTATCGCAAACTCTTCCACCCCTTCTCCTTGGCTGCCGTGCACTCTTGACTCACAGCCAGTAACCCCAACCCGCAGCATCCCTGAGCTGTTTCTGCTCCTCCACTCACCCTCCGCCTGCACAGCCCGCAGCTTCAGCTCTGCTGTTGTGTTGGTCAAGTCTTGTTTCACCTGGAATAGCTGATCCTGCTGAACTTTACACTTCTTCTCCAACTCATCCACCTAGAAGGAAATTACCACCACAAAGGATTTTCTTTTCCTATTAGCAGAGAAAGTTGGCTGTACAGAACGCTGAGCAGAGACATAAACAAGGATCAAAGGAGAGGACTCACAGAGCAGAAGTAAACAGTGTCCAAGTTCTGCTTCTCTGCCTTGGACTTGCTTTCCTACCTGGTTTCTTAGCAGCAGATTTTTCTCACTGGCAGCAGACAGGTCACGCAAAAGCTTGCCTTCCCGATCAGCACCTTCCTGCAAACAGAATCAAACTTAAGAACCTGTACTCACCCTAGATCTTGCACCTCCAACCAAGACCACACCCAACTGAATCCAACCCACCCCACAAACACCACGGCTCCTCTCCACACCTAGCACTCGCCTAATTTACACAAGAATTTTTGTTAACCCACTAAAAACCATGCTTGCCTATCCCATCCAGCATCCCCCAAATCTACACAAACCAGGTATGACCTGGAATCCTGCTCTCAAACCTAACTAGGACTTATCCAGCTCACCTGCCTTTGCTGCTGGAGCTCCGTAAAGTGGTGCTCAGCCATGCTGGTTTGTTCCTGTTTTGTGGCATTCAGTAGCTCTCCCAAATTGTGAACCTTCTGCTCAGACAGAGCCAGGGCAGCTTCAGTCATCTGCAGCCTATACAGAGAAACACTTTCCAGAGTCCTTTCTGAGGGAGACACCTCCAGTGAGCTCTCCGCGCCACATGGTGCAAGATGTTAACACGTATTTGGCCATGGATGAAATCAGGCTAGCTAAATGAGGCATTTTTTGCCCCTGGGAAAAGGACACCCAACAGCCTCTGCAGACAGTGAGTGACCTAGGACGTCTCAGAGCCTGGTGTTCTGGTACCCCACTGTATTTTCCCTGTGTTCTCTTCCATGAGTGGTTTTCCCGGCCTGGACCCCTCCAGGATTTGCCCACTCTCACAGGAGAGCAAAGCTGGCTCTTTTATACCACTGCAGGGTTGTTTAAAACCAAGGACAGAGTTTTAAACACAGGTAGCAGAAGCAGTTTGCTTACTGTGTACATGGGGGACACGTCCACGCTGAGGCACAGTGCAGTGACACCACCTTCACCTGACAGAACCGAGCGAGCCGGGCTCCTCAGCGTCTGAGGTGTAAGCGCCGTCCCGTGTGCTTGGCTCCACACAACCCAACACTGCCCCGGGCACTTCCCCTCCCCTGGCTGTTCCCAAGCACAGGACCCTGCTGCTCGGGCTCCTCCCCATCTGCAGCAGCTCTCAGAGGACACGGCCAACTGTCAGGGCAGGCAGGAACAGACTCTGCCCAGGCTGTAAACTGGACAAGGAACATACCCCCATCCCATCCCCACAATCCTTTTTTTTTCCTTTTCACCCTCTGTAATTCATTTGCTCTTACACCAACGCACTTTAATTTTACTTAGAAGTAGGCTAAATATCTAGCGTGGCAAACCCAAAGGCCTGATCTGACTGTAATTTTGGGATATTACTGTAGAACTAAGCAAAATAGTAAGCCAGTCACTCTACAAGATTATCCCCCTTCTCAACAGCTCTGCTCAGCGCTGCCTACACAGCACAACAGCGGCAAGGCTATGGCTTCCCTCCTCCGTACTTGGCTTTCAGCGAATTCATGATAGAGTGCTGCTCATCCAATGCTTCCTGCAGCTGGCTGACTCGTGCTGCAGACTTCCTGCATTTGGGGGTGGGAAAAAAAAAAGGGTGTAATTTCTGCCAGAAAACAGAGGGCCCAATTCTGCTATGAAAGAGCAGAAAGCACTCAGAAATTCAACTCACCTGCTGCTCCTGGCTATTTCTTCTCTCTGCTTGTCTATAGTGTCCATCAAATCCAAGAACTGTGAACAAGGCAAACATCAGTGAGAAAACGAACTGCATCAGCTCAAAGCACTGACATTTCTCATCTTTCTCTTCCTAGAGACAGCTGAAGACAGGCCAAGCCACTGCTGAAAGCAAGGAAACTGGAGGTTGGGCAGGTTCATTAGGACCGTCAGCTGTAGGGACTCTGCACCATTAGGCATCAGGAAGAAAACACTCATATTTCTAGCTTTTCACCACTTGGAAAATGTCAAACCAGTTGCAAAAGAAGAACCAAAAGCACAAATATGGGTGAAAAAAAATCACCAACTCTCCTCCAGAATCCAGACTGAATACGTTCAGCAGGGTATGTGTCCATACCCACGCTGTTGTGGATTTGATTCCTGGGCAGCCTATCTCAGAGGAAGGACCCAATTTGCTCAACCATGCTGTGTGCCCACCCATAAAGGTGCACAATAATCCAGTCACTGAGTGTTTCACAGGGACACCAAGGGAAACTGCCCACATGCCAGACTGCTGACCTGCTTGGTCTTCTCATCCTTCAGACTCAAAACCTCCTTGCTGAGTATGTACGTTCGATTCTGGGTCTCGCTCAGGATGGTCTGACGGTCCTGGTTGTGATCCACGGCTTGTTCTGATGCAGAGAGAGCAGGAGAGCATGCACATGTTTCTAAAGCAACAGAACAGCAAGCACTGCTGGAAGAGAGAGACTCAGGATGACACCTGGCCATCAGAAGCAGCTGGACAGTAGCCCTTCCCAGGCTGGCCCACGCAGACAGACCGCTCTCACCATACAGACACTGGAGAGAGCAGAGTCCACGGGGTAACCAACACCCGGCCACAGGAGAGCAACCCCTTCCGCTGGGGGTAGAACAACCACAGAGGACGTGCTGCATTAGCCATATCCAAACCTGGCTACTAGAGGCAAGCTAGAGCCCCAAGTTCTCCCACGTTCACATGGCATAGTCATCTCTAATTCAATCCAAATTCTTTTTTTCCTCTTGCTGGTAAAAGTGACACCTCCAACCTGACCCGCCCTCATTAAAGGGCAAGAGGGGAGGAGGGACAGCTCTCTTCTGGAGCAGCCAGTGCCCTGTATCCCTCAAGTGTTGAAATGGGAATGGAGTTACTGATTCCTTCCTGTGCAACGAATACTACTTACCCACAGCTTTCAGGATGTCACTGGGAACGTTGTTCCCAGCCAGCTCCAGCCTCTTCAGGGTCTTGTTGCTGTGCAGGCAGTTCAGCAGAGCTCGGCCACCCAGAAGTCCAATATTATTCCAACGCAAATCTGTACAGAAAGCAAGCTTTCACCCTGGTGGTCACAACTCTGCTGAAAAACACAGGGCCCAGGAGAAACCATGCTCCGTATACATCTACAAGCAGGGCTAACTAATCCCAGATGGTCTCAGCACAAACACAGGGGAACACTGCCTCCCTTTTCAAGATGAATGAGAGGGAGGGAGAATGACAGACAAAGCAGGAAAGGCAAGGATGAATCTTAAGCGCAGTAACGTGCAGGAAGGCACCTGTGTTCAAAAGGTGCACAAGTCTGCCCCTCGCATTTTCAGCCCATGAGCCTTCCCTTCCACAACCACAACCTGTGGATGAGAAAGAGCTGGCACCAAGAGCCACACTTTCCTGAAGGAAATTCTGACAAATTTCCTTACTAAGGACAAAGTAAGTGTGAAGTAAGTCTCAGAGTCTGGCACGAGGTATGCCAACAAATGGGAACGAACCCATTCCCTCCTCCACTAAGAACAGTTCTGCTCCAAGCACACAACTTTCATCTGCAGGTTTGGTTTGAGATTGCAATTACAACTCCCGCTCTCCAAAGGCCACGGGGCTGCCCCTGCTCCCTGCACAAAGCACTCCAGACTGACAGGGACTGGGAACAACACTGACCAGCTGGCAGAGATGGGGGCAGGCTGCAACGAACCTGAAGAAACATGTGTGTGCATGCACGCATGTGTAGGTGGGCAAAGAACTAGACACCTTACCCAGCTCCTGAAGGCTGGCGTTTTGTTTCAGCGCCATGGCCAGCTCTCCAGCTCCCTGATGGTTGATCTGGTTATTGCGCAGATCTAGCTGCTGGAGAGAGTTGTTGGCTCCCAGCCCTTGGCAGAAAAAGGAGAAGCCCTCCTCCCACGCACCAAGGCTGTTCCATTCCAAGATTAGGCTAGGGAAAATCAGACAGGATTGGAGTTCATGGAGTTAACAGAGAGTTGCAACACCCAGCTCCACTTACAGACTCAGTTTCCAAGAGCAGGACACTGCTAGGGCCCCGCATCCTCCAAAAGGACACCTCCAGTTCTCACTCCTTCACAAGAAAGGGCATTACTTGACATTCCCCCTATCCCAAGGAAACACACCCTCAACCCTTTTCTAATGTCATGCTCCATCTGGCAGCAATAACAGAAAGAGGCGTAGATACAGTTTTTTACCTCCTGATGGATTTGTTCTGCCTAAGAAGTTTTCCCAAAGCCTCAGCTCCCAGGGTTCGCAGGTTATTTCCCTGAAACAAAAGTCCCAGGTGATCAGTAGACTGGGCCCTGTCCCCAGGCAGCCATCCCACCCAGCCCTACCAGGTGCACCCCTGCTGTAATGCTGATTTCAGTCTGTCAGGATGGTCTGAGTAACGTTTCTTTCACATACTGGCCAGCTTTCCAGAAAAGGAAAGACCCCAGAGGAACAGTGGGTACATGTACCGCTGGTCTCGTGAGGCACTGTGACTGAGAGCTCACAAAAATCACAGGATAGCACAGGATCAGCACGGCCCACGATGGGATGGAAAATGCTCATTCTAGATAAGCGGAACCATTTCAACACACTTTTTTTAATAAAGTGCTCAGCTAGCACCAGCACAGAAGAAGGGTGTGATGCAGTTTAGGACTGTAGATTCAAGGGCACAGCTACATGCTAGGGGAATACAGAAAGTCATGCTCGCAGCAGAGTGATCATCGCATCTGAAAGTGGATGCTTAGTTCTGAGCCCCAGGCTAGCAGAAACACACTGGCGAGCTGGACAAACTCTACAGAAGCACAAGACAAACATCTTAATAACTGACTAGTACAGAAACCCAGAGAAACCCTGCATATGCCTCATCTGACCAAGCAGCAACTGACAAAAGATATACAGCAGTAACTTCCTATCAAAACAGAGTAACTGAATAAAAACAGACAAAGGTGAGCTGCAAAGTAACTTTGGAAAGCCATGATGTTGTGTTAAGGAGGCAAGGACTGAGACACCTGAGAACAAGAACTTTACAGCAGTGCACAACTACTAGAACAATCCTGCACCAGGACTGCCTGCTTCTAACTCTGATTAAGCTTGTGCTCCTATTTCCTTCCCCACCTCTTTGTCTTAATTTTATTCAAACAGACTCACCTTCAGATCCAAAGATTTGACTGTGGTGTTGGAGCAAAGACCGTGTAACAGAAGTTTTACACCTGAGTAAAAAAAAAAGAACAACCCACTGTTATTTCATATGTGTAACCCCCTGAGATGGAAGAGAAAGCATCCTTTCAAACAGCCAGCTCAGAAAACACGGCTGTGATAAAACATATGACTTTGTAAGCGGCCACTGCTGCTGGAAAGTGTGAGTCTGAACTTTCCGGGCAAGAGATTTTTTAAGTATTTTCAGAGAAACAGGTGCCTGGGTAGAGAACCGCAGCTCACCCCATGCGGCCTCCTGCTGCAGCTCTGAAAATGGACCAGACGCTTCCCGGTACCTGACCCCGCTCGCGCGGCAGGGACCGAGCGGAGGCTCACCCCGTTCGACGCTCGCTGGATCTAACGACCGAGGACTAGCTCTGGCAGTTATTGCCGGAACCCCCCCGCCGCCACCGGTCCCGCCTGTTCCAGGCCGAAAGAGCAGCCGCACGCTGCGCGGCCCCACCGCGGGGTTCGTGACCAGCCTCAGCGCCCGCCGCCCGCTCGCGGACCCGCCGTGAGGCCGCTGCTGCCGCCGCCGGGCTCCGCCGGGCCTGCGCGCGTCCCCACCCGGCGTGAGGGGGGAGGCGGCCCCCGCCCGGCCCGGGGAAGCCGCCGCGGGCCCCGCGCCCACCTTCCTCGCTCAGGCCGCAGTCGCCGAGCGCCAGCGCGGAGAAGGGCGCGGCGCCGGGCAGCAGCCGGGCCAGGGCGCCGCAGGTCTCCAGCGAGAGGCTGAGCGCCGCCAGGTCGAGGCGGGCGGCGCCGCGGCCCCGCGGCCCCCGCAGCCGCCGCAGCACCGGCTCCTGGGGGGCGGCGCAGAGGCGCACGTAGCCCCGCCGGAACTCCTCCATCATGGCGGCCGCGGGGGCGCGCGGCGATGACGTCAGCGGGGCGGCAGCTGCACGTCCGAGGGCGGGGCCGGGGCGCGCGCGGCGCCATGGAGGAGCGGGACGGTCGCGCCGGCGGCTTCAGGAAGGTGCGGGGCGGGGGGGACGGGGCCGGGACACACAGACACGGGACACCCGCCCCGCGCTGCCCCCGCCCCGCTCACCCGCTCCCCTCTCGGCACAGGAGACCGTGGACCGGCTGCTGCGGCTGCACTTCCGGGACCGGAGGACCCGAGGTACCGGGCGGCGGGGGGCGAGGGGGGGGGGTGTGGGGCGGAGCGAGCCCCCGCCCGCCCCCGCGCTTTGTCGTTGCAGTTAACGGCGACGCGCAGCTGCTGATGGCGGAGATGCTGAACGTCTTCGTGCGAGGTGAGCGCGCAGCAGTTGCTCTCGGGGCCCGGTACCGGCTTGAGGGGACACACCCCCCGGCTCGCCCCGTCGTGCTGCAGCTCCGCTCCCCCCCCCCCACGCGGGGCCGGGCCCCCCCCGCCCTCCCGAGCACCAGCCCCAACCCCCCCCCCCGGGCGCCGGCCGGCCCGGCCCGGCCCCCCCTGACCCCCCCTCCCCGCACAGAGGCGGCGGCGCGGGCGGCGCGACAGGCGCAGGGTGAGGACCGGCGGGCGGTGGCTGTGGAGCAGGTGGAGAAGGTGCTGCCGCAGCTGGTACGTAAGGGCCAAGCTGGGGGCTGCCCGCTCTCCTCCTCCTCCTCCTCCCCCCGGGAGACCCTTCGGGCCCAGCGGTACTGACGGGCCGGCCCCTCTCTCCTTACAGCTCCTCGATTTCTAGAGGCCTGACGGAAGATGCGGACCTGACCCTGCGTCTGGCTGATCCTCACAGCCCAGCTCTAGAAGAACAGTCTCACCCGTTTACTTCTCTGTCATTTTCCTTCTGCCTCTTCTCTCCTCTCCACGCTCGGCCCAGCCCCAGGCACAGCCCCAGGCAGCTACGCTGGCAGATGCTATTTCTGAAGAGGCTGCCCCCGGCGTGTTTTGGCCGGTTACATCTGTAACTGGTTTTCATCCTGCACCTTCATCCTCTAACAGCAGCAGGGAAGGTGCTGCTGCTGTCTCCGCTGATGTCAGATACAGGTGCTGCCTCACACAGACGCGTGGAAAGACTCAATAGATGGAAATGTCCAAACTTCAGGCTCTCATCGCCTCGGCAGGCGGCTGTGGCAGGAACTTTAGGTCCAGCTCCAAGCCCATCTAATGAATAGGTTGTTAACAGGAGCTCAGTCACAGGCTCTTGCCAAAATCAGGTAACTGATCTTTATTTTATAAATAAACAGTGTCTGTCCCTCACTACCTTCCAGTATTTCTCCAGGGCTGTGACATCAAAGAATGCTTGGAACCTTTTAACCATTTGATATTCTCCTCAGAAGCTGCTTCCCCTCTGCTATAAATTTGTTCTCACAAAGAAACATCAATAAATTAAAACCGAGTCTCCCTCCCTTGTGTAGGCTCTTTGCTGCAATTAATCATCGAAAGTCAAGTTTCTTCAAAGACTTGCAAAGTTTCCCCCTCACCCACCCTCTTCTCTAAATCTTTGTAGGACGAAAGGAAAAAGGACAGAATAACAAACAGCATGTGTGAAAATCCCACATCATGGGACAGCCTGGCCCCTCAGCCGGCAGGGGGGCGGGGGGGAGCTGTGAAATAAGAAACCCTACACATGTAGGCAGGACCCACACAACTGAACCGGCTTTGTTGGGAAAGGCAGAGCCGGCTGCACGGAGAGCAGCTGACACCAGCGTGTCTCAGGGCTCGCACGCTCTCTCCTTGGCGAGCTGCAGCCTTCATGATTAGCAATAGCGAGTGGCTCTTCTGCCACTGACAGCTGTAGCGGGCGGAGGCTCAGTAGGTCACTGTACTCCTTCAGCCAAAAGTTATCAAGGTCACCACACCAGCCACTTGGAAACTTCAGCTAAAACCACAATTTAATACACATTCCTTCTGATGACAGTACCAGCTTCAGCAGCGCCCCGTCCCTCGGCACTGCGGCCTCTTTGCCAAGACAACTGTTTGTGCAGCTGTACGATGAAACCAGGGAAGGAACTGACCTAGTTCAGCCTTCAGCCCCACAACCATATGGTAAAAAAGGGCAAGAGCAAAAACATGCAATACTACCTTTGAATGCCCAAAACCCCCAGCAATGAGTTCAGCTACTACAGCAGAAGTGATACTGAAACAAACCCAGCTCATCGGGTATCTGCGTGTTTTGTTCTGTGGCAGGGCAGGAATCCCTGTAGCCACTACCTGAGTGAAGAGCCTGCAGTTCTAAATACGGGGGCATTTTGTCCCTCTTAAAGAATTCACTCCTCCTTTCTTGCCTTTTCCAGATTTCAAATCCTCATCTCTCCCCCCATCCTGACTCACTGACACACAGGTCTCAGAGCTGCCACCCCAAAAGGTTTGAGTTCACTTCCCGACATCCCTGACACAAGCATTCTCGACTGAAGAGGATCACTGATGTGAATGTCAGTAGTAAAGCAGTATTTCAATAGCAGCCGCAGCTAAAACTAACTCTTCTTTGCATAGGGAAAGAGAAATAAGGCTTCTGGTCTAGCTGTTGAAGGTACCAATTTTCCATTCTCCTGAAAGTAGATTAAATTGGGTTTGGTGCCCAGCTGAGTTACAGCACGCGTGGGCAGAGCTGAGGTAATGCACATGCAGCTCTAGGAAGTCTCCTAATCCTCACCCCCGTACTTAACCCATGAAACTGCCCCAGTAACAATGACATTGCTGCTCGTGTCCCTAAACTTCTCCTTCTGTTTTCCCATATCAGGTACTTGCAGGTGATAGTTATGGTGCTAGCCCTTTGTCAAAACTGGTGGAATCAAACCAGCTAAGCAAATCAGTACTACCTGATGTTGCCTGTGCTCTTTAACTAGTAAGACTGGCACATCTGAAAGCACAGAACTTCCTACCAGCCAGACTGCTGCTGTTTATACTAACCCTGTGAATCAAAAAGCACGTCATCACCTACCATTAGCTATGGCTGGTAGCTGCCCCTTGATATATCCTGCATAAATCCAGCAAAGCAGCTTTAGCTACAGTCTACCTCTGACGTCTGTGAAATGAGTAAACCTGACAGCACCTGAACCGAGATACAGATAGTCCCACGCAGCCCACGCTTAAGTAATAAACTTTTTAACATTATTTTAGTATTTTTTGTTTTGCTGTAGTATGTCGTTTATAGGCTGTCAAGTGCCAGAAGGGCTTGCTTTCCACAGGAAGGATTAAGAGCAGCAGCTGTACATAGTGCTCTTGCATCCCCACTGCCAGCGGCCGCACACATTCCCTGTTTATGTTTGGGTGTCATATAAGAAATCAATCAACATGTTTGCTAAAGCATTCAGCTCCCTCCACTTTGAGTCTCCTTTTTCCTCTTCCACCTTTCTTTCATGCCTCCCCCTCCCTCTGAGTTTCTTCAAAGCATCTGGGAGCATTTGGAAGTAATTAGACCTGAAGGGAAATGTTGGCCAGGCTGGGAGACAATGACAAGTGCCAGGAACCCTGGGTGCCCTTTCTAGCCACTTTGAAGTTCATTCAGATGGTACAAAGCTCTGTTTTGCTTTGTTGAAAAAAAATGGGAGGAAGGGAATGAGGCATGACAGGCCCATTGAAAAGGGAGCAGGTTCCTGTGAACTGACAGAGAAACTGAGTACTGGGGGAAGAAACGTATTATCAAAGAGACCGACAAAAAGGCCTCCTATGGCCACTCTGCTTTATTACATCTACAAATTGTGCAGATGCACACGTAGTTCAGGGAACAATTGTCTATGCAGGGAAAATGGAAAACATGGTATTACCGTAACATGGAACCCCAGTATGAATCACTGAGCCATGGAGAAGACTTCCAGTAAGATACAGCACCACGGCTGCTGTGGCACTATAGAGTTCATCTCCAGTGTAAGCACAATTCTAACCAGCAATATTCATCCTTGTACAACACCTGCAGGAGGCAAAGATGTGGGCTAGTGCACTAACTCTCTGTGCACTAACTGTGCTGCAGAGAGCAGCTGCTCTGCTCTGGACACATTCGGACCATAGAAGTCCACAGATCAAAGGTCACGTGAAGAGACCCTGTAACTGATGGGGTTTTTCCTCACTGTAACTGTAATTACTGACGTTAACTGTATGTAGTGAAAATAAAACACAGAGCTTGGGGCAGAAAAACTCCACGTGCGCTCCATTAACAGATACCTGTGTTCTTTGTTAACAAGATTCTGGCAACTGAAAAGAATACAAGTGCAGCAGACCAGGAGGTTCCCAGGAAAAGCCTATTTGAACTATTTTAAGTGACTTAAGTGCTGCTTCTTCACCCACTTTCCAGCTATCTATGCCCAGAATTATCAGCAGCACTAACCCCAGCCAGCGAGAAGCAGAGAGAGGTCTTGTTCCAGGCAGCACTTAACCATAGGATTGTATCTTGCCGCTAGAATTCAGGCACCTAGACTCACGTTATCTCTGAAGGTAGAACTGGGAAGATTTGAATTTAAAAATATGGATAGAAAGAAAGTCCTTCACAGAAAGTATATAGGAATTATTTCCCCCTTCTCTATTCATATTATTTGCATGCAAGAAACCTTAAATTTAACGTCTAACTTTGCTTCTGTAGTCACAAAGACCACAAACAGGCCTTCCACTCCTCCAAAAGCTGAAACTGGCATCTGAAATAGCAATTTTCTATTTATAACTAATGATCATACAGCTTAGATCTCTCCAGGGCCACCAACAATTTCTTACACATTTTGAATAAGTTCATCAGGAAAGGGGCACAGCTGACTGCTCACTGATCCAGCAGCCCAGAACGTTTCATCTCTTCCCACCTACAAAACAAACGGAAGAGCATTAAAACACTTAACCCCACGATTTGCACCATATCGTTTCTCAATCACATGATCTGGTTGCTGAGGGGTCTATCTGCTGCTGTGCTCAGGCAACAGCTGGGCAGCACAGAGGAGCACTCCGTACCTTTCAGAGTGGGGAACTTCAGCCTACATGTCATTAACATGCATGTTAGAGCATGTTATTAACCTTCCATCCCTGCTGTTAATGGATAACCTGCACAGGCAGGCAGGATGTTACTTTGAGCTTTATCCAGATAACCTTTCCTTATGAAAGGAAGTTCTACTCCTAAGTGGAATGCTTTGAGCACACTGGAAACAGCAGACAGTAGAGATACTGTTTCCCACATGATCTGCACCAGTATCCCAGTACCAGTCTAAACCAGACCAGCCACAGCAGAGAATCACCAACCCCCTGTTTGCAGCCTTCCAGCCACCACCTCACACCTTACGCTGCACTTGCTGGAGCTGCTGGCCCCACACCATCTTCCAGAATTAAATACTAAAATTCTCATTCAGGAAGTTAACATTTGGCATCATTAGCCAGGGAATTCCATATAATTCTTCCTAGTTTTATTGCTGTTAAGGGCTTGATTGAATGTCGTCTTTTTTTTTTTTCCCCCCTCCTCTTTTCTTTGCCACTGTATCAAAAAGTAAATACTGCTAACTGTTTAATTCAGGAATCCTTCTTCCACTTACTTCATATTTTGTATAAATTCTCATATAAAACCATACATTAGCTATTGGTTCTGGGAATAAAAACAAGTTTTCTGATCAGGATAAACCAAGAAAAAAAATTCGTAATGGAAACTTGATTATAATCTTAATTATGGAAAACCAGTACTGTTTTGCAGTGAAGATTAAAAGCAGAAAGACCAACTCAAAAAAAAAAAAAAAATCAAGAGAAAGGAAAGTACTGAAACAGACTATACCAGCAAAGGAAAAATAATGACAGAGATTTAACAGATGACATGGGCCCTTGGTACGTAGAGTATCATGCCTATTAGTACTCGAACTACACCAGTGTAGTTAAGAACTCAACACGTTAAGCCCAGAAGACAGTTCAGAATGCTGCAAGCTATGGCTTAGTCATTGGACTCGACAGTGCCTGAGCCTGCGTTCTGGTACTTCTCCAGTGAAGACTGAGCTTTAAGTCAAACTGATCTGTGAGTGACAAGCACTGAACCAAATGTCCTGCAAGCCTTATGTTGACACCAGCAAGAATACTGTCAACATCCAACACATTTGGCTCAAAGGAGCCTGCCTTTCTGGGGAGTTCAGAATGAGAAGAGCTCTCCTCTGATTTCACAATACCTGGCAGCTTCAGCCATTTGGGTATTTTCCCAGGGGCCCTTCTCAACACCTGTGGAGCTTCCTGACCTCTTGCTGGTTCTGGCTGCTCGTCAGTCTTTTTGTCACTGCCCACTTCTGGTTCAGACAGGGACAGAACTGTTGATTCTAAAGATGATGAAGGAGAAGGAACTAACGATTTGGACAAACATCTGGGGAAGAAAACAAGCAAACAGAATTAAACTTCATTTTTTCACAACAGCCCCTTGTACCACCACCACCTTTCAACTTTTAAAGTCAGACTGAAAAGGCTCTTTTTCATGATAAAAGCCATAGGATTTCCTTGATTTAGTCACAGAAAACCTACTTTGTAAAGGACTCAAGGCTATGAAGTCATGTATGACAGTAGACTGTTTCAGAGCACATGTCTTTGCAGTAAAAGACAGACTCATTTCATGCTTCCCATCCCTGAAATACCTATTTGCAACTATTCACTCCCAACTTACCTGGCTACTAATAAATCAGCTGCAGAAGGGGAGACTGCAGAGCTCAGCAGGTCTGATCTCAGGTAACAATCTGTTTAAAAATGAAACCCAGACACTTGTTTGGTAACAGAGAGACATCAATCACCACACAATCATATAGCTCTTGGCTCAGCAAACACCTGCTCTATACTGCAGTAAATCTCCATCACCTTCCCCCAGCTGACACAGGACACTTTTAAACTATGACAGTTTCTTTCATAACTCGAGGTGCCCTATTTCATCATTCAAACCTCAGGATCTTGACATTTTCTTTCAGTGCTCACTGCATCTCAAACTTTTCTACGAAGCCAGAGCATGCTTTAATCTCTCTGGGAGAAACAGAGATTCTAAGCATAAACCAGACGTGTCAAAGAATCAAAGATTCACGTTTTCCCATCTCCAGCCAGTCCAGTACAACAGGAGGCCTGTAAAAGTGTTTCACAGTCATTTGTCTCGTTAACATTTTGAACAAGGGAATTTCCTTCTACAGAGTCGTTCTATCACTCTTGTCCCCGCAGCAGGCCATGCCTACTCCACAGCCTAACAAATCTCCTAAGGAAGGTCCTATGTTACCTTGTGCTCAAGCTAACTGACCAAGCTGGCTCTAAAGAGCTTCAGCCGCCTGGAATGGGAACATTTACCAACATTCTCAAGGACTGCATTATCTTTCATCAGAAGAACTCTGAATGTGAGGATGTAATTCTTCTGAGTCTACCGCAGGAGCTATACAGTCAGCTGAAGAAGGGAGGAAATTCACTCACCCCTGTACTCCTCAGATCCAAAATGAATGACAGCAGTTGGAAAGAGTTTAGCCTGCAGCAAAAGGGGAAAAGAAGAGATCACTGACTGTAGATGCTTTCACAGTTCACTGTGAACATTAGAGACAGTTTAGACAGCTACAGACAAATTCACAGAGTTCAAGCTGAGGTCACCAAACCATCTATAACTCAGGAAAGGCCAAATGGCACAGGGCACTCAGGAGCAAGGCATGAAGCAAAATTCTATGATCTATTCTGCTACACACAGATGAGGAGACCTGTACAGCAAACGCTCACCGCGCTGATGACCTGTCATTTCTCCTGTCCCTGTACCTCAGGCCATTATATTTCACCCACATTCTTCACTGCTGAACAGATAACGTGAGCATGGTTAAGAATCTTCCGAGACCTGAGTGGCTGACAGTAAGAGAAGGAAAATCCAGCTCTGCCCTCAGAAATCTATTCTAGATTATTCTGTTACATTTATACCCTGCCACTAGTTGGAATTTGTCTCGTTAACAGCTTTCCAGGATGCAGTCTATCCTTTTATAAATCCAGCCTGAATTCCTAGTTCCTACTTGTCAGAATAATTACCATATTCAAACATTCTTTCATCCATTTAGCTCATTACGTGACCTAGATAACTGCAGGACTGTCTTTTTCATGTCTGCATTTATCAGTCTGATGATCTTTATTTCATCTGCAAATGTTATTATTTATTATTTTGTATTTATATATCTACCTCCAGATAAAAATAACGAACAGAGCGTGGCCAAAACTAATTCCAGCAAAACTCCAGCATAAGTGATCTATGTTTTTCAACAATTCCTCTCCATTATTTGAGATGTCACTCAGCCAAACCATAATTCATTTAGTGTGTGCTTTAATTACACTGTGTGGCACACCTTAAAAAAACCCCCACATGTAGGTCACGAAGCACTGAATGAAGTGAAAGTAAGTTAAAGCATGTAAACGTACGGAGTCTGTGATCTCGTCAGTACTGCCTCCATACAGAAAGAGCTGTGATCAAAGGGCAGTGCCACAGTGCCTGGCTGACCACATCAGAGGAGAGGTGGGAGGCGCTGCCTGTCTCGCTGGGAATGGCCCAGAAAGGGAGGCACCACATCACCTTCAATCTTATCTTTTCACCTGCCTCTTCAGTGCTCCGCAACAACAAGCAACTTCTGGTCTAAGGCATACACCAAACACACATCAAAGAGAGCTCCCACTAGCTCAAAATCTAAGAGAACAAACTCTTTCTTCTGCAACCCAGAAGTGCAATCAAGTCTGAGTCAGCTTTTGCCACTCTACCATTATCTACCCCTCCACAGAGGAGAGACACTCTCTGTCGAGGAAGGAAAAAGAAAAGTAAAATGTCTGCAATTCTAGTCAGCAGGCCTGGTTCCTAATTTAACCTGTTCATAAATTTCCCACACTGCTTTATACTTCAGTTTCCCCCATTTTAAGGTGTATACCCATCACACAGGAAGAGTGGTGGCAGCTGGTGTCTCTCAAGTTCCTCAGATGTAATGCACCAGAGAGGATCGGGCTTGTTGCCGTTCACTTGTTTTTTCCCTAATTTTAAATAGCAACAAATCAAAATGATGAAGCTTCTGACAACTTATGTTGACAACGGCCATTCTCACTATCTTCTCCTTTCATTGCTTTATACTCAGTCTCTTATGGCATGGCTAAATACCTTTATTCAACTACCTCTGCATACATATATACTGAATAAAATTCAATACAAAATATTAATTATGTTCAACATGCTAACACATTAAATGGCATTATACTGTTGGGAAGTAATTAGTCAGCAGCTCAAATGATGACCTACTGAACAAATAATTGTAAACATAAAAGAAAAATTATTTTCAAATTTTTATTCAATTCTTTATAAAAAATTATTTTCAATTTTTTTCCTTTTATTTCAATGGAAGTTCCTATAATTCATGTCCATTTCCTCCTGTCCTTTTATTGGGTACCACTGAGAAAAGCCTGGCCCATCTTCCTTCCTGTTTCCCATCACTTTTATTATACACATTGACAAGACCCCCCCAGAGCCTTCTCTTTCCAGGCTTAACCACCCCAGCTCTCTCTGCCTCTCCCCGTATGTCTGATGCATCAGTCCCTTAATTATCTTTTGGTCCTTCGCTGGGCACCAGAGAAACTGTAAAACTGGACTCACAGTCCTGCTGGTTCGACTGAGAAATCACAACAACTGCGGGCAAGTGGGGGGTACCTACCTATGAAGCTTGCTCTGCCACTTACAGTATTACAGTAGGACACACACCCTCAAAGAAACTGAAGCAGTAGAAAAACTGGTGCTGGAACCAAGCGATACATTAAAAAGCACTACATCACCCTGTCCAGATGAAACATCCAAGTGTTCTCAAGGGACTCCAGAGTAAGAGATTTAAAATTAAGCTTCGCACTAAAAACAGACACTGCTGCAAGCACAGGCTTGTATTTTTAAGGGATATGCAGAAGATTAATATGATATGGTGTAACCAGCTGTACCAGAAAGGATTCTGAAAGAAAAATACCATACTTATTACCAGAATTAACAGGTCAGTACAGTACTACATAAAGAAAAACTAGCTGGAACAATTATTTTAAGATTTCAGAAGGCCTTATACTAAGAGACAGGTAAAGAAACCAAATCATCATAGTGTGAAAGAGGCAAGTACCATCATAGTCAGAAACTGCACAGAAAATGTTGATTAATGGTCTACATTTACCCTGGCAAAACAGTAATACAAGATTTCTCACCTTGATCCAATAAACAAATAAAAGCAAGTAACAGCCCCTCTTCGTATCATTAATGCATACTTCGGAATTGTGCAGGGCAGGCTGCCTGCTCGTGGGTTTTCTTGAACCTCTGTTGCCACCACCAGCCCAGTCAGGATACTGGCATGATGGTCCTTGGACCTGATCCAGCACAGCACCCACCAGAGCTCAAAGGAACCCTGATCTCCACAGAGGTGCCTGCAGACGGCTACCTAATGCAGAGACTAATAAAACTCTATTAACCGACGGCAAAAATGAAACAGCTTCACCTATCTTCTGGACTAAAAACTCAAATCAGGATGTGGCATTACAAATTTTTTTACATTAATCCAAAGGCTGGAGGAGACTTTCACATATGGTAGGGCCTACATCGTGTTAGGCTGAAGTAGGAGACATTCATCAGTCTACTCCAAGTCTCAGCTCCTGTCAAAGTAGCCAGGCATCTTCAGATCCCTGAACTGACATTTTAGCAGAAGTCATTATTTATTAGGTCTTTTAACATTTCATTCCTCAATCAACAGGGCCTAAGGTTGCCTGCTCCAGTCACAAAGACGGCTCTCCATAAACTTTTTTAATTAAAAAGTACCAGACACGGTTTAGAAACCCCAGAGAAAACTCTTGCAGGAGCTTTGATGTTTCCGCTGCACTCGTCTGAAGGGATCCCTCTATTTAGGAAATGGGTGCCTTAAAAAGGGCCCCCCCTGCAACACACATACACTCAAGCCCTTTTACACACAACATCCTTTTCATGCCAGCTGCAAGTTGGAAAATGAGGTTTTTGTAGCGTGTTAGTGTTGGAATTTTTTAATAACCTCCCCTCTCTTTTTTTCCCCTCCCAACCAATTATCTTGGTAAATAATTAACATTCTGAAGGAGATAAGTAAGCACAGCATCTCAGAGCTCAAAGCCCTTTAGTTCAAAGCCCTGCCCTTTTCTCTTCGTTTCCCTGCTGCCGCCACCGAAACTTCCTTGTCAATCAAGCTCTGGGCACACACATCAAAGCTTCATGTGGGAATGGCCCCAAGGGGTCAGAAAAAATTCATGGCAGGGCCTGCATGAGGCACAAAGAGAAAAAGAGAGTGAGAAACACAGACCAAGAGCTAGACAGACACACTCAACCACACAAACACACAGACAGAACGTGCCCCAATATAAACCTCTACCCTATTTACTCACAGGTTGACAAATAACCATAGTTCTAAGTTTCAGGATCCACGTCCACAATCATTTCCCACTGCTGGCAAAGCATCAGTCCAAATGTTTCAGTTCAAAATCTTTCAATTAAAAGAAACTTAAAGGAACTAGACAGCAGCTCACAAGCATACAGAATGCAACCTCCTTCCAAGGGCTCATTTCCCCGCACCCCTATCCCTTCCCAGGGGTCAGCCAACACAGAGTCCCCTCTTGCCAAATTTACATCCACTAAGTTCTTTTTCTTCAATTCAAATGGACTATTGGCTCATTCATACAAGCCTTTGTCTAGCTTCCTTTGTGCAGAATTCTCAGGTACCATCCCAATTTCAGCACTTACTGAGGCTTCAGCACAGAAGGCAGCCAGCTACATCCCACTGATCACCCCAGGAATTCTCCAGCCAGTCACTGGCAGGACATAACGCGTCTGAGATTTTTTTTGTAACACAAAAGTATTTAAATCAGCACCAATTTCACATTAAAAAAAAAAAAAAAAAAAAAACAAAACGCCAGTGGAATGATCCCACTGGCCAAAGAATGTCTTGGCATAAAGATGAGAAGGCTTTAGTAGCTGCAGTCCAGGAAAACACACAAACCCAAAGTTGGAGCCTTTAGTATTCTCTAACACTGCTAAGAATGCAAGGATCAAATGCTGGGCAGACCACTACCTGAAAACGATATTCTCAAGTCTGCTGGTATCTCCTCATTTGCCATTGTTCTGATGCATATATCAATGTCTCTAGAAGAACTCTGCACTTCTTAACCTCCCTGCGTAGGATTCTTATAAGAGTATCTGTGAATCAAAACAGATTTAGGAACCTCTTAAGAGTCACACTGAGCCTCTCAGATTGACCAAAAGAATCACAGGCTGTTTGAAACAAATATTCAAAAAACTCCATTCAGTTATATGTGAAGAATTACTACAGTATGAATGAGTCAACAGCTAGTTACTATACTCAAATATCCAGCATTTCTCTTCCTTGCTGCTTCGATTTCCAGCCAAATATATAATGTCATTCCAACTGGGAAAATAGATGCTACTAATCTACTGGATTATAATGTTCAAATCACACTGTGCAAGGCATATTTACAAGACAGTTAGGTTATTTTTATTGCACAGCACCTAGAAATCCAATTGAAAATGGTGTCCCATCGTGCAATTATATACATAGAATGAGCAGCAACACGCAATATAAATGTAAGAAATTACGAGGGTTTGGGTTTTTTTGCTTTGGGGTTTTTTTTTGGTACAGATGAAAAACTGAGACCTTAAGAGATTAAATAACTTTTTCAAGGTCACACAGGATGGCAGTAGCAGAAACGAGAACCGAATATGTAAGTCTCCAGAGTCCCATCCAAGGCCTTAATGACAGGACAGCTCTCTTCTGGAGGGACCGGAAAGGCACTGATGGGGCAAGAAGTGGAGGAAGCCAGTGTCCTGCTTACTGTCCTCCCCATTTAAGGAGTATCATTCCAAACTACCAACTCCTCAGATTTTAAAAAGATCTAAGTAACACAGCTTCATCAATTTACTTAGTTACAGTTGCAGAAGTTTAAATGAACGCTTTCCATTTCTGAACTCTGAAGACCAGCCTGTTACTCATAAAGCCGCATTTAGTCTGGAACCGTGCAGCTAAGTAACTCAAAGTTTTATTTCAGCCAGGCAGAGCGCAGTTACTCCGACCCCACAGTGGTGAGCGTGGTTTATGACAGCAGGGCATCCTGGCTGTAGAGTGGTATACTGGGGCCACTACATCTTGCATTCCACGATAAAAATATCTACACTAGAACAACATTCCCCTGCAATACAAAAGAGAAACAGTTCTGCTTTGTTTTACTGCATGTTTTAGTAACTTGTTCTCTAGAGAGAATAAAGATTTCAGGCAGAACCCTCCCCAAATAATGTCTCAATACTTCCTCCTTCACTAGCTATCGCCAGACATACACATTCAAAAGATCCTAGAACAGAGTATTGCAAAATATGTACATTATTACCATGCAGCTATTCTGCTCACTGACAGAGTGATGCTTTCAGAGCAGGCAGAGACTGCTGTCTAAAGGGAACTTGCAGCTGCCAGAACGAGAAGCATTCTTTCCGTTACATGATCTGAAAAGATTAGAGTGCCACAGGTCTGCTGTTAGTTTGATGTTAAAAGATGAATAAGAAAATAAGCACTTCAAAGGAACACGCGCATGGAAGGAGAAACCCAAGCTACCGACATGAAATACTGCATAGTACACACACCCTAAACACATAAACTAGCTCTTGGAAAATTCAACCAGAAAGCCGGTGGATCAAAAGCTTTTCCAGCAAGACTGCAAAGCATCGCCGAAACAGAAATAAACACCACGGTCATGGTGAAAGGGGCAAACTAAGTGGTTCGTGTTTATAACCTGAGAACAAAGCTGCTCAATGTGGACTGCAACTGCCAAAGATGATGGATATTCTGCAGCCAATACGGAGGAAGTCTGATCCAGCTAGAGTAAGGGACCTTTCAAACTCACACGGCAAAGACAAGATTTGAAAGCACTATTTCGAGAAGGCTACTTCAGAAGGAATCCAGGTATGAAGAGCATTCACTGAGCCCTTGAGCTGAGATCAGAAAAATCTGGCCTCCAAAACTGATGGTAGAAGAGAGAACCCGTTGGGCAGTCTCCGCTCTGAGCTCAGTCGCCCAGGTAAGGCCCTCCCCGGGCTGCAGTGCCCAGCCCTATCGACGGCAGCACACGCAGCAAGCACGGACAGCCTCTGCAAGCACGACAAAGAGGAGGTCAGATTGCTACCAACGTCCAGTCAGATGAGAAAACTCTGAACAGGTAAGGCAAGGGCTAAGACTCCATACAGGAAGGCGAATGCCATCCTCTGGGCTGGATGAATTTCACTATTAATTGCAATTTTCTTTGCTAGTGAGTGGAATAACCGCAAGGCCTCGCCACTGGAAATACCTCCGACGGACTGACTCTGATGAAGTAATTTTTTCTGAAATTGCATTTAGACTCTTGCCAAAAGCAGAGGCTTCACACTGCTCAGTTCGTAGTCGGCTTCACTGAACAAGCATGCCAGACGTATTGCCCAAACTGGCATTAACAAATAGGATATGGAAACAGAACCAAAGGCAAAGAAAGGAACAAACAACTCCTCTGGATTTCTGCCCCACGGTCCACGCCAGAGGAAACACTTGGTGCACTCTAAGATCTGATTAGAAGATCTAAATATTTATGTGGAAGCCTGTGGATTCCTTTAGCTCCTCTGAAAACAGACGATGGACTCCTGCCCTCTTTGCTGCCTTGACATTTCCAGTGGCTGGTATTCTTACCTTCTGCTAACTCTTTCCTAGCATTAACTCAGCAATCAATGATTTTTTCCACTAACACACCCCAGATAGGCACTACACAAGTGCCTGTTTCTGGGAAGAGAAAGAAGCTAAGAAGCAACTCTGAAAAGCTTAGCTAGCCTAGAAAAACACAAACAAGCAACTAGAGCTATAAGGAACCCAAAGCCAAGTGCTACAACAGGGAAGCCTGCAGTTGATCAGTTCTGGAGAGCAGAACATTATAAAACACTTCAAGGGACATGAGGATAAGGCAGCCAGCAAAAACAGCAATAACAAAAAATCAAAGCAATGCCTTGAAGTCTTTATGGGTTCCAAAAACTCCATGTTGCTGCCAATCTGTGTGCTCACTATACTGTAAATACACACATATTTTGGGAGAATTCACTTCAGACAGTTCTTTCAGCCCAAGTATCTTGGCAAAAAAGTTGACAATATTTGTCTTTTTTCCTGGTTTTGCCTGCAGCGTAAAGGTTCTCCCTTCATTGTAAGCAATCAGATTTAATGAATGTGGTTCCAATCTTATCAGCTTGAATGGAGTGAGAGGGTGGAGAGAGAGCAGAAGTGTTGATAATACCGTACTCCACCATCTGCAGTGACTCCTGTTATTGGCTTCAGCACAAATTTCAGTCATTTATAAATAGTTGAATGCTCAAAGGTGCTCACATTACTACCTCAGACACCATCCACTCTTTCTTATAGAAGGCAGTCTGGTGGCCGATAGCCTACTGCTCACTGCAGACCTGGGAAAGCTAAATGTCTGATATTGGACAAGCAATCCCAAACAACCAACTCCCAGTCATATTAGAGAAGAAGCAACTCTACCCTCTACCCTAGCAGAAGGTGGGGCTGTGATATCATCAGAAATCATGCAGCCTCTGTGACATTAAGTTCCTAAAACATCCAGGTTGGCAGTGGTCAACGTCCAGAACACTCTGTGCTCGGGCTCAAGCAGGCTCTGCCTCTGACAGTCTCAGCAAAGACCATAAGTTTAAAGAAAATCCTTTTGAAGTTCAAGAAGAGAATTGCTGTATCCTTGGAGGATGCTGCCAGACTTCCCTAGGTACCAAGGCATTTCTCAAAGAAAAGGAGAAAACAGAAGGCAATTCAGTAGTCTACGACTAAACTGAAAGGAATAATAATTGGATGCTTCTCTGCCACAATCCTACTTAATAATAACAGTCCATTTATGTTTAGACATGACAGCATCATGTATTTTGAGAAGACAGGAGGCAACCTAGAAAACCAAGAATGGACTGTGCGGAACCCATAAGCCAACCTCCATTCCTTTACTCTTTGGTTTTCTTAACTATTTCCCATTTTCTGTTTCTCTAGAGTTTAAGCACCATATTTGGGGAACAAGAATCTACATCCCTGAGAGCAAAAGGAGAATAAACCACATTAAAAAAATGGAAAAGCATTTATGGAACAGGGTGATTAGACGAAATCTCAGTGTTTGAAAGTTAGGAATTCTAAGGCTCATACAGTTTCAATTATAGTTCACAGTTATCACTGAGGTAATTAGGTTTCAGCGCAATCTTCCTTATGATTGCCTTTGTTTCCTCTGAAAGTCACTTCATCCCTGAATGATGAATATACACTCCAGAGGTGCTCTACTTCTATTTTGGTATGTTATCTTCTGCTCAGGTAAGACGTGTATGAAAGAGTAAACAGCTGATAATATGGAAACGTTGAAAAAAAAAATCCACAATGGCTAGATACAAGATGGTATCTACAACATGAAAGACCTGTTTCGAACAGAAACATATGGTTCTAGTCATCTAGGAAATATCCCATTAAAATAAAGTGTCAGGGTATGTGCAGGCATCTTTGCAAGGGAACCACACTGGGTGCAAAGCATTCCAGGAGGCTACTGCTAACACTGCGGACACACAGCACCTGGAGCAGGAGCTGTGAATTTTGGCAGTTACATGACACAACCTGACAACCTTAAAGAGCTGTACTGCTCATAAAGACAACCTCCCTCCTCAACCTTTCACACATCCTCCAAAAAAAAGGTACCTCAAAAAAGCTTGAGAAAGTAGCTGTTCTGTTACTTGGCCTATGCTCTCTTTTCCCTACGACATCTGGGAGAGCCGCGTGCTCCACAGGGCTTCGTTCACGTTTGCATCCTATGCACCAAAACACAGCATTAGCCCACAACAAGCTCTCACACTACAGTACTGCAAGGTCACCTTAGCATAAAAGCTCCTCTTCCTCCAGCCCGAAAGCCACATGTTTTACAAAATACTTTAACCATATGCCTTCTATCTTTACGGAGCTGCTCTGTCTTTTCATCTCTTTCCTTCCAGATAATGGGATCGGAAGGGGAACTCTGACTAAAGCACAAAAGGCTTCCCTTCCACAAACCACACGATGCTTGAAAGGGGCAAAGTTTTCACCTAACCCAGTCCTACAGAGCCTAACCCCACCCAGGGCAGGACCAGGCACCACAGCCTGCTCTGCAGCCCTCAGCCCTGCAGCGAGTGTGGATACTGACCCGCACAAACTTCTTCCCAGACTAAGATTTCACAGTTTGGAAAGCAACTCTAGAGAGTAAGTGAGAAGTGGCAAGTCCTGTCCCCGGCGCTGCCCCACCTGGCCCAGTACCAGAAATATCACCTCTCTTGCTCCTGGTCTGGACCAGTGTCATTTTTACTGAGAGCACTGAGGCTCAGGCAAAGCAGCCGATTAGTAACAGCCGCCTATAAAAAGGGCATCCAACAATAACACAGTTGCCAGGGACATGAAAGCCAGAGCAACTTCCGCACCCATTTCTTCCCAGAGAAGAAAGCCCCCTTCAGCCCCTGCCAAGCACTCAGACCCGCAGCAGAAGGAGGGAAAGCCTATCCAAGCAGAAGACATTATGGCATGGGGCCTGCACTGACTCAAGGCGAAAGTTAAAGATGAAAAAGGATTTACACTGGGAACAGGGAGCAAAGCTTCACCCAGAACCAGTCGACCTAAACTGGGATAAGGCACCATCCTAGTAAGTCAGAGCACTGTGGTCTCTGACAAGCGGTACGGGTAACCAGAACGGTATGACAAGTTCTCAGCAGGAACTGTTTTTTTCCCGTTTGATGCTTCATCCAAATAAAATGTTTATAAACACACAGAATCATTCCTGCCATAACAGACCACGACCTGAAAGGGCTGAAGGGCCCCAGGCAAGGGACAGAGGCTACATGGCCAGTGGCATTAAACACAGCTCTTCCAGTCTACAAACCCATTTTACACCCAGCTGCATCAAACAACTTCAAGGCTTCAACACATGGGCTCGTGTGCCTGTCCCCAGCACGTGTTCCTGGCAGCACATTGCCCCAAGATCTAAAACTCACAGTGGAACCCAACCCCATCCAGGCACACGTTTCTTTCTGCTCCCTTTCTTCACCCTGTTTTATCCTTCCAAATTGCCTCAGCCCCTTGCAGCCTTCTGCAGAAGGAGAAAAAACACAACACTCAGAAGTCAGTTCTTGAAACTCACCATGAACTTTAGCAAGGTCTCTTCCAGAAAGGGTTTGCTTGTATCCATTGGCATAACTGCACCAGCAAACTTTTATATATTGTGAGCGGCATACAGGAGCAAAACTTTTACTTTCACGATGTGGCAGACACATCCCCTTCCAGCTAAAACCATACCCATGAAAAGGTTATTTTTTTCCAGCCCATCGCTACCACTCATCGCAAGATGTTAACAACCACCTGGATTTGCATGTTATGAGACTCTAATCCACTTCAGTCAAGAGACCTGAGCCTGCAAACCTCTGTTATTTGAACTGTTTGTATTTATCCCACTCATGTAGAATGGAATAGATAGTGGCCCAGGTACAGACATGAGAATAACTGGGGCAGCAGTCTCTTCACCTGACGCAGCCGTAACCAGCAGCTATCCACCCACTGGCTGAATTACACAGGTAAAGTTCCTTTAAAACAACACCCACCTTAGGGTTTTCAGCAGAAACGTCTCGAAAAAGAATAAAAATTAGTATGCAAAGAAAAGCTTCTAGAGGATACCTGGTTAGCAGGAGTTTGCAGTAGTGCCCTTATTGTTTCACATACTCCTTTTCAATAACCTGTGTCACATCATCACTCGCACAGTATAGAACACACCATCTCAAGAACAAGTTGCTTATACTTTGCATCTTTCTTTCCACAGACATGAAATGCTACATGGGATGTCACATAGCAAAGGAAAATCTAACAAATTCCACTGATATTATCAGCTGTTTTCTCCAGAACTCTAAAGCTCATACAGTCTGGGGCTTGTTTGTGTGTGGATTTTTTTCCTTAAAATTGGGAGAATTATACACAAAATAGTTTTATTAATGAAATCATAAAGCTGAAGAAAAAAAAAAACCTTAAACACCTAACAGGCAAGTTACAAAGGCTTAATTATTCCAGGATATTCAAAGAAAAAAGTCATATATACCAGTTTAAATCCTCTGCTAGACATGAAATTTTGTGTCCTGTTTCATGGGTCCATTCTCATCCAATCTATGGGGTAGCTAGCAATGACTTTCAGTTCAGTTCAGAAGGTTCTCGAGATGGTTTCTATACATTTAGAGAGACTCTCAGCAGGTATTTTCCTTGAACTTGTCCAACTTTCTCTTGAAGCGGAATATACTTTTAGTATATAGCACCCTGTGATAAGGAATTCCACACTTCAGTTTTCTTCTTCCATCTATTCTAGCTCCTGCTCACCTCACTTGATGCCTCACTCTTGTACCGGAGAGAGTAAGAAATTAACCCCTTCCACCTTCTCCTTCATAGCTTATTTCTTTCCCAGTCATGTCTTACGGAGACAAGTCCTAGCCTACTTAGTCTTTCTTCACGCAGGAGTCATTCCAGACCCCTGAGGATCCTCATTCCCCTTCTCTCACCCTTACCAGCTCCTTTCTAAGATGAGATGAGATCTGCACACATACTCAAGACACAAGCAAACCTTGCTTTCATACCGTGACACGGTGACGTTCTTCATTTTGTTATCTATTTCGTTCTGAATACTCCGGGGTTTGAGAAGGAGGTCATATTCAGTAATGAGCTGATGATTTCATCACATTAAGACATTGCTCCAGAACAGTAGGAATCAACCCAAGAGCTCACTGAGATGCGTGTGAAGTTCAGGTTACTCTGGCCTGCACGCACATCACTACATTTACCTACACTGAGCCAGCTGGTCAAGAGGAAAATGCTGAGTCATGCAACAGTCAAGTAATGTGATAATAATCTCTTCATAATATAATTTTACAATCCCTAAAAAATATTTTAAGCACAAGATTTTAATTGCTTTCCACATTTTGCAAATAATTGTAATGATTCTGTATACTTAGATTATGCTTTAAAAATTCATTTTTCTTTAATTATGCCCAAATTCTCAACACAACCACTTTCTAACTACAGTTTAATTAGACTACACTGTGATTACATGTTGCACAAAAAAAATATTTCTTAAAACAACTTTAGATTTGCCACCCTTTATCTTAATTGGATGTTATTCTTCTTTTGTGTTAACACCAAGGAAGTGAGAAATGGGAAAAAATCATTCCTTAAAACAGTCAATTTGCAGGAGAATTTTCAGCTTTCAAGCACCATATCTTGAACCTCCCCTGTGAGGACAGGCTGAGAGAGTTGGGGGGGTTCAGCTGGAGAAGAGAAGGCTCCAGGGAGACCTTAGAGCGGCCTCCCAGGACTGAAAGGGGCTACAGGAAAGGGGGGAGGGACTCTTGATCAGGGGGGTGTAGGGATAGGACGAGGGGGAACGGGTCTAATTAAACTCAAAGAGGGCAGATTTAGATGAGATGTAAGGAAGAAATTCTTCCCTGTGAGGGGGGGGAGGCCCTGGCACAGGCTGCCCAGAGAAGCTGTGGCTGCCCCCTCCCTGGAAGGGTTCAAGGCCAGGTTGGACGGGGCTTTGGGCAACCTGGGCTAGTGGAAGGTGTCCCTGCCTGGGGCAGGGGTGTGGCACTGGATGGGCTTTAAGGTCTCTTCCAACCCAGTCTGTGATTCTATGATATGACTCTATGAACAACCACAGTTTTGTACTAACATCAAGGCTTTGCAGCTTTGCCACGTGACACAACAAGCACTTCGATCTCAGGAAAGCCACTGCAGACTGAGGATGCCTGACACTAAAACTGACCAGGTACTTCAACAAGCTGTGCTTTCTAAAGAAATCTAAAAGACTGGGCCATAAGGCAGCTCGAAGCCTTTACAGAGCACTAATTTAATACATTTTTATGTTTCAGGGAGGTGCCACAAGGAATAAATTCCACAGTAAATGTCACAACTAGGAAAGTGGGAAATTGCTGCACATGTAACAAGCACAAGTAACAGTGCCAGGTATGGAACAAAGGCTTTAACACAGCAAATTAAACAAAATTCCTGCCATAAAGTTTCTGATTCAAAGACAGGGAGACGTAATTATTTCTGTGGTGTTTCACTGAACAAGTTATGTTTCAGAAGACATCTAGAGAAACATCAGATGTATGCTGAAAAATAGAAAATAAAAACGGGGGGGAGGGGTGGGGCAGGCAAGGAGTAAATATAGGTAAACAGAGGATTTTTACCTTTAATTTAGAAGATAGACCAAAGCTAACAATGGAGACAGCATCAGAGGCTGGGTGAATAGGAGGCAGATACAGGTCAAAGAGGGTGCTGCGTTCAAGTTTACTGAAACGGCAGAGAAACCTCTTTTGTGGAATCAGCATGGTATGCAAAGGATTTAGAAGCTAACTACAAAAGAGGAAGAGAATGGTCGAGGAGATTTCAAGGGGGTAAGGACAGGTGCATGAACAGACAGGGTATTTTCCAACAGCAACAGACAACAAGGTAAGAAAGCAGCGTCAGAAAGGTAAGCACCTTGAATGTGCAGGAGCCACAAAACATCCAACAGAAAACAGAGAATAGGAAAAAGGTTCATTACACAGGCAGACCTTGAGTCTTCAGCATCTAAGATGTACTTAACAAAACAAAAAAAAAGTCCGTCTTAAAGAAAAAATAAATAGTGTCAAAACTTGAAGTCCATGAGATTCTAGAGGAAAATGTGGCATACAGGGTGGGGGAGAATATCACTTCCTCCAGAGACACTGAAAAGCAAGCAGTATATTCTGTAGGGACACAAGTCTGAAGGCTGAGACAGGAAATCTGGGAACATATCCCAGCCAAATCTTAGAAGGCGGCAGAAAACCACCCATTTTATGCAGAAGAACTGTGTTGGCGAGAACTGCAGAGAGACCATGCTTTGGAACGATGAAAAAAGCTTTCCAAAAAGCATGTTAGAAAATGTGTGTAAAGGAACTCTGGGTGAGGGATGTGCTCAGACATGACAGACTAGGACAGAAAAAAAAAAGAAAGGGGAGGGAAAAAAAAAGAAAGGGGAAAAAAAAAGAAAGGGGAAAAAAAAAGAAAGGGGAAAAAAAAAGAAAGGGGGAAAAAAAAGAAAGGGGAAAAAAAAAGAAAGGGGAAAAAAAAAGAAAGGGGAAAAAAAAAGAAAGGGGGGAAAAAAAAAGAAAGGGGGGAAAAAAAAAGAAAGGGGGGAAAAAAAAAGAAAGGGGGGAAAAAAAAAGACAGAGAAAGGCTGAGAGTAGCGTGCATGTGCCATGTCAGACCAGTCTGTACTAGTCACAGCTCTACGGCTGCTTCCCTTGCCTCAGAACTGCTAACAAGTGCAGAACATTTTTTATTATCTGCTGTTCCTCTGAATGTTTTCCAAATATATCATTAACAATGCAACCATAGACAGTTTCCCTGTCATGGGATTTCTCAGAAATAGGAAGACAAGGTTGGTCCCTTGCATTTCCCACCATGGTTACCATGTGTGCCTTGAGACAGGGTTTTGTGCAGCAAATGTGGGTGAGATGCCACAAGTCAGAGGAAGCTGGGAGAGCTGCCTTCACGCCCGAATGGCAAAATCTCCTGGTTCAAAGACACAAAGTGCTTTCCACTGGTATTTTAATTATTAATTAAAATATACAAAATGGCTTTGAAAAGAAAAATCGTTGTTCTCCCCGCCCACAACGACGTTATGTCTTACCAACACACTGTCCCATTCCTGTTGATGGGAGCAGCAGAGCCGAGCACGCTGCGCATCCGGGCGAGACCATGGTCAAGAGGAGAGTGGGAAGGCTGATAGAGACGGGCTGTGAAGCTGGCTGGAGGCCAAGAGCTACTGCACAGCAATTCCTGAACCACAGAACCAAACAGGGCTGTGATCCCCGAGAGGCTCAGGACTCCCTAAGAAGCTAAACCTGTCACAGGCAAGGTAACAATACAAGGAACTCCAACGTCAGCAAAACCACTCCCAAAACTTCGAATTTCAGCAAAGAATTCTTAACGGTGTATTAGGAAGGGGAGAGACTTCCCACTGTGAACACAGAGATCCACACTTTGCTTCCCTGAACATTCAACAGTCTAAAAGCAGCTGCACGTGTATCTCTTCCCCATGGCCTGGTCAGGAAGTTGTGGAATTTGGAAAGCTCCATTACAAACAGCTTCAGAGGCATGCTAATCCCTACCTAATTCACCATGCTGCCTGAAAAGCCCCTTTCTCTACCCCTCTCCCGGCCCCACCCCTTCTGCTCCCTCAGGGGCATCAAGCAAAAACTCTCACTGCAGTCTGTCTGACCCTTTACTGATCTTCAGTGCATCGCTCTGCAAGTGGCCATGAAGTTCTGAATGACAGCAGGTTTCAAACAGGGTGAGTTTGGGGCAAAGTCACTAGTAAAACCCCTCAATCAGTCCATTAACACGTGTGTGATTTACACAGACAAAGAGTCTCTAGCCAGAGACTTCAAGACCACTTTATTTGACATTTGCAAAAAACCTCCAGGAATCTGGATTTGAAAAACTAAATTTCAGCCTTTGAGAAAAGTTACACATACACAGCACATATTCCTCAATGTACAAGCGGGCTTAAAGTAAATTCTCACACAGTGTTTATCGAAAAGATCAGATTTTTGTCTAATATGGCCTCTAGCTCCTGCTGTAGAAACTGGAAACAGTCACCTACCTAAATCCAGTCTCACATCTCCTGCTAGACTAGTCCAGCTACAGACAGAGCAAACCCACGTCAGCTCAGCTCTTGCAATAATGTTCCAAGGTTAAACACAGCTCAGACTCTGTAAGGCAGAGCACAAGCGTGAAACAATGCGAACCCCCCACCCCTGCCACAATATGCCAGTGCATATTGTTGCACAAGGTGGACCTCTTCTGGTGAAGAGCTTGTGCTCCAAAACACCTGGTTCCATTAGTCTTGGCTAAGCAGAAGCCTACAGGGATCACATTATACAGCTTCTTTTAGAAGTAACTAAAGCATATGGCAGGGTGAGGGGGAGCAGCAAGTCAGAGAGAATCACAGAGCACATGTGTGAGTCCTTACCTCGAAGAGTGTCAAACTTTCATCGTTCAAGATGATTCTGGGAGGTGCAATAACTGAAGTTAAAAAACAAGTTACAAAACAGGACCACCCAGCAACCAAAACAATAAATACAGCAGGTATGGGAGGGATTACTGCTCTTTAAAGGAGTGACACATTCACACTGCCCACAGAGGCTTCTTATTAGGCAGAAGCATAACGTGGCCAAGTGAGCAGGTGACACCTTTGCACTCTGAGGTTGTATTTAGGGAAGGAATTCCTCCCCAGGTCATACCTCATGGCATCACGAGATCCCATATGCACCACAGCTAGGAACAGGCTTTGTAAAGTAAGGCTAAATATTACCAACAGCACACTCACACAAGTAAAATGGCAAGTCTGCCTCTGCAAGGTGGCTTCTGACGAAGTCTCTCAAAGTGCCAACTGTGAAAAAAGGAGAGAAAGGTTTGATGAATTACATTTGTTTCTTCAGACGCTGGGCAAAAACATTAACCTGTAACAGCAGAACTGCCCTTTACAATGCCTGAAGATTGCCTTTCCTCAAGAGAACACTGTTACTATTACAAATATCTTGGAGAAAAAAACAAACAAAAAACCCCCACTTAGACATGCTGGTCCCTTAGTAAAATCTAAGGGTGCCAGTGAAGTTCCTCCTAGGAAATCCAATAGCAGCTGCAAGATTTGCAGAGATCCACCAGGTGAGACTCTGGTAACTGATTATTAGTTGTTCTTCCATACAAAAGTATCCAAAAAATAGTGTGGGTAACCATCACTGCCAGCTGAGAATAAGAGGATCGCTATTAACAACAGTAGGAGCCTACTTGGTGCGTAGTCTGTGAACTGAGAGGCAGGAAGGTTCATCCCGTTCTTCTTATTACAGTGGGTAAAGCTTTTTCTTCTTCCTGTTTTTTTTATTTTGTTTTGGATTGGGGGAGGGGGGTGGGGGTGTTTTTTCCCCAAAACTTTTTAAGCGTTAACATAGAGGAAGTGTCCTAACTCCCTGCAGTCACGTACCATCTGGACACGGACAACGGGATATCAAGCGGGACAGTTTCCTGAGCACACGTTTTGCCATCAGGTAGCCTGACAGCCTCTATCAAGTAGTCCTGGAAATAAACCTCCCTCAACTAAGTTAATGACCCCAGACTCTTTTCTCATCCCATCCAGGGGCCCTGTAAGGACAGTGTAACTAGTTACTGCTGCTTTTTCGGAGCAGTATTACTTCCCTGGACAGCAGGAGGGTCTGTCCAGAGCCCCTCTCTTCTGTCACACGACTCATCAAGGATGAGAGGTGAGCTGCAGCTGCACAGACTGCAGATGGCTCTTACCAGTTTCACTAGGACGGAAGAACCCCTGTAGAACATGACGGTCTGGAAAATGGACTCTCAACACCACCTAAGTCAGAGGCAAAGCACATTAGGTCAATTGTTTATGGCTGTTCTGTAACACCTGTCCTTGTCCTAGAACCTGCGAGCAAGTTGTTTTTTTTAAACAGGGAGATTTGAGATATTTACTCTACAGGGGTAGAAGAGCACACTGGCTATCGATTACTGTGCAGCTCCTCAGAGAACACGGGCTGTCCGGCTCTCCAAGGCTCTAACAGAGCTGATCCATAGGAACAGTGCGATGTACAATGCAGCAGCACTGATTCCGAGAGTAGGAGCTCCCTGGGCTACGTGACGCACAGAGTAGAAAGTCACCCATGGTCAGACAGTGTAGCAGTACCCTGAAGGTCCATTGCAGCAGGAATTCTCCTGCTGTACATCTGAAGTAACTCCTGCCTTTCTATTGCCAGCAGTGCTCAGAAAGCACTTCACTTGGAAACTTAATCTCTTATTTTTTTTGCAATAAATCACCAAAGACAAAAACTGCATTAGGACTGTATGTACAGAGCACGATATCTCCAATCTGCAACATCTTATTATTTAACTTGTAAGGAGATACTATCAAAGTATAAGAGTCTTCAGAGAAGTGGATGGGAAAGTTCAGTGACACAGACTGATGTGTGCATAGCATAAGGGTTTTGAAACATCTGGAACAGAGCAGAAGGAGCTATACTGCCTGCCACTCAACCGGATCATTACAGCACAGCTGATTTTACACGGTACAACTGTTATGCAAGTCCCACAAACAATTAACAGGGACGGGACTTTGAAAAGTCTTCTTATAAGTAGCTCAAGATCCTGTTGATCTTGACAATTGGTTCCCGAAGTTACTCAACCCTGAAGTCTGGACTAGCCAGAGGGACTGGAAAAAGAACAAAGGTTACCTTTGGGTAACGCTCTAACTTCTCCTTCAGCTGAGCCTCCCTCAAAGATTTTGTCATCAGTGGAGCTTCTTCCAGGCGTTTCCTGGATACATGGGAAGAAAACAAGCTGTCACTTCTGTCATTTTAAGATGTATTTTTATTTTATTAAGAAAGCAAAAGGTCCAAGCAGGGCTAATGAGAACTGCTCAGCTGTTCCATGTGTCCCTCACAGCATTTTCCCCACCTCCTGTGGTTCCCACCCCAAAATCTCATATATGGAACTATTGAGCATCAGCAACAATACTGTATAAAATTACTTTTCTTGTACAAGTTTAAAAATAAGTTTACTACAGCAGATGCCAGAGAAGATGCTAAGAAGAGCAGGTGAATGTTTGCTTAGAGGAGATGGATTCATTAATCCAATAAAACAGAGACTAAAGTTTGACATAATTACTCCAGAAAGGGAGAAGAGCTACTGAAGCTGAAAAACAATGCTGGCACAAGAAATTAATGGGTATTAATTAGCAACAGGGAAGCAAAAAAAAAAAGAGAGAAGTTTCAGATCATTCAAGAACCAGCATTGTAGACTGGTCTTTGAAAATGAATAGTGGGTGCAACAAAAAAAAAAAAAAATCTACCTGTATTTAAGATGAAACAATAAATTCAAGAAAACAATTATGGATTTTCCTGTAAGTAAAGAACTAAGCTTAGATCCAACAGATCCCATGTTCAGCTTTAGTCCCTTTGCCTTGTTTGCACTTAATTCTGAATAACTGATTTACTCGGCTAGATTTTGGTGAAACATTTGGTCGTGTAATTCTGCACAACTATTTGCAAGTTACCCTCTTACACCTATACAGTTTGAAGGACCTCTTTTGATTTTTATTTTTAAGAATCATCAAGGTATCTCAGGAACAGATGCTGAACAAAACAACCCTACAGGCTTACTTCACCAGCTGTACCCAGAACCACATTCCAAGATGCTCTGAAAGTGCCAACTCACTATCTGAGAAGCAAACATGAAACTAATCCGCTCCATTCCTTCTCCGTGTACCAATTGCTGATTCATATCAATTCTCAGCTCTTCAGGAAGTCACAATTAAATTCTAATTGCATTTAAAATACTGCATTGTATGCAGTTAGATTTTGTTAAGATTCACCAGCTGAGATCAGAAGCCAACTGGTATCAGTTTCATGTGTAACTTGCCTTTATTTTTATCCCTGGCTGTGAGGGGAAAAGGGATTACAAGCATCAGCAAATTTGGAAATTAGGTCTTTTTCTGAGGGGGCTGTATTCCAGTAACCCCCAACCGAATGATCCTATATCTGTACCACTAAATACTCCAGACCCACAAGCAGCAGAGCAATTTTCAGGCCAGTCTGTGTACTCATGTGGATTTCAGTGGCCTGTGGGGAAAAAAATCAGCTCTAAGTAAAAAGTTCAACTCAGACTTGGTTAGAGTGTCAAGCAGGCTGTCCCACAGTCTCGGAGAATGCTTCTAATGTGTAAAGGAATGTTACGATCCACTTGATACTAAATACATTCATGAAATTAGTTTTGTTAAGGAACATATAGACAGCAGAATGCTGTTGTGACAGGGAGGCTAGTTTATCTTAATCTGAGTTTTTAGTTCAGAACTAGAATAAGAGAACAGTAACATCAGGAATATTTGACAGCAAGCTACTCCAACAGTGAGATGCACAGCTAGTCCAGCTTCCTGTACTTTCCCTCTTTGTGTGTGTTCCAAACATTCTCATGTCTTGCTTTGTGGCTAAGTTTGATTTTGTTTTATTTCCATTTAGGTAATGTCTCAAAGTTGGTCTTTTCTGATGAGGTCTAATAAAAGGTTAATTCTGTTACTTAAAATACAAGGTGTTTCCTACCGGGTGAAAATGCTGCTAGCGCCTACTGAAGTCAGTGGGAGCTATTCTGACGAACCTGGATCATTGTGTTCATACATTTGTCCATCACAAGTTACAAATTCCATCCATTTAATTCCTAACAGTTAATGTGAAGTCAAATCAAAACAGGTAACAGGAGCTCACCACTACTATGAGCCTCTAGCAAATAAGGGCACATCTAATTACAAAGGCAGTGTCTTCTCTTTCAGAAGAAGGGAGAAGGAAAGAAAGAAAAAGAGGTGGGGTGTTAAGTGGCTTTGAGTAACTCCCTGAAAGGCAGAACACAGGAAGGAATCTGTCTCTTAATACTTTCTCTGAGGGCCCCATCCCCGACTAGCTTGAGGTTCTCAGATACACTTATCACCACACAGACGTCACAGGGACTTCACGAGGAAATTTTCAACATCCCCATGAACCCGTTATCCCATGCACAGACACTCAACTGATTCACACAAAAACACAGGTTCTATCACAGAAACGAGACATAGCCCTTGAACTCAAAGGGCATAAAGGGTAGAGATTTCCAGTGCTGATCATTAATTCCACACTCAGTAACTTATCTACAAGCCTTTACCCCGAGAGCACAGCCAGCTACGGGTGCGTAGTGTCCCTCTGCTCAACAAACGGGTATGGAGCAATCTCAGTCGCCAGCAGAAAGGGAACTTGCCTCTCACTCTGCAACTGTGCCAAACGCTTCCGTACGTCATCCACCGTGACTTCAAAAAATTCATCAGGAAGCTCTTCTGGCCCAGCAGGAAGTGGTTCTAGTAGGTCTAGGTGACACACCAGTGGCTCTCGTTCTACAAGCTACGGAATAAAAATGAGCTTTGATTAGTCTTAAATGCATTGCTTTGCTAATGCTACAAGGTTCCTGAAAAAAGTTAAAGAACAGAATTTGCAAACTGAAATACAATCACTAGTGTGAAATTCATGTCACTAAGATCAGACTAATGATATAGGGGTTGTCAATGTTGTCATTCTTTAGAGCTGACAGAGCTTGGGGCACAATTCCCCCCAACAAGCAGCAGGACTCTGCTGTCGGACGAGTCGCACCCCAGCAGTCAGCTGCTCTCCGTGGGCAGCACAGGCAGCCCAGGGTAACAACCCCAGCAGCCATCTAACATAAGGAGAGACAACCCCTTTCCAGGGAGTGTCTGGGGAATCTCTTCCCTTACAGCACAAGGATATTTTGCAGCTGAACCATACTTCCAACTAGTTACAAGCTTGTTACAAGTACTCAGAAATTACTCCTGTCCCAAAACCATAACCCACCTCTCTGCGCTGCTCCCAACCCCTCTCGGTACGTCATCACTTCCTGACCATTCTACAGCCAGCATACAACTGACACAGGGGCTGTTCTTCATACTACAGACTATAAACCGCCCTTTTAAGTTTTTCACCTGCCATGCACTCTTGGCTCACATCGTATCTCCTGTTCTCTTCGCTTCACACTCTCTTGCCACAGAACCAACAGCACTAGCTCCCAACCATTTCTTCTTACTCTAAGAGACCGATCCTGTGTTTTGGTAAGCTAGTTTTTGACCTGTTGAGTTCTCTGAACTGACACCCCGCAGGGTTTCATTCTACCCATTTCAGATTTTTAACCCGGCTTCTGGTGCACAGAAAGCTCCCTTAGGCAGTGAAAACCCTTTTGGTTTGCATTTACAAAGTACTCAGCACTGCAATCAGCCTTCATCGCAGGCAAAGCAGACAGACGCAAGGGGAGCAGTACACTGTACGCATTAGCTGCAAGAAATGTACTTGATACCTTTATTGGCAAGTTTCCCTACACCCCAGATGCAGAGGACAGGCCACTCAGGCGGCACACAGACCTCGAACAGCCAAGATACCCCCTCAGCTGCAGAGCGGGGCAGGGCAGCCTGGCTCTGCTCCCCCTGCCTCGGGAGCCGGGAGCGGGGGATCACCACGGCAAACCTCTCAGCACAGCTGTGTCCTGGCCTGTAACTGTGGTTGCAGTTATTGAAAAAAAAAAAAAAACCCACAAACAAAAACCACCACCAAAGCCCACAATCCCCCCCAAAAGCCAAACCTCAACACCCCCCCCCAACCTATTAGACAAACAGCCTTCCCTCTCTCTGAGGACAGAATCCCACTCCGCACAGCGCCCAGCCTAGGCACGGTTGGACACTGGCTGCCTTCCCTCGCCTCAAGAGCAGCAGCTGTGTCAGTGGGTGACGATGAACCACTACCAGAGTCAAATACACCAGAGGCAGTTACACCTATTGGCTCTTGAACAATTTAAACTTTTTAGATCCCAGAAATGTTTAAATGCACAAAGCTTGAAAACTAACAGAAGAGTGTACTGCAGGCTACAGGAGACGCAGCGGGGAAGCCGCCCGTGACTGAAGAGCCCCAGGAGAACAGAAACTTCAATAGTTAATACAGCATTTCTTTACAGTCAGCTGCAGCCTAACACAGCTCTAGCCTCTATGGACAAACCTGATGCTCGTTTCTTCTCCCCTTATTCCCTCTTATACTCTTTCCAATCCTAATTAACACCCAAATGTATTCCCTCCGTCCATTCCGTCCATCCTCCTGTCTCCCAGGCACAAGCCCCTTGGGAACAGAAGGAGCCTCCCTCAATTGTCAAAAGCGACAACACAAATTACAAGGCAATGTTCACTCTGCTTGTGGGCACTAAAGGGTAATTTGAGAAATTAAAAGAGCGAGGTTGTGTGGGTGGGACCCTTGGCTACTTTTAGAAAGTTGAGCAGGGTCAGCTCTAACTAGCGGGTGAAGGAGCCTGATTGCAGCTTTCCTGGGGCTCGGGGGGGGAATGCCCAGCGCTGCAGGAGCGATCCTGAGCTGCAGAGCCACCCTCTGGGAAAGGGCCTGTTGCACAACGGCCCCAACGGCTGCCCAGCTGGTCTGATAAGGTCCGACCGATGTCAGAGGAGAATTAATCAGGCCTCCCCAATAATCAGGTATACTTCAATCTCCTCAAAAAGGCTTAAGTTTCATTTCATTCTGAACACACACATACTGAAAAGAGGGGGTTTCTTTTAAAAAAAAAGAGCCAAAACCCAAAGACTGAGCAGACATATCCTATGGCATGTTGTGAGGAGTGCTAGGATACGATGGAGAGAATGTCAACGCCTGCATCAGCAAATCCTAAACTTACCATTTAGTACTGGCTCTAGCAAGCACTTCAGCTAATCCTAACAGTAGCAGGATTCCACAGCGAAAGTGTCAGTCACTGCCCAAACCATGGTAGTAGCTAAAGACTTCAGCCAAGACATCAGAAATCATGAGGCAGCAGAAGGCAGACATAGATCCCAGCCCCAAGGATTCACCCCTCCTCCTCGCTGCGTGCTCCAGAGCACTGCAGTTAGAACTGCCGCTCAAGCGTCGCCTTCCAGACATCTTCATTCAGACAAACGGGGCTCGTCACCAACGAGGTACTGCAAATGGCAGTCAGGAACCTCCCCTCTGGAGCCAGCCCCTAGCCTACCACAACTACCTATGTACTGTGACAAAACCCCACTGCTTCCCAGACATAAACGCCCTATTCCTGACCTCCAACTTACATCCAGTCAAGATGTCCCTGTTTAATTTTCTGCAGGATACCTGTTCTGTCCCCACACAGACACATAGCTCCCTTTTAGCTCCTAAGTCTGTAATTTTATGTTTCCCCATCCAACCCCAAATGCTGAATAGCTTAACTTCCAAACCAAGACACATTACTTAGCTACTAAACATGAAGAAATGTACTTTTCCGTACAGAAGAAGGAGCAGATCTGCACATGCCTAACAAGACTGCCAAAATACACGAGTAAGAATTCCCTAATATTAAATTTTCAGCTAACCCCCGATAACAGAGCGAGACCTCTGGAGAGAGCTGTAATGAGTTCTTGTGAAACGTAATTCAGGTGGTTGGATTCAGAGTTTCTGCAACTCAATTCCAGAATTGCACAACAGGGCCTGATAGAGCAGGACAGCACAAGGTGTCTACTAAGCACTGCCGAGCAACCAAAGACACCATCGTCTGGCCTCTGAGGGTGCAAAGACTGCCACATCATAATGAGATCGTATCTCTTCTGCCATGTATTTAACACCCTGTGGAACCAACCAGACATCTCGCCTCCTCACAGATATAAGAAACACCCTTCAGAGAGAAAGAGGTAACCATTCCTGCTGCTCCACCAATTCTCTCTTTCCCCAGAGCCCAGCCATCATCCTGTTCCTCTGTCTTCATCCATTACCACTTGCTCACCTAGGTATTCCAATTAGGCATTTCTCAATCTGAGTACCCTCAATACAGCCCAATTTTAACGTGTTGCCAACTATCCTAAAGCACAGACAGAATCTGAAAACTACCTTCCCACGGCAAGTGACCAGAGGAGGCTGCCAGGTGCACCAACTCGCCTCCCGGCCCACTACCCATCTGGTGTCTTCTGCAACCGTGACAAAAGGCAACCATCCCCTGAAACAATAAACAGCCACCATACGGCAGCTTCTACCTTCCACTACGTAACTCTGCAGGAAAGCAGGCTGTGCCTTTTGCTGCCGTATTTCTGTCAGCAATATCTTTCAGGAGACAAAGATGCTGCGTTACGGTTTGTCACCTTCATTCTTCAAAGTCTCTACTTCTACCACCTAAGTTGAGATGTTGGGCACTTTTCAGCAGTAGGCTAAAGCGGTGCCTACCAGGCAGTCTACGAGATAAAGCCGGGTGTCGGGAAGAACGCAGCTCACTCCCTGGTCACCACCCCAGATCTAAGCCAGCAGGCAAGTTGAGGAAAACTTTTATTTCATTTTAAGTGAAGTAGTGGCTATTGTGCTTTCCACAGCAGCAAGTTCTCCTTGGAGACCTACCTCCTCCCCACCACCTCAGGGAGCTCTAATCTCATGGGCAATCTGGTGTAAAGTTACCTTCTAATAATTAATGTTCTGACATCAAAGTCAGCATGCAGCTGTCTGTAAACCATCTTTAGCCCAAGAAACGAAGGGACGCCGGCACAGATTTTATCCAGCCTCTCTCTTCAGCTTCAAAAACCACACACAGGCAAAGCATTAATGGGAAGATTCTTTTACAAAAATGGACCTTTGATGTTTAAAAATAATTTGTTTTGTTTTGGGTTTTTTCCTCAGGACTGAAAAGGGACAAAAAGCAGATGCCATGTGGCTAGCCCTGCTCCGCTGTTGCTGCTGAGAGCAAGGAGAGTGGAGGATGGCAGGAATGGAGGAGGGAACAAAATGTAATCAATCAGCAGCAAAAGCACCAGAGATCAAAGGGCTTGAAAGCAGCAGTCAAAATCACATGCTGTTTAACACAAGGGCAGAACCCCCCCAACAGAATCTGCAGCTGCTTCCAAAGCTGCTCTCAAACTGGAAGGGAAGCTGGCTCCAGAAGTGCCTCCGAGTGGTTTGAACTGGACTGCAGTTCTGAGAAAGATGCCGGATGATGAGAGTCCTTAGGCCACCACCGTTCAGCGCTGCGCCCAACAGCACAACTTTGCGTGGAGCCGTAGCCAGTAAAATGATAAAATGAGTTCTTTCTCTCCAGCCAGCGCACGGAGAAGTGCAGACAACAGCGCTGGTGAAGAATGCCACCACAAACCCTCACACTTCTTCCTTCCTTTTCGGACACAACTGAAACTCCTCCTTTCCAAATCCCTCCCAGGTGAGAGCGTGACTGCAGCAAGCAACACTTAGACTGGACAAACCACCCAGCCTACTGTCTAGCTCTCCATGCTCAGGGTCTGTTCCAAAAGGTTAAATAACACTGATTAGATGCACCCAAACATGTTTCTAATATACTGAAATATTCACCACCGGGTTGGCAAGGCCTCTTTCTGCTACGTTTGTAACTGCTACAGAGTCCTTCCAGGGTCTGGCTTCTGCTCCTGAGCAATTCAGAAACTCATCAAGAATGGATTGCAACCACAAAGTCGACTAAGGTAGAATCTCTACATCAACGTGAGAGCACACACACAGTCTTGCTAAATTCCTCCTGGATGGAGCTCCTGTTGAACCTCATCAGGAACCCTTTCTTCCTACTTATGGCTTTCCATTGTTTAGTCCCATGGCCGGATCAGAACCAGAAATAAACACAAGACTCCAACTCTAGGAGGTATGGAAGAGTGGGAAACAACGAAGGGGATCTCTGAACGCTACCGCCAGCCCTAGTGATGATGTGTGCGGCGAAGGGGCAAGGGAAAGAGCCAGTCACAGAGAATTCAGGATGTGACACTCCAAATGCACAATATTGTGGAGTAAGTTATTACTTTAATGCCTTCTGTACTTCATTTTACGGTACTTGCCAGACATATCCAACCTTGCTGAAAGCATTCAATTCCATACAGCTGCCCTACTCAATATCATTCAAAGGCCATCCCGTGATGGCATCACAGCACTCTTGAGCCACCAGTTCTGGTACCTCTACCTGGGCTACAGCATTTTTAGTTTTAACCAATACAGTTTTACTTCAGCGACACCAACAATGATGATTAGATGTGCAATTTGTCCTTCTGGGAGAAGAGTTAGAGAAAGGTAGACTTCATTTAAGAAGCAGGAAATTTTAGAACAAGACAGAAAACACTTCTATATGCAAGCAGAAATAAAGAAGGAAAAGGATGGAAGGTTTCTGCTTCATCTGCAATACTAAGAAAATTAAGACTCACAGAAGGGACGGGACTAGACTGAAAGGAAGAGAAGAGGTCCAGACCCGTTTCTTTCTTGGCAAGTAAGATGCAACCGTAGCTGAAAAATTCCTTTCCTAGATCTATACCACTTACATGCTACCACACGTCACTGAGAGAGTTAAACTGCAAGTCAGAGTGACCACAGGCAGAAGGAGCTCTGAGGAAGCAGATGCTAACAACTACCAGCGTGGGATACTGCCTTTACAACAGCTTTACTATGGAGTTCCGTGTTCCACAGAAAAGCTCAAAGGAGAAACCTGAGCACACCTTACAACCTACGAGTTAGAAACTCTGACCATGTTCTCAGATCTTAGAAGTCATGGGATCAAGTTGCAACAAACCTATTAAGACCACTTCTGCTCCTAGGACAGTCCTACAACAAGCTAAAAAAAAGTTATCCCCTTCCGTATGTAAAACTCTACCAAGTTTATACCTTCTGTGTGATCTGGGAGATAAGCCAGTGACAAGCAGTAAGCACCTTTAGTGTATTATACAACCCAAGTCTGACCCAACCCTGCTCCTCTTCAGCAGAACTACACAATAAATAGCGATTTTTAGAAGACGGACAAGTACCCGGGGATCAGGTGACAAAGTGGGCATTTGTTAATGACATTTTCATGGAATTTGAGGTTCTTCTGGACTGTACTTTTAATGCAGTTGTGTTGCCTCCATTAGAACAATTCATCAAGGGTACCTCAATGTTCAAAGCTTTGCTTGCCTCTGGACAGCAAATTCTTAAATTCCCATCCTTTCTATTTCCTATAGTAAACTGTCCAAAACGCAGCATTTCCTTACTGAACTCTTGGCAGAACTGTATGGCACCAAGGCACCTAATCCTCTATTACAGGGAAAAAGTCTTAAATATGGAAACATCTTTTTCCTTGTAAGAGCTCAGCCTCGGGCAAGGCAGGATAAAAAAAAGCCCTCATTGCAAACAAATTCTCCCTTACCTGTTCTTGCTCCTTTTGCAGTTCTTGGCTGTTCTTAGACTTCTTTGGCTTAGAAGGACCTCCAGGGCTGGAAAAAGTTGTTGGCAGCTTTGAAGATGGCATATCTAACCCAAGAGATGGTGCAGCTACAGAAGAGTCCCCCAGACGCTGTCCATCTCCAAAAAAAGGGACAAAAGGGATAGACTTGGGCTCTGACGAAGGCCGCAGCTCCTCCAAGCTGGCATGGGATTCTCTAACCGAGTCTTGCTTGTCTGTGGAGCTGTTTAAAGACATGGCCACATCCCTGTGGTCCAAGTCCTCTGGGAATGTGTTTGCTTGAGGTAGGGGCACATCCACCGCTCCTTCAACAGAGTCTGGCCTCCCTGTCAGCTCATTACACCGCACTGTGGCACCCACAGCTTCCTCCTGACCAGATGAGCTGCACTTCTTCATGACAACTCTTAAAGGAGACACCAGAAGGAATAAAAATAAAATCATTTATCCTAACAGTAGTGCCCTCCCCATTCTTAACGTGACCATGACACAAAAAAGACAGCTACACTCAAATATACCCTTAATTTAACGACCTGCTTCTTCCAGACACTCACAAAGAACAAGCTCCAACTGCTCTGAAGTTAGGGGTGGGGGGTCGAGGGTTCATGCAGAAAAACAGAACAGGAACTACCCACTCCACAGGAAGAAAACTGCCTTCCAGGAAAACACAGCAGTCAGCTGTAAAGCACAGCTTCTAATCACCCCTGCCTTCTGTACATACTGCACAGAAGTGGCTAGAGGATCACAGAAAGGCTGTCGCTGTCCCCCACCTCACCCTCCCAGCAGTCAGCAGGAGGCACTGCGGGGATTGGGAGTTTGATGCTGAAATCCAAAGCGGGCAAGAATGAAGTGGTAGATGGCTGTCCTCGCAGAGGACTTTTAACTTTGAACTGTCTGTTTCACTCATAGGGAAAAAAAAAAAAGAGAAAAGAAAAATTAAAAAAAAAGAAAGAAGCAAACAAGCCCCTTTAATCTGCACATGACTGGTCAGTGCCAGCATCTGCAGCTGTGGGAAGCACATCTGGGCAGCAATTTCAGATAAACAGGCAAATGCAATAATTACTGAGTGCCGCGATGTTTGTCTTTTTGAACTTTTTTCGTGCTTTTTTTTGGTATTTGAAACAAAACAAATTCACCATCAGAGCAGAAAGGAAAAATAAAGAATCCCAACTTTGCTCCTCCCAACCTGATGATGGCACTGCCTCCAGTCAGGCCAAGTGACTTCAGTGTTGTCTTCTCTAGGGCATCTTTTCCTGATATCTGCAACAAAACCAAAGGAAAGTGATTATGGCAACTGCCCACCTGGGAGAGCATTTAAAGTGCTCTTTCTAGAAAGAAGCCTCTATCAAAAGAAACACCACACAGCACCAGAAACAGCTCCAAACACACTCTTTCTGCAGTTGGAAATGAGACCTGAATCCATCTGTGTTCACCTGTACTGCTTTATCAAGTTCACTGCTTCTTAAATCATCTCAAGGGAAGGTGACCTACCTATACTTCCATCCCATGCATACATCCAAATCGGATCCGACCTCAGCAAAGCATTATTTATGTTAAATCACAGACAACACCTCAGAACTGAAAGACAGCTGATTTCATTACATACACCTCCCATCTGCTTGTAATGACCTGTTCCAGAATAAAGATGATCTGTCTACAGAGGTCAGTGGGAAGTGAAGGGGACAGCTAGGGAGAGCAAATTCCATAATACGCACATACAAAATATTAAACAAAACATTAATAGCAAAAGATCAAAACAGAGAAAAGCAAATATTTATTAAAATGAAACCACTGTTTTGACTCGAGCTTTAAAAGAAGTTGGAAAGAAAAACACAAACAGGTCATTGAGCTCATTTTATGGGCTCAGAGGTCTAAACGGCCCAGGGTTACGTTCCAAGAGAGCTTTTTTCCATACGGACACGTCATGCTTTGAAAAGACCAACATTTTTCTACTTCCCCTCTCAAGAAAGTTCAAAAGAAACACTTTCCAGGTTGGAAAGCAGAGCTGAGTTTTTCTTATTTTTTAGAGACAGAAGGAGAAGAGACAGTTAAGAAGACTTTGCTGACTTACCTCATCTCGCATGTAAATACAGACTGGAGAGAATTCACCAGGCTGTTCCATAAACTCCCTGCAATAAAGAACAAAATACTGCAGCATCTGTAGAACAGTCTACCCCCTCCAAAACCAAAGTACAGCAATAGTAAGAAGTGAAATTAGCTAGCGACGCACTCCTCCATGTTCCTCCAGCAACAACCATTACACAGTTCACAGAGTCTTTATTAGACATTAGGGTAAAGAATTTGCTCCAATGCATTCACTGTTCCTTAAACACAGCCCTGAAAGTTTAAAAACAAAGGAGAAATAATTAAAGTTAATTCTGAAATTAGTCAATCTTACTAGATAAATTGGAGCACATCATTCCTCATGTGCCTCAGTACCCAATCTGGAATGTGTCTTAATAATACTTACTCTTTTTAATCCCTTATCTGAGTTAGTTTATTACAGTTTGGGCTGTGCTTTCCTTGGGGACAGGTCAGTTCCTTTCCATGTATGCAGAGCCATAAACAGAACCAAATACTGCTCTAAAGCAAGTAATCTGAGGACAAAGAATTTGCCTGTCTTAGTATCAGACAGATTTAAAAAATAAAAGATGAAAGAAAAAAAAGAAACAGCAGAAGCTTTCAGATTCTGGATACCAGGGACAAAACAAAGCCAAAGGAAAGGCTGCTGCAGTAGACAAAAGTGAAGATCAACCTGCATTTAGGCATTTCAGTGAGGCAGGACACACACTAGCAGTGATGCAAACTGCTGACAGGATCTGCAGAGGAAGATATAAGTGAAGGACTCTCAGCATAGAGAAGGGGGAAAAAACAGTAAGATGTTACTCTTCCCTTTTTCCTCTAGATAAGCAATTCTGAGGCATTCAAGTAGAAGAGAAGCTTTACTACATATTCACTCGATCAAACAGACGATGGACAGGGAAAAGACAAATCACTGCCTGTCACAGCAAGTCTCAGTTCTCGTACATCCAAGATCATATAATTTCAAAAGAGAGCACATGTGGAAAACCCTACCAACAGGGTGTTCTTAGTGGGGAGGGGGGGGGGAAGGACTAACACTTTTAGCAAGGAAACCTCAGATGTCTGTAGAAAAAAAGCCTTAAAGAATTAACCAGTATATTACACTGGAGGACTGAAATCAGTGAGAGAATTAGATTCAACAGCAGAGGAAACTCTCTCATGTTGGTCTCCCCTTCAGCAGTCAAAGCACAACTCAACCTGAAATCATGTGGTAAAACATGAAATTAAGAATTGTTTGCTTCTCCCCCCCAAGCATACCAATGGCAAAAGCTGACCAAGAGAATACTGTCCATCCTGAGACTGGTGGTTTGAAAAGATAACTGGCTGAATTCTATGATTTGATGAATTCTCAGAAGCATTTTTTTCAAGAGTTTTAGATTCAAAAGTTTCAGCCTAACTTAGCAGGGGAAACTACAAACTAAAAGGTGAGAAAGTTGCCCCAGGATACTCCCCATCAACAAGATGAGAACCGAGGAGATTTACCCTTCTCAGTAACACTCCAGTAGCTCTCGTTAGCACGTTCTGTCCTGAGCTCTCTGTCCCTGCCGTTGCACCAGGACACCCCTTGGTAAGGAGCTGTATATACCATCTGCACCGCAACAGCTGTTTTATCTTCAGAAGCAAAACAGCTGAAATTCTTCCTCATGGTAAACTCCCTTGATCTTAACGCTCTCTGGAGTCCAGTCTCTGGGGAGAAAAAAAATGGCTTTCCCCTATGCCTCCTCCCACCAGGAAACAATCACCCATCACCTTGGGTGACTTGCAGAGAAATCACGTCTCTGCAAATCAGCCAACGAAATCCACCCGACAGCCCAGTGAAGCCACACAGCCTGAGTTCATCTCCTGAGGCCTCTGACAAAAGAGGCAGAAGCTGGCCCCTGAAGTCCACTGGTCATTTTATGCCCTATTACACCGGTGTGGGCTACTGAACTCATGAGGAGCTTTGCAAACAACCGACTTACAGGGTTATGTAAACACTTGCACTCAACTGCCTCTTAAGTCACCAGACTGTAGCGTCTGCAGTGAACTTCACAGGAAAAACCAAAACCTGCAGGACCCTGGCAGCCCAAAAAACAATCCAATATTTTTCACTGGAAATTAGAAGCTTTGGAAAGATATTTCTACTTCAATCATTTCTCTGCATTGTTTGTAATTCTGCTGTAGCAGTCACAGCCACACATTCTCCTGAATATATTTGTAAAACATTCATCAACTTGGTGTCCAAGTGCCACAAAATTTAAGCAGGAAGTCAGACTGCTTATATCTAGTTATCACTTACACCTACCACTTGTACCTTCAGGGACTCGTTCTCTATTTTGTGCTTCAATTTGTGAGTGTCAGATCTGTGGGATGGAACAGGGAATGCCTATAAGGAAAGGATGGCAGTCATCACGGCTGAGTTCACTCTGACTTCTCCTGGAAGGGGGTTTAATGAACAGAGTTCCACTACTTGAAAGGACCCCTTAAGCAATAGTCAGAGTCCATTCAGCCAGCCAAGTGTCCAGTTCTGAAGTGACCACGTACATTACACAGTGTCTGTGCAGTGGCCACACTGACTACTGCTGTTAGAAAGGCTTCTACTGCACAGCTGGTAAGTCCGCAAGCAGGCATGCAATAAACCCAACCATTACGGAAAGACCACCTTAAGACAGGGATAACGTTTTCTGTTCAGGTAAGAAGGAAAGAAAATAACCCTTAGCACTTTAGCAATCTGCTTGCACAGCAGAAGGCGAAGTCTGCACACCCAAATGCACCTTACCACTGTCAGTGCGGCGGTTCCAATAACCTGAGTATCATCATAATGTTCGAAGTTACTTAACAACAGCTTTGCCAGTATTATCCTATGTAGTCTTTCTATTAGGGCCAAAACACATCACAAATGAGCAACTTAGAAGAATATATATACAATGTCTTACATAATATTTTAACACAAATCTATTTAGCCCAGCACAAAGCGACAAAACAAACTGAACAGAGGAGGAGTCAACCAGCCTACAGAGTAGAAAATGAAGGAAAATAGGCATTTAGTTCTGGGAAAATTCATCAAGGACATTTACATTTAGACTCAAAACTCAGCTTCAATGAAATGTAAGTGAAATAGTTGGAAACAGAAGTCATTCAGGATTGAGAGAGCCACCTGGAAAATTATGATACTCAATCACTGAGTAACCCTCAAGAGCAAGAGCAGATCAAAGATTTCCGGCTGGAGGATGTAGGGGAGCAAACCTGTTAAGCACAGACCAGAATTGAGACTTCTGTTTAGTTTAATCATAGCAGTCTATCTCCCGTCTTGATCTAGAGGTTAAAACTTAAGCCTTTCTAAATAAAGCATGCAACAACATGGTGATATGGGACAAGGTGAGTCACAATGAAACCGAGAAGCTCCACTCCTAGAATTAGCAAATCCAAACAGAGTAACCTGTAAAACCAGTCCTGAGGGTCTGGTCTGATCTAGGGCATCAGGGGCTGAGAACTACTTCCAGCCCAGCTGCGACAGATCCCAAGGGGTTTGTAGTCCTGAGGTGCCGTTCTGTCAGGACACTTCTCCCAGCCACCACACCAAACCCCTCGTGCAGAGAACGACAGACACACCCAGAGCACCCGAGCTATTGCATCCAAGCTTCAGATCATGAAACACCGTTAACTTTCTACCTCAAGATAACAAGGAAGACAACACTAGAACAGGTCTGCCAGCATTTGCGGTTCTGCAATTAGTTATTCTCTGTCAAGGACAGAAAGCTGTATACAACGCTCTGCAGGAATCGGGCGATTAGGTTCCCAATACAGAATGAACATAACCTTGTGCTTCAAGACCCAGGCTCCGACCTCCCTCACTCGTTTGCAGCAGTAACCAAGTAAGTTCCAAAGGCCAATGCTTGATGAGGAAAGGCAGAAAAAAATCTTGTCTCTTGATTGGAACAAAATAGCACCTAAGAGACTACCTTTAGCATGCCACAGCAGGCTCCATGCACTCAGGCTCTTCCAGACAATCCAGGAGAGCTACTCATCCCTACTTTATTTTCAATGGTTTTTCGTCCAATCAGGATCAGCTGCATCCCTACAGGAATCCTTGATAAAAGTGCACAGAGGATAAAGGACTGCTGAGACATGGAGGAAACAGTACAGAATCACAGAGAAGGCAGATGGAACAGCCTAGAGGAATAAAAGCTTGAACCTCAAGCTGCCTGGCTATCACAAAAGGTGGATGATCACCATTTCGGAGGAGAGAAGCCAAGGCACAATAGAACACACATCCTCACCACACAGACCCATTAGAGAGGAAACAGATTTGACTATCTAGTTTCATTCACCTTTCCACAACAGCTTTCCACTTCAATCCAAGCAACTCTTTGGATTGAAGAGTCTTCTAAAAACGTATGGAAAATATCTGAACTTAATGAATGATAACCACAAAAGTAGCAAAGAGTCATAGTCATTGTCAAAACTGTCTTCAAGTGTCCAGACTGCAATCACTTCTATGTAAAACAGTCTACAAAGCTGCTGAAGCTGCCAGTCAGGCAAGAGTGGGAGACAGAAAAGCCACAGTTCTCCCAGGCCTCATGCTAAAAGGGTATACAACGCTTGTGCCCTCAACCAGTCTCTGCAGAACAGACTCCAAGCAAAGATCCCCCAGAGACTTATTTTTGTATAACTCTTGGAAGCCAGCAGGCTCCTCCTCCAGCTGCTGTTAATCCGTTACATGCATTCACTGAGGCAAGCACACACATCAAACACACTGTCATTTCTTTGATGTGCTGTTCTTCAGAAGGGGAACGGCAAGCAGATTAGATTCCTTCATGTAGTGATCTGACAGGGCCTGTAAACATCTTGTGCAAGGACTGCCGCACGCTGAGAGGAGGAGCAGCCTTACAATAGCTTCCAGACCTTCTTCAGACCCAATTAGCCAAGATGGACGCTGGAAACCCGGGGGAAATTCCAGTGGATTTAGAATACTTCCCCTCACGCACTTAGAGCAGCTGAGCATTCCAGGAAAACGTCTCCAGTTGGAAAGTCAAAGGAAGGATTCAGCAAAAGTCAACAACTAGCTGACTAGTTAGTCAACTGAGTCGATACACACTGAAAAGCAGCACAGCCCATGAAATCTATACGGGTGGCTATAGATGCAGCCTGTTTTGTGATTGTCACACACAGCATCTCTGCTGCTTGTTGAACTTAATCAAAAGTTTGCAAAGTCCATCCAAACATCTGAGCTCAGCTTCCAGAGGGCAGAAAAGAACAGCTGTGTCTTATGAACTGAAGTTAATAATACTTAGCACACTGTAGCAGTTAGAACCTTAAAAAGAGCAGCATGTACATTAACTATTACTATTACAATAACCTGTAACAAATAAAACCACTCCAAAGGAGCAAAATTATGTAAAAAGCTCAAAATTTAAACCAAAGAAATAACCAACTAATGCGCAAGAAAGCCACACAAAGGCTGTTTGTCACTGCCCATAATTATCACCCCACCAGCCCAGCAGTTTCCAAACTGTGACAGGCACTCTTCTCCTCCCAGAGGGCACAAAGTGTGTAGGAAGGTACAAGAAGGGCCTTAAAGCACCCAGGAGAATGGTATCTGGCCTTTCTCGCCTGCCCCTTTCCTCAATCAAAAGAAAAATAATTCTTTTGTCTCTAGCATTTACATGAAGACTGTCCCTTTTGACTTAAGAGTAAACGCCACAGTGTAGACCTGGTCCCTGACCATTAAAGACAAAAAGAGAATGTTAAGTAAGATTCGTTTATATCCCTTTAGAGTCACTAGACTACCTCAAGCATTTCCTCAAACTATGGTTTGATGACAACATGTTGAGTAGAAAAACTGATATACGCCATTCCCGCCCATCTGCTGCTTCCTCCTTTTGGATCCTTATTTCCAGACACACTACACTTCTCGTCCTAACTGCCTAGGAAAGACAACCCTTAACTGGGTTAGGAGACTTACCCACCTGAAAGGTAAGGAGGGAAAATACTAGTTTTCAGCTGAATTAGCTACTTAAGCCAATTCCCCACAAAGCTGCACAAATGGTAGGAGAGGAGTTAGGAGGGCAGGACGTGAGCACTAACCACTCAATCCCCTACTGCTGCACAGAAGATGCCCCCGATCCAAACCCCCTCCCTTGGGCCAGCACTAGCCACTCCTTTGACCTTGTTATGGGCCAGTCAGGGAGCTGAGGTAGCAGAAAACGAACATCACGGGGAGGCTGGAATAATTAGTTCCTTCACCCTGGAAACAGCTCCAATCACAGAATTCAACTGCGCAACCCTGACTTAACGAGATAACGTCAGCCAGCTCAACCCCAGAACCGTGCTGCTCGCGCTATTTCAACTGCAGTGTAGAACACCCAACTTTAAACTTCAGTTAAAGTAATATATGCTAGTACGTGTTAGTCTCGTACTAACACATAACCCATAACCAGTCAATTACTACAGCTCAGCTACCAGGTGATAATCCATCACTGTGCATCCAGTAACTGTACGCTGAAAGGTTGAGCTTATCTGAATGCAACTGCACCATCACCCTCACTACTGACTCATTTCACAGTTCTTCTAGCATCACAGCCTTGGAGACTTGAAAAGTTTTGACACAGAGAGCTACTGCCTCTGTAGAAGAGCATTTAATTGGTTTGAGAAATTAACATTTGCACAATACCAAAGCACAGCACCTGCACAGGTGAGCAAGAGATTCAAATGCAACAGAGCAACTAGCAGAAGGTGAGGAATGTAAGAGAGAAAAGAAGCTAGAAATATGGGAACTGGGGAAAAAAAAAAAAAAAAATTATCAAGAGAAAGGTAAAGCCAACTACAATAGAAAAAATGAAATTTGGAAATTCAGTTCAGAATAGAATGGCTGCCACAGCTTCAAGGCTTCATCCTCCAAGCCATGACAAAAATAACTGTCTTTGGAGAAAAGTTTATTAGCTTGTCATTTCAAAACAATACAGTATTTTTAAGTCAAAACTAAAGACAAAAGAAACCACTGAATGTAGACTGGACTCAAATAATAAGATTTCTAACCCATGTATATATTCAATAAATGTAGGACCAGAAATTCTTCCATTTAAACAGGATCTAATCAGTCTTTTGAAGAGTCCACATTAGTCTGCTGAGAGCTCCAGATTTCCTTGAAGAACTTGCACAACAATAAGTCTCAAAAGCACCAGCAACTCGCTTAAGAAAGAACCCCCTCCACCACACGGAGTGACAGCACAGAAATACTGGCGAGCAGGATAATCTAGGCTACCGTCTCAACTCTGGCAGTACCTTGACTTCAAACACGTTGTGTAAAAGGCAGGTGCAGCAATATATCCGAGTATAGTTTCTTCCTAGCCTTAGCAGTTTGTTACCAGTTGATGCCCTGAACCGAGAGCGCTATTCCAGAATTTAAAAATAACAATGAAACTATGGAGTGTCAAATCCAAAAGAGCAGGGAAAAGGCAAACGTCTGTGTTGCAAAGGAAAAACCATTGTCAAATAAATGCAAATTCTACTAATCTGCAGGACTTCGCTGGATCACCATAACAGCTAACTCCTGTTACACAGAGATCCACCCAAACAAGTATTTTCTCACTGCGTTGCTCACCTGATCTTTGCAAAATGGTTGAGAAGTTCCCACAAAGTCTGTTGACAGTGAAAGGCGTCTTGTAAACGGGAGCCATCATCTAATTGCAATGCAATCCGAACCTACAGGAAAAATACACTGAATTAATCTGAAAATTGAATGAAAACTTTTTATCCTTCACAACTTCTTTTTAATATTGCAATGATCTCTAGAACCTGCTGTCCAAAACCCCATGATGTTCTTCTAAACGCTTACTGCAAAGGATTACATTAGTTAAACACACAGAGGGGTATTCCAATTATTATTTTAGCAGTTAATATTGAGAATAGTTCCATTCTGCTATGAATATGAGTATTATATACGAGGATCTTATGAGAGACAATGGCAAAGGCCTTACCCAAGTCCAGCTAGACAATGCCCACTGCTCTCCCCTCCCCTACCAGGCCAGTCATTTCATCACAGAAGCTTATCAAGTTGGTCAAGCGTGACTTCCCCTTGGTGAAGGGGAAACTTCATCGCTGGATGCTCAGACAAGGCTTCTCTATTCCTCCCAGGTTGCCCATCTTTGCTTTCACTCTCTGTACGCTTCCTTTCTGTGTTTGAATGGCCAGGAGCTCCTTCTGCACCCATGCAAGCGTTCTGCCATTTCTGCCTGACATCCTATTCGTTAGAGTGGGCCGTTCTCACGCATGGGAGAGGCGACCCTTGACTATTAACCAGCTTCCCTGGGCCCCTCTTCCCTGCCATATCCCGAACTGAAACATACTCAGAGAAAGGCCGATGCAAGTGTCCCAAATAATGTGTCATCACGAGCAACTGAGATGTTCTGTTCTACGCTCGCTGAAACTTTACAGCAAGGGTCTTCACAACTATACAAGATGAATACCAATAACCCAGACAGGATTGATACAGCTGCATAAACTAAAACACCAACACAGAGCTCTGTCGCCTTAAGCATCAATTTGCAGAACCTCCCTGGGGCAGAACAAGCAGTATACTTGCACATCCCAACAGAGAAACAACGAACACCGTTCCAATCTATCTCTGAGTTACAAAAGACCTAACCAACTGTTATCAGTCCAAAGAGACCGCATGTGTAACCTACAACTCACTAATGCTTCCTAAACACTGAATTTTGGCATACAATTTTAGAGTGAATTAATCAAAAATCTCAAAAATAATTCTAGACATTCAATTATTAAGTTCTTAAACACCTGCAGAAAAAGGCAAAGGACAGCTAGCTGCCTATTCTAGCAGGCCTTTTCCAACCTGGAGTGAGAACATTCGCATTCACTAGCGGGTGCTCCTGCAGATCCTACGTATTCTTCAGAGAACTGCTCTCCCCGCCCCACCCAAAAAAAAGACCCAAGGCACTTCTAAAATGAACACACACTGAGGACAATCCTGAAGAACTTCAAACTCCTGATGGTCCCAAGAGAAAAATCTAGCAGCTTACCAAGGGATGGAGAATGGCAGAGCACTTCAGGTGTTATCTTTACCTTTCAGAGAACATTCAGCCTTTTTTCAAAATGTCTAATTAGCTCACCTGTCTAAAGAAAAGTAAAAAAAAAAGTCCCTATTACCCAGCACCTAGTATCTCTAGTCAACTATGGTTTTCTGAAGCCCACAGAAATTGGCCTTATTCAAAAGTCTGAGAAGGAGAGACAAGCCTAGAACACGGAGAGAAGCTTTCTTTCATTCTGTGTTTTCACGTGTCCCTGCCAGCTCTCAATGCACCCTCGACGTGTGTGTGAGCAGGGGGGTGAGAGAGAGATGGGACAAGCCAGACACGACACACTCCAGCAGTCGACTATGATGTCCTTGGAGGAATATGTTTGTCATCTGCCTCGGCTCCTACCAGTCCTCGCAAGACTGCAAATTGTCATCTGCTGGAGACAGGAATTTTTCTACATAAAGGAAACAGTGGCATCATCAACAATTAGCCAACAGAACTAAGTTGTTTCATCCCACCACTAACACAACCTCCTGGTTTCTCCTATGCTGGAGACAAGCCTTAGATTATTCTCAGCTACAGCAGAGTGGTGACAGCTGACATCACCATTCTATAAGAATCCAGCCCAGAAATTCAGACTACCAGTTGCATCAGTTTTTGGACAACAGTTCAAAGCTAAACATGTCACGAAAGTCCTATTCAGTCAATTAGAAAAGTCTTTTTTAAAATCCCAGGCTCTACAGAAAATAATAGAGAGACCAGTACCAATTATCTTCCAGGTTTACAAACACATAAACAAAAGGCTAAACACTAGAACTGTACTGATGGTGCCCCTGGATCACCTGCCATCACAAGGGCAACTTGGGCAATTTTTTGCTAGAACTGTCTTACAGGAATCAATGACTTTTACATGCAAAGGCAAATCCAAACCCATTGTATTTTAAAAATATCAGATTTGCTGAACAAACCTGTGATTTATCGAACCCTGTATTCTGCCTCAGGGGTAACTGCTGCCCACAGCCCCCAGGAAAGCACACCTACCTCCGTGCACATTATCTCAGTGAGAGGCAATAACAAAAGACACCCAACCAAGTTCATCCCAACATCACTGCGGCCGGCCGGCACAACTGAGGCCACATCTCAACTGCCTCTGCATAAGGGCACAACACTAGTGTCAGTTCTAGTCACAGTTATCCGGCTGTTGTAAGCTTCCTACAGTATTTGACACTAGTTCCCTGTGGCAGGGAATTCTTTTGGTCAATTGCTCTGTACAAAGTATTTTCTTACACTGTAAAATTCTTCCAAGTGAACTCTCTGCTCTTAGTTTATGAGACAGCAGCTGTTTAGACTGTGCTCTTCACGAGCCTATTTGTTGCATCTTCTCGAGGGCACTCTTGAGCGCTCCAAGGGAAGCTTCACTTCTGCAGATTCTCCTGCTGAAACACATCTAAACAGCAACAACTTAAACTTTCATCAGTTCTTCTCTTTTGTGGTCTAAAGTAGTGATTCCATGTTATAACCCCTCTCCTACATACAGTGCACGGTCCTTCTCACCCTTTCCGATACGCTGAATGCATCTTCACAAGGGAAAAAAAAATAAAATCAAATCACTGTTTTCCTTCAGTACGATACCTCCCAAACTGGATGCAAATGTCAGATCAAGTCATCACTGTACCATTTTAATAGAAACACTTTCCTCTGGAAGACAAACTCCATGCCATCACAACTTTTTTTAACTGAAAATTTTAAGCAGATGCTACCAGCTTGTGGTATTTTTTTAACTAAATACGTCATTTGGAGCACAAACTTGTTTCTACCACAAAGTCAGAGAGGAAATATTAGGGCCAAAGCAAAGCACATGGAGGTTTTACAGAGAAAAACATGGACATCAGTGACCCCCAAAACTATGTTGCACACCCACAGTAAACTAGAGCAGAGATTCCAAAAGCTTCTCACACTACAAAGTTCACTTTTCAATGTATGTATCAGTTTATCTTTGTGACAGCTAAAGCAACTGCCTACAACAAAACACCACTAACACAATCCGGCAGACAGGCATTAAGAGATTAGCACTAACAGAACTGAAACCTTCACCAAAATTGAGAAACTCCACATGAGGAAGTCAGTAAGAAGAGAGATGACTATTAGTGATAGATAAATTTTCACTCCCAGGCTACTTAAATAAGATCATATATCATTTTCACCACTTAAAATATTTATGTTTATTAACACCTATTTAAAAATTATGCCTCCCACTGTTACAACAACATGCATAAAAGATTTTTAAATATCCTAAATGTGACAATAATTCCTACAGAACACGGCACCCATAAGCCCCTTTGTAAATTATACTAAACAGGGACATTCAGCAACTGCTGAACACAGCACACGTCACAAAAAATTCTAAAGCTGTGTGAACACACCGTGAACAGCAATGCTGGGAAAGAATCAAAAGAGAATCCTGTAAGAATGTGAGATTTAGTCAAAATCCAGAGGCAGACAACAGCAGCTGAACTAGAAGTTAGGAAAGGGAACTGCATTAGTAGCTCAACTGCTGAGCAAAGTCATCCGCGCTGTTTAACTTCTTATACATTCATGGCTACTGGTTTTTCAGCTGCCCAGAAGATCTCCCTCTCCTCCGGCACACGGCTGGAACTCCACCATCACACAGACTGTAAGCAAAGACTTCCAGCTACTCAATTCCCATTTTCCACCATGCCTCAACCAGTCTTTGGGTGGTCTTCCACTCAGCGTTGGCCAAGCCCAACCACGCTCTTGCTCATGAGATATGACGAGATCACGTCCAGCCCAACTGGTAACTGCACAAATCGGGTCACACCGCGAGATGAACATACCGTGTCTCCAATTCCCCCTCTGTTGGGGACCGGCACCATCTCCAGCTTGGCATTGTTGGGCAGTCTGGCAAACCTCCACTGCAAAGAGAGATCCAACACGCTCCTCTGGAACCTAAAGAAGAACACAGCCCGTGAAGACACCAGGAAACATCCAATGCCACCTCCAAAACACTTCAGGGACTGGCCATGATGCAACGTCTGGGGACGGAGCAAGAGACTTCCCCGCAGGCTGACCAGAAGCCGTAGAGCAGGATTCAACAACACACAACTGGTAATTCAGAAAACAGTCAACACGAAATTATTCTGTGTACCAGAAAAGGTGCAGTTTGCAGAGGTCACAGATAAAATAGTCAAATATATGTTCCACCTCAGGCTTTAGGAGATAAACAGCACCTGAGTACATATTGAAGCCTCGTGTTCACTGTTAAATAAAAAAGTACTTTCTCTTACTGCCCCTCAGACAAACCACCTCTTGACTACGACACTGTAAAAGCGAACGGTCGGGCCACCAGGTTAAGAGAGAAGAGTCCGGCCAACTGCGAGCCAGAAGCGGCGCACGTGTGGGGAGGGACGTCTTCGGGGAGTCGCGCGGGATCTCGGTACCGATCCCGAAAGCGAAGGAAATTTGGCACGGGGGAATCGGGAGCGGTTAGTTTGACCGCAGTTAAGTTTGCTGGAGAACAGTCTGGGCGGGGGATCCCCCGCTCCCCACAGTTCCCTCGCGCCTCACCACGCGAGGCCCACACGGCTGCGGCGAGGCCTGGGGCGAGGACCGAGCTCGGCGCGCAGCGCGGGGCCCCCGGGCCCCTCACCCCCACCCGCCGGCCGCGCTGGCGGCGGCCCCGGCCCCGCGGGACGCCCCCGAGCAGCGCCGGGCCCGGGTGGGCACCGGGCGGGCGCCCCGCCGCAGCGCCGGGCCGGGGAGCAGCCGCGGGCGGCCCAGGCGCGGCCGCTCCCGCCGGCGGCGCAGGCCCCAGCCAGGCCCGGGCCCGGGCCCCCGCCCGCCGGCCCAGCAGGGCGGAGGCGGCCCGCGGTGAGACTCACTTCAGGCCGTACTCGCCGGGGCTGCCGCCCTGCTTCCTGCAGACCTCCTCGAGGATCTGCGGAGAGAACGGAGCCGTTACGGGCCGGCCCGCGGCCCCGCGCCGCGCCGCCGGCCGCCCCCGCCCCGGACCCACCTGCAGCAGCACCGTGCCGGGCCCCACCCGCACCGTGACCCGCCGCCCGCTGGGGGCCAGCACCGACACCGCGGCGCCCCCCCCGCCCGCCGTCGCCGCCGCCGCCGCCATCTTCCCTCCCGCCCGCCGCGGCGCCGGCCCCGGCGCGGCTGGGGCGGAGCTGGGCCCGGGGCCGCCCCCGCCCGCAGGCCGCGCCCCGCCCCGCCCCGCCCCGCCGCGGAGGGCACCGGCCGGCGGCGGCGGCGGCGGAGGGCGGGGGGGGGGTCGGAGCGGGCGAGGCCCGGCCTGGCGGGGGCGGGCGGGCGGATGTGCGGAGCCGGGGCCCGGGGGACGGACCCGTCCCGCAGCCCCGCCGGGAGCGGGAGGCCCGGCCCGGCGGCGTTTCCAGGCGCTGCCGGCAGCGCGGGGTATTTTCCGCCGGGTTTCCCGTGACCCCGGGGACACGGAGCAGGTTTCTGCCTCCGCTCGGGCCCCGTCCGGCAGCGCGCAGCCACCGCCGCGCTCCCCCCGGCAGGGACCGGTCGGGGGGCCCCGGCCGTAACTTACGGCCACAAACCTCGGCTGCAGGTTTGAGCTCTCGCCCCTCTGCCAAGCAGCGATGGCAGTGACTCGTACCTCAGAAAACACCTCTGAAAACACGCACAGAAAGGGGCTTCTTGGCAAAATCCAACAGCTGTTGTGAACAACCGCCTCTCGCTACGTTCCCGCTGTCAGAAGAGTGTCTAGACAGTGTCACAATCGGGACACCGGTGGGAAGACAAATTACAGCACCCCACTGCCTTCAAAAGCAATCCCTTCTGGCCAGAAAAAGGAAAAATGTTGATTGGGCGTCTCACGATTAGTGCTGCAAACTCAGCCATTCGGATGAGATGACCGCAGCTAAGGAACCACGATTATCTTAAATTTTACGGCACAAAACTTCTCGGAGATTATTTTTCACTTATGAGCTTCCCCTCCACTCTCAGCACCGCCCTTTCAGCATCGAAGGCTGTCTCAGAGATTCAACTACAGTCTGTTTTGTTTGCTATCATAAAAAAACTTTTAGTTTGGGTAACCACTGGAATTTATTTAGCCTAAGTTGTTACCGCATGCCAAATACTTTCTCTACTTCTTCTATATTTATCATATATGTTAAGCTTAAGTCCCCACCGCCACCCCCAGCGCCCACAAAAATGTCTGCTTTGCTTGGCTTATAAAGAAAAAAGGTCCTTTTAAGGAAAGACACTTTTGTAAAAGATAACACTTGCTCATTTTTACCATATCAGCAGTGTGAGAGAAGGGAGAAAGAGGATGGGAATTTTAATGATGGAGAGACATCCCCTTGCTTATGCATGTGGATTCTGAAGTCCACCCCACACCATAACTACTCAGTAAGACGTAGTAATAGTAATAAAGGATGTCCTGGTGTATAATGCCTTGGTTAAAAACACTTAAAAAGGTCTTTACATTTGTTCTTCCCATTCCACTGGGAAGTATCATTGTCATATCACTTACCCAGCCACAGCGTTCAGGACGTTGGCATCCCAGCCCATGTCTGTCATTCCCGGACACATTAAAGTGGTTTAAGTCGATGTATTTTACTTCCAGAGCTGGGATGGACAAGGGGTATATATGTGGCCAGTTACCACAGAACAGCTGATCAGTAACTTGTCAGTCCACATCAGCTGAATGACTTTCAATCAGGTGTCGATACTCCGTAAATTGTCTATCTGCACTTTTTTTTTTTTTTACCATTTTAGCTAAGCAGCTATGGAACTTTCTGAACATAATCAGGGTAGCTATATATGGAGGTATCGCCACCATCCTCCTTTTACTTGTCAGTTCCCGGCTTACATAGCAAAAAACTTTGTTCATACTCTGGAATTCAGCACTGCGTAAGGAGGTCATGAATTACTGTCCTCTCGAGGACGCTCCTTCCGAGGAGAGAGGCCCACACCTTGGAATCGCACCAAGGTAGTCAGAATGCTACCTCTGATGGCAACTGGGAACAGCAGCAGGCAGGAGACACTGCGATTATATTTTCCCCAGTATCAACTTCCAGTTTGCAGCAATCTGCATCTTCTAAACTTCCCGAGTCAGAGATTGTGTCTTTACATCTACCCATATCCGATGGATTTTTCTTACACGAATTTGCCCAGCCATGTTTTGAGCCCACCTGAGCTTTTGGCATCCACTGGACCATGGGGCAGAGAATGCCACAGTTACAGTGTGTTGTCTGACAGAAGTACTTAATTTTGTTTGTTTTAGAACTTCTTCCTAGGTGTTCGCCAGCTCTTATTAAGAAACAATCACTAATCATTCTCTGTAACAGTCACAAGTCTAGAGACATGTTTCTTATAATTCCCTACATTTTAATAGCTTTTTGCTGTAAAATATGTGAAGAGGCATGAGGACTTAAGGGCAATATTGTTCTGAAGGTTTTCACACTTTTGCCTATGAGGGTGCAACAAGTATCTACCACATGCAGGTTCTCCTTACTCTTTAAAATAGTGTAGAGATCCAAAGCTCTATAACTATCCAACGCAGAACGAAGATATCCCAACCTTCCACTAATTAATATCTTCACAGAAGGTATGAAATGGCTACCTTAACACCAGTGACTATTCAGCTGCTGAGGCGGAGCACCCATTCAATTTTAAGAGATACACTTTGGGTTTCATGGATCCCAAAAAACTGGTCTTGTTTCTGGACAGGGGATAGCTCCTATTTGATGTCTGAAGCAGGCAGCTGTTTTCTATTTTGCATTTGGAAGTGACACATCCCTTAAAAAAATGTTACTCCTGTTAAAAAGACACCCATGTAATTTGAGCTGAACATTTCCAAGTTGCAGGATTAGAGAGATGAATCTCGTTTTTAATGGCATGTCATAATCAGAAAGTTGCATGGAGGTTAAGGGTCACATTTCATACCCAGAGCCACTTCTAATCTCAAATATTTATCTGAAATTAGAAGCATCAGGAGAGAAAGAAGGGGGAGGTAACTACAACCTGGAGCTCATTAAAGTGCTACAAAGAAAGAGGAACTCATTAGGGAATAGCTGAAAATACCCTCAACAATTCAGATTTCTGCCACTGTCAGGATCAAGAGGACGCCTGCAGCAAATCTACCAGGTGAGTCTCAGCAAAACAATGTCCACCACGCTAAAAGCTTTCCAGAAATTGCATTTCATTAGTGATTACAGTGAACAAACTGCAGAATGACCTTTCCCTAAAGTCACCTTTGAGGCAGTTAGTGCTCTGCATTAGATACATATCCCTGGCATTGCGCCCGCGTGCGCTCTGTCACACACCCACACAGGCAATAATGCATAAATTTGCTTCTCGATAAAGCATGGAAACCCCCCTTTTTTTCTTTCAAATGGATAGGAAATTAACTGTGAACATCTTGAAATATGTTGTAACCAGTTCCAAAACACAATACAGAACAATAGTTACTTATGACAGTAACGACGATTCTGACAAGTATTTCCTCCTGCCTGTACCAAGGGTACCTGCTACTGCTCCTGCTGAGTCCTGGGGACGTTCAGGAGGCTGGTTCCCACCAGAGCACAGCACGGGGTGTTTGTATGGAGGGTGTAAACGAGCTCTGTTGCCCTGTCAGGGTTCCTTTACTCCCACCCACCACTGAGGTCAGAAGAGATGACGGCGGTCGTGTGGCTGTGCGAAAGCAGGATTTTATCTGTTGGCAACTGGTCGTCTCTGGGTGGTCTTCTCACACCACACACCCCCCCACTTTCGATCAGCACAAGACCCAAGAAACAAGCCAGGGAACTTCAGCTGAGCCAGCGCTGCGGAGCTGCTGACATCAGGCGCGAGAGCTGGCTACGAGGGGAAACGTACCGGCGGCACAAGTCCCTGCACAGGACTCCAGGTGTAAACCTCTCCATTTTGGAGAGGGAAACATCAAAAGGGCAAGTCCTGGAGCTGCCTTGGCCCTGGCAGGGTACGAGGGAATTTCGGAACCACCTAATTTCCTCTCGCATAGCACAGTCCAACATACGTCCACACACAGAACTATGAGGACAGACTGGAATGTATTATGGAGGGCATTTGGAAAGGTATTAAATGCAAACAGCATCTCCCTTAACATTATTCCCAATCATTAAAAACCTCCTGGTGGCCTCCTACATGCCTTACTCCTACCAATAAAAATGCCCGATCTTCAGGGCCTGGAGCAGGAGTCCAATTCTTTCACAGCTTTCTCCAAGCTTCCACCTGTACTGAGCCCAGTCTACTCAACGTAGGGTGGCTCTCAGCAAAAGATTAAAACTTGGTGAACCTCTCATGCTGAAGGACATTATCATAAAATTCTCTAAAATCTGTGTGCACTTTGACATTCTCTCCAGTTCAGTATGTCAAAGAGTTAAACTGTGCCAGATTTAAATGTCTAGAAGAACGCAGGCTGTCGTGCCATAACCTCACACAGCCTTACACTCTTCTTAACAGCCCCCTTGGCCCTTCACGACAGAGGCAACGTGAACATTTTACGGGGCTTTGGAAGAATGACAAGAGCGCTCTGAAAGAAACGCTCCTGAGTTACCTGAAACAGGAGAAGTAAGAAAGCCAAAGGGGCCCCAGTAAAGCCAAGACAGGCACCATTCAAATTTCTTTGCCTTACCTCTTTGGACAAAGGCCCAAAGATCTGCAGCTTTAACATGGACTCCTCTCTGCCCTAAGGTTCTTCACGGGTGTATCACCTTCAGTCACACCCTAAAGCACCAGCTCAATGTACAGCGTGTTACAGAGCCCAGCAACTGCAGAGTGCCCGAAGAGGAGGAGCACGGAAACCAGGAGGAACGCAATCCTACCGCTGAGACGAACGGCAGCCCTTTCTCTAAAGAAGTAGGATGGAGTTCAGCAACCTTATCCGTCCCGTTTTCTGGCTGTAGCTAGTGGAATATGAGGTCCTGGAGTTGTTTATGCCAACCATCCCAGCGATCCTGAAGCGCCCTTGAGGAATCCCCTGTTCAGACTTTGCACAAACCGCTTTCCAGCTGCACCTCTGCTCAGGCAGCCAGACAAGTGAACTTGCTATAAGTAGTCCCAAGGATCCGTTGGTCGTACCTGTCATGGCCAGGGTAGGAGAAGGTAGGATGATGCAGAATTGTGCTTGGACTGAACACGTATCAGGGGGTGAATGTAGTGTGTGTGCGGAGGGGTATGTTCAACTTAGTGGCTTTTTGTGGCTTAAAAAGACACTTGGTACTATCAGCGCTTACATAAAACGTTTGGAGGTAAAAATCTGCCTGAGGACAGAGGTGAGACCAACACTACGTAAGAGTAACTGAAGGATTAAAAAAAAACCCCAAACCAGTAACATGGCAAGCAAATTGAAAAACCATGTCTATGTATGTAGGAAATTCAGAGCTGAGGATACACTTAGAAAGTCCAAATGTGCTAAAGCAAAAAATGTAGTTGGAGCAGCTGGACAGCCGTAACTCTTGCTCCACAAAAAACCCTCCGCTTAATATTGTCAGATTTTCACCTTTTCACCACTTTCTCTTCCATTTTCACCTTTTCTGATCCCAGGTAAGATCACAGTTGCTGGTAAGGACAGACTGTTTCCCTGCTCCTCTCTAGAGGGGCGCGAGCTGTCCATTTTGATATCTAAATGAAAATGGAATTATTTCAAAGCGTAGCATTTTCCCCGTTTTTTAATACTGAAGACGGCGTTTCTGTGGTGTTCCTCGCTCTCGGAGATGACAGGCACGACGGCTTTTTCTCCAGGATTCTCCTCGCCATCACGAGAACCGTCCTAGCCGCAGGGAACGGCCAGGGCGAGCTGCGGGGGGGAACCTCGCGAGCTGCGCCGAGCGCCAAGGTCAAGTCCCCCCGCGGCGCCAAGGGCAGAGCCGGGCCGCCCCCCCCGGGAGCCGCGTCCGCCGGCCGGGGAGTGCGGGCGGGGCGAGGGGCCTCCGGACCCGCGGGGACCGGCCCCGGCCCCGGCCGGCCGCCCGCCGCGGGTCAGCCCCCTCCCGCCGTCCCTCCAACCGCAGCCGGGGCCGCCGCGTCCCCCGCCCGGGCGCCGGTCTCGGGCCGCACGACCCGTCTCCCGGGTTTCCGCTGCTCCCGCCGGGCCGGGGCCGGACCGGAGCCCGACACGGCGGGGCTGCCCGAGCGCGCCCGGCCCGAGGGCTCCGGTGCCGGGGGCCGCGGGGGTGTCACGTCCCGCGGGTGGAGGGGGGGGGGGGGGGGGGGGGCGGGTAGCACCGCCCACGTGGAGCCGGGGAGGAGCCGCCGTCGGGGCCCCGGGGGGGGGGGGGGACGGGGGAGGGGGGGGGACGGGAGGCGGCGCGGGCCGGGGGCGCCGACACGTGCGGGTCGTCGCGCCCGCGCGGCCCGACCCCCCCCGCCCCGGTCCCGTCCCCGGCGAGGGGCCGCCCCGCGGGCGAGGCCGGTGTCGGCCGCAGCCCCGGCGCCGTCAGGGGCGGCGATGGCGGCGCCGCGCGGGGGGCGCGCCCCGACGGAGCGTCCCACCGTGCCGGTGCGGCGCGGCGCAGACCCCCCGCTCCCTCCGCCTCGCTCCGAGGGGGCGGAGGGCAGGGCAGGGCGGGGGCTGGCCGGCTGCTGCCCCACGCGGCGCCCGGGCTGGCGGCGCCCCCGCCGCGCTCCCCGCGCACTCGGTGCCCCTCTGTCATGCTCGCCGCCTGGGAGCGGGCGGCGGGCTCCTGCGCCGGCAGCCGCCCCGCCGACCCCGCGCCGCCGGCGCTGCCCTCGCCGCCCGCCGCCGACCCCCGTCCCCGCGGGCGGCGCGGCGGGGCGCGGCGGAGCGCGGGCGGCGCTGCCCGGCGCCGGGGGCTGGCCGCTGCCGCTGCTGCTGCTGCTGCCGCCGCGGCGGGCGGCGGGTGGCGGCGGGCGGCGATGGGCACGGCGGCCGTGCACCTCCTGCTGCTGCTGGGGCTGCTGCACGCCGGCCCCGGCGGCGAGGGCAGGAAGGGCTGGCGGCGGCGGGGCCCGGCGGCCCGCGGCGAGGCGGCGGCGGCCGAGAGCTTCCCGCTGGACTTCACGGCCGTGGAGGGCAACATGGACAGCTTCATGGCGCAGGTCAAGAGCCTGGCGCAGTCGCTCTACCCCTGCTCGGCCCAGGCGCTGCCGCACGACCTGCGCCTGCACCTCCTGCACAACGCCTCGGTCACCTGCAACGACGGCAGCCCGGCCGGGTGAGTCCCCGCCACCGCCCGCCGCGGCCCCCGCTGCTCCCCGCGCCCGGCCCCCGCCCGCCGCGCGCTCCCCGTGTCCCGGCCGCGCTCCCCCCCCCCCAACCCCGCCACCGCCCCCCCCGTTCCCGGCCCCGAGGGGCGGCGGCGCCATCGCGCGGTGACTCGCGGCGCGGCGGCGACAGGTGCAGCGGGGCGCAAGGCGCTTGTCCCGGCGGGCGTGAGCGCCGCCGCCCGGCCCCGCCTGTCCGTGACCCCCCCGCCCCCCCCCGCGGCCCGTCCCGGCGCCCGCTGACCGCCCGCCGCCTGCTCTTCCCGCAGCTACTACCTCAAGGAGTCCAAGGGCAGCCGGCGCTGGCTGCTCTTCCTGGAAGGTGAGCGCCGACCCCGCGGCCACCCCCCCCCCCGGCCACCGCCCCCGGCCGCCCCTCGGGGGCCGCGGGCCCCGCTGCCGGCGCCGGGCGGGGCGGCGGGGCGGCTGACCCCCCTCTCTCGCCCTCACCAGGAGGGTGGTACTGCTTCAACAGGGAGAACTGCCACACCCGCTACGACACCATGAGGAGGCTCATGAGCTCCAGCGAGTGGCCCGCGACCCGCGTGGGTGAGTTGCCCGCTCGGCCCGTGGGGAGAGCCCCGAGGGAGCGGGGACACCCCCGAGGGAGCAGGAGCAGCCCCAGGGAGCGGGGACACCCCCGAGGGAGCGGGCACAGGCCAGGGCGGCCGCCCGCGGCGTCAGCGTCCTCGCAGACGGTCGCTGCCGTCTGTGCGGCTGCTCTCACCCCGGCGCAGCCTCACGGCACCGACGGGCTCTTCCTCCTGCCCGAGGACATCGTGCTCCTCCACTCCCTGGAGGAGTCAGAGAAGCACAGACGTGCCCACGCCTTCGGGGTACGGTGGTCACTGCTGGACAGTGCTGGGTTGTGAGCTCTGGCCGAATCGCTCTCTTCAATGTACTCACAAACCTGCTGGGACCCGCAGAGCTGTGTTTTAGTTTTTCGCTTTTCAAAGAGACTTTGTGTTTCTCTTGATCCTGTCAGAAGGACTCTTCTTGAGCCTCTCGACCTGTTTGCTGGGCCAGATGCCCGCCCTCGCACGCTGCAGTGGGGGGGTGTGTTTGCCCGTGGTAGGACTGGCCCTGCGTGCAGAGGGAGAAATGAGATTAACTGGGCCCTTGCCCGGAGCTGCCTGGTTCCACCTTTTCCCCGTTTACAATCACACAACATCACTTAACCAGCTGTAATGATGCTATGTGTGAAAACATACATTTGGTGCATACGTGAAGTACCCGTAGCACCTTCCAGTGTTGTGCGCAGGGTGGGATTGGCAGCCCAATACCCCGCTCTGGACCACGAGGCTCCCGAGTCAGCACAGAAATGCTTCTCTCTTCACTCTCGCTGCTTATGCTCCGGCTTTCTGAACACCTAAACCTCTGTCGTTCATGCAGATCTTGTAACTGCAGATACTGGAATTCACCTGCTAGGAGTTGTTTTGGGGGCAGGTGTTTAATATGTGTCACAGGTTCTTTTCTGTACTACAAGAGGCTTCTAGACAGGCTCCATCTCTAGCATGAATTGAATTCTGAAAGTCACATCTGCCTAAGGGCAAATATAGAAATTTACCATGTTTTTCATCATGGGTGTTTGTTTTCTGTGTGGTCAGAGATCCTGTGTGAGGCTCAGACAGGTTCTCTGAAGTCACAGACTGTCATCTGGACATTTCTTGTTTCTTTGTGCCCCTCTGCAGGAACTGGGATCCTGTCATCACAGCCAGAAGAAAATCCCCACTGGTGGAATGCAAACATGGTGTAAGGAGGGACAACCGAGGGGAAATAGGTTTATACTTAAGCAGCATCTCCCGCCTTTTAGGCTAGCAAGAACGCTACAAAGACAGATTAAGACTAACACTTACGAGAGGGAGGTGTGTGTTTCCTCATTTGTTCTACTTCAGCTCTCTAACAAGTAGCGCTGGCGAGGTCTGGAGAAGCTTAAATCCAGTGTCCTTGGAGCTGTGGGGTGATCTAATGAAGAACTGGGGGTAGCTTAGCCTTCTCAGCCAGCTGAGGTGACAAATACTGCTGTGGGTGGTGGGCTGATGGTGTGTTACACGTGTGCCAATTTGAGAGGAATGTGGAGCAGCTCTTCTAGTGCAGAGAAGAGAAATGAGAAAGACACCGGTTTATATATGCATCTATATAGGAGGGAAAAGCATTCTGCAAGCCAGAGGCAAAAATGGGAAGATAACTTAATTTCTGCAAAAACCTCCAGTGGTTGCAGTCAGCATTTACATTGCATTGACAAGCTCTTCCCATTTTTCATGTGAAGAGCTGAAGCCCAGAGTTACCCTGTGGCAGGCTGTCCGCTGTAGCAGTGGGACACCTGGGAGCAAAATCTTGGCCCGTCGTCCTGTTCACTGAGCTCAGTGCTTCCATTAAATTGATAAAAGACACGTTATTTATTGATTTAACTCAGTAAAACTACCAGTGTTCAGGAGAAAATTTAAGACAGTTATCATTGCCACTTGGTGTGCAAGAAGGTAAGTTGTCGAACTGGACAGGAAACTCTTCCCTTTTCCCCTCCCCAGGGTTTAGTTTTCTTCCAGTTACTTGACCCTGTCCTTGTCCTTCCTCGGAAGTCAAAGGAACACCAGTGCTCACACAGCTCTCTCTTACAGATTCATCCCTTATTGCTCAAGTGATGTTTGGAGCGGTGCCTCTTCCAAGTCTGAGAAAAGTGAGTGTTGCTGATGGGCTGTTCCTGCCCCAGACATCACACATTAAAGGATATGGCCAGACTTCTGTGAAATCATGTGAATGAAGAACAGGCTTTTTCTTGCTGAAGGGCAGGAAAGAATATCAAGCTACTTCCAGATAAAACATCCTGATCTCCTTAGCTCAGGCTGTTTTGACATAGTTCAGAGCCACTGCTTGCAGAGATGTTACACTGGTGCAGTATGCAAGGATTAGAGGGACGGAATTCCTTTTAGATGAATCTCCAGGTTCCAGCATGCAGCACATTAAATGTTGTAGCTGAGGAACTGTGGTTTGTTGCGTGTGACTTTGGCCTTGCTGATCTGAGAGGCAAGTGCAGGGAATCTAGTTTCAGACCTCTGTCAGGAGGGTATTTGGCCTTTGGAAGGAGCCGTCGTGTGTCAGGCTAAAAGCTGTCTGCAGGTTTCTCTGGGAAATGAAGAATAGTTCATCTTAATACATGTGTCACCATCAGCTGTCATTTTGATGGTGACGGAACTCTGGGAGTCTGCTGAGAGGAGCCCTCTTCCAGATCCAGCTGGATTTCATGCAGATGAATTGTTCTACCTCGTGTACTTCTCTGGGTTTCCCAGCTTAAGCAGGACTGGTGTCTGGGTGCAGTAATGTCTATAGAAACACCAGGGGCTTAGTTCTCCTCTCATTTGTTCATGAAGAGTTTTCTTTGACCAGAGTGGAATTGCTGTTGGTACATGCTGTCGCGAACAAAAGAATTAAGATGCTCTGTGATGTGGCACCGAAAAGGCAGAAGGTTAACGCTTTTCTTTGAGTTGGTCTGTGAGTTCTGGCCTTTAGCCAGACACTGTGGCACTCGAAGTCTCTTTTCACTAACTCTTGCACTGAGAGACTGACCACTCGTGGATACCACAGGTAAGGGTTTTGTCACAGTAAGGGACTTCATGTCATCGCAGCCTCTTGTGATGGTTCCTGTGGCAGTTACACTTCAGCAGATGTGGCTGCCTTTTGGGGGTGCTGAGGCATAACGTTTTGTGAGACACTGCTTGTCTCAATTGTCTTTGTGAATTGGGAAAAAAGGGATGCAGTGAATTAGAGCTGAGATTCCAGGTGGTAGGAAGGTGTGTGTATTCCTCATCTGTAGAGAAAGGGTCCCAGCACCTTCCTTCTTGTTTCCTTCTCTAAGTTTATCAGTTCCTAAGCACTGTTGTAGGAAGGTGTGCTTGTGTTACTGCGTGTTCTGTTCACTCTAGTCACTTTCTTTCAGGGAAGTTTTGTATGGGGGGAGGTATCTCTTGTTGGATGTACTTGATACAGGTGGAGAAAATGGGCCTGGTTTTAGGTTCATAACCCCTTCGTAAGGTTCTTAGCATTTGTGCAGAGGAAGCAACAGTCTGAGCCTGGACCAGAAACAGTTTCGTTAACACTGAGCTCTCTCTTCCAGATGAATATGCCTTCATGGGAGCACTGATCATTCAGGAGGTTATAAAGGAGCTGGTGGGAAAAGGTCTTAGCACTGCAAAAGTCCTGCTGCTAGCAGGGAGCAGGTAAGTATCGACAAGATTTCCTGGGGTGAAGAGCAGAGATTTCCACAGCTCCGGAAAAATTTCGTCTAGGAGCACAGTAACACTAACACAGCGAGCCCCGTGTCTCCTCAGTTTTCTCCTTTAAGTGGTACAACAGGGGATGATGTAATATCATTTTCCTCAGCTTTCAGTCCAGGTACACTTAGGAAAAATGGAGAAAATACAATAAGGTAAAAGCTTTGCAGGAGGGAAGGAATGTTCATCCTTCCCTGCATCAAGAACACTGGCTGCTGTCAGCCCACACGTCCCCCGTGGATAGGTTTGGGATTAAAAAAACAGGCTTGGCTGACGCAGGTGCTCTGAATCGTGCCGTGTTGCACAAAGCTGCGGTACGTCAGCGCACGTCACACGGGGTGTGATGCAGAGGTCGCAAAGGGTGAATTTGTCTCACTTCAGATTCTTTCAGTTTTTGAGCAGCCAAACCCCTTGCAAATGATGTAAAGCATAGATATCTCCCAGAAGAAAGAATAAGAACGGGGTTTGGTTTCTGAGGTGTCGGGTGGTTACTCGGCACTGGCTTTGTTTCTGAGTGTTTTGCAGAGCAAGGAGGTAACTTGGTGACCGCCAAGTCAGCGGTGCATTGTCCTGTGGATGGGTGAAGTTGTTCTGGAGCGTGGCTGCTGCGAGGGTGCGCGTGCTGCCCAGCGCCCGGTGGCTCTGTGCTTCATGACTGCAGTAGTAATGTTGCCATTGCAGTGCTGGAGGGACAGGAGTGCTCCTGAATGTGGACCGGGTGGCGGAGCAGCTGGAGGAGATGGGCTATCAAGGGATTCAGGTTCGGGGCTTGGCAGACTCCGGGTGGTTCCTGGATAATAAACAGTATCGCAGAACTGACTGTATCGATACCATAACGTGTGCTCCGACGGAAGCCATCAGAAGAGGAATAAGGTACCATCAGATGCTCTAAAGTACACTTTTATAAGAGGTTAGAGTGCAGAGAAGATGTCCTCCTTCTCTATCTTCTTTCATTTTGATACTTAAAGGGTATTTTTCATCTACATCAGTGGGTTTTCAATGATTTGTTGGAAAAGGCAATAATTTCAAATCTAGACGTGCAGAAGAAGGCATGGAATTGTAGATGCTCTAAAATGTGTTGATGGGACAATGTAGCCAAGAAAGAGCTCTGGTGTCAAGAAATTGGAACTGTAATTGGAACAGAAATAGACTGGCCTATGGAAGTGCCATTGTTAGGATTGCGCTGTGCCTTCTGTGCCTTTCGTTCTGTTACTGCTTTGTCTCCTAGGTATTGGAACGGTATTGTTCCTGAACGCTGTAAGCTGCAGTTTAAAGAGGGAGAGGAATGGAATTGCTTTTTTGGATATAAGATTTACCCCACTCTTCGATGTAAGTATCAGAGAAGAGATATAAGATGGATTTGAGGGTTTCCCTGTATCCTCAGCTCACTTACAGCAACCCTTTTCCAAATGTTTTGTCTTCCCAGGTCCAGTCTTTGTTGTCCAGTGGCTCTTCGATGAGGCCCAGCTTACTGTAGACAACGTACACCTCACTGGCCAGCCTGTTCAGGAAGGGCAGTGGCTCTACATCCAGAATCTGGGTAGGGAGCTGAGAAACACCTTGAAGGATGTGACGTAAGTATTTCATTGAGGAGAACCTGGCACATTTATTTCTAAGAGACATTCTTACCCAGTATCCAAGCAGCATTTCTCAGATCTCTGCGGAAACTAGTGTTGTAAATTTGGTAACTACTAGTTTGTCTACACCAAGAATCTTGCCTTTTTCATTTCTGGGTAAGTGCAGAGTAATTTCCAACTTGGCAGTTATCAGCTACCCTTTGTTATCAGTAGGAGCGTGTTTTTTCCTTCCCTACCTCCGAGGCGAGGGCTGAGACTCCTTGCCATTGCACAACCATTAACCTCACGGGGGTGTTCTGAGAATACAGAACTGATCATAAAAAAACGTCCAGAGAGTTGATGAGACAACAGAGGAGGAACCACTGATGTGCCTTACTTACTTCAGAGACGAGCAGGTATTCGGGAGTCTCTGGTTGCGAATGTGCACTGTGAGGCAGGATGGAACCCTTTTCCTTCTGGATACTTTCCAGTCCAGTCAGGTTTTACATCACGATAGTCATTGCTGTTCCTAAAAATCTTGCCAGGGGCAGCAAAAATTCCACCCTCTACCTAGTCCGGAAGGTTCTGTTTAGCGGGAGTTACTTTGTCCTTCCAAGATCTAATCCACGTTTCCTTTTTCCCTTCAGCGCCAGCTTTGCTCCTGCCTGTTTGTCTCATGAGATCATTACACGCAAGTGAGTGCTTTTGCAGATTCTGTGAAAGGTCAACGGGGAGGCGGTAGGGGGGCTGCCCGGTGCCAGCGGCCTGGCCCCTCTGATGCCATCTGCGCGGTTTGTCTTCGCAGTCACTGGACAGACATCCAGGTGAAGGGGACGTCACTGCCCCGGGCCCTGCACTGCTGGGACCGGAGCCTGCACGAGAGCAACAGAAACGGGAAGGCCCCTCTGAAGGGCTGCCCCATCCACCTGATCGACAGCTGCCCGTGGCCTCACTGCAACCCCTCGTGCCCCACCATCAGGGACCAGTTCACAGGGCAGGAGATGAACGTGATCCAGTTCCTCATGCACATGGGTTTTGACGTTCAGAAGATGGCACAGCAGCAGGGCCTGGAGCCCAGCAAACTCCTGGGGATGCTCAGCAGTGGGAACTAGGACGGGGCCGTCCGAGGGGCAGAGGTCGGGTCGGGAGGGGACTCTCAGCCCTTCTCCCACACTTTCTAATCTTCCTCACGCTCATGCAGGCAGACGCACGCTCACACCCACGCAGGCTCAAACCTGTACACACCCACGTGCTCCCACACTCTTGCACACTTAGGATGTGTCAAGAAACCAAAAAAACCCAATTTCTCGCTTAGACTATTCGACTGGAACTCGTTACCTCCAAACTCCAGGGCTCGGTGTTGGCCATTCACATCATCTTCCTGTGCTACACAGGGCGGTCTGATACAGGGAGTAGCAAAGCCATAAGTAGCAGCAATGAGAACCTTCCCCAGGTCTAGGACTTCTTCCCTTGCCATGAATTTTACATCATAGACTTGATACAAGTGGTGAAAAAAGCAAGCACTGGATTTCCTTTGTCCAACCAGAAGTGAAGGAACAGTTACGTGGTGTCCTGGAGGTCAGCATCTCGTGATGAGTTATAGCATACAAACCCAGGACACGTGCTAGGGATGGACACTCTTGTACTCAATTTACTTTCGTATTATTTTATAAAATGACTTTTTTATTACTTTTTTTAAACTAAGCAAGAAATATAAATGATATTGTTTTGTAACATATTTTTTTTAAATAACGAAGAAACCTCTTGCTACTTTGGCAACGTGGACATATTTATTTTAATATGTAAAACGCTATTTATAAGGGCTGACCAGAGAACCATACATATGTCTTTGTAAAGTTGTATATGCTGCTCGTTTGGATGGGTTATCCGTATGATCACTTGTGCCTGGGAGGGGGCTGAGGGTGGTGTTGGCATTTTGTATCAATTAGACTTCTGTGTTCCCCTTGCAGTATGCTTTGTCGTTGTTTCTCTGATGAAGAGGTGGTAATACGGGGTCTGAGTACAGAGATTTTCACCCAGCATCTGACATTTGCACACTTGACAGCGTTTCCAGCCTGACCGAGGTGCCAGGTATTCCAGGGCGTTGCATTTTACAGTGCAGGGAGATCTGGGTTTGCGGCAGAGGCCTCTGTTCGAGTGAGAGAAATGTCTGATGGGACTGGCTGGCCTCTCAAAATGGGGAGCGTTTGGAACATGAAAGGCAGAGAACACAAGACAAGCACCAACATATTTCTATTCTTGTAGTCGTTTGCAAACACACCCACCTCAGAACACAGAGACTCCCCTTTGATGGTAATGGGAGGAGAAGGGAGGGATCAGGAATGTGGGGCTGCAGCTGGAGAGAGGGAGAGACCATTCCTCAGGGGAGAGCACGCAGGCAGTTGCAGGAAAGCTTCACGCCACAGCGTACTGCAGCTGGCGTGGACAAACCTGCCCAGGGAGCATCGTTTACCTCCATTCTGCAGAAGCGGCTGGTCCTGACTTTGCATTTGCTTGCACTTGTGTAAATGGTTACACAACGCGTAGGCCGCGGAAAATTAGGGCCTAATTTTAGCAAAATTCCATGCACTTTTGTGATAGGTCCTGCCAGGTTAGAAGGGTAGTGGTGTTTGTAAGATCCATTGTTTTAGGTGAGTAAACCACAAAATTAACAAAACTGCAGCCATTCGGTTACTTTTCATGGACTTCAGCAAACAGTGGGGCAGTACCGCAGAGGAAATCAGCCATCCTGCTGTGCAAGATGGATTTGGTATACGTTTAAGATAAAAAAGTAGCTAAAGAGAAAAATGGTGCTCCCAGCAGAACTGAAATGCAGGAAAATGATCAGTGGAGTTTCCCTCTGATCAATCTAGGGATTACCGATACACTCTGTGTTTGAATGACCTGGGTATGAAAGTAAAATTGTTCTGATGACATTTTTCACGCCACTAAGTTGAGAAGCTTTTCCAGTGCAGACATTTGGAAAAGCAGAGAGGAAGGTGGGGTTCCTCTGAGGGCTGGAGTCACGTGGAGGCGGCCGAAGTGTGGTTCTGGAGCTGTAGCCAGAATTTCCACTGCGCACTGGTTCCACTGGGCGCACTGAGGGGACCTGCTGCCCCGAGGGGAACCGCTGCCTCGAGGGGAACCACTGCCCCCAGGGGACCTGCTGCACTGGGATCCGCTGTCCGCAGGATGACTCTGCACAGGATGATGATGCCCCTGTAGATAGGGCACGTGCCCTGGGCTGTGACCAGTGGTGTATTTCTACTAGGCAATGGTAAAGTGTTAAGTACCACTGCTGAAGTTTGGAATGCTTTTTGCAGAGCTGGTTACCTGTATATCTAACACATTGATTCAAAGGTTAATTTCTAAAGGGCAAAGAATGTTCAGAGGGGATATTTTCCTTGCAAGCACAGGAAAAAAAATCCCTGGGAGTCAGGGATCATTCTTTTAGCTTAGTGTGCCTCTGCAACAGTCTTTTAAAATGTGTAACAGGGAGAAGTCTCAGAAATATTTTTAAAAGGGAACTTGGCTAGTTTATTAGAAAAATGAATCAATCTGGTTGCAAGTCGTAGCTGGAAACTGGAATCTGTAACCCAGGAAGTCATTTCCAGCACTATTCTTCTTGTCCTTGTGCAATAAATACAATTTTCCCGAGCCTTTGTAAAGCTGGCACTGCTAAGTTCATCCCCAGTGACGTCTGCTGTGCGGAAGCCAGTGGCAAAAAGGGCAAGACTGGAAGAATTCGGTACCATGTGTTTGTACTCTCCGATCTTATGACTAGATGAGACACTTTCCCTCTGAGAGGGAAAAACTGTCTCCAAAAGCATCACATGATTGAGCCAGATTGAAAATGCAGCCAAGAAGTCAAAAGCCATAGCGGAACGTATGGATCTGCACTGCGTGACCACAGGTCCGGACTTGGGCATCGGGTGTGTGAGCAGTTTCAGTCATGAGCTGGGGGGTAGATCCTGCGCCCCGGGTCACTGCAGGAGTCACTGCTAATGCCCAGGGCCTGAGAGAAACCCACTCTTTTCCAGAAAACCCTCCCTTTAGCCCTCACGGAGGACCACAGCCCCTGTCAAGTAACAGACACCACACCAGCTGCAACACCAAAGACCATGGACAATTAGGTTCTGCCAGTCTTACCGGCTGGACTGGGGCAGCTGGAAGGAGGAAGAGCCACGCTGGAGAGAGGGAAGTCACAGAAGGGCTGCTCTGGGGAAAGGCAACGTGGAGGCAGCGTCATTTCTGCGAAAACACTGCCAGAGGGTGGTAGCAGCAGTGGGACAGCATTGCTGCTGCTTCCCCAGTCCCACAGCGTCTGCTGCAGCCATGGAGCCACCGATCAAGCTTCTGTCCCCACACCAGCCCTCGCTACTCTGCCCTCAGCACCTCTCGCGTGGAGCCCAGGCTAAAACCCTGGACAGTTCAGTAGCCATGGTCTCCTCTGTGCTGACCAGTGTCTCGCTTTGTAGGATGCTGTGACTGACTGTTTAGGAGCCCCTGGTCTGAGTGTGGGTGAGTGGGCTTCTCAACATTCATTTGGATTGCAAAGCTGCCATGCTGTTCACCAGCGACTGTCTGTGGCTCTGGATCTCCTTTCAGAACGAACCTTAAACTGTGCAGGCAGCATCTTCCCTGCTCAGCAAGACAGGGTCTCAAAGGAGCAGTGCAACAAGCTGAGGAGATGGGCTGCAAGAAGCAGTGGGTTTCCAATTCATGACCTTCTGTCTGGTATCTCCTTACACATTTTTAGAGTGAAAAGAAAATGTGAATGCTTTGGCAGCGCATCTGTGTGCTGCTGGGAAATGAGGCTGCTGGCAGCACCCGGCGGCCCTGGGCTCCGCGGGAGCCAGAGAGCTGCACCTGCAAAGCCATCGCCCGGCAGGAGGCCGGCTCCCTCCTGCCCGGCTCCTCCGGCTGCTCTTCGTTCTGGGGGCCGCTGCCCTCCGCCGGCACCGCTCCGGTGGGCTCTCAGAGGGGCGTCACTTCCCGGGGCAGCGGGGGCCTGGGAGCGGGACCAGCTCTGCTCAAGCCCCCGCGTCACCGACGGGTCACGGGGCGCAGGGAGCCGGGGGGGATCGGCCTGTGCACCAGCAGCTCCTGAGCAGTTGTCCTCGAGCGTGCCCGGGGTGCAGCGTCCCCCGCTCTCGCTGGTGAGCGCGCGGGTCCCCGGGCCCGGCGGAGGTGGTGCAGCGGTTACAGGGCAGCAGGAACACAGCGGGCTATAAACTGGGAAACTGCTCCTGCGCCTGGAGCGCGGCAGAGCCGCCCGACTGTCCTGCCACAAGCACTGAACAAACATCCCCTCACTGACCCCACGTAGCCAGCGCGGTGCAGTCGCAGCCAAATGCTACAATGGGGAGTGTTGGGCGGGGGAGGGAGATTTAGAGGGGCTCCTGCTAGGGCTTAAGAAGAAAAATTATGAGTGTGATTTCAGCTGTGTTTGGGTGCAACAGAGCATCACTGATGGGGTGCTGAGACTGCACAGGGACGGCAAAGCAGCGTCCCCAGACCGGAGGGGTGAGAGTCCAACAGCAGCAATAGCTTTGCCTTGTAACACCCCCCCTCTGCTCCACAGGACGCGCCACGAGGACGTGCCACGATACAGACACCAACACGCTGCCAGTAAAGTCTGGAAAACTTCTGAGAGAGCTGAAGGATTAACATCACAGAGTGAGGAAGGGCAAGACCTCAGGGCAGATCATGCTTACCTGGAGCTCCTTGGCTCTCTTGCTGCATTTCCTGGTTGTTGTGATGTTAATTGTGCAACTCCCACCTCAAATGAATGCAGGTTTTCTACATTTAGCACCAGCAGGTTTTTTAAGGAAAATGGGAGGGATTTCCGTGAAAGAGACACTGAGGTTACAAGAAGGTGACAAAGCTGAAGGTAGGCACATTTTATCTTAACATCCACAAAATTTGTACTTTTCTCATGCAAATCATTCTGTAAAGTTACCCCTGGCCTACAGACCTGACTGTGAGCTGCCAGTGCTGTGGCCTCTGCTTTTCTCTATAAACCATCCTGCCTAACCTACGTCTGTCCCATTTGTGTCTGTCTTAAACCGCAGCTGGATCACAAGTGCCTTGCAGCAGCAATACCAGCTGAAATAGTTCCTGTCCACTCCCCTGGCCCTGGCTGCTCTGTCTGTCAGTGCCACTGCTGGTGCATACAAACACACACGTCTGCAGCGTCCATCAGACCAGTGACGACTCCAGGTTAAAAATAATCCCTGTCAGGTGCAAGTTTTCTGCTGTTCTTTTTTAAATCTGAGATTAGCATCCTGATCCAGTCCCAGGGCAGCTGTGTAGGCAAGATGTGTGAGAGCAAGGGAGGAGGGTGGAGGGGTGGGAACAAGCAGCCAGACACTGGACGTGCTGTGTCGCCTCCAGAGCCCGTCTTGGCCCAGCAGAGTCTCGCTCAAAGGCGCGTTCCCGGCCCCGCAACCTGCTGCAGCCGCACGTCCCGGGCGCTGGCCCTGACCCTGCAGGCAGCAAACTGCTGAGAACGGGAGTTCTTCCAGGGGATCTGGGAGCCTTCAGCTGTCTGAGCTCCCCGAACAGCCCGTCGGAGTCCCCAGCCGCGGCACAAGGGCCCTGGGAGAAGGGGGAGCAGCGTCCCTCACCTGGGGGGACCAAGGCTGCACCAGAACCGCACACTAAGATCATAGACCGGAGCAGACACCCTCTGCTGTCACCCCTTCTTTATAGTGTTTAGCACCTCACAGTGTGTGGCGATTCACTGGTGGGTGTCCCATCATCACATTAACATATGAATAAGAAACAATGATATTAAGCAATTATTATTGTTACCGAGCATGAGGGTTGATTATAACTCCCAGTTAGGAAGTTACAGACTATCGGCACGGCTGATGACTACCTTGAACCACTCAGAGCAGTTTTAAGTCTCTGGGCTGGGCTAGCTCTTGGTCACGCTGGCTCCCTGCACCAGTGCAGAGCTCCTGGGATGATCCTGCTTCCATACTGGGACCAGCAGAGCGAGAGCTGGTCTGCAGGTGAGGAGTCAGCATGAGAGAAGGGAGGAATGTTTCTACTATGTTGTGGTTTTAATTTTTCCTATTCTGAAACTACGTCAGAAATGTTCTTTGGGGCTTCTAGAGTTAGAATTAAAAGACTTTTGGGTAGAGACCAAGTCTAGGGAAACGCATAGCAAAAATGGCTACTGGGAAAAGCTTTGATCCAACGGGAGGGGGGGTTTGACACTGTGTATTGAGATCTGTGCTCCAAAACAGAGCTAGGAATATCAAAGAGATTTTTTTTTTAACAATTGTATTTGGCTTTGGCGTTCAGAGATACAAGAATAACTGGTTCCCATGTAAGTAAAACAGAGACAGGGAAAAGTTTAAGGAGATAGTGAGGACTGGTGCTCAAAATCTTCACAGCCACATGCTCTCCCTAATGCGCAAAGCACAGCAGGGCCTTTCACAGCAGGTAAATATATTACAGCTCCAGATCAAATGGAGCAAAGTGAGTCAGCTTTTATCGCAGCCTCTGGCCTAAATCCTTTTACAGGGCTTGTGCTGCCTCTGGGCTTGTGGCCCTGCTCAGGGGCCTTGGGTCTGCAGGACTGAGCTCCTGTTTCTGCGCGGGGCTGGCTCGCAGCCCCCTTCCACCGCTGGCCCCCACGGTGTGGGGCGGCTGCCGGGAGAGCAGCAGCGTCCCAGCGGCCGGAGCCTTTCTGAGGAATAGCAGAAGGATAATCAGGAGACTCTGATGGAGCTCACGGTATCAGTGTTAAATAACACCCGCTCACGGCAGTCGAGGGGGGCAGGACTCATTCCAGAACTATTAATATAGCCCCTATTTATACTCCTAGGTTCCTGCAAACGGCGCAGCAGAGAGCTACAGCTGCAGAGCTAAAATGGAATAAATGTCAGCCTCCAGGGAGAAAGGGATCCTTTCAGCCATCGTGTGGGAAAGGAGACAGCGAAAGGACAGAACGCGGGCAGGTTTCAGACCTGAGGAAGCGGAGCGAAGGGATGGCGGCACCCTGAGATCGCAGCAGTGGGCAGAGCCAGCCAGTAACCTCCCTGCAGCCGGCAAGTCTGCGCTGAGAGGCTGCCAGAAACGCACACTCAGCGTCAGAGGCAGCACCTACCGATACCGGCAGAGACCGGGCGGGGATTGGAGCTGCTGCTCTACGGATCAGAACCAGGTGTGACTCAGGACAAAGGAGCAAAAGCCTGCAAGGACCTTTTGGGGGTCTTTAAGTGCACCGGCTGCTGGACCGGAAAGATGATGGAGAGCACGGGAGGGCCGTATCTGAACACCGCTGCCGTGACGTCTCCTGTGGGAATAGCTCGTTTGCTGCAGGTGACGTTTGGGTGCACCACGTTCAGCCTGGTGGCGCACCAGGGGGGGTTCAGCGCAGCATACGGCACTTTCTGCATGTTCGTCTGGACCTTCTGTTTCGCCATCACTGTCTTCATCATCACCTGCGAGTTTACGCACCTGCACAGCTGCCTGAGCATCTCCTGGGGGAACTTCACCGCCGCTTTTGCCATGCTCGCCACGCTCATGACCGTCACGGCCGCGGTGATCTACCCGCTCTACTTTGTCCAGCTCGGCTGTTACCCCATCGGCTGTGAGGTGAGAGACTTTCGCATCGCAGCCAGCGTCTTCGCAGGCCTCCTGTTTTTCGCATACGCCGCCGAGGTGTTCTTAACCAGGGCAAAACCGGGGCAAGTCACCAGCTACATGGCCACCATCTCCGGGCTCCTGAAAATCGTGCAGGCCTTCGTGGCCTGCATCATCTTCGGGGCGCTGGTGAACGACAGCCAGTACAGCAAATATGTGGCGATGCAGTGGTGTGTGGCTGTCTACAGCTTTTGCTTTGTGGTGACCGTGGTGGTGGTGGCCTTCAGCGTCACAGGTAAGACCGCCTTGCTGTGGTTCCCCTTCGAGCGCTCTGTGGTCGTCTACACCTTCGGGGCCGTGCTGCTGTACGTGAGCGCAGCGGTCATCTGGCCGGTGTTCTGCTTCGACAGCAAGTACGGCTCCCCGCGGCGCCCCGGCCTCTGCGCCAAGGGCAAGTGCCCCTGGGACAGCCAGCTGGTGATCGCCATCTTCACCTACGTGAACCTGCTGCTCTACGTGGTGGACCTGGCGTACTCCCAGCGCATCCGCTTTGTCTCGCACCTCTGAAGCGCGGCTCTGCCCCTGCAAAGGCGTCCCAGCGCCGTAAGCAACAGCAGCCGGGGACGCAGCAGGAGACGGGGGGCAGGGAAGGGGGCGTTGATCAGGACACAAGAACCATCAACCAAACTTCAAGGTCAAGACTGACCGGACCAGCAAATTAACTACCTGTAGTGAGTGGGCTGAGCTGATGCTGGGAGAAGCCCACGTCCCCCATCGTTCCACATCTGCCTCAGCCGCCCGGTGCCAGAGCCAGGAAACGATGCAGCTGAAAGGATGGAAAACGGCCTTTCGGCTCCGGGCGGCAGAAATGCTGCTGCAACAGCGGGTCTGCAGGCTGCTGGGTTACTGAGCCAAATATTAGGAAAGACACCAAGGATTTTGAAACTGTTACCAGCGCTTCACTGTAATCAAGTGACTACCCAGGAAGTGGGAAAGTTAAAAGCTGCATCAAGGAACACCAGTTCTGGGGATGAAAAACAATCCCTCAGAGTTTGGGTTAGTTTGGGCTGTGTGGTGAGACATGAAATGCTTGCAAGTGTGGGAAGTTGCAGTCAGGATGTTTCTGAGAAGAACATCATAGCTGTAAGAGTATTTTGAAGATTACCAGTCCTTTCCCTTCCTCTCCTCTCCTTCGTTGTTTAGCACAGAAAATGAATGTCCTCAAGCATGCACCGTGGGGGGAAGCATGGGATATTCCGATTTAGCAAACACTGAGTTGCTACAGAAATAAAAATCTGTGAAACTGGGGTTCTACTGCCGAGAAACAGGGTGCAGAACCGAGCCAAACTGCAAAATAACCGTGTGTAACTTGACATCCTCGCTCGAGCAGGACCAGAAGGTACCTTGGCATGTGCTTTGTCTCGGTTCATATGCCACCATTTCTTTATACCGATGTCAAGAATTTTTTTTCTGGAAGCTTAAATTCTGGGGGGAGGGGAAAGGGGATGCAGAGATGAATTGACCTCACAGCGCTGTATAACAGATCAAACCGGGGGGGCGCAGATGGGACGGGACACGACGAAACTTGCATACGATGGTAAGAGATCGGGAGCGCTGCCTCAGCCCAGATCAGGCACTAGGATTCCCGAGCTCTTTGCGTCACCAACAATCTGCATTCTCTGACCCATCCCTGACAAAACACCCACTTTGAAGTCCCACATCGCATAGCTCAGATTTCAAGCTTAATAGGAAGAAATGTTCTTTATTTCTGATCCAGCGAGAAACCAAAGCAGTCTGAGTACTTATGCAGAAAGCATGAAGACTAGATAGGTTTGATTAAAATCTAAAGTAGCTGACTGTCAGAAGCAAGATTTATTTTTAAACAAATTAAAATAAAGCTGAATGGCTGACTTACATACGACATCTCCAGAGATTTGTATACTTTCATCTTGCTCTCCACACAGCTTTTATTTCACCAGACATAGCCCTTCTGCTTTCTGCTGGAAAGCACAGCTCAATTTATTTTGATGTATGAAGCCTGAATGCAGCCCGAAAGAGTATAGACACAGTCAGCCGAGACCTCTGACTGACATTCTTTGTAGCAGAGTCACTCAGGAAAAAGGAAGGAAACTTGCTTGTCATCAGTGCTTTGTATGGGGTTTGAAAAGCAAAGGAAAAAATTGTTGGGACAGATTGTGCTGGATGATTCTGCTACTGAGTAAGAACCAGCCTTTAGCAGTGGGAATTATCAGCCCACGGAACAGGTCAAGAGTCGGTATCTGGCACAAAGGGAAGGCACTGAACAACCTTCCAAGGGGTTTTTCTCTTCCGCGAGTCCCCGTTAAGGGCAGGAAGTCTGGAAGATAATGGTGCAACAAGAGGCTGGCCAGACTGAGGGCAGGACCCGAGGCCATCTACGATAGGCATAAGAAAGGATCTTAGGGAGCTTTATTTCTTGCCACACAAACAAATTCAGGGGTTGTACAAATAAGAAATGCTAACTTGGGAAGAGAAACCTGTTTGTATTAGAGGAGACGGTGTACAGAGAACCACTGCACACCCAGGGAACCCTAGGCATTTTAAACCCCTCAGCCTGGACAAATTGAGCTGTCACACTTGGAAATTACTTATTTTTTATTACAGAGCACTAAGAATCAAACAGGTGGCTGTGAACCACCACAGTCTCTGCTACAAAACTCAAACCTGCAAACCCAGGAGATCGCTTCTGGGAAGCACCCTCCTGGAGACCGGGGAGAGGCTCCGAGGGGGCTGGCGGGGGCCGGGGAGGGAGGTCGGGGCAGGAGCCTGCAGGCAGCGGCTGCTGTGCCCGGAGAGACTCTGCAAGCCTGTGGGCAGGGAACGCTGTCAGCAAGCTCTCCGGCTGTTAACACTTTTTCAGCTATGCACTTGCTTTATGCTGTGAAGATTTTGTACCAAGGAGCAACTAGCAGGAATAGGATAAAATCTGCCAGTGGCACAAGTTGATGCAAGTTATACAGTGCAGGGACATAAAGAAAGGCCCAAGAGGTGTCTGGGAAACAATGGGGGTAAAGTTTAGTGCCTTCACAATAAGGAGGGAATAGAATTTAACATGGAAATCATGATACCACTGACTGGAGGAGTGGAAAGACAAGTCATTGCCAAGAACAGTGTGTTCAGATTTAGCTTTCTCATCTGCCAGCCAAAGACTGAGCAAAAAATGTTAGCATGGTCAAAATGGCAAAAAAAGATTATGGGGACAACAATCCACTCTTTTAGGAGAAAAAAAAATCAAAACCTCATGCTTCAGTGGTTAAAACACTCACTAACCATTGGAAACTATGAGATTACCCAAGCTAGGACAGAGAACATCCGATATCTGCTTAATATGGTTTTACCAACCAACCCTGTCAGGATTCAGATAATTAAAAATCCCTTTATTTCCAGAGCTCATCCTTCCCCTTAATTAACAAATCATGATTATGTAACTTCCATAAGACAGGCTTCCTAAGACACCAACCATTCCCAACTTTTTTTGGTAAACGGATGTCAGAATGTAGAGGCATTCATTTAGAATTACGGATTTGTGTTTGCAGTCGATCTAGACAGTTCCTAGAAGATTCCAACCTGAAAAAAAATATATATTAAAAAAATCTGAATCTTTAATGGGTTGGTTTTTGGTTTGGTTTTTTTCCCCCCCTCTTCTCATTCTGAAGACTGGGATTCAGTATCCCCAAAAGACAATGTTTAGGAATATTCATCCACGGGAGACACACCAAGATTTATTTCTGTCAATAAATAAGAAAAAAGCCAGAGGAGAGGAAGAAAAAGAAAACAGTGTGGTAAGGTCACAGTCAGGGAAAAATCCGCCCTGCCTGGAGTCTGGTTTTTACAGTGACGGATCCCAAAGTGTCACCGTGAGCTCGGAGCGGAGCCCCGTGCCGGGCCCATCGCACCTTCCGCCGGTCCCGCGGCCGTACCGGTGACGGGATTTCCATCGCGGTTCAAGCGCAGGAAAGCCCTTCGTGCGGGGAACCTGCGGGCGAGCCCCGGGAACCGAGAGAGCCGCTGGCCGCGACCGACGGCGGCCGAGCCACCCCCGGCGGAACCCGCGCACCGGCGCCGCCCGGGCGCCCCCGGCCCGCGGGCGAGGAGGAGGCGGCAGCGGGAGGAAGGGCGAGAGTACCGGGGGTGGGTCACGACACCGGGAAAAGCACCGACAGGCGGGGACCGCGCGCCCCGGCCCCGCGGCGTCAGGCGCGGGCAGGAGCGTCCCGGGAATGTCCGCGGCGGCCGGGAGGGGCCGGAGGGGAGAGGCGGCGGCCCCGGGGCGGCGGCGGCCTGGAGGCCTCCCTGGGTGTGGGGGGGCCCGGGGGGGCCCGGAGCCCTCACGGCGGGATGGGGTGGGGGGGGCGCAGGGCACGCGGCGGCGCCCGAAGGTTCCAGAAGGGCGCGCGCCTGCGTCCCGCGGCTGCGGCGGGAGCACAGCGCCCCCTGGCGGCGCGGCGGCTGCCCCTCGCCGCCCCCGCAGGCGCTGAATGATGCAACACCCCGCGCCGGTTGCGCCAATAGCTGGCGAGGGCCGCGCCGGTGGCCCCGCCCCCGCCCCTGAGTGGCGGAGAGCCGGCCTCGGCCCCGCCCCGCCGCCCGCCGATTTGCTGCGCGCTGGCGCCCCGGCCCCGCGCGTCACCGTCTCCCTGCGCGGGGCGCGGCCACGTGGACGGCGGCGCGGCCGCGGGGGTTGGGGGGGCCGCTCCGCTCCGCACCATGAGCGTGGGGTTCATCGGCGCCGGGCAGCTCGCCTTCGCCCTGGCCAGGGGCTTCACGGCGGCAGGTGGGCGCGGGGCGGGGCGCGGCGGGCAGGCGGGGGGCGCGGGGCCGCCCGGACTGACGCGCGGTGCCGTTCGCAGGGGTCCTGGCCGCGCACAAGATCACGGCGAGCTCCCCGGACACCGACCTGCCCACCGTCAGCGGGCTGCGGGTGAGTGCGGGCAGGGGGCGGTGGCGGCGCTCCCCCCCCGGCGGGCCGTCCCGGGTGACAGCGGTCGCGTTTCTCCCCAACCGCTGCAGAAAATGGGCGTGAACTTCACGGTGAGCAACAAGGACACGGTGAAGAGCAGCGATGTCCTCTTCCTGGCCGTGAAGCCCCCCATCATCCCCTTCATCCTCGAGGAAGTGGGCCCCGACATCGAGCCCCGCCACATCGTGGTCTCCTGCGCGGCCGGTGTCACCATCAGCTCCATCGAGAAGGTGAGGGGTGGCGGGGGCCGGGGACCCGCCTGCGCTCGCAGCCCCGCACGGCCGGGCCCCCCCCGTGCCTGGGAGGTGTCGGCCGCGGGGCAGGACCGAGCGGGAGCTGGTCCCGCTCCTCCGGCCCCCAGGAGTTGGTGCGAGGGACGGGCGTTACTTGTGCTCCCCGGGGCTAAAGTCACGCTGCAGCCGACTGGTTGCTTTGGGTCACCTTTGCCTGTCGTCGTCAGAAGAAGCTGTGAGAGTCTTTATGTCAGCTCTTTCATTACAGGAGGTGCTGTCAGAGCTTTTTTGTTTCGCAGAGCTGGGTCATCTCCCATGAATTTCTGCAGACCTTGTGCTAAGTGTCTGCTTGAGCTGTTTTGGAGACTCGTGAGTTGATGTGGGAATGAGGCGTTCAGGGTGTTGTTCCCGACAGCAGCTCTGCCCAGCTTCCGATTTGCTGGTACTAAACACTTCAGCGTTAAGATTTGGCCACTTTGGCTCGGAGCAGGGAGTCTGGAATACAGGAGCTTGTGTTGTTCTTGCCCCTGGGGAGTCCTTTCCTAGACAGCATATTCGGTGTGCCAAACATGCACTAAAGCTCATTTTTCTCTCTCTCTTCCTTCCTTCCTTCTTTCTATCCAATAATTTTCCACCCTAAGAAACTCTCTACCTTCTGCCCCACACCAAAAGTGATCAGGTGCATGACCAACACTCCTGTGGTTGTCCGGGAAGGTGCTACAGTCTATGCCACGGGGACTCATGCGGATGTGGAGGATGGGAAGCTCTTGGAACAACTGATGGCCAGCGTCGGCTTCTGCACCGAGGTGGAAGAGGACCTGATAGACGCTGTGACGGGGCTCAGTGGCAGTGGCCCTGCCTATGTATGTGCTGCTTCTGCAACTCGGGACGGTCCTGGGGAGAGCGGTAGGCTTTGCATGCGGTGAAAGTCTGTGCAACTTCAGTTCGCCGTTTCTTGTTTTTCTCATCACTCACATTCGTGATGGGACATGTAATCCAGGTGTCCAGTTTATAATCAGTTTGGGTCAACAACAAAAGTCCGTTACCAGTCGGATGAGTCTGAAGTCCGTAGCCAGCGTGCAGTGTCCGCGTGTCCGTGTTGCAAAACGTGGGCCTGTAGTTCGTATGACCCAGAAGCTGAATTTCTGCCATTTCTGCTCCACTCCTGAGCTGGAATTAGTGGGAGGGAAGCCTGGCGTGACACCCCTGCGGTAAAGGGGGAAGCTTTGGTCAAGCCTGTAAGCGGTAGGAGTTACACTGTGATCCTGGACCCCTGAATTCTCTCCTCTCTGAGATTAGTCTTGGAGTAGAGACTTTCAGTCAACTTCTTCCTCTGATCTCAGGCATTCACTGCCCTGGATGCTCTGGCGGATGGGGGAGTGAAGATGGGACTTCCCCGCAGGCTGGCTGTTCGACTTGGAGCACAGGCTTTGCTGGTCAGTATTTCCTCCTCCAGAACACATCTGAGTCTGTGCCTGCTCTGTGCAGAGTGTTCTGCACGTCACGGTTTGAAACTATGTCAGTCCTCTTACTGAATCTACTTTAAAAAACATGTTTGGTTTGACTGCACACAGGTTCCTGGGGAGGGGACAGAGGAAGTGTCCGCAGCAATCTGCTGGCGCTGATGGTGGTGTGGGAGCTGGGGCCTGGGCAACTGTGACTCCTCCACAGGCTTTTCAGCTCTGAAAAGTGTTTTGGCAGCCTACTAATGGCTCTCGGGCAGGAGCCCTGCGCACTGTGAGGTGCTGCTCTGTGCAGGGGAGAGCAGGAGTCTGTGACAGTTCCTCAGTCAGAGCTCTGGCAGCTGTTTTCCTCGTTACAGGGTGCTGCTAAAATGCTGCTAGAATCTGAGCAGCATCCTGGTCAGCTGAAGGACAACGTCTGCTCGCCTGGGGGAGCCACCATCCATGCCCTGCACTTCCTGGAGAGTGGTGGCTTTCGCTCACTCCTGATCAATGCTGTGGAGGCCTCCTGCATCCGGACAAGGTGGGCACCTCGGAAATCCTAAAGAGCCTGCAAGAGTTGCCCCCCACGCTCTCTGTCTATTCCTTTTGCTATGTCTTTCTCTCCCACCGCCCCTTTGCAGGGAGCTGCAGCACTTGGCAGACCAAGAGAAGATCTCCCCGGCAGCCATAAAGAAGACTTTGTTGGATAAGGTGAAGCTGGAGTCTCCTTCTCTGTCCGTGACCTCTGCCAGCAAAGTCAGTCTGTTCACCAGTAAGAGCCCCAGCAGCAAGAAGAACTGACCAGACCGCTGTGGTCTGGCGGTGCTGAACATCAGTCTCCTCCACGCCCTTTCTTTATGTCCAAGGAAGAACGCTCTGACCGGTGGTGTCCCCACACCTGGCTCAGGGCTTGCAGCCGTGGTACAACGGGGTCTTTAACCTCTAGTGGGCTTGGTGTGGCCTGTCCCTGGTGCTGCTGTTCCCTGTTGGGCAGGGGGGATGCCACCACCAGAGCTTCCTCAGGGGCACTCTTTGTCTAGAAGCCTCAAATACTCCCAGGACGTGGGCAGTGTTTATGGTATCCCATGCAGAAATGGTTTCTAATCGGATTTTTAAAGAGGTTTCAGAATGCCTTTTGGTTTCCAAGGTTTGAACCAGGCCTGCATCCCTCTTGCCCCATCTTGCATCTGCTGTCAGAGCTTGTGTCCTGTCGCTGTCTGTGTTAGCTAGAGCAGGTGCTGCCGCCCAAATGCAGCGCCTGTGTGCCCAGGCTGTGCACGGAGTTAGAGGCTGGGCCCTAGAGCACCTCTCAGAAGGGACCAAAGTGCCTCTTCCCCATCTCCCGTCTGCCTTGACTTTGAAAGACAGATGGTATGAACCTCTGGACCACACTCCCATTTCTCTCACTGCCTCTTGCTGCTCTGTCTGGTTTGGGGAACCGTGAACTGCTCTCGCTGTTCCTCCCTTGCTGCTAGCCTTGGGTGCTCGGGCAGGTGGAGGGGTAGTGCGTGCTCCTTTCTCCCTGTCTCTGACAGCTCTTCCTGCTCCCCATGGGCGGAATCTGCTCCCGCACACCCATGGATGTGTTTCAGCATCACTCTGCTCCCTGATGCTGTCCTTGCTCTTTGCACTGCTCCTGGGGCAGCTGGGAGCAGAGCTGAAGTCAAGGACAACCTCTTCCAGAGAAAGCTGCCTTCTGCACCCTTCCACTCAAGCAGGGTTCTGTACCCAGGTGCTGAGCTACTGCGTGGCAGCGGGACTCTTCCTCAGCACCGTTGCTTGCATCGGGCTGTGCCTCCTCCTCGGGCTGCAGCACGGGTACCTGCTGACGGTAGCTGCTCTGCTCCCGCTTGTGTCGCCCAGCTGTGCTGTGGTGGACTGGCTGGCCCTGGTTGTCCCTTCCAGACAGGATTTCTCTCAGCAGAGCCCCCAGGCAGGTGAAACCCAGCACCGCAGCCCTCAGTGTCTCCTTATGTTGGCACAGCCACACGTCTGGTATTTTCTGGACCGTTTCTTTTTTTCTTCCTGTTTCTCTGAAAGTGTTGCACTGCTAGTGGCGAGAAGGGGAAAACATAGAAAAAAGTTCAGGGCTGCTTCATGCAGTTGCGTTCTTAGTTCTTTAGAATACAAGACTAAAGGGAAACACTGAGTCACCTGGTCTGGCCTGTGGCTCCGATCTTGTCCCATCTCACCTAGCTTGTCATGCATGAGACTCAGGAGGAAAGTCAGTCCTTGCTTGACACAGAAGAGGTTCAGCGGGCACTTGAGAATGCCCAGTGCCTGTCCAACAACAAGGACTTGCTTGGTGAAACGCATCCAGGTGACTACAGCTTTGTGGAGGAGGAAGACCCTTGCTGTTCTGGTCTGGAGAATTTCCCAGGTCTGACTCAAATTTATGAGCAAGAAACAGCAGTGAAGTTATGGGGTGTAGGAGCAGTGGTCCCTTCAGCCCCTGAAGCTCCAGTATCTGTGAGGGGAGGAATCCAGCCAGGGTGGTGGTGGCAGCAGGCGGAGAGGGGCCCTGCTCGACCCTTCTGCCGGCGGGCACGGCCCCCAGCAGCACCGCCTCCCCGCCTGGGCCCACTGGGGAAAGGGATGAATGAGGGCTGTGGACCCGAAGGGCAGAAGGGAGCAAGGCTCTGATCAGACGGGAGGCAGGTTACAGCCCATTGTCTAGGTCAGTTAAGCTTTTCTGCAGGCAGTTTTGGGAGCCAGCCCCAGAACAGCAGCAGAGAGGAGAGTGCATCCACTGCTTTCTGTGATCTCTATAGCCAGTGCCCCTGCGTGGCTTTCTTGCCTCTCCACTTTTCTCCCAGAGCCTGAGTCCTGTCTGAAGCCAGAAAACTGCACAAAGCGTGTCAGCTGCCCGTGCCGCCTGTACAGGGCTGCAGGGGAGCAGCAGGCTGGGGGGGATGGAATGAATTTGGGTGGGTAACTGTCATACTGTGTTCTACCTTGGGGTATACTGGGGGAGCGCTGGTAAAAGGAGGACATTTAAGATGGGCTTATTGTCTCTGAGGAATCTCGGACATGCAGGTGATGCAGGAAGAGCATTTCTGTATTGATGCAGAGGCTGCCAAAGGTGCTAGTAATGTTAAAGCATTCTTAGTGTTTAGGCTTCCGGCTGGTAGCAGGGTATGACCCTACAAGCACAAGATGGTTTCTTCTCTCTTTACGTAATAAAGTGCTTCTCTGACAGAGCTATGGCTAATCCCAGCTGTCTGGACTGGGTATATCTCTTGCCTCTGGCAGTGGCTATTGTGGCCTTGCTGCCCGCAGTGAGTGTGCCTGAGGCGTGCTGCAAACCTGGCTCTGGGGCTGGGTCGGCTGGGTGTGGGACTGAAGCACATCAGCCCGTTTCTCTGTCACCTGTGGTTCTGAGCAACAACACAAAAGCTTTTCTATGGCCCTGTGCTACCAGTTTGTGGCGATTTAAAGAGGAGGAGGAAAGTTCTGGCTGAAATCTGACATGAATAACTCAGAGTATTAATCCTTCTCCCAGTATCCTGACCCTTTAGGCTTTCTGGTGGTTCTGCCACTGCGTAGGGGATTCCACGGGAGGCGAGTGGGTGCTGTAGGTTCCTCCATTTCCCTGCTCGGAAGCTGTGAATACCCCGCACAGACAGGCCACGCTGGAAGTCAGACGGCTCGAGGACTGGCTGATGCAAAATGAAAGGGAGTGTCGCAGAAAGTTTCCTCGTGGCTGGTGAAGTGCGACGCAGAGTAAAAGGTGGGATGGCTGAGCTTGAGCCCCTCTGCGGGGAGACTTGGGGACTGCCCCAGCGTCCCCCAAGAGGCAGAGCTGTCGATGAACTTCCTAGGTGCTTGTAGGTCAGTAACTGAGCTGGCTGCCACAGCAGATGGAAAACCCAGCTACAAGAGCCACCCAGGACTCAAGTTCACGTGCCCTGTGTGCACACCAGAGAACTGCTGCCAACGCCCGGGCCCAGACCACCTCCTCCCTGGGAACAGGCTTTCTCCATGCCTGGCCTTAACTCCTGCAGGCCCCGTTGCGCCTCCCGCGTGTCCCTTGCCCTTCGCTGGTGGCCTCTCAGCCCCGCTTTGCTCGTAGCTCGGCAGTAAGTGCGGTAGGTGGGGGTGTCCCTGTGTTAGGGACCCGCAGCCAGAGGGAACAGCTGGAAGCGAACGGGAGCGAGCCGGGCGGGGTCTGGGAGAGCCGCAGTTCGCAGCAGAGGAGCCAGTCCCCGTCTTTATTAGCCAGGGCTTGCCTCAGCCGTGCCACCAGTGCCCGGGGAGCTGCTGCACAGCCCCTTCCTCGAGTCGGCATTTTCGGTGGGGACTTCCCTGCTCCCCCGTGCAGGTTCAGCGGCGCTGAGGAGCCGCGGGCGCAGCAAAGGGCGGCTGCGGGGAGCGTGGGGCCGCCCGGGGAGGGGCCGCCCGTGCGGGGCCGGCGGCCGCGCTCCGCCCTGCCCCGGGGCCCGGTTAGGACGAAGGACGCGGAACGGGGGGTCGCCCCCGGGGGTCGCAGCGTCCCCCGCTCCTTCTGCGCGGCTCCTCCCCGCTGGGCACCGCTCACACGCGCGGGGGCGAGTCCGCGGGACGCGGCTGCTGCGGCCGCCGGTGCCGGAAAACCCCTCGCCGCCGAGACACCGGGCGGGGGGAGGCGGCACCGGCCGGGGCGGGGGAAGCTCCTCCCGCCGCCGCCGCCTCCTCCCCTTTAAGGCACCGCCTCCGACAGAAACGCGCGTCCCCCTTAAGGCCCGGGGCGGTTGCGCCGGGCGCTTCATGAATGGAGCCACGTGACCCAAACATCACGTGACGCGTCCGTGAGCGGCGGCGGCGGCGGCTCGCGGCGTCCCGGTCCCTCCCAGCGCGGCCTCCCCGCCCGGCCCGGCCCCGGCGGCCCCGGCAGCAGGTGAGCGGCTCCGGCGGCGGCGCCGGCGGCGGGCGGGGGCGGGCGCGGCCTGGGCGGCGGGCGCGGCCCTGGCACCGGGCGGGGCGGGGCGGCGGGCCGGTCCCCGGGGGCGGGCCGGGGCGGGGCGGGCGCGGTGGGCCCGGGATGGCGGCGGGGGGCGGCGGGTGCCGCGCGGGGCCGCCGCCGCCGCTGACTCACGGCAGGGCTTCCGGAGCCGCGGCCGCCCCGGCGCCGCCCGTCGCGCCGCCCGCCCCTCTCCGCCGCCCCGCCCGCCCCTCTCCGCCGCCCCGCCCGGTCCCCCGCCCCGCGGCCGAGCAACAGGTGCGCGGGGCCGCCGGCCTGTCCCCGGCCCCGCCCGCCGCCTCCGGGGGCCGCCAGCGGCCACCACGGGCGCATCCCGCCCCGCCCCTCCCGCCCGTGGCGGCCGCCGGCCCCGGGCGCCCTAAGAACCGGCTGCCCCCCCCCCCCCTCCCCGCCCCGGGCCGGGTCGGTCCCTCCGTGCTCCTCGGGCGCTCAGCGTGTCCGCAGCCCCGCGGTGGCCGCGGCCCGGCCCGCGGCGGGGCCCCGGGCTCCCGCGGGGGGCGGTGGCGGCGCTGGTGCGAGGGCCCCGGCGGCCCCGGGAGGGATCCTCAGCGACCGGCCGCCCCGCCCGGCTCACGCCGCGGGCTTTGCTCTCGCTCGGTGATCTCTCTCCTGAGGAGAGGAGGCGGAGGTCCGAGAGGGCGACGAGCCACGACGGTGTCGCTCGTTTCCTCGCGCGGAGGCTCGGCTGCGAGTGGGAAAACCCCCGGTCCCCGCTGCCATCACCTCCGTGCGGCCGGTGCCAGCTGGGAGAGCTGGCGGCCGAGGGGACGCGGCCCCGAGGTTCGGGCGCCTGTTCCGTAGGGGGCTGCGGCCCCACTGGAGCCCCCGGTGCCTGGTGGGCGCAGGGAGGGGGCTGTGGGGCTGCTCGGTGCTCGGCGCCGCAGCGGCCTCGGAGCCGAGCGGGTTCCCGCTGCGGTGGGAGACGAGCCTCTCCGGGGGACTGAGGAGCAGGCGGCAACGCCTGACCGACACGGAGCGTCGGGGGGGGTCTGTCTGCCCGGGGGGATCTGTCTGTCTGCCCCGGGGTTTTGCCGGCCGGAGCCGGGGGTGTCTCCGGCTGCCCAGGGCAGACGTTCGAGCTGTGCGGTCAGAGGAAGGCGCTACCGGGAGGCTGAAGGGGTCCCCGAGAGCCGGCTCTTCCCTTTATCAAGCAGTTAACACCGGCTGGGTGGGCACGTTCCTTGGGGGAAGGACTGCTGTCGGGGTGCCCTGGGTTGGGTGTGAGCTCGCCAGGCTCTCCCGGGGGTCGGGGGGGGGCACAGGAGAGGCACTGTCCTGACTTCCGATGTGATTGGGGGAGTCAACCCATTTGTCTGGATCCCTGGGAGGGCCCTGTGAGCGAATTCACAGGAAAGCAAATAAACCGAGTATGAAATCCACACCGGGGGAGAGAGAGCCCGTGCGGTGTGTCTGACCGCGGCCAGCAAACCCGCTCCTCTGCCCGCCCGGTGCTGCAGAGCCTGTCGTGGGGCTCAGCCCCTTCCTTGGCCTCCCTCCCTCCCTCCTTCCCTCCCGGCGCTGTCTCCAGGCCAGCCAGCGCTGGAACGGGTGACGTCACCGTGTTTACACGGGGCTCGTGGCACGGTTCTGCGATCAGGAATGTGGAGAATGGGGCCCGCGTTGAATCATGCGCGGTGCTGTCAGCTCCCTTGTGCTGCCTTTGAGCTGAGGAGAGAATTGGCTGCGCTTGTGCTGAGTTCAGGCCTTTCGAGCTCTGGGGAAATGTGTTGAGGCTGCATTTTCTTCATTGCAGTCATCGCGTTTGGCACTTTTCAGTGTGATCTTTCTTCAGGAAGCTATCAAAAGCTGAGCAATCAGCAGTCTGGAGAGTTGGGCCAAGTTTGGTCTCTGTCTTGGTGCCAATTCTCCGGGTGTCCTCTCCGCGAGCTGCCGAACAGCCCCGTTTCTGATCCTTCAAATGGGACCCAGCAAATAGCCGACTAGTCTCTGGGTTGTTTTTCCCGTTCTGCTGACTGACTTGTGTATTGCTGCGTCTCGTTTTGATCCCCCTGGGAAGGGGGATGAGGAGAGGTGGGATCACCAGGTGCTTTTGGGGACCATCCCATTACAGCTTCGATGGCTGTTGTGGGAGGCTTCTGCCTGAGGGGGTTGGACCTCTGGGTGGAAATGCTTGTGGCTCTTAGAAGTTCAAGAAAAGTTAACTTGCTGTTGTGAGGGACTGGGACCAGCCCCTTCTGTCTGCTGGCAGCGCTCTTGCCCCGCCTCAGCTCTGGCAGAAGTCCTGGTGCGAAGGCAGGAAGGAGTCAGTGCAGGGTCCGGGCTGTGCCAGTGCCCCTGCCCCGAGGAGCCTCCCCAGCACCTGCCTGAGGCACCACCTTTGTTGCCTTGTTTGTTTTATTTCAGCTCTGCTGTGGTGAAGGAAGCTTGAGCACTTGTCAGGCAGCTGGAAATTCTTCAGTGTCACGAGGCAAACACATTTCTGTGGTCCCACTGACCGTGCCTGCCCTTGGCTCCTTACGCTCACCGGAGGACAGTGCAGAGAGGTGTTGTGGGGGTGACGTTGGTCTCCCCAGATACTCCCTTCCTTCTCCTGTTTTCCCAGCAGCCATGTTGTTTGCTGAGCAGGAGCAGAGGGAAGAAATAACAGTATGGGAAAGAGCGAAGAATTGATTTTATGAAGCAGTTGTTTGTCTGCTGTCCGTCCTGTGTTAGCCCGCTTCACTGCAGCTACCTTCCTTGGACAGCAGTGTGACCCTTTCTTCACCAGCACTGTCAGGTTGTAGCAGACATCTCGTTGGAAGGAGCATTGTCCTCTGGGTATAAATGACCTCCCTCCTGGCAGGCTGGAGGCTTCGGGAACTTCTCTGCCGGTGTCCTGGGGAATGCTGACCCCGTTCACCTCCAGGAGGTGGTAGATGCATTGCGGGGAGCCTGCGCCACAGCTGCTACAGGAGCATAAATTCATATTTGCTGACTTGTGCATCTGGTTCTTGGCTATAACTGTACATCAGTGCCTCTTGCATTTAGCAAAGCAGTAACTAACAAAATTGTTGTTGACTGTTTGGCCCTGAAGAGACAAAAGGTACTGGGACTGCACTGCATGGGAGCACTTGCCTCTCTTAAGGAGGAGGTGTGTGGTTTGAGGCGCAGCTGTGTCTGTCCAGTAATACCTGGGCAGATGAATTCCCTGGGCAGTGTAGTAGCCCTCTGAACTAAAGCCTGAGGGAAGAAGGGACATAGGGACAGAAACAGGAGCTTGGGTATGAGACACTGTAAAACCAGGCCTGGGGATTGCTCTCAACAGTTCTGACGTCTTCTGTGGCAGCGAAGGGGTCTGCTCTCTGGTTTTGGCCACCCTTTATCTGTTCTCTTACGAGCATACCTTGGCTCTGAGAGTAAGGGGGGGAGAAGGTGGTTCTGGGCCCTGGTGTTGCCAGGGACCAACAGGGACTTTCTCACAGAAGAGCTTCAGCCGGGGTCAGCTTTGTGTGGCTGAGACAGGTGAAGGCTGCGGAAGCATCAGCCCAAATCTGTGATGGTTCCAGTGTGCCCAAACGCTTCCTCGTGCTGCAGTGTCAGGTTGTCCTTCAGTTCCTTGGGAAAGGTTGGGTGCAGAACTCTGACTTGAACCTGGATGTGCGAGCTCTCCCGGGAAGCAGAAAAAGTTGGGGGGGGCGTGAGCGTGGCCGCGGTGTTCTCCTGCCCTGCAGGGTGCCCGCTGAGGCCTGTCGTGGAGGCAGAGGCTTCCCCTGCGCTCCTTGCCCAGGGTTGTTCCTGAACTGCACCGGTTGCGTCCTCAGGGGCACCTAGAATGTGGTGGGACCCCTGTCCTGGGGAGTGTCGGAGCGGCCAGCTGCCTTCCTCTGCCTGGGAGTGACGAGGATGAGGCTGGGATGGGAGCAAGAGGCGCTGAGTGCCGGAGTGCTGAGTCAGCATGACTGGCCCGGAGCAGCCGTGCTCTGGACCCAGCCCGCTGCCTGCCAGGCTATTTTTAAAAATGTGGCTTCCGTGTATTCTGACTCCTCCTAGTTTTTTAATTTCCCCCACCCCAAGCAAAAAAAACCCCAGCACTGCCATAAAGTCTCCGTGGGAGCAGGGGTGTGGAGGGGCAGCGGTTTCTGCCGCCTGTGAGCGCAGCTCGGTCGGGTGCTGGTCGAGGGTCGCCCGAGGGGGGGTGGGATGTGCAGCGGCGCGGGGCGTTGCTGCTGGACCCTGCCGCAGGTGCTGCTGCGTCCTAGGGGCTGACCTGCCCTTCCTTCCCTTCCAGAACCTGATTGACGAGGCTGTCGTGTTATGACGACCCCCAACAAAGGAAACAAGGCCTTGAAGGTAACGCGGTGGCGGAGGAAGGGGCTGCAGGTGGCGGGTGCAGGCGTCTGCTCCGGGGTTCACGAGCGCCGGCTGCCTTCTCTTCCAGGTGAAGCGGGAGCCAGGCGAGAATGGGACCAGCCTGACAGATGAGGAGCTGGTGACCATGTCTGTGCGGGAGCTGAACCAGCATCTACGGGGCCTGTCAAAGGAGGAGATCATCCAGCTGAAGCAGCGTCGGCGCACGCTGAAGAACCGGGGCTACGCGGCCAGCTGCAGAGTCAAGCGTGTTACCCAGAAGGAGGAACTGGAGAAGCAGAAGGCAGAGCTGCAGCAAGAAGTGGAGAAGCTGGCGTCCGAGAACGCCAGCATGAAAATGGAACTCGATGCTCTCCGCTCCAAATATGAGGCTCTGCAGAACTTCGCCAGAACCGTGGCCCGGAGCCCTGTGACCCCCGCGCGGGGGCCTCTCACCTCCAGTATGGGCCCCCTCGTCCCTGGCAAGGTTGCTACTACTAGTGTCATCACAATAGTGAAATCCAAAACGGACGCCCGGTCTTAGTGAAGCGAGTGTTGCCTGAGCTTGTCTGTGCAGGGCAATTAGGCACAAAACCAGCCTGGAATCCCCAAAGCACAAACCCTCCCCACATGGGTCCGGGTTCTTTCTACTTGGCCCAGGACTGGCCTGCTGATCACTCCAGTTTTATTTTGTTGTGTCCAGATTGGTATGAGCAGTGGTGGTGCGTCCCTTGTCCTGTGCGGTCTGTAGCCCTCGGGCGCCCTCGGGACAGACTGTGAGATCTTGGTTTTCTAGCCAAAGAAAGTCTGTGCAGCGTGGCCGATGGCAGGGCGACGGAAGGGCTTGGGGACGGTCCGGAGGGAGGCTTTCTTCCTGGGGGCCAGGAACCCTAATTATCAGTCACTTCCAAAGGCTTTATTTCATTACTCTTCCAGGTGGTGCATCTCGGCGCCTGACTGCCAGGTGCCTGAACCTGCTGCTTTTGTCTCCTTTGGTGCCCGTAGTTGCAGTTGGGGTGTTCTGTGTGGTAGGTTTTTTTTCCTCTCTAGGTGTGCCTCTGTGCCCGAGCAGTGGGTTCCCTTCAGACGTCCGTCGCGTGAGCCGTGTGAACTAGCAGTGGTGGGAAAGACGATGCTGCCCCTGCCCCAGCCACAGGGAGGGCGCTGGGACAGGGCCCCTGCGGGGGCCCAGCGCCCCGGGGGAGGGAGGGAGGGAAGGAAGGTACCGTCTCGACTGCAGGCCGGTTTTGTGCCTAATGTGTTGCACTGAACAAGACCAAAATCACTAGTTGTTCCCGTGTTTTGAGGGTATCAAGTGTCTCTAGTGTGATGGTTTACACGACCAGTTTATGTGGTTAAATAGCCCTTTATTTAAAGAGAGAAACATCATTTTAAGAATTATTAAATTATCTAAGTTTAAAATTAAAATCAGACAGAAGAGAGAGCGTATTTATAGTCAGCTTTTTTTATCTGAGAGGGCGAGAATATTTGACCATATGAATGGGGAAATATTCTCGGAGACTTTGCTAGTTAAAAGTTAATAAATAAATAATTTTAAAGTTTCTCATGAACCTCCCGCAAACTGTTTGTGGCTCTGAGGTTAGTTTTTATAAAGAGTTATCAGACTTTATTTATAAAACTTAGAAAAAGACAAAAAAAGAGGCAAGTCCTGTTTGATATCTTTTTGCAATTGTACCAAAAGTGACTTATTCTCGACCTTGCTGGCTTCCGTTGTGTCCCCTTGTGTTGCGCTCTCTGTGCTCCCAGAGCTCTCGCGTGGCGCTGTGGTGTGGTGGTGCCCGTGGCTGCCTTTGCCGTCTGCTGTCGTTTCATACTGCCGTCATTTTCCCTAAGCTCGACCGAGAGATTGAGTTGGAATCTCTCCAAATTCTCCAGAAGGACTCTGGCACGCAGGCAAAGGCGCTGCTGTCCCTGAAGGCAAAGATGAGTGGCTGGTGCAAGGCAGTAGCGGTGCCTGCCCGGAGAGCGCGTCCCTGCAGCGGCGTGCTGCGGGAGGGCGGCTCGGGGCTCTTGCCAAGCCGCGGACACCAGGTAACGTGGTTGCCTGAACGGGGAAGACGCTGCGCTTCCCCTCCTCCAGCAAGGCTGGTAGAGAAGTAACGCAAGGGAGAATTGTCCGAGTTTAGGAGGAGACGGATGGGATTTAACTCTGGAATTGGATCCTGTGGTCACAACTTGTGTTGCTCTTGCGGCTCCTCTGACAAGAAGGGCAAGTCTGCCGGCAGTGTGGGACCAGCGCTAGTCCTGAGTGTCTGCATATTACTGGAAATTAAGCTGTGGCATGGTTGCTGTCTTTCCTGGTGCAGCTTCTGTCTGTGGGTGTTGGAAGAGTGCTTAGACTTACAGCTGTGTGGCACAGCTGAGAAGCTATTTGTGGCCAGGCTCCATTTCCACAAACACTTTGATCCCCCTCTCCCCTCCCCAAAGATTTGAGCTGATTACTGAGTTGTTTTAGAGAAGCAGGACGTGGGGGTGAAGTCCATGTGGCCTCCTGGCTGCAGAAAGTCTCCTGAGCGGAGAGGACAGACCAGGATGGCCCAAGTGAAACTGCAGTCTTGCGGGGAGGTGTGGTTCACCGTGCTGGGTGGGTGCTGGGGGTGTCTTTCTCATGTAGCTGAACTGGTACTGCTGTCGTCGGGGCTGAGGAGCAGGTAAATCTGACAAAAGTTGGAACGTGGCAGGAGAGAAGCAGATCGTTGGTGGGGATTTTCTGCTGGAGCGGGAGATTAGCTTTGCTCTGATTGATTGGGAGTTTAGAGAGAAGCTGTTTGGGATGCTTTTCCCAGTGAACTTGAACGAGGAGCAGGTTAGAACATTGCCTCCAGGCTTCCCCATCCAGCCTTGGGATTTCTCTGAGCTGAAGTGTCCGACCTGCGGCTTCCCAGCCGTTCGGGCCACGCACTGAGCAGTGCTTGGCACAGAGCTCTGGGCTCTAACCTCTGTCTTCCAGCAGTGACGTGGTGCCTGGAAGAGGTGAGATGTTCCAAAACACGGACACCTCCAGTTGGCTTGGGGTGTCAGTACCAACCCTGTCCCTCTGGAGCCAGCCTGAGATCGAACCTGGCTCAAACACCATTCTGAGCCCAGCTGGAGGCCTGACCTCGGCAGGGCGAGGACCCGAGGTTTTGTGTGTGGGGCTGGTTAGGAACTGAGCTCCTGGGGCTGGCATCTGTGGCGTGAGGAGGGCCCCGTCAACAGAGCAGGCGGTGACGGGCGATCCTGCAGCCACGGTGAACTTGCTGCAGTTGTGCTCTGTGGCGAGGAATGTCCGTGCCTTTCCCGGCCTGCCGGGCGGCGGCCGTGCCACTGCCGGTAAGAGACTGCTGCTTCGGAGTGAGACTGCGAGTCAGGAGGACAGAGCAGGCGGCAGCACTGGCTCCACCAGACGTTAACGCCGTCGTTTCTCCTCCCCTGTGTTGTTTGCTAGTTTGTGGCCCCAGCCTGCTCCGAGTGGCTGAGCCTGTTCGATGAGGGCACGTCATGTAGGGGGGAGCGGGGGCAAAGCTGTGCCCGTGTGATAAACGAGCTGGGTGTCGGCAGGGACACGGTCCCCTTGTGAGTGCTGCTTCCCTCTGCTACGCGCTGGTTTTGGTTTTGTTCGCGGTGAAGTGTTGGACCCCAAGTGACGTATTTCTGCAGTGTCGAGGAGTCTCCCGTCCTGCCCCGGGGGACCCGGTCCCCTCCCGCCGGCTCCCCGCGCCCGTGCCAGGCGGCCCTGCCCGAGCCGTCCCGCTGACCCCTCTCTCGTATATAGCGTTCTGGAGTGTGACAGTTCTTGTTCCTGAGGTGCTCGTCCGTTTGGTTTCCTGCTGTGAAGGGTGTCGTGTTTTCTTTCTCCTTTCCCTGGTGCCGTCACTGCGGTGGTCGGGGAGGGGCCCAGCCCCGGCCTGTCCGCAGAGCGACCCCGGGAGTGTTGCCCCCGCGCCGCCGCCCGGGGATTTGTGTATCTTGTGGTGAATTGTGTAAAGTTCCTCCCGCCCCGCGCAGCCTCGGCGGGGGTCGCTCTCCGGACGGAGCGAGGGGCCGGGCTGCGGCCGGACGGGGCGGTTTGTCCTGGCCGCGGCCGACGCTCCGTCCCCGTGCCCCGGCTCGGGCCTGCCCGCCCGCCGGCGGCGGGGGAGGCCGGGGCTGCTGGCGGCTGCCCGTAGGCTCGCCCCGGGGGGCTCCCGGCGGGCTCTCAGCCCCCCCCCGCCCCGCGGCTGCCGGGGGCTCCGGCGAGGGCCCGTCCTGCGCGGGCCGGGGCCGCCGCGCTGCAGGGCCTGTCCCGGCCCGGGGCCGCGGGGGCTGGGCGGGGCGGGCGGCCGTATTTATTGGTAAGTTATTGCCCGGGGCGGCGGGCGGGCGGGCGTTATTTATTGCTGTACAGAGTGTCCGTCCGCGGCCGCGGCCGCCGCTGTTTTGTACGTGACAATAAACCGCTTTCAAACAGCCGCCGCCTGGCGCTTCCTTGGGGCGCGGTCCGCCGCGGCGCGGGGGGGCGCTGCTGCACCCGGGGCGGCGCCGCCGGAAGGGGCGCGCGGCCGCTCTGGCCGCCCGGCGGAAGCGGCCGCCGGGACGCGGCGCCGGCAGCGGAAGCGGGGCGCTTCCGGGCGATGGCGGCCGGCGGCAGCCTCAGCCGCTCGGAGCGGAAGGCGGCGGCACGCGCCGAGATCCTTCAGCAGGAGGAGCAGCGGGACCGGCGGAGACAGGTACGGCGCGGCCCGGCCCGGCCCCCCCCCGCTGCCGCGGGCCGCCGTGACCGCCCGTGTGTGCCGGGCAGGTGTCCCGCATCTGGAGGAAGCCGCCGGCGGAGCGGAGCCCCGAGGAGTGCCAGGCGCTGAGCGAGAGCGAGGACATCGTCAGGGAGCTGGAGCGGCGCCGCAAGCGGCGAGAGCGGCTGCGCCGGCGGCAGGAGGAGGTGGGCGGCGGGGGAGCGGCGGGCCCGGCCTCGGCCCGCGGGCGGGGAGAGGAGCCCGGCGCTCCGGGCGGGGCTGCGGCGGGGGGAGCTCTGGAGCTGCGGCGGGCCTCGAGGGAGAGCCGCGCTGCCGCGTTACCGGGAACGCCTGCGGCCCCCGCCGGGTGTGCGGCCCGCCCGTGTCTGCCCGCGGTTTGTCTCCGCCTCAGTCGCACTTTCGGCGGCTGCCAAGCTCGGGACTCGCTGCGCCTGTGCTGTGTGGGCGCGTCTCTCGGGAGGGTGGGTCTGCACCTGCTGTACCCGCGAGGCTTTTTCCCCTGATCTTCCCTGGACAACAGACACGTTCTTTTATTTAGAAGCCGCCCTCATAACGTTTGCGTTGCTCTTTCTGGCTTGGCTAGGCCCCTACGAAAACTTCCAGGGAGCTCCCTGCTCCTTCCGACGCAGTGACGCGCTGTATCGCAGAAACACGTGAACTTGCTCAGTTGTATTTTCTAGGTTTGTGACGAACCAGAGGAGTTAAAGAGAAAAGCTACTGAGCTGGCTGCTGCCGTCCGGAATGCCAAGCACCTTGTCATCTACACAGGAGCCGGGATCAGTACGGTAGGATGCTTTGGGAGCTCCTTCAGGAGTGTTGCAATGTTGTTTGGACTTTTTTGATGGTTTCCAAATGACTGCGTGACGTGTTACGAGCCTGGGAGGCAGTGCTAACGCTGCCACGCTGCAAACCGTGACCAGCACGTTTGCTAGTTCGCATCTTGGGGTTGTGCCTGCTGCCCGAGAGATTCCGCGTCACCTCTGTGACCGTGTGAAGAAAGTGCTTCTTAAATGAGAAGATCGTTAGTCTTGCTTCATTCAAGTCTTTTCAACTACTTGTGGTGTAAAACCTAAAAACAAGTTAGCTAATTAATGCTGTCAGCGTTAATGGACAAGTAGGAATAGCTGGTGGTTATCAGAACTTAAAAATGACGGTTTAAGAAGTGGTTGGTTTCAGTGGCCTCTATTGGGAGAGTGGAAATCTGGTTCTGCCTCTTCTAATGTGTCACACGTCACCTTTGTCTGAGCTCTGAGATGGGAACCTTATTTCTATTTCCCTTTTCTACAGTCTTTGCTGATGTGGAGCAGGATTCTGGGCAGGGTGCACAAGTGCTAATGTAACACAAATTTTTGCTCAAGAATGCTGAGTGCAAGGTACCAGGAATCAGAGTCCAGTGAAAATAAGGAAAGGTTCAAGAATAGAGTTCTGTGTAGGGAAGTGGAAGTACCAAGGGTCAAAAAGAGTTCCAGAGGGATTCCATAATGGTAGAATTGGAGAAAATAAATACTGGAGGTGAAAATGAGAGCTGTAAGGTAGGAGAAGAGATGGTGGAGAGAGAGAAAACACATGAAAAAAAGGTTTTCCTGCGATTAGGGAACCACTGCGCTAGAAAACTGGGAGTGAATGAAAAGGCACCTGTGGATGAAGTGGGTCTGGTTGTCCTGGGTGAGACCGGGCTGATGATGTGGACAGGAGCTGTGAACGCCCCCGTCAGGCCTCGTTTTTTCTCTCCTGATGACACAGGCAGCCTCGATCCCGGACTACAGAGGCCCTAATGGCATATGGACGTTGCTGCAGAAGGGCAGGAGCATCAGGTAAGGAGACAATTTCTTAGCAGAAAGATGATATTGAAAGAGAGATTAATGGCAATTCCAACTTTTTTTTTCCTTTTTCTCCTTGCTTCTTCTCAGGGCTACAGATCTGAGTGAGGCAGAGCCCACACTCACCCATATGAGCATTGCCTGCCTACACAAGCACAACCTGGTAAGATTTTCTTTTCGCACCTCACTTGTGTTCCTCTAAGTGATAAATAAAACCCAACGGGGGAAAAAAGCTTTTCATGAGGTTGCTTCATGGCTAGATATCCATGTAGGAAAAAGCACCTGTTCACGTACAGCCGAGTCGTCGTTAGGCTCGCTACAGGCTGTAGCTCTGGCAGTTCTTCCCATGGTGCCTTGTATTTGCCTCCTGGTGAGGCTGGTTTGGGGACCTGGCCACAAAGTCAGCCAGACCTAGTAGAGCTCTGCTTAGCAGGATGAGTCTTCTCATTCAGCTTTTGTCTGTTCTCCATGCTTTTCTTCTGTTGGTGTGGGGCTATTTGGTGTGTGTTGAGACACACAGAGTCGTCTGCATGTGTGTTAGCTCAGTGTTTTACTCTCTTCAAGGTGCAGCATGTGGTGTCTCAAAACTGTGATGGGCTGCACCTGCGGAGTGGGCTCCCCCAGGCAGCAATATCTGAGCTTCATGGAAACATGTACATAGAGGTAAGTGGCTAGAACAGGATAAAGCAGTTGTCCAGTGGCCTCACAGGAAGATAAACTATCTACCACTAGCTCAAGAAGAATTAGTACAAGGGATAGCCTCTGCTTAGTTTGTATCTTCAGGCCATCAGGTTTGGGGTGAACTAGTTAGCAAGCACCAAAACCAAGTGTTCAGTACAACTCTGGAGCTTTTTCTCTGTGCTTGCTAGAGCCTTCTGCTTCTAACTACTCTTCCTCAGAGCTTCTCTGAAATCCCTCCTATCGCACAGCCAACAGGCTCCCTGTAATTCCACTTGCTAGTTGAGGTTTTCCAAACTTTTCCCAGTTAGCATCTGATCCCTGATGATCCCTTCTACTGCCTCCAATTTATCATTCCCCAAAAGTGCTTTTCTTCCGAGGGAAGTGGCTGGCTCCTGGCCTCTCGTGGGTTAGATGCTAATGATGTAACGGGTTTTTTGCTTTCATCCTGCACCAGGTCTGCACTTCCTGTACACCCAACAGAGAGTACGTGCGAGTATTTGATGTGACAGAGCGCACAGCCCTGCACAGGCATCACACTGGCAGGATGTGCCACAAGTGTGGGGCACAGTTGAGAGATACAATCGTCCACTTTGGGGAGAAGGGGACGTTGAGACAGCCCCTGAACTGGGAAGCAGCAACAGAAGCTGCAAGCAAAGCAGATGTGATTCTTTGTCTGGGTTCCAGCTTAAAGGTAACTTTAGAGACTCGGTGAAGATTGTTAGCAGCATTCCCTCTTGGTGATACACCTTGGTGCTGAGCAGTCTCCTCCCAAACAGACAACTGTAAACTCTGGTGTCAGGATTCGCCCACCATCTGTGATAGTCTCTCTTCCTCCCTCTTTCCCCTCCTGGTAATACATTCCTTTTCCTCTCGCTGATACGGTTCACAGTTACGCGTGCCTTTGGCTGTACTGATAATCTCTCTTTTGTGGCAGGTTTTGAAAAAATACCCACGTCTTTGGTGCATGAGCAAGCCCCCCACTCGTCGTCCAAAGCTCTATATCGTCAACCTGCAGGTGAGAGCCTTTTGCGCTGGGTTTGGAGGGTTTGGGCTGAGCGGGCGCTGGTGTGAGCGGGCAGGGCTCCCCCCCGGCAGCGGGCAGGGCTCCCCCCCGGCAGCAGCGGGTCTGGTGTCACTCCTGCAGTGGACCCCCAAGGACGACCTGGCTGCCCTGAAGCTGCACGGCCGCTGCGACGACGTCATGCGGCTGCTGATGGCGGAGCTGGGCCTGGAGATCCCGCGCTACGACCGGTGAGCAGCGGCCCGGGACCCGGCCCGGGGTCCCCCCGGCAGCCCGGGGTCATCCCCCCCCCCGCCCCGGCAGCGCGCCCACGCCTGCCCTTCCCTCCGCAGGGCGCGGGACCCCATCTTCGCGCTGGCCGAGCCGCTGCGCCCCGGGGAGGAAGGCACGCACTCGCGGAAGCCGGTGGCCCCGCCGCCGGGCGCCGAGCCGCCGCCGCGGGAGGAGCCGCCGCCGCGGGAGGAGCCGCCGCCGCGGGAGGAGCCGCCGCCGCGGGAGGAGCCGCCCGTTCGCCCCGGCGGGTGGTTGGGCCGCGGCTGCGCCAAGGGCGCCCGGCGCAGGAAGAGCAACTGAGGGCGGGCGGGGAGCGGCGGGGACGCGCCCCAAGATGGCGGCGGGGGCGGGGCTTGGCGGGCGGCGGGGACGCGCCCCAAGATGGCGGCGGGGGCGGGGCTTGGCGGGCGGCGGGGACGCGCCCCAAGATGGCGGCGGGGGCGGGGCTTGGCGGGCGGCGGGGACGCGCCCCAAGATGGCGGCGGGGGCGGGGCGGGGCGGGTGGCGGCCCCGCGCGCTCGGCCGCGGGCGGGCGGCGGCGCCGGTGACAGCGCGGCCATGCTGCGCAACGGGGCGGCGGGCGGCGGCGGCGGCTCCGCGGCGACGAACCGGCCCGTGCGCGTCTGGTGCGACGGCTGGTGAGTGGGGCCGGGCCGGGCGGCGGGGCCGGGCGGGCTGTCGCGTCGCGTCGCCCGGAGAAATAAACCGTGTTGGCTGCGCTGGTGCCTCCGGCTCCTCTGTCACCGCGGCGGCGGGCCGGGCCCCGGGGCGGGCGGCAGCGGGACGGGACGGCTCCGCCGCACGGGCCTTGGCGAAGCCGCCGGGCCGCGTTCGCCGGCGGGGCCGTCCGGAGCGGCAGCCGGTAAGTGCCGGGGCGGCCCCGGGGAGGGTCCCGGCTGGGCCGGCGCCGCGCTCCCCGGCCGCGGGCGGGCAGTTGGTTGCGGTGGGGCGGGTGGTGCCGTCTGAGCCCGCGTAGCCGCTGTGGAGGCGACGACCCCGCACGGTAACGGAGAGACTTTAACCTGCGGGGCGGGGGAAGGTCACCTCCCGCGGCGCCCCAGCCCAGCGCGGCCCCGGCCTCAACCGGCGCCGTTGTCTTTCCAGCTACGACATGGTGCACTACGGGCACTCGAACCAGCTCCGCCAGGCTCGGGCCATGGGGGATTACCTGATCGTTGGAGTCCACACGGATGGTAAGAGGGTTCCTCGGCCTTTCACCTCAAGCTGCCCCCAGAATCGCCCAGCAGCGCCGGCCCCGAGGGACGGAGGCCCCGGTACAGAGCGGGCTCCTTCCTGTGGCTCCTCGAGGACCGGCAGCCTCCAGAGGAGAAGTGTCCCCCCCGGGAAGGGAGCGCAGATACCCCGCTCACGCCTCTGCAGCTGGGGTCAGGCAGTTCAGAGCTCCCAGGCTTCGCTCAGGGGTCACCTGTATTCTGCGCTGTAAAAACAGCTGAACCAGTTGAAAATCAGTCTGGGTTTGCCGGTACAAACTGCCGAACTGATACTCCAAACCATTGCTGTGTGGAGAAAACTCGTTTCAAGCCCGTCTGGGAGTTAAGTGCCAGGAACTAGTTCTTGCGTGCAAAGGTGGATTTTAAATTGCTTTATGGATGCGTGTTCTCTAGCACGAACCACGCGTAGCGTGAAGCTGTTACTCAGAAGGGGAGTTTCCCCTTGGGGGCTCTTAGGAGGCCCAGGTGGTCCCCCCAGTAGGAAGTATCTGGTATGGGAGGCACTGAGACCTTCTGCCTTCTGAGTGAACCGCCAGGCCCTTGTTACGCACTTGAGAAATGCAACTGAATTAACATCTCATCTGATCTAGCTGGGGCTTCCTTCTCGGCCACAAACCCATTCCAAGCTGAGTGTAAGCCCTCGGTGAAGTTCACCTGCCCGTGAAATAAGTGAGGCTCCTGTATGTGAGAGGTGTCGTAGCTGTAGTACGTGCTTCTAACTGGGTTTTTCTGTTTCTTGCCCAGAGGAGATTGCCAAGCACAAGGGCCCCCCTGTCTTTACGCAGGAGGAGAGGTACAAAATGGTGCAAGCCATCAAGTGGGTGGATGAGATTGCTCCAGGAGCTCCCTATGTCACCACACTGGAAACCCTGGACAAATATAACTGTGACTTCTGTGTGCATGGTGGTGAGTGGAACTCTGAGGTGATGGCTGTGTTCTCACAGGCTCTCCGGGGCTTGTGTGCTCTGGGTTTCCCTGCTGCAAACCAAGGGGCGTTCTGGCTGCCAGCTGATTCCTCGTGTGCAGAGATCTGTCGTGCCCGCGCCTGCGCCGCGCAGTGCGGCTGCTCCTCTGCTGCTCTGGAGACGGGTGCCTGTGTGCTGGGCACCCTGAGAGTGCCAGGTCCCTTGGTGTCAACACCCCTTTCACTTACAGAGGTGAAATGTGTTGTCTGACAATTATCCTGAGGTTGCCCTTAGCACCAGCAGAGATTTGTGCATGGGGGAAAGTCATTTACAAAACTTAAATGTGAAAAACACCGTTAAAAATGTAAGAGTGCAGAAATACAGTCATGTTTATATCTACTTACCCTGGGATGAGATCAGATCTGAAAAGCTCCTCTCTTTATCCAGTTGATGAGCTGTTCAAGGGCTTAGCTGACCCTGTGGCCAGAGACCTAGTTCTTATTATGAACACTTTTCAGTTTACAGTCACTGAAGAGAAGCAGTGTTCTGAGGAAGCATTCTTGCTTTTGTACTCTGTCCCTTCCTGGGACTGCTGCTCGTGCTCATTTGGCCTCAGCCCCTCCTCCCTACCCCTCTGAAGGTATCTTGTTAGTCTAATCAGGACTAGTCTTTGCACTCATTTCACGTATCCTTCCTCATCTGGTCCCAGCCACTTGCTATCCATAAGCAAAGTATTTGATTAAATGTAAATAAATCATTAATCTTCTGCAAGACTGATACGTTTTTTTCACGTGGACAGGGTGACTGTCAGATTCCTTGTTAACTGAACTGCCTGCCCTGAACGTGTTTGGGGTGCGTGACCCCTTACTGGACTCGGTGAGGGATTATGGCAGCAGAGAAGTGCTTGTGGCCTTTGCTCCAGTTTCCCTGCGTTTATCCCCTCGGCCAAATCATTCAGTGCTTCTACCTGAAGAACACACTTGTGCGCTGCAGTGTTGCCAGGTTGTGTTTGTGCAGAAGATAAGTTTTGAAATAGCTGAGCTTAACTGGGACGGTGACAGGCGGCGAAGCCGCTGTTTCTGCCTCTCCCCTGGCACGCGGGGCTGCGCTTGCAGCATGTTCTCGTCTGTGTCCCCGTGCCCTGAGGTGAGGGTGTGGGGTTTTGGAACTCTTCAGCTTCCCCCAGTGTGCTGCTGGACTGTGTGAGCTGCTGGTCCCTGCACTGTAAACTGGCTGTTGTGCCAAATGAAAGCCAGCTCAGGTTTTCCCTTGTGAAGATTTTATACTATTGCTAGAAGTAGATGAGAGGTGTTTTTGTAGGGTGAGTTAGATGAACCAGAACTGACTCTGCAGGAGGGTAGCGTGATGTCACTGCAGAGGTGCCATCGCTGAGGGGAGGAACTGGCCGCTGGAGAACTGTTTAATTGACTGGAGAAGTTGTAACATCAACCAACGGCTAAAACCAGTCCTAGAGAAGTTAAGGTGCTTTTTAAGACTGAGACTGGTGGTAGCTGTTTGCTGTCATTCAGACAATAATTCAGCTGTGCCTGCTGCTGGGTTCACTGCAGGGGCAACCAGCTTGTGCTTTCTGGACTACCTAAAAACCAGTGGACCAGATGGCTAACGGTGTTCAGTGTCTAGGAACACGGTCGTCTCCACGGATAGGGCAGTCCCGCAAACCCCTGGCACTTCTGCGGGGTGCGGGATGTACCCCGCTGTATGCAGGAGTTCTGGGCTGGCTTATGTGCTGGACTTGCTGAGCTGCTGCTGCTGTCGTTCTAAAGAGCTTTTGTGCAGGAAGGCTCGGGGTGCAGTTCTGAGGCTTTTCTCTCTCTGCAGATGATATCACCTTGACGGTAGATGGCAAGGATACCTACGAGGAAGTGAAGACAGCAGGGCGATACAGGTAACCCACTGCTGCTTACCTTCTTACCCTGTTTTGGGCAGTTTCTGGGAGTTCGTGCCCTGCAGGGAAGTCAGATGAAGCACAGATATCCTCGGGTCACACTAATTTTGCTGTAACGTGTGTCAGAGCTTCAGCTGCTCCCACCGTTTTGGCTTCTGGGAAGTGTCGCACGCTCGCGACTGGCTGGTGGGAGCTTCCTGTTCCTGGCAGACGCTGGTTCTGTCTTGAAGCCTCACGGGGAGTTAGTTCTGTCGGGAACTCTGTGCAAGGTGAGTTTTCCTCCTAGGAGCAGTAGCTGTGGTGTGAAGAAGATGCAGAGGCTCAGCAATTGGTGCTGTACTTTATATTGAGAGCAGGTAGAAGGAAGAGTTTCTCAGGACGGCCCCTGGTTTGGGTTTTTCAGGTGTCACAGGTGTTCCTGGGGTGATGGTGGGAAGAGGAGGAGGCGCGTGCTCCTGTGGCTTCGGCTTTACCCTTTGCTTGTCTCCCTGCAGGGAATGCAAACGCACCCAAGGTGTGTCCACTACCGACCTCGTTGGCCGCATGCTGCTCATGACTAAGGCTCACCACAGCAACATAGTGAGTCAGGGGGCTTTGGGTGGGAGCTCGGAGTCCAGGGCATACGCCAGCTTTTTCCTCTTTGCTGTCCCGAATGGCAGTAGAGCTCCCGGGCCTGGCTCCCCGATGCGCGGGGACTGGCAAGCTGATTATGAATAGTGGCAGCAAAACAACCTGCTTAAGTTTGCTTAAGCCCGTCTGAGATCGCAGTGTGATCTCAGCCCACACTGCTTTGGAAGGGTGTGAGGGGGATAAAAGCTTCAATCCCAACTCCAGTAGAGCCTCTTTGGAAGGAGGAGGGACACTGTCCTCTTAGGGGCTTGCGTGGTTGAGGGAGGACGTAGGTGTGCAGTGCTCTCGGGTCTGCAGGTTGGGCAGGAGCCACCGTCGCTGCCAGGCTGGGATCAGACAAGGACACGTTTGATCTGATTCTTGCTGGGACACGACTCTGGTTTAGATATTAACTAGTTTGTCAGCGTTCAGTGCCAGGGACCAGTGGAGTGCAGTCTGAGCCGGGACTTCCAGCACTTCTGTCACACACAAGCATATGTGAGTGCTTAAACATTTTGTCTCTTTATCTCCCTTCAGGATGAGGACCTGGACTGTCGGAAGCACACTGACAACTTTGGGAAGGTAATGTGAGTTCTGGTCGTCAACGTCTGGTTGTTGTCCTGTCTGAGGAGGATTCCAAATGTGGTTTCTGGCCTGTGTTGCAGGCTTGTTTCCCCCCGCTGTGTAGTACTAACCCCAGGAATGTCAAAGCAGCTCCTGCAGTCAGTGAAATAGGCAGGTGTGGCCGCACAGGGCCAGCGAGCTGTCCTTCCGCGGTGCCACAGAGCTGCTGCACCCACGGAGCCTTTGCTGTGTTTCTGGCTTGCTCGTAAATTCTCGATCGCTGCTTCCTTTGGGACCTGAGTGCCTGCAGTTCCAGCCTCGGGACAGCCTCTGTGGATGCTCCTTTTAGTGCTGGTATTTTCAGAGGTGCTGCATTAGGTCTGGGAAGCGTTTACGTAGAGGCACATAGCTCGCTCGCTGCCCTGCAGAACTCACGTGCCTGGTCTTCAGGCAGCAGAGCAGTCCTGGGCTCCTCTGCCGTCATGTCCGGCCCACGTCTTGGGCTACCACCAAAGAGCTATCGGCCCCTTTTTTTGCCCTGGGTATTGGATTGTCCCTGAGTAATGAGCACCTGGACGTACAGCTTGAGTAAGTCTCTTTTACTCAGAGGGGGCCTGCTGACCAGGCTGAATCATCCTCTTTGTTCCCCACCACGCTGGGTTTTTTGAGCAGGCTTTATGGGCCCTGTTGCTCCAGCATGGCTGTTTCCTGGTGCTGGGATCTGGGGACAATATCTGGGCACCAGGCACCCTGCATGACCCTGCCAGCTGCGCCCCCCTTCTGCATGCTGCCCTTCCTAAGGCTGGCCCTGGTCCCGGCTGAGCTGGCTTTGCTCTTCCTGGGCTGGAGCAGGGAGCTTTAGGGCAGCGAAGCAGGTGCCGCAGCGGGTGGCTCGGTGGCTGTTTCGGAAGCTGCCACGTGGCGGGGATAAAGCTCCGTCTTCGTTCCAGTGGCGCTGGGATCTGGCCCTTGCTGGAGCTGTGGGTGATCCCCTCCCAGCGCAGCGTCCCTCGCCCGGGGAAAGGATCGAGGGGCTGTGAGGCCTGAGGAGAGCACAGGTGGGTTGTGTGTAGCCTCCCTCGGTACGCCTCGCCAATCCTAGGAATCTGAGGCTGCCCTGATGCCTTTCTCCTTCCTGAGCTTGCTTCTCAGCATCTCCTTAGCTGGCTCTTGAGGGGACGCTTTAGACTGGGTTTGACAGAGCAAAAAGGGCGTTTGTGAGATTGCTTAAATACTTGGTGCCCGGAGTGTAGAAAGTCCAAGCTGTGAAGAGTTGTGATGCTTGATAGCAAATTAAGGCCAGCACACTGCCCGCAGCTGCATTCTGCGTGCTGTCCAAACCCCCTCCTGGGGCCTGAAAAGGAAACATCTGTGGTGTGTGTCTTCCCAGGGGCCAAAAGGTCGCAGTCCCTGGACGGGCGTCTCGCAGTTCCTGCAGACGTCTCAGAAGATCATCCAGTTTGCGTCAGGGAAGGAACCACAGCCGGGAGACACCATCATCTACGTGGCTGGAGCCTTTGACCTGTTCCGTATCCTTGACTCTGTTTTGTGAAGAAAGTAGCATTGGTCTTTGTGTTTGATGTTTTCATGTTTTAAGACACCAGACTTGGATATTTGCCTCTTTTTTTTTTTCCTTATTTTTTACTTTCTGTTCATGTGCATGTGAGGGAGGCAGGAGTTCTTACTGGCAGTTTCTTAGGCACAGGACACTGAGGAACGAGCTATAGCTCCTCTCTAGAGAGATCTGTGGTTGTTGGAGGATTTCAGGAGGGCAGGTGGGTATTCTCCATGCTCTCCAGTCCCTCTTGAGGACCGGCTGTCACAGGGCGTCGAGCAGACACTTCATCCCTGGGACAGTTGTTGAGGCATTGTGCCAGAACACCCGAAATGAGTAGAAATTCTGGATGGAAGCAAAGTTGAGTCTGGGTAAGATGGAGCTGAAAAGATTTCTGGCTTTTGCCCGGAACCTGTGAAGCCTGAGGAGGGAGGAGGCAACTGTTTTATGATGTAGGCATCGAGTAATGCAAAAATAAAATCCTTGGGATTCCTGTCTCCCACTGTGGTTTTTCAGTGTATCTGTTTCTGTCTTTCCCTCTTTTCCATGTCAGCTTCAATTCCTTAAACCAATCTACAGATATTGGGCATGTAGATTTCCTGGAGAAGGTTCACCAGCTGGCAGAGAAGCCCTACATCATTGCTGGGCTGCACTTTGATCAGGTCTGTAATAACATTGTCCAAAGGGCAGCTTGGCCCCTGTTCTTCCCGAAACAAGCGGGCTGTGCGCTGGAAGGCAGGAGAGGGAGGGATGGGCCAACACGGGATTTTCATGCGGGGAGAGAGTGAGAGGGAAGGGGGTTGCTGCGTCTAATCGTGCCTGGTGCTTTGCCTTAGGAAGTAAATCGCTACAAAGGGAAGAACTATCCCATCATGAACATCCACGAGAGGACACTCAGTGTCTTGGCCTGCAGGGTAAGTGCCGGGTCGGTCAGTGCCTCTGCACTGCTCCAGGAATTGCCTGGGGCTGGGTGGTCACCTGGAGCCGACAGTCTTCCACGAGTTTGTTGTGCACTGAGAAGGCACAAGACCGATTACTTCGGGCTGCCAGAGGTGCTGGTTGCTCTCGGGAGTAGTCACGAGGCTCCTCGGTTGTCCTGGTTAAGCTGAGCTGTTCCGCCGGCCCGGAGAAGGCAGGGTGCCTCGCGGGGTGCTGCTGCGCTCTGGGCAAGGACAGCCGTGTTCTGGGACAAAACTCTCGCTCCCTGCAACAGGAGAGAAAATTCCTGGGAAAGAACTGTGGGGAGGCCCAGAAATGTGTGCCCTGAGCAGTTAACTTCTGGATTTGCTGTATGCACACTACCAGAAAGTATATTCTTCAGTGGAACAAAAAGATGCTGTGTGAGAAGCTGTGGCTGCTAAACCCACTTCCATGTTCCCTTATTCGAGTTCCTGACTCTGTAACCAGATGACCTGCTCAAGTCTGTTTAGGAAGCAGGCTGGCCTCTGTTTTGGGGTTTGTTTGGGGGTTTTTGTTGCTTTTTGTGGTTTGTCTTTTTTTCAAATCTGGACTCTTTTACCTGGTTTCTTTTCCAGTATGTCTCCGAAGTGGTGATTGGAGCCCCCTACGCTGTCACTGCCGATCTGCTGGATCACTTCAGGGTGAGAGTCTCTATGTACAGATGGACGTGAAGGTGTGATGCCCTTAGGGGGCCAAAGTGGTGCAGGGAAGCACGGGGGTGTAGGAGAGAGATGGTCCTGCTCGGCAGGGGTGTGGGGGGCTCCAGATGTGCTGCCAAGCCTGGCCCAGGAGGGGCGTCTGTGCTGATCTCCAGGCTGTGCTGCAGTGAGTGCAGTGGCAGGGAAAGTCCCTTCACCTTTTGGATCTTGTCAGTGACTTTGTGTCCTTCTCCAGGTGACACTTGTGTGTCATGGGATGACTGAGGTGGTGCCAGACAAGGACGGTTCTGATCCGTACCAGGTAAGCTGCTGCCTGCTGTTGGTAGAGGCAGCGTGGCTGGTTTTGTGTTCCTGAGCGGGGAGTTTGTGTTGCAGAGGATGCTCCCGAGGCACGTCCTTGGCAGGTGATGCTGTTTTTCATCCAACCCTGAGGGCAGCTACTTGGAGCAGAGCCTGTAAATCACTTGCAACACCTCCATTCTTTTAGTCATTGTTTTGTTTTGCCTGTTTCTGATGCCTTCGTGGGAGAGTGAGAAATGCTGTGCTCTGTGCCAGTCCTGGGCAGCTCCCACATACGTGAAGCTTTGCTCTTGTCATTTATTTGCTCTGCATCTCAGGAGATCGTTCTGTGTCGTGCCTGGCTGGGTGCCCGCAGGACCCGCTGTGACTTCTGCTCAGCTTTCACTGCTGAGCTGTGAACCCGGAGCTCTCGCGTGTTTTCCACAGCTGAGCCTGCTCTGTCTGTTCACAGGAGCCGAAGAGACGCGGCATTTTCCAGCTGGTGGACAGTGGCAGCAACCTCACCACAGATTTAATTGTGCAAAGAATCATCAAGAACAGGTTGGCTTTCTTATCTCCTAGTTCTGTTGCGTACTGTTCTGTCCAGCTCGTCTGAGGACTAATTAGTGGGATCAAACAGGAAGAGAAGGGGTTGTCTAAAGGCACAGAGCCAGTGACCTGGTCCTTCACCTTCCGTAGCCTGGGCAGGCTGCTCAGGTGTGGGTGCACTGGACTGGACAGGAGAAGGAACAGCTAAACTGCTACATCACAATGTGCTTCACCACACATTTTATTATTTCTCTTCCTCCTCTATTAATGATAACATTTCCTTGCTGTATTCTTGGGGAGGAAGCATATTGCTTCTTTCAGAGCTTTGCTCTTTTAGGCCTGAGCCCTTCAGTGACCTTGGCTCACGTCAGTGATAAATTTGATTTTGGTATTACGGCACTAAAAGTGGTCCCAGGATGGACCAAGCATGAAATAGCTGCGTCTTCCACAGAGGGAGAAATAAGTGATGTTTGACCAGTGCGGGAGCCTGGGACTGCGGAGGGATGGAAACAGCCGTGGGAGGCTCTGGGTGCTGGATCTTGAAGAGGTGTCTGGGGGTGCGGTGGGGTGTCTGAAGTACTCTCAGAACAAAGGGGAGCGCTGCCTTCTCCTGCGCTCTGCTCCAGGTGCTTTTAGTCTGCTGGAGATGTGGATGGATGAGAATCTGATTTTGTGATTGATGCAGGCTGGAGTTTGAAGCCAGGAACCAGAAGAAGGAAGCAAAAGAGCTGGCGGTGTTGGAGGCCATGAGGAGACTGGAGGAGGAGAAGCACTAGGCCAGCCCTGAGCTGACGGGTGGGTCGCAGAGCGCCGCAGCCTCACGCTCTCGAGGAGCAGAAGCTCTCTGAGGGGGACCCCAGAGCGGGGACACCCCTGCTGGCACGCAGGATGTGCTGTCCTACCCCTTCTGTCCTTGCTCCTCTGGCACTAATTACACAGACATAACGAGTCGGGATCCTGCTGCCTAGTTTTTCCTCTGTTAATCAGCCCCCGTCCCCTTTCCCAGGAGGAGATCTGAGGAGATCTGACAAAAGAAAAAACCCTCGGTTTTAATTATAACTAATATTTTAACATGTTGATGTGCTTTTACCTTCTGCCATCTCTGGCTTTTAGTAGGAGGGAAGTGGAGCCGCTGCCCCAGCCCCTCCAGGTTCGGCCGCCCAGACCCACGTCCACGCTCCAGAGCAGCCCTTCAGGGGGTGGGGGGCGGCCCCCCCTCCCCGGGGCAGGACGTGGCACTTGCGGTTCCTCCCACCGGACCCTCGGAGCGCCGGTTGCTGGAGACACCGACGGGCCCTGTGCTCGGGGTTCACGAACACCAGACCCAAAGCCCGGTGGGGTTTGGCTGGATGAAGCCCCTCGCCGCTGTGACCGGCGCCGGGGACTCATTCACTGCCCCAGGCACAGGCAGCAGGCGGGGGCTGGGGGCGCAGGGACCCTCGGCCCAGCGCTTTCCCTGGTGGGTTGAAGCGTTTCTCCGCCCGAGGCCTTGCAGGCCCTGCTCGGCGCCCTCCTGCTGCTGCTGGTGTCCACCGTGTGCCTGGCACTTACTGCAGGGAGGGCCCTGATGTTTCACGCCTGTTTTCTGAGGTGCAGTGCGGGTGCCCCTGGGGGGAGGCGTGGGGCTTGAGGACGGGTGCTGGGCTGAGCCCCTCTCCGCCTCTTACATTCCAGGGTGCTGTGGTGGGTGTCCTGGGCCGCTCCCCGCACAGTGCTGGATGGTCCTTCCATGCCAGTTCTGTTGTCCTCTCTGTTGTAAACTTTTGTTGCTGATCATTAATAAAATGTCGATGAATTGTGTGTGGCGCTCAGGGTTGTGAGCCCGGGTAGCAGAGAGGGGCCAGGCCCCTGGTCGGAGCAGCGTTTCCCTGGAGCTCTGCTGGGAGCTGGGGAGAGGCTGCTACAGCCCGAGAACCAGCTTGTTGCCCCCGGGCAGCCCAGGCTGAGCCCTGGGGCACGTTGGGTTTGTGGCGAGGAGGTCAGGGATTGCTCTGGCTGGAAGCTGTTCTCACTGCGGGACGGCTGCACCCAGGACACCCCCGCGGCTGCGCAGCTGGTCCTGAGCTGCCAGAGCACTTGGCACCTGTGGGATTTCAGCAACGGGGCTGAGCAAGGGCCCTGCCAAGGTCCGCGGGGTGCAGAGTGTCGTGACCATGGTGGGGTCCTTCGCGGGGGGAGAGGGTTTGTCCTTTCATAAAGGGTGCGGCTGGTGTTTGCCAGGGGCCAGGCAGGGCCCCGGTGACCCTCACGGGGACTGAGTGCCCCTGCTGGGGAGCAGCTGGTGTTGGGGGGCTGCTGCCCCCCCCCCCTTTGTGTCACTGAGCCCGGGTGTGGGTGGGGGCTGCGCCCACGTCTCCTACAGCACAGGGGCACAGCTGGGCCTTTCCTGGCCGGGGCAACGGGGGAGGCGGGTGGTGGGTGTTCTCATCCGACCCACTGCAACGCCCAGGAGGAGGCAAGGGCGGGGGCTGCCCCTCTCCCTGGGGACACAGGGGCCCCCCCCCCAGGCTGGGGACCTGCTGCCAGCTGCCCCCCCGCCCAGAGCACAGCCAGAGCCCTGAGCGCAACGTCCTGCCCAGGGCACGGCCCGTCCCCAGCCTTGTTGGGCCTGACCTGGGGCAGCGCCCGGCCCCAACAAGGCCCCGCAGGGCTCAGGGAGCCGGGAGAGCTGCAGGGAGGGCGGGGGGCTCCCCAGACCCAGGTGGGCTCCCCCCACCCCACAGCACCCCCCTTCCCTGCAAGGACAGAGGCGACAGAGCCAGCCCAAGCACATTTATTGTCACCACGGAGGCACCGGTGCCGGCTCAAGCATCCGCACACTCTGCAGGGTCCAAGGCCACGGTCACGTCCGCCCTGCACCGGAGAGCACCAGGGGCTCCAGGCAGCACCCGGCAGCTCCACGCCTCGGGGGTCACATCCGTCACACACAGCACCTGTGGGGAGACTGTCAGCAGGGACCGGGGTCCCCAGGCACCGCGGCACGGCTGGGGGGAGCCGGGGTGCACCCACCGCGCCCCAGCCGCGGAGCACCACGGGGACACAGCCCGTGCCCAGCGTCCCACGGGGAGCGGCCCCAGCGCCCACCGAGTCCCCGGTACTCACCGCGGCGCGAAGCTGCGCGGGCGGGCGGGCCGAGCCGGGCGGCAGCACCCCGGGGCCGGGCTCGGCGGTGCCGTCGGTGTCGGAGCGGCGGGCGTGGGGCGAGCGGCGGAGACCAGAGAGCAGCCCCGAGGCTCGGCCCACCGAGTAGTGGCGGGGCTCGACCGCCGGCTTGTACCAGGGCTCGGCGGGGCGGCAGAGCCAGAGCAGCGCCAGCCCCAGCCCGCGGGCAGCGCGCATGGTGCCGGCGGGACCGCAGCGCTCCGGGGCCGCCGCCGCGACCGCCTTTATAGCCGGGCAGGGGGCCCGCCTCGCTCGCCCCCGCCCCGCGGCCCGCCCTCCCGGGGCGGCAGAGCCCGCGGGGAAGGAGCTGCTCGCCGGCGGCCCCGCCGCCGTCCCCGGGGCGCCAGTAAGGTTTGGGGCGCCTCCCGACACCGACCCCCGCCACCGCGCTGGGCAGAGCCGCTTTCCGCCCCCGAACGCGGGTCCCGCAGCGCTGCCCGCCCCCTCGAGCACCGACCCCGAGCGCGGAAAAACACCGGAGCGGCGAGTGGCGGCCGCATGTTTATTGAGGGCGGCCCGGCCGGGAGTGCGGAGCAGCGAGAAACGGTCCCAGCCGCGTCCCCATCCCCCCGCCCCGGCCGGTGTTAACGGCGGAGCCCGGGCGTCACTCCTTGAACTTCCACTCCTGGCGGCACATGGGGCAGTGCTGCTGGACCTGCTGCGAGTTCAGCCACTTGAGGATGCAGTGCATGTGGAAGCAGTGCGAGCACTGCCCCCACACCAGCGGGCAGTCGTCCCCGGGCACTTTGCCTGCGGCACGGACAGGCCGTCAGCACCGGCCCAGGAGGGCGGCGGCTGCAGCCCCAGGGTCCCCGCCCCGCCCGCCCGGCACCGCCGCACTCACAGTCGGGGCAGCAGCCGTTGAAGGCCATACGGCAGATCCCGCAGTTCTCGTCGTTGGCCACCCACAGCCAGGACGCGACCCCATGCCAGCTCCGCACGCGCACCCGCATCGCCCGCGCCGCCGGAAGTCCCGGCCCGCGCCGCCGGAAGTCCCTCGCCGCCGGAAGTCCCGCCCCGCCAGTCCCCGCGCACAAGCGCGCGCGGCCGCCGCGCCTTCGCCTCGCCCCGCCCCCTCCGCTTCCGGTGTCGGCGCAGCGCGGCCGGAAGTGCAGGCCCCGGAGCGGAGCCGCCATCATGGCCGACAAGATGGACATGTCCCTGGACGATATCATTAAGCTCAACCGGAGCCAGCGGGGGGCCGGCCGGGGCGGCGGCCGGGGCGGCCGGGGCCGGGGCGGCGCCACCCGCGGGGGCGGGCCCGGCCGGGGCGGCGTGGGAGCCGGGCGAGCGGGAGGCGGCGGCCCCGTGCGGAACAGGCCGGTGATGGCCCGGGGCGGCGGCAGGAACCGGCCCGCGCCCTACAGCCGGGTACGGAGCGCGGCGGGAGCGGGCGGGGAGTGCGGCCGCCTGCGGGGCTCGGCGGTGGCGCCGCGGGGGACCGGGCCCGGGCTGGGCCTTCGGCGCGGCGCGGCGGGGCGGGCGGCGGTGGGATGGGGCCGCGCGGCGGGGCGGAGGGCGGGCCCGCCGGGCGGCCCTTTGTCCGCTCCCGGCGGGGCGGGCAGCGTGGCCGGCGGCCTGTGGGCTGTGGTGCCCCGGCGCCGGTCAGCGAGGTCCTGGTCTCGTTGCAGCCGAAGCAGCTCCCGGAGAAGTGGCAGCACGACCTGTTCGACAGCGGCTTCGGGGCGGGGGCCGGCGTGGAGACCGGCGGGAAGCTGCTCGTCTCGAACCTGGACTTCGGTGTCTCGGATGCGGACATCCAGGTACGGGGCTCGGGAGCGGCCCTGCCGGGTGCGCGGGGGGCGTTCACGGGGGGTTTCATTCATAGCGCCGGGGTCGGGCGCGCGGTGTGCCCGCGGGGGCTGCCCGGGTCCCGCTGCCTCCCGCGCCTGGGACGGGGGTCCCCGAGGGAATTGTCGGCGTCGGTGACGGGGTTTGTGCGGGGAGCGTCTGTCCTGGTGACCCCGGGGGTGCCGCAGTCTGGAACAGCCCCCGTCCCCGGCAGAGCAGTGGCGAAGTGCCTCTGCCGCGGCGCGCGGGTGGGAGCGTGCAGTGTCTGCCTGGAACATTCGCTGTGAACGCTGAGGTCTGTGCGGCCGTAGAGGTTCTGCCCCCCGCGCCCTGTACGTCCGCGTGCGCTGCTCTTGTGGGAGCTGCGTGGGGCTTCGTTCGAGTCATGTCCTGCCGAGCGTTGCGGAGTTCCCACGGGCGCATCCGTTGGTGTAACCGGGAAGGCTCGTTTGTGAAGGAGCGCACGCTCCCCCGCGCTGCAGGGCCCGCGGTGCTGCTGCGTTCAGGTTTCCAGCCGAGTCACCTGTCATGGTCGCAGCCCTTGTCTCAGCCGTGCTTTGGGTAAGAACCCGCCGGGTTCTCTCGGTCGGGTGTACGGTGCGACCTGGCAGTGTGGCGGCGCGGGCTGGCTGGGCTTGAGGCGAGGTGCTCCCGCCCCGAGAGGGCACGGGCACGAGTGGGCAGCGAGTTGTGCAGAAATAAACATTTGCAGATGTCAGGTGCGTCCCCACTGGGGGCTCTGCTGGCTCGGTCACGCTGCAAAGCTTTAAATTGGCTCCTGGTCCTCACCAGAAAAAAACAAACAACTACTTTCACGTTTTCTTCATTGGTTAATTCATTCCAGGTACTCTGCTGCCGATCTGGCAGTGCCTGGGGAGTTGGAAGTGAGCTTTTCCAGGTCACCTAGTTACTGGGTAATGCGCTTAAAACCGCCTCTTTTCCTCATGTAAGTTCAGATTTGGTTTAAATAAGTCAGGCCCTGGTGTGTAGAACAGGACTCTGCAGAGTCCCCGCTGTCTGACCAGCTCCTGTGGCGCTTTCTGGGGCAGTTGAGATTTGCCTTTTCCGCCGCTGGCTTGGGCCGAGGTGTGGACGAGCTTCCACCTATGGTTTATGTAGCGGCCAAGCTGACTTAATGGCTTTGCACCTATTTGTTCCTACCCATCCCATAATGTAGCGCTGCCTCAGGTATGGTGATCGCTTGCTTTGTTTCTATGCTAATCGCCTCGGGAACTGCAGCCTTCCAGGAACCCGAACGCCCGTGGCTCTCGGAGGAACCCGCGCTCTGCGGCCGGAGGGGAGCTGGCTCGGGAGAGGCGGCCGAACGCTGCCACCTGCGGTTCCTCCGTTCCGGAATGCCGCCGAGTGCCACGTAACGGTCGCCTCTGGGGACCGAGCAGAGCGAGGAGCTGCCCTGCAGCCCTGCCCGGGGGGGCGCGGGCTTAGGGAGCGGAGGAACGCGTGTGGTGCTGTGTGGCTCGGGCACCTGGGCAGGAACTCTCGGAGGCAGCCACGTGGCTTCGCGGCTGATCCTGCAGAGGTGGCCTGTCCCCGCCGGGCACGCGGCAGCTCTGGGGTGGCTGTTGAGCTTTTGGGGCGCGGGGTGTAGCAGGAACACGTGGAGCTGAGATGGCTTTGTTGGCTTCCTAAATGTAGTGGCTCTGAAACAAACCTGGTGGCTCCATTGCTGCCTCTTCATTTCCATTCTGCACGATGGTGGATTACACGCGTCAGTAAAAGGGCGTTTGCTAACTTCAGTATTTGGGTATATCCCGTATGGGCTGTGGTTTTACATTGCACCTGGTCTAGTAAAGATTTAAGGGGGTGCAGCAAGTCCAGCACAATGAAACTGTGATCGTCTCATGAATCCCTGCATTTGTGCAGATGATTCTCGTCTATGAAATGGATTGGGGTCTGGATTATTTTTAAATAGCCGCCCCACTGACTCAGCCCCAACAAAAAGACCCACAGTTTCCCTTGAGTCTCTTCGTTGGCTGTAACGTGCGCCCTGCAGGTGGTGACTAGGAAATCCTGCTTGGTTTTGCCACCTGTGGCAACTTTCGTCAGTGCTTTTCCTGAGTTGTCAGTAATGATTTGGAAAGCGCCTCGGCTGCCGGGAGCGGCTGTGTGGGGGGAGCTGCCGGCGCCACCGGCTGCGCGGTGTTGGCAGTGCTGATGGACGCGGGTGCGCTTCTACCTCCCTTCCTCAGGAGCTCTTTGCGGAGTTTGGGACCTTGAAGAAGGCAGCCGTGCACTATGACAGATCCGGCCGCAGTCTAGGGACGGCGGACGTGCATTTCGAGAGGAAGGCAGATGCTCTGAAGGCGATGAAGCAGTACAACGGAGTCCCCTTGGACGGTGAGTCTGCGGCTGCCTCCGCAGTGCGTTTCGCCGGCTGGTGGGAGCGGCCCCCGTGCGCCCCCGTCCCGCCCTGCTCACGGGCTGCTCCTCCCCCAGGGCGCCCCATGAACATTCAGCTGGTCACGTCACAGATCGACACACAGAGGAGACCAGCACAGAGGTGAGATGCCGTGCGGCCGCAGCGTCGCCGTGCCCGGTCCGTGCGGGGCGGGAACGCGCCCGGCCCCTCTCTGTGCAGGAACCGTGGATCCGCCTCCCGTTCGGCAAACTGCTGGGCGCCTGCTGGGGTGGACCCGAGGCACTAAACCAGTTGCTCTTTAAACATCGCAGTGTAAACAGAGGTGGCATGACCAGAAACCGCGGTGGTTCAGGAGGATTTGGTGGTGGAGGAGGCAACAGGCGAGGTACTCGTGGCGGGAACAGAGGGAGAGGCAGAGGAGCTGGAAGAACTTCCAAACAGCAGCTCTCCGCAGAAGAGTTAGATGCACAGCTGGATGCTTACAATGCCAGGGTAAGTGCTGCGCGGCACCGCCACGCGCTGCCTGCGGCGGCTCGGTCTGGGAACAACGGGCAGCCCGGAGCCGGCAGGAAGGAGAAAGCGTTTTCCCGGTCGTGGGTCTAAAGCGTCTCGCTCGGGAGCCGAGCCGTGCCCGGTCCGGGAGGTGGTTTTACATCCCAGAACGCTGTTGGCTGCCGATGGCCGAGAAACGGCCCTTCTGCTGCTCTGCAGCCGGGGGGCCGGGGCGGGGCAGGCTCCTCCGCAGCGGGGAGAGCGGTGACGGGCTGTCGCTGCGTGACAAAACCCACAGAGATAACGGGCTGCAGAAATTAAAATGAAAAAACAACCGTGTGTAATAACTGCGTGAGGCGCTGAGGGAGGAAAGGTCAGCGATGCCGCGGCAGAGCCGCGCAGGTCATTTGCTGCCTTGGGAACGCTCGGGCGTCTCCGCCGCAGCTGGTTAAAGTCTCGGTAGAGACCCGGGGGGTGTCTGCGGCGACGCGGAGCCGGTGCAGCAGGGACGGGGCAGAACTGCGGCGAGAGCGTGGAAGGGGCGGGATAAGCAGAATTCCAGGGCAAAATGGCGTGGGAATGTCTGGTGTTCTCAGATGGTTTTCTCTGGCTTTGGGGATGTGTAAATCTGGGGGGGGGGGGGGTGTGACGGGGCCGTGCCTGGGGGGCTGCGACGTCTGTGTCTGGCACCTCAGGGGTTCGGGGGCTGCGGGTGCCGCGGGCGCGCGGTGACGGCTCCTCTCCTCTCGCGCAGATGGACACCAGCTAAAGCGGCGGCGGCGGCGCAGGAAGGATCTGATCTCGCTCCACGCGCCCCGGCGGGGGCTGCGGCCGTGGCTACTAATACCGAGGATGGGATTTGTTTTACTTTTACGTTCTGGGATAGGTTTTAAACTCCTGTAAAGGTTTTTTTTAATTCTGAAGCAGACCTGTTTTGTACCGAGTTATTTTTGGGATAAATTTTACTGGTTGCCTGTCGGGCCGAGGTGGCTTTTTCACCTTTGCCGTAATAAAATAGAATCGTGTCTAGAGCTGTGACGCCTGCCCGTCCCTACCCGTCCCGTCCCTGCCCTGCCCTGCCCGTCCCTTCCCCACCCCGCCCCGCCCGCGCCGCTCTATCCCCCCCCACGCCCCAACTCTATGGTCCGTCCCGCCGTCGCGCGCGCGCGTGCCCCCGGGCCAATCAGCGCGCCGAGCCGCGGCCGGAAGTGAGGGGCGGGCCCGAGCCCGGGCTAGCCGGAAGTGACGGGCGTGTCCCGGAAGTGCGGGGGCGCGCGGGCGGCTGGGCGGATCCCGGCGGCGTTGTCACCGCAGCGCGGAGAGCGAGCAGGGCCGGTAGGGCGGGGCCGGGCCGTGGCGGGGCGGGAGGGGCGGCGGCGGGCGGCTCCCGGAGGGGGCGCTGAGGTACAGGGAGGGGGTGAGGGGGGGTGGTTCGGGGCACGGGGCCGCCCCGCCGGGGCCTGGCCCGCCCGGCCGCACCGCGCCCCGCTGGCTCCGGGGCGCGGCCGAGGAGCGGGAGCGCGACCTTCCGAGGGCCCTTGCGCGACCTTCCGAGGGCCGGGAGAGCCGCTGTCCCCGCGGGGGCCTTTGCGGAGGGAGCTGTCGGGGCGCCAGGCCCGCGCTTAGGGCGGAACACGGGCGGTTCGGGTCGGCTCGTGCTCCCCGGAGGGGCCGGGGCTGCTCCCAGCCCTCCCCTCGGGTTTCTCCTGTGGCCTGGGGCGGGGGGCGGGGGGAGCACGGGGCCCTTTTCGCTCTCCGGCGCGCTGGGAGGTGCACGCGCTCCCGTTTGTCTCAAACAAAATTTTCCATAAATGGTTTCTAGCTCTGAAATGAGGAACCTGGAAGTAGCTGTCTCAGGGTCGATTTCCTTCCGTGGCAGAGCAGTGCAAGAGCCCGTTTATCCCCCTCAGAGGCTGCAGGCTGGCTCCCGGGGGAGGTATCGGTTCTCCTTCCTCCACAGCCCAGCCGGAAGGGTGGCAATGGCCTCCCTGGTGCCGCAGGCCCTTTGCAAGTCGTAACTTCCTTTTCTGAAGATGAGAACTCCCAGTCACACTTAAGTGGCTAAATTGTTGCCCTGAGGGTTTTAGGTCTGGCGTGGAGCGCTTTGCTGCCCTGGTTGTCCCAGCACTCCCTCAATGCGGGTGTTCCTGTCCGGTCCCTGCTGAGCAGAGGTGGTTTCGTTGTGGTGCTCCACTACAGGGACGAGCGTACGGGTGGGTCATGCTCTCGGCGGTGTCCGCGGCTCAGCCCGGTTACCCACGTATCCAGGGTAGGACTGAGGGAGGTTTTTAAACTTGTGATGTTGTGAGTGTATGGAACCGCCTGCTCACACCTTTGGTTTTGCTCTTGACAGTTAACACCTTGTAGGTGAACTGAGTCCTGGGTTAGGTCATGAGCAAAAAAAATTTAACACACACCCCCCCCGGCCTTACACCTCCAAACTGCCAAGTCCCTGGAAGGCAGCAGACTGGTTCAGTCCTTCATCCCCGGAGCTGTGAGCCAGTGGCGGGGGTCAGGCGAGACAAGAGTTCTCTGGGACGCTCTTACAAAGCCACCGGTGCAGTGGCATTATCCGGACGTGCCCCCTGCTGCCCTCTGACTCGGCCTCGGGAAGTGTCAGCAAGTCGCCAGTTCCTCCTTTGCCACTGATGTGCCCCCCCGCCCTGCCCTGCCGCGGGAACCGTCCGAGCCCCATTTATTTCTGATCCAGCCTCCCCAGCTGCCGGCCTGCGTCTGGAGCAGCAGCGCAGCTTGAGCCGGTTTAAGCAGTTCTGGCTCCTTGTCCTCACAGTGTAGCAGCATTTGTAGCTGCACAGTGAACCGAATCAGCAAACTGATCTGGCTGGAACGTAGCCCTGCAGAAACGGTTATTAACTGTATTAAATTCCAGCCGAGTTTGTCGGGCGGCTGCATGAGCTTTCCCTTGCGCCACAGGGGAAGAAGGAAGGGTGGGGACCACTCGACTTGGCACGGCTGCGTGTCCACGGCTGCGCTGTGGCCTGATGGACATCCGAAGCCAATTAGCTCGTCTGAAGAGACTCTGACTGACTCTGGTTTCACTAGTGCCGTGGGATCTTCGTCCCGGGTAGGAAGAAGCCACTGTCTGCCTGGACACAAACGGGGTTATGTTCCCGGCAGTTTTTCTGTCTGTCAGAAGGTGGGGCTCTTGCATTCGCTGCTGCTACCTCCTCGGTCCTGCGCGAAAAATGCTGGGAGAATCCAGGAGAAACTGCTGACTTGAGGAAGCAGTGAAGGCAGCTGAGTGCAAATTCCCAGGTGGGAAGTGATTCAGCTTCCTGCAGTTTTCCGCAGGCTTCTGTGACCTGCAGGGATCTGAGGAGAGCCCGGGCTGTTTCCCTCCATGTCTCTCCACGGCCGAGGAGACCACCTCCAGTAATTTGCCGACTGTGGCGGGGTTCACAGCGGGTCTGTGCTGTCTCGTGGAGCAGCGGGGCCTCCCAGAGCCGTAGAGGTGCCGGCTCTGGCGTTCTGCGACTCGGCTGGGCCTTAAGAGCCAGAGAGCTGCCGTGGGAGGTGCCGAGCAGGGCTCCCGAGCCTCTCCTGAGTGTCAGAAGGAGCTGAAGAGAAATATCCTTCCAAAGGCCTCAGAGCAACACCTGATGTTTGAGGTGTTGAGCTCCCGTGAGCGGCTGCAGGTCGTCAGTGTAGCGGGAAGGTTTCTGTTACAGAGCTGAGCCCTCGGAGGGACTGTGTGCAGCTCCCCCTCCGCTCCGCAGACGGGACACGCGAGTGCAGTTCTCTCCTGTCAGTTCACACGCGATTGAGTCCCTTGGCTTTCCCTGGCAGTGTGACGGCTGGTCTTCCATGCATCTGGAAAAGCTCTGCTTTACTAATCCCAAGCTGTAATAAACACTTTGTCTGAGAAGCCTGAAGGGCGAGGTTGAGGCCCTCATAAAAGTTTTGATGTGATTAGGAGTCTCTGTCCTCTCTGGCTGCGTGTTTGGAGAAGTACCCAAGGCGCAGTGACCCGCGGTGATGACACGCTGTGCTCTGCGCTGGGGGGGTGGCAGCTGCAGCCCGACCCCCCCGGCTCTGGTGCAGGGTCCCTCCCGACCCTCGTGACCGGCTGGGGCACAGGACCCTGCTCTGCTCCAGCGCTGCGGCAGCGGCGTCGGCGCAGCCTGGTCAGAGACGCTGTTGTGGCCGCTGCTCCCGGGGCAGCCTGTGTGAGAGGTGAAGTGGTGTTTCTCCAGGGTTTCCTCGGGGAGCTGAACCCTGGGCTGCTGGTCCAAACAGTGATTGGGTTGGTCTGTTTTTGGTCTCTGTGGGGCTTCTGTCGTTTTAGAGATCCTGCGAGGACTGGGGTGGTTCCTGATTAACCCGTGCGGTGGCGTGTGTGATTGTGTCTTTAGCTCTGGATCCCAGGATTAAGGCTAGAGGCATAGGAATACAGCTGCAGAGCTGGGGATTTGGGGGGTTGATTATTTTTTTTTTTGTTTCCCGTGTCCTCTGTAGCATGGTTGTTGCTAAATATCTGTGGGAGGGGTTATCCTAACGGAGCTGATGAAGATCGGGTGCTGGTGATGTGTGGGAGGAAGCTGTTGCCCCATCGGTTGGTTATCAATGGGTGGTGGCTCTGTACCGAGGTGACCAGACTAAGGCACTTCTTAACTGCTCGGGACAGGGTACCTGATCCTGGCGATCAGCTGCTCCTTCAGCTGCTGGAAGTCAGTACTGCTTAACACCAGGGCTGGTCCTGTGTGGAGCCAGCACTCCTCCAGTCCCGGCCCTGCTGTGGGGAGCCACGCCGCTCCAGGGCTGCTCCTCCGCTGTGTGCACGTGCTGCCTTCAGCGAGCTCCAGCTGTCCGACGGCTCCTGTGGGCTCTGCACGCACCGATCGGGCCGTTGCTTAGAAGTTTTGTCTCTGCTTGGTCTGAAAATTGGAAGGTGGTCACACACCTGTGGGTCCCTTTCCACAGAGCACTGCCGGGGATGCGTGTGCGGATGCTGGGGGATCGTCTGCTGTGTGTGCGTCTGTCTGATACCTTCGTGCTTTCAAAGAGGGCTCGGTCGCAGAGGGTTTGGGAGCCAACACAAGTCAGTGACCTGGGGCTTCTTTAAAGCTCTCACTCAAAGTCTGTTGCTTCCGTTTCCTGAGAGCTACAGGGGTCTTAGGAGGAAGGTCTGGGAGTTCTTCAGTGTATGGCCAGAGAACAACCTGCAGCGCCTGGGAGGTGAAGCGTGGTCTGGAGGCGAGCGGGAGGCTGCGATAAGGGGATCAAGCACTAGAACAGATCCTTCGCTCAGCGCTTCTGGGGGTCTTCAAGGCTGGAGGCTTTTTGGAACAGGAGCACAAAGGAAGTGACTGGGTTTGATACGGAGATACCAGGGTGAAATCTAATCAGTTGTTCACGTATGACGTGGGATTAAATGGGCTTTTGAATACAAATTTCCATGATATTCAGTGCCAGGATATTGGAGAAAGCCATGCAGAAGGGCCAGCAGCTGCTTGTGATGTGTAGGGGCCGGTACCAGCGGTTGTTGGAGTTGTAAGTGCGAAGGTGCAATGGGAAAAGCTCCCCAGCATGGACACGCTTGTGCCACGCAGGGCCAAAGCCCTTGTTGTAACCCCAAAGTGTCACATTGTCCCCCCACCTTTGGTGCTAAGTCTTAGTCAAGCTTTAATGCCCAGAAACACCAGTTGCATCCAGTGGAAGCGTCCTCCCCCCTGGCCGCCCCCAGAGCCAAGGCAGCCTCTCGGGGACACGCTGCCAGCCCAGGACGAGCCAGCAAGTCTGTCCGCAGGTGGGAGCGGGTCCCGCCGGGGGCCTGGCCGCAGCTTCGCCTTGGCACCAGCTCCCTGGGAGCTGGGCCGGTGCCTCCCCCGGGGACCTGGCAGGGGCTGGTCACCCATTCTTGCTGCCCCGTTCCTTTTCTCTCGCCTCTGCCCATTCACTGATGTGTCGGCTGCAGTCCTCTCTTCTGGCAGAGGTGGGTGTGCAAAATTTCACTTTCTGTGTCTAATCTGTCTCCTTTGCCCCGTTCCCCAACAAAACATTCTTAACATTTATGGCTAAAAATATCAGTGGAGCCCGGGTGGCACCTCCACTGTTGTGCTGTCACGGGCATGGCCAGGCTCCAACTGGACATGGAGCCAGACTGGCTCCGGCCGCTGCAGAACTTGCCTTGTGTCACTGTAAAACGGGCTCCCTGACCCGTCTGGTTAACGCCAGCGCTGGGGTGTTTCTCTCCCGCTCTGGGTGGCAACTCTGGGTAGAAACGGAATAACCGGGCTGCGTGTTACGATGTCAGTTAGCTCGGAGATGAAAAGAATGGGTGATGGTTATAACGCTTGCTCAGCGTAACCTGTATGAGCAGCTTTGGGTGCACGTAGATCGAATTGAGCCCATATTCCAGTACATTGTGCGCGTTTGTTGCGTTTGTGGCAAATGTTGTAGCTCTTGATTTATTTGGAAACTAGATGGCAGAGCAGTGACCGCAGTTCCGCAGCCTCGTGTGTGCTAGCGCAGCGCTCCGGGCGGGAATATTGAGCGGGATGCGGGAATGCCAGATAATGACAGAAACACCTCGATGCATCAGCTGATCATTTGTGAAAGATTTTCCTTGTACAAAAAGCCTTTTAACAGCTGTCACTGAAAGAGTGTTTCAGGTCTGTAGAGAGTCCAAGTTGATATTTGCCGTAGGGTGACCCTTAGGAGAGCGAGCCCCGTGGCATGTCAGGAACTGCTGAGGGTGCCTTTGGCTTTGACAGGGGGTTTTCACGGAGTGTTGGCGTCACCTTTCACCAGCTCTCGCTGTGCAGCTGGGTGTTTCCTGGTCAGGGTCGTGGACAGCCGAGCCAAACTCCACGTTTTTAATCCATTATCTGTTTCACTGGCCGTGTGTGACACGGATCTTTGAAAAGGACTGAGCAGGAGATCAGCTGAGCCCAGCGTCCCTTTCCACCGCTCCGCGGCACCCAGCGCAGAGCAGATTGATCTGAGTTATGAACCGCCAGCTCCAGATTGCAGCAGAGGCTCCCAGCACTCGTGCTGGCGGAGGGGCAGAGGCCGGTTCTTGGCTGGAACCATAGGGTGTAGAGAGCAGAGCTGAACTGGGTTTATTCTGGGCTCAGGTTTATTAAGAGTGAAACCTCACCTGGTTGATCTTGTGGAGGAGAGTGTTTTCTCTATGGCTTGGGGTATTTACCTGTCCCAGCTTATAAGTAAAGCAGCAAGGTTGAATTTTTCCTCCCTCCTGTGTGGGCCTCCGTGGGCTGAACATGAGCCCTGGCCCATGGGAGGGGTCTGGGGGGCTGCAGGCCCTCGGCAGGGCCGTGTTCCCGGAGGGTGCCCTGGGGACAGCCCAGGTGACAAGAGGGAGCCTGCGGCATCGCGGCGGAGCGGATCTGGGGAAGCCTGGTTGGTGCTGAAGGGCTGCGCTGCGGGGAAGGAGCTGGTGCTGGTGGGGGTAGGTGCAGTCACGCTTCTCCTCCCCACTTCAGTGTAACTCGCGTGTGTGAGGATGGCAGAGCAGGAGCCGACGGCGGAGCAGCTGGCCCAGATTGCAGCTGAAAATGAGGAGGACGAACACTCTGTCAACTATAAGCCACCTGCCCAGAAGAGCATCCAGGAGATCCAGGAGCTGGACAAGGATGATGAGAGCCTGCGCAAGTACAAGGAGGCACTGCTCGGCGCCGTCACCGTGACCGCAGGTGAGCCCGCGGACGTGGCCCTGCCTGGCTCAACCCAGAGCTCCGTCTGCCGCCCCCAGCCTCGCCCCGGCTCTGCCTGACAGCTGCTCCCGTCCCGGGGCACGTGTCCGCGCTCTCCCCGTGCTGATCTCAGGCCCCTGGAGTAAGACACAGGGACTGGGGGTGGCACCGCCTTTAGACTGGGCCCAACACAGTGGGGAGCCCACACCTTCATGGGGGGTGTTGTTCTCGCTGGGTTTCTTGCTCTTTCAAGAGGGGCCGTGGAAGGAGAAGGCGCTGTGCTGGCTGGTACTCGGGGTGGGTGTCCAACAGCCTTTTTGTTTCTTTTCTAGATCCCAACGCTCCAAACGTGGTGGTGACCAAACTGACTTTGGTCTGCGCTACTGCTCCCGGCCCTCTGGAGCTGGACCTGACAGGTGAGCCAGGAGGGGATCCCAGCCCTTCTCCCGGGTGTTCACGGGCCTGGCCCGGAGCCCAGCTGCACGCGGGCGCGGTGGGTGAGCCCTCCCGTGGCACAAGAGCCTGTGCTGGTGCGGGGGAAGGTGCCCGGAGGGTTCTGTGCTTGGAGCCCGGCAGCCGCAGCCCCCGCTGCAGCAAAAGGCCCCCCGGGTTCCGCTCCCCGTCCAGCCCTGGTTCTGTAGAGCTGCCCGGCAGCCTGCACGGCCACACCAATGGCAGCTTCCCGACGGCGACAGCCTGGGAGCAAACGTCTACAAAGGAACATTCCAGAACTAACCGCAGTGCTGCGCTGCAGCGTCCTCTCACAGAGTGGCGTGGGCAGCGCAGCGAGGAGGGTCCCGTCACGCAGAAATGAGAGGGTGGCCCATGTGCTGCCCGGGCCGTCAGGGCCATCCCCTGCGACCGCAGATTCTGTCCTAATCGCCTCCTGCAACTTGAATTCACCCCAGAGCGCGATGCGAAGGGACCCTGAGCAACCCTCCCCCTCCTTTGCAGGTGACCTGGAGAGCTACAAGAAGCAGGCGTTCGTGCTGAAGGAGGGTGTGGAATACCGGATAAAAATCTCCTTTAGGGTAAGAATTCAGATCTGAAAACTGAAGAACGAGTGGAACACCAGACCGGTGCTGTCCCAGCGCGGGGAGAGCCTGAGCCCTGAGAAGGGACCTGGTGGAGGAAGTTGCCTCCTGCTGCGGGGGGGGTGGGCAGCGTCTCCAGGAGGTGTCTGCTACCAGCCCTTGCTTGTCTCTGCAGGTGAACAGGGAGATCGTGTCGGGGTTGAAGTATATTCAGCACACGTTCCGGAAAGGCGTGAAAAGTAAGTGCTTGTCTGTGACTCGGGCGCTGCTTTGCGAGAGGGATTTCTGCTCTTCCAGCTGCGGCGATGGGGGCTGGTGCCCCGACAGCTCCTCATGGAGCAGATGGTCCTCAGCCACCGCCGGGTCCCTGCGCCGAGGGCTGGGGGGTGACCCCCGCCGGCGGGGCCGTTCCTGGAGGGACGGGAGCCGTTAACGTGGGTGACGGTCTTGTTCTCACAGCTCCCCGGCAGGTGGTTGTAGCAGTCACAGACCTTTCGTTTGCTTTGGCCTCGCCCCAAATGCAGGGGAGGCTTTCGAGCAGCCCCCACACGCCTCTCTTTCTCCTTCTAGTTGACAAGACCGAATACATGGTTGGGAGCTACGGCCCCCGGGCAGAGGAGTACGAGTTTCTGACCCCCATGGAAGAAGCCCCTAAGGGCATGCTGGCCCGGGGCAGCTACAACATCAAGTCCAAGTTCACAGATGATGATAAGACTGACCACCTGTCCTGGGAGTGGAACCTGACCATCAAGAAGGATTGGAAGGACTAGCCCTTCCCAAGGCCAAACCCCAGAGAGCGTGAATCAGACAGTGGCTACCGTAGAAATCCCCCCCTGTACCAAAGTGCTGACATTGGAACCCTCTTACCTTCCACCCCCCGTTATAATTTGACTGGAGAGCTCAGTTTTGTAACGTGCCCCCTCCCCAGAGAACCACTGAGTGCATTGACCAAACCATGCTGCCTCATCTGGTCTCCAGCTGCCCGTCCCCGGGCTGTGCTGGCCCCGCGCAGAGGCGGGAGCGCTCGCTCCCTCGCCAGGCCCTTCCCGTACTCGGGTGGGTGCTGAAGGGGATCAGCTCCTGCCGTCCCCATAGGATCCTGCGCTTGGCTCCTGCGCACGGCTCAGGGTAGCTCGTGCCTCCACGTAGCTGAAGAACTTTGATGCCAGGCAGCTCTTGAATCCGTTTGTTGGCTAAAATCATGTCCGGCCTCCCCTCCGCCCCGTCAGTGTCCTGGGAACACTGGCAGCTTCATTTGTGGATGTTCCCTGTAACCATGATGCCTTAATGTGTAACATGTGTCCTCTTGGGAGGGGGCCCCGCCCCTGTTACACTTTTTAAATGCCAACCACCCTGCCCCCGTTCCCTGGCATGGCGCTCGGTCACGCCCCTCATGGGTTATTAGGAAAGAGTCACAACTTCCCGCTTTGCTGCTGGTCCCTTCTTCACCCGAGACGGGGCGTCGCCGAGGGAGGGTGGTGTGACATCCCGGGTGACGCCTGGCCGCGCCCCGGCAGAACCCCCGGCAGAACCCCTGGCCCTCTGGGCGTAGAGCTCCCAACTCCGGCAGCCTCTGAGGGGGTCGCAAGGCAGGCGGGCGCGGGAGTCACCAGTGTTGCCATCACCTCGCACTTCTCATTGCAGCCAAGGTCGCTGCAAAGCACTGAAACCCCAGGACAGCACCTGCCCTCCCAGCCGCGTGGGGCTGAGGACGGACCAGTCTGTTTCTGCAGCTGCTCTCCTGACGCGATCAACAACGAGCTTGCGATGGACAAGTACTCGGAAGCGGTTAATGCCTTATGTATCTGTTCTGCCTTTAAAATCTGTGCCTGGCCCGTCAGTATTTATTGCCTTGACACTCGACTGCCCCGCGCCCGCCGCAGACCCCGCAGCACGCCGGCCTGCCACCGCGGCGGCGCTGACGGTGCTCGGGGCGCGGGAGCCCCTGGGGGGCTGGGCAGGCTCGGTCCGGCTCCGCAGCCCTCTGATTTGGATCCTACCACGTTGAGGTCGTATTAGAACTGGGACCAAGTACATGTGGCTTTCTCGTAGCTACGTCTCTGCCTCTAACTCTCCCTTGCCCTGCCCCTAGAGAGATTTTTGTTAATTTGATTTGGTGCATATTGTCTGTAAATCCTAGACCCGGGTTAACAGGTTTGGAATCATCGTCTGCTTCTCCTTTTATGACAGTTAAATAAAATCTTTGAACTGACCACCTGCTGTCTGTTCTGGTTCTGTTCTGCAACTTCTGGGTCTTTGGCAGAACGTGGCAGAGCTGCTGTTCCACGGGGGATTTCTGCAAACCCCGGGGATGGGAGGAGACCCGAGTCCCTGGGCTGGCCGAGCTGTGGAGCAGGGCTCTAGGACAGCCCTTGCCAAAGCAGACGCAGGCGGCTGCCATTCTGCTCCGTTCCGCGGGGGCTGCAGCAGGGGATGAGGAGGGTGTGGGGCACTGGGTGCCGTGGGTTTCTGAGGCAGCAAAGTCGGGGGGCCTCCGGCCAGCTGAGGAGTGGGTGGTTCTGAGCCCCGGCCTGCCCATGCTCTGCTGGCTCCGGCTGCAGGCACGGAGAGAAACCCCTGCGCAGTCAGGGGGAAGCAGGGAGGCGATGGGAGGCAGAACAGAATCCAGGAGAGGTGATGGGTGATAAGAGCCTGCGGATGTTTACAGAGCCTGCGGCATGTTTGTGTTAAGGATAAGAAAAGCGTAGCCGGGAAAGGCTCTTGACAGAATCTGCAGCGCTAGAGAAGCTGCAGAGGAGTGGGCTCAGCCCTGCCGCTGGTCTGAGACTTGCAGCAGCAACCGAGATCTCTGCCTACAAGAGGGAAGCTCCTGACCTAACAGCACCGGCACCCTTCCTTCTCGGTCCCGGGGAAGCAGCTAAAGGCAACGGCACGACTCGGACGCTGCAAGCGTGAGGACTGAAACGGAGCCGCCTCGGTGCGGGTGCCAGAAGCTGCTCCGCTCATGCTGCCCCTGGCACGAGCTGTCCTGGCCCCGCGCGCCCGCGGCCCTCCCTGCGGCGCGGGGATGCGAAAGGCCGCGCTGGAGCAGGAGCTCGGAGCGGGCGTCACCCTCCGTGTGTCAGTTAGAGCCAGCCCAGATGCGCTGATAAAGTGAACAAAGGCCGCCTTGTGCTGGCCCCCAACAGCCGCTCCGCGGGCGGTTGGTGTCAGGGCGAGATCGTCTGATGCAACCTCCAGCTCTTTGGCAACTCTTTCCACACTGGACGTTGGTGTTTCTGTTAAATCGTTGGTGGGATGCCCGGGGAGGGGGTCACGGGACAGCCGTGTCCTGCTCTAACTCTGGGGACCGAGGGGCTGCAGCGGGGATTCGCTGCCGTGTCTCCTCCGGAACGTGGTCCCCGCTGCAGGTGATGGGCCGGGCTCTCCCGCCTGGCAGCCGAGTGGCCCAGGGGACACGCCGCTCCGCTCACGGGCTGGGCAGGACGTGGTGGCTGGGTGGGCCGGAGGCTTCTTCCAAGCAAAAGCCTCAGCCCCCTCTGGGAGCTGCCCCTCGTAAACCCCAGGTCGGGCTCGCTGAGGAGCGGCCCGGGCTCCTTTCCTCGTCAGGCGGCTGCCTGCGCCGCAGCAGCTCGGCCCCACACAGCAGCAGCTCCGCAAGCATGGCAGCTCCTCCCGCGTCTGCCAAAAGGCAGCCTGGGAGAGCCGAGGGGAAGGGGAGAACTAGGGCGTTAACGTCGTGAGGTGCTGGAGAGCCCCGGTCGTGGGCCTGGACCGGCTGTGCCGGCAGCTGGTCGGTGTGGAAGGGACACACTGCCCCAGCTGACAGTCCCAGCAGGGAGGGGACACCGGAGCGCAGGCGCTGCCCTAGCCGCACGGCTTCCTCCGCAGGCGCTGCAGCACGGGGGTATTTAAAGAAAACAAGAGCACTGTGCTCTGTTCACAGGGTGCTGGAAGCCGGGCGCGAGGACCCTGCACTCAGCCGCGGTGGGATCCCCGGCCAGCACCAAAAACGAGACCAGGAGAGCTGCAGCACCCGCACGGCGTCAGCAAGCACTGCCGGCCTCGCCAGGCTGCCCAGCACACATACCACTGGCTCCGCACCACGCTGGGCCCCGCCGCCGCCACTGGCGTGTGGCGACCCAGTGAGGCAGCTCGAGCCCCAGGAACCCGCTGGCAGCGGGACGTGCCACTTCCCCTCGGCGCTGGCTAAGGCCACCGCTGCCGGCACGTCAGGAGGGGGTTTGCTGCTGGGAACTGCCCCGATTCAGGGTCTGGCCCTTCTGGCAGAGCGCGTCCTGCAGAGCCCCGCTGGCAGGGCGACGAGCCGGGTCGCTCTGGGAAATCGCTGCCAAGCGCTCTCTTGCCTGTGGAACCAGACAGGCTCCGAGGCGGCCGAGCATTAGAGCAGGATCTCGTTCTGGCAGCCCGACACGCCGGTGCCTGCACAGCCCCAAGCAGCGGCGGCCAGGCAGCGGCCGCTGCACACTCGCTGCTTTGCTCAGCGCAGCTTCGCCGTCTAAAATCTCACTGGATTCCTTCTGGGCCCGACAGGTGTCCAGTCCTGCGCCTGGCCAAAGCTCCTCCACAGACAAGTGCTCCTCACAGCACTCGCAGAACCACCAGGTTACCTGGGGAGAACTGGGGGGGGCCCTGGCTCAGAACGCCGCTGGCCTGGGGCACTGGGCCAGGCCCCGCGAGGGGCAGCGGGAGAACAGAGCAGCAGCCACTGCGCTGGCAAATCCGCAGGGTGCGGCCGGGGAGCTCCAGCACGTTCCAGCCGGGCAGCGTGTACGGGAGGTGCCGCAGCAGCCGGCGATGCCCCGGGGGCAACCAGGCCCCACCAACCGACCCCTGTGCGGCGTCGGGCGATGCCAGAGCAGAGCAGGGAGGGTCGCGCCACGGGACTTTCCCCCGCCACTGTCACCGGAATCATTTCTCGCGCAGAACTACACGCTCTGAACTGGAGCCGCCTCGCGACGGGCTCCTGCTCGGTCCTGGGGGTCGCGGTGCCCCCGGTGCTCTCCCCTACGGCTGAGCCCCCCCATTCCCCACGGTCTGTCTCCGGGGCCGGCGAGGCTGCAGCAGAACCAGACGGGGCCTCCCTGAGCCGCGGCGGTGCCCGGTGCCCTACGGCAGCCGAGGGCCTGGCCCGGGAGGAGCCCAGGGCCGGCGGGGGCGGGCGGACAACGGGGCAGCGCTGCTGCCCCGCCCCCGCGGTGCGGGCCTGGGCCCGGGGCCGGCCCCGAGCGCTGGACGGTGCCCGCGGGGCCGGGGCCGCCTCGCCCGGGCCCACCCGCGAGCCCGGACCCCAGCCCGACCTCCGCCCGGCGGCCTCCTGCGCCGTGACGTGGCCCCCGGCGCCCCCCGCCCCGGCCCACCCCTCCGCGCGCCGGAAGCGCCGCTTCCCCTTCCGGGCCGGGCCGGGGCCGGCACCCGCGGCCCAGTCAGAGCGCACCACGCGCGCCTGGCCGCGCGCACGCGCAGCGCCGCCGCCGGGGCCGCCCGAGTGCCACGTTCGAGGGCCGGCGGCCGCGCGAGGCGGCGGCGCTGACCAATCGCGGGCGACGCAGCGGGGAAAAGGGCCAATGGCGGCCCGCGGGGGGGGGGCGAGGCCGGCGGCCAACCCGCGGCGGCGCGCGGGGGGCGGGCCCAGCCCGCGGGCCAATAGGAGCCGCGCGGCGGCGCGGGCGGGCGGCCGGGCCAATGGCGGGCGGCGGCGGCGCGGCGCGGCGCGGCCAATGGGGCGCGGCGGCGGCCGGGGGAGGCGGGTTTATAAGCGGAGGCGGCGCCGCGGCCGCACGCCCGTCCCGGCCCGTCCCGACCTGCCGCCATCAGCGCCATGGCGGGGCTCCGCGCCGTCCTGCCGCTGCTCTGCCTCCTTCTGCCGCCGCCCGCCCGCGCCGCCGGCTCCGCCGCGGGCCTGGAGGAGGAGGACGGTGTCCTGGTGCTGCGCGCCGCCTCCTTCGAGCAGGCGCTGGCGGCGCACCGCTATCTGCTCGTCGAGTTCTGTGAGTCCGGCGGGGGGGTCGCCGGGGCGGGGGGAGCGGGCGGGCGGCGGCCCCGGGGCCCGGGGATGGGGGGGCGTGGAGAGGAGGTGCTGGAGGACCAGGTCCCCCCCGGCCTGGCGCGGGGGGCCGGGCTGGGCCCGGAGGCTGCCGAGGCGCCGGGCGGGGGGGCCGCGGGACTCGGGGTGCGGGTCCTGCACCGCCCCTGGCCCTGCCCAGTGCCCGCGCCTGCTCGTGGGGCTCCCGGAGGAGGTGTCGCGGCCGGGAGCGGGGCGGGGGGGGGGGCTCCGGCCGGCGCTGACGCCCCGTCCCGCAGACGCCCCGTGGTGCGGGCACTGCAAAGCTCTGGCGCCCGAGTACGCGAAGGCGGCGGCGAAGCTGAAGGCGGAGGGCTCGGAGATCCGCCTGGCCAAGGTGGACGCGACGGAGGAGTCGGAGCTGGCGCAGCAGTTCGGCGTGCGCGGCTACCCCACCATCAAGTTCTTCCGGAACGGTGACAAGGCGGCTCCCAAGGAGTACACAGGTGAGCCGGCCCGGGTGCAGAGGGCAGCGACGTGGCGGCGGGTCCGTGCCCCCAGCCCCGCGCTGGTGCGGCCGGACAAGGTCCACGGTGACAGCATCCCGGGGAGCGGCGGCGCAGCGGGCACGCTCTGGGGGGTGTTGTGAGGAACGAGTCTGCCTTTAACAGGCTTTTTCGCCTAAAGCTGGGGAAATCCTTAGTGTGAGCTGAAGCAGATGGAGTTTTCTTGTGTAGGAAAGCGAAGCAATCCAGGCTTGATTTGTTGCTCGGCTTGACCTGACTTGAGCATTGTAGCACCCAGAACTGAAAAATGCTTGGGCGGGTGGGTAAAGGGGCAAACACGAGGTGTAAGACAGAGGTGCAAGGATGACCCAGACAAGCAGGATTCAGCTAAACCAAGCCATGCTGTGCTGGATGCTGAGGGTGACATCCAGAATATTGATTTTTGAGAGGAAAATGTGGTATATTTGCATAAAAAATATTAGCATCTGGGAGAAGTGCTGTATTGCTGGTCAAAGTTTAAGAATGTGCTTAGGCTGGAAGCAAGAGAAGAATGGATTCCTGGGAGCCCCTTGTACCTTGACTTAACAATTAGGGATTAGCTTAATTACCCTAGGAGTGAAAGGAAAAGTTACGTAAACAGTATCTTGATTCTTCCTGACCTCTTGGACAGCTGCTGAACAGTCTATCTCAAAGCTGAGGGGTTTTGTGTTCTTAAACTTAGCTGAGGAAAAAAGTGAATCAGGGTTCTTATCTTTCTGGTGTAGCTGGCAGAGAGGCGGATGATATCGTCAGCTGGCTGAAGAAACGCACCGGCCCGGCTGCAACCACTCTGACAGACACTGCCGCAGCAGAGACGTTGGTGGATTCCAGTGAAGTGGTTGTGATTGGTTTCTTTAAGGTAGAGTTTGTGCTGCCTTTTGAGAAGCTCTTGTGTATGTCTGGGGCCCTCCCTGCTTTCTGCCTGACGGGGCCCTGGCAGCAGGGGAAGGCTCTCCCCGAGTTGTGAAACGCTCGCTGTCCTGCCGTACTTGATCTTCCGGTTCTCTGGCTGGTAAGCCCTGGGATGTGTGTGCTTCGGTCTGTGTCCCATGGGAGACACCTTTCTTTATTCTCCAGGATTCAACATCAGAGGCTGCGAAGGAGTTCCTGCTGGCGGCAGAAGCTGTGGATGACATTCCTTTTGGGATTTCCTCCAGCGCCGATGTCTTCACCAAGTACCAGCTTAGCAAGGATGGTGTGGTCCTCTTCAAGAAGGTACTGGTTGGTGTGATGCCTGAGCACTGCACCTGAGTCTTCTGCCTCTCTTTATTTTTTTCTCTAATTGGTCACATTCAAATGAGGGCAGCCCTGGATGAAACAGCAGAAGATCCTGTGCTGCCAGGGTGGCTGTTCCCAAGCCTCAGAGCCTGGGGGGAGAAGATCAGACCCCGCAGCTGCTTTGCGGGGTGGCAGAGCCCCGGGTCCCTTTGCAGGGCACAGCTGGGAGCAGAGGAGACCTCACTGGTCTCCTGGCGTGGTGCTGCCCTCCTGAAGCTGCTGGGCTTTGGGTCCAAGCTGCTGCTTCACTCACTTCCCCATTTCTCAGGTATCTGGCTGCAGCGCAGTAACGGTTGGCACAATCTTTAACGTATTCCTGGCTGTAATTAGTGAGGGCTCCCGTGCCCCTCCCTGAGCTCTGAGGGTCTTAAACAGTGGCCAAGTTCTTGCTGGCTTGCTGCGATCTCTGATTGTGGCTTAGCAAAGTTGTTTTTACGGATACTCAGTATTGATGTCTGCTGCAGTGGGTTGTCCAGGAGTTGTTCTGTCTCTCACTGCTGTGGGTTCTGCAGCGCAGTGATTCTGGTGAAGTTCCTAAGAGGATTTGCAGTTCCAGCTGACCAGGCTGGGGCAGTTGGATGATGTGCAGAGTGATGCTGGCCATCTGCAGAATCAGAAATGAACTTACTGATGCTTTTTACCATAAATCCGAGTCACTGGGATGAAACTCTAGGTTTGAGAAGATAAGGAGAGGTTCCTGAGACTTGGTGGTACTGCACGCATGGGTGTGGTGAGGCAGGACAGAAAGCTGCTTTGGATTCAGACTTATTAAATTCGTAACTTAGTCATTGGTCTGACCAGTTTGATGTAAGACAGGCTAAAGACATGAATGAATTCTTATTTCATTCTTTCTTTGTTCAGCTAAAAAGCATATTTTGTTCCACTGCACCTCTGAAATTGTAGGGGCTTTTATGGTGCTAGAAGCTTGTAGACTTAAGTTCTCAGCCAGAGGTCCCTCAGATCCCTATGGCTGAGGGTGCAAGTAAATTATTTGGCTAACGAGTTCAGAACACTAGGGTCATGCAACTGAGGAGTTGGGGTGAGTGGAGGGAGCAGTACTTTGTTCTTGGCTGACTTACTGCCTGTATCTCGCTCTTCTCTCATGTATAGCTTGATGTTACCGCTCTGTTCATGGCTACTGCTGGCCTGAAATAACTGTTTGCAGGGGTGTCCTCAACTTCTGCTCGTGTCCTTTGGCAAACACTGAAGTCCCTATAGAAATGCTGGTCTACAGGTGACCATCTCTGGGGCTGTGGGGAGTTACCGGCTCAGGGCGACAGACGAGATGGCTCTGAAGTGGCCAGGTTACAGCTAGTGCTTCAGCATGGACGAGTTACTGCCTTGGGTTTCATTTCTCATGTTTAGTGCTCTGTAGAATGGGCTTGTGTTGATTTCATCTGATGTCCTCTAACCCTTGAGTCCTGTGAGCTCTGTTATGGTTTTCTCCACTTCTAAAGAACTGAGGCAATGGCAGGACCAGACTGTAACCATAAAGGGACGTTTCAATCTATTGTTGTAAGTGTAGTCAACTTGGGTACACCTGGAATGAGAAGCAGTTCTGCACCTGGCCGTCCATGGGGTGCGTTGGCCCGAAGGGCAGTTCCTGACCCCTCGCAGGGCTGGGTGCTGCCGAGGGCTCTGCTCTGCGGGAGGAGGTGAGGTGCCTTGGCCCGGGCACGCTGCACCAGGACAAGGAGGCAATGTCATGGTACTGCCGTGAGCTCTCCAACGTGTCCACCCCGAACCGAGGAGAAACTGAGCACCAGCAGTGACCATGTACCAGGGCATAACAACAGATGGTTTATTTTACCAACAGTTATGGTTTTGGACTTGAGCTCAGCTTCCTGCAGTGCTGGGTCTAAGCTGAGAGGGTCTGTTGGCTGGTAATTCTCATCTTCGTCTTTGTGTGAGTTGTCCAGACTTGTGATGACCCTTGAACAGCTCTTCTGAAGGTGCTGAGGCGAGGATGAATACTCTTTAAAGTTAATTTCCAATGTGAAGTGTTTTACTCAGCTCTTCAGCTGAGACTGGTATGCTTCCTCTAACAGAAGGTTATCCAAGTCCACTCTTGCTTCTGCCAGTAACTCGAGCGTTGCCCTGCTGTGGGGCTGCTGCTCCCCGGCACATCCTCCCTTTAACCTTGATGGTCCTCTACAGCTGTTCCCTTTCCAGGCTGCCAGTGTGGTTCTGAGAATCCTGGTCAGGGATACAGGTGATGTCCTAATCTAGAAAGGGACCTGGCACCTCTAGTGCGATGTGCTTGTTGAACACGTGCTGTTGTCTCTAACAATAGAAGCTGAAACACCCCCCCGCAGCCCAGTGAATTACCATTTCCTCGCTGTGCACGCAGGGCTCTGCCAGACTTCCACAGCCCCGTCTGGTTGGAGGGTGTGTGTCTGCACTGGCGCTGCTCGCTCCCGCAGAGCAGAAACTGCCTGTGCTCTGGCAGCGCCTTCTACAGCGCTGTGAGGCAGCTGTTAAAGTCCTTCTTGGTGACCTGTTTCACAAATTGCTTCATGATTGTGAGGAACAATGCCAAGATCTAAGCTGACTGTCTTGTTGCTGCTCCCCTTTTGCTGCCGGGGGTGATTTAAGGCTTTACTTGCCAGGAAGATGAACACCTTGACCCAGATTTTATGTGAATGTGTGGTGACCTTGAGAGATGGAAGTCTGCTTTGAACAAGTGCAGCTGAGGTCCATTGGGGCAGTGACTCTGGGATGAATGCATCTTATTTCTTGAGTTTGTATGGGATACGGAGGTGTTCTAATGCAGGAATATCTGGTTTTGCAGTTTGACGAAGGCCGTAACAACTTTGAAGGGGATCTCACAAAAGATAATTTACTGAACTTCATCAAGTCTAACGCATTGCCTCTGGTCATAGAGTTCACTGAACAGGTGGGTCTTTAGATACTTGGTAAGGCCTTTTCCCATAGCTACTCTATGAATATAACAAAACTTAAATTGTAGGTTGTGATGCTCATGTTTTATCTTGGAGCTGACACTAGTTTGGGGTTGTGGAGTGTGAAGAACACAAGGGAAAGGAGGCATGAGCTTGCTGCTCAGAGCAGTCCTGTAGTGGTGGAGGCTTCTGTGGTCTTGACACTGATTTACCTCTCTTCCAGAAATAAAGTTTATTTTCTATTCCTCAGACTGCTCCTAAAATCTTTGGAGGAGAGATCAAGACTCATATTCTGCTGTTCCTACCAAAAAGTGTGTCTGACTATCAGGAGAAACTGGACAACTTCAAGAGTGCAGCTGGAAACTTCAAAGGGAAGGTGAGATGGATTTCCTGGGTTAAGTGGCCGCCTCCCGCGCTGTCTGTGCCTGCCTCACACCTGAAGCTGTCGCTCTACCTGTGTCTCTTGGTAGTGACTGAGTCACTGGCTTGCACAACTGTTGGAGGAACAGCAGTTAACTCCTGACTTTCCTTCTTGCGGGTGTAAACCTGACTCTGCCTTAACCCATGCCAGTCTGTGCTGCTCTGAGGGGGTGGAATCTAACGGGCTTGGAGGAGGAAGAGGGGCTGGTTCAGCCGCTGCCTGTGCACATGTGTGTGTAGAGTATCGAGAGCCAAGAGGTACTCATCCTCACCATAACGCCTCTGACTTTTTCCTCCAAAGATCCTGTTCATCTTCATAGACAGTGACCACAGTGACAACCAGAGGATTTTGGAGTTTTTTGGCCTAAAGAAAGAAGAATGTCCAGCTGTACGTCTGATCACGCTGGAGGAGGAAATGACCAAATACAAACCTGAATCAGATGATCTCACAGCAGACAAAATCAAAGAGTTCTGTAATAAGTTCCTGGAGGGCAAGATCAAGGTAATGGAGATAAATGCTGCTGGTGGTGGTAAACCTCCTGACTACAGAAGCAGAAAAAATCCTCCCTGTGAGGAGTTGTGTGAGTTGTCTGGAAAAAATCCTTCCAACTAATGTACAGAATATCTAGCAGGCTTTGTGCTGAGAAATGAAAGGCAAAACTACTGGGGCATGAAGACTAGGAAAGCAAGCCATGTGCTGGCACCCGAGTACGATTGGAGCCCGCTCTGCTCACAGTAACTGTGCTGTTTATCCAGCTGCTCTTTCTGCCAGCAGTGGGGAAGGTGTGAACTTGTGTGGCACTGTTGAAAGAGCTTTCAGCTCTCATCTGCTGGAGGTGGCCGCACGCGACTTGCTCCAGTGGTGACTGGTTAGGTGAACTCAGTCCGGGGGGAATGAGAACTGTCAGCAATATCGTTTCCTTCCTCAAGAGCTTGATTGCAGTTCTCTGCACAAGAGCACCTGTTATTCCCACTCAGGGTGGGAAGGAGACTTGCCTGTGAGCAGAAGAGGAAGTGACTGATTCATCTGATTGCTCATGGCCTATGATTGAGGCATGGAGGGGGGTGGTTACGCTTGGGTTTTCCAGGATATGTGATTGCATGGACATTCCAAGCAGCTGTGTGGCAAACTATCTCTGAATTTCACTTCTTATTCCAGCCCCACCTGATGAGTCAAGATCTTCCTGAGGACTGGGACAAGCAGCCTGTCAAAGTTCTAGTTGGGAAGAACTTTGAAGAAGTTGCTTTTGATGAGAATAAGAATGTCTTTGTAGAGTTCTGTAAGTATTTTTCAAGAGCTGACTCCCAGTAACCAGCACGAAGGGCGTGCTGGAATACTGCATGGCTGGGATTAGGGAGCAAGTGTTTTACAGAACCTGAGCCCCAAAGGAGGTGCCTCAGCTGGAAGATGTGTGTGGGCTGAGGGGGGGTGGTGACTCCTTAGGTGGCTGGTGCCAGCTGTGTCTTTGTCACTACCAGATGCCCCCTGGTGTGGTCACTGTAAGCAGCTGGCTCCGATCTGGGACAAGCTGGGAGAGACCTACAGGGACCACGAGAATGTTGTCATTGCCAAGATGGATTCGACAGCCAACGAAGTAGAGGCAGTGAAAATCCACAGCTTCCCCACGCTCAAGTTCTTCCCTGCAGGCTCTGGCAGAAACGTAAGGGGGCAGCTGACCCTAACACAGATGGCATAGCGAGGGAGCACTAGACAGGCTCAGCTGTTTTGGACAAGCCTTTGGGGGGACTCTCCCTTCTGTAGGGATGGAACACACCCAGTCTGCAGGACACCTGAGACCCTCGGGGGGGGCTGGGCTGTAGGAAAGAGTTTGGTGGGGGTGGGAAGTGGGAGATGGGGAAAGGAGGGAGCATAGAGGACTGTGCTCATCTGCAGGCTATTCTTTCCTCGCAGTGATCTCTGAAGTCTAGTGGCTGAGCTGTTTTCCTTCGTCTCATGTGGGTGAAGGTGAATTTTTAAATTCCCTTTTGCTTGGCATGCGAACTGTTGCTCAGAAAGAGAATTCTCCTCTCCAGGGGCGTGGTTCTGTGGGTGCCCGTAACCATTGTCTTGATGTTTTTTCCTGTTTAGGTAATTGACTATAATGGGGAGAGGACACTAGAAGGCTTCAAAAAATTCTTGGAGAGCGGAGGTCAGGATGGGGCGGCAGCTGATGATGTGAGTAATATTCATACAGTACTCTGAGCCTTCAGAACATGGAGCATGGGTTGGATCTGGTGCTGTGCTGGAATCCTCAGGCCTAAATAAGATCCTGGGTGGTTATGTGGCAGGAAGGGATGTTGGTGGTGAACCCGAGTGCCCACATCATAAAGTGTGACCAGTTGCAGCCTGACTGGCCGTTGGCCTGCAGTGGGCTGCTTTTATTGAGAACACTTCAGCTGGGTGTGAAGTAAATGTTTTTGGGAGGCTTAAACACAAATGCATGGAAACGGTTGATAGAGCCTCTAACTCTGCACACGCCGTCTCTGGTGGTGCCAAATGCGGGAGTACTTAGAGGGCTCGTTCTTTACTGAGAGCTGCTGCTCAGCGCCCAGAGCTCCCGCGGTACGGCGAACACTGCGTGCGTGCTGTACCTGCTTGGAAGCTCCTCGCCTCCTGGGGTGGAGGGTGCTACAGGTACCAGCTTCTGGGCTTTCTGATCCTTAATGTCCCAAACTCGGAGCTCTTGGTAGAAGTCTCTGGCTGTTTTGTTAACATGGCAGCAGTGAATAGTGAACAGATTAGAGATGCTGTTCTGTGCTTCGTTTTGGATCTGCCGAATGTGCCAGAAACCAGTAGCTGTCTTTAACCTACACAGGATCTGGAGGACCTGGAGACGGATGAAGAAACAGACCTTGAGGAAGGTGATGATGATGATGAGCAGAAAGCCCAAAAGGATGAATTGTAAAGAGAAGACTGATCTGAATCACCCCCCCAAAAAAAAATCAGACACTAAATTGGCTGCTGTTACGCAGCCCAGTGAGTCAGAAACCCATTAAGATTTAAAGCAGAAGGTGAATGACTGGAAATCCAGGGATTGGCTTTTAAAGTAATACTTTACCCTCACTTGTGTGTACACTTGACTATCTTTTCTTTCTTTTCACTTTTCAGAAGGGATCTGTCACTAGGTAGCCAGCCCAGCCAGCTGGGCTCATTTTTTTTATTGTGATGTACTTTTTTGTACACAGCTTTTGTTTGAAGTATTCTGTTCTTCTGGGTAGAAGCAGGTTGTGAGACGGTAGCATGAGTTCAGTGGCCCAACATTCTGGAGCCTTGCCACTAACATCTTCCAAGAAAGCTTTTTTCTTTTTTCTTTTAAAACTAAAGCCCATAGTTGATTTCTGCACCTGGCAGGGTCCTTAATGCTCTCAGCTGTTATTCCCTGGAATTGGCCTTCAGTATCTGTAGGGGAAGAGGCAATAGGCTGATGGCACCATCCTGGTGAAAGGTGTATATGAAGGTGCTTCTCCTCATGCTGGCTAGATGTTTCCTTTCCCCTCTGCTTTAAGACACTTGGAGATGACTATTCCAAACACCTGGAAGGGTGGAATACTGCGTGCACTGGCTGTGGCGGGCTCTGAGGTGGAGGTGGTCGCTGGCTCACCGGCTTGGACAAGACTGAGCTGTGTTGCCATCCTTTTGATCAAATGCCAGACTGTTCTGCAATCACTTTCCATGCATTATTTTGAGTGGGTTGACCAGGCAGGTGGGTGGTGTGGGAGGGCCTGATAAAATAGATCAAACAGGACATTTGCAATTACTGGGTTTTGGGGAGGAACTTGAACAGGGGAGTGCCTCACAGGCCTGAGCTGCATCAGGCTGGTTCTTAGCATTCCACTACAATAACATTGGAACTGAATTTGTTGGCCAAATAAAGTTGAGATTTTAATACTATTATGTTGCTTTGTCTTTACTGGAATATAGGATGAAAATATTTGAACCTGACTTGAAAGAGGATCAGGGTTCTTGAGTGATTCTCAGGGGACTCTCGAAATGGTGTGTGTCAACAGCTTTCCCAAGCTTTCACCAAATACCGTGTTTTTGAGAGAAATGCTTTCTGAATGCTTCCAGTTTTGCAGGTGGCTTCTGGTACCTTAATCTGAAGAAATTTGTACTGCATGATCTACAAAGGAAAAGAACTTCAAAGATGACCATGTTGTGTCCAGATTAAATCAGCTTGGGCAGGCAGACAGCTAACAGCTCTGTTAGCAGTGAGCAGATGTTGGTCTGGGCTCAGAACAAGCGTTTTTGTTTGCCAGCTGGCTTGAGGTGAGACCCCCTTGCTCCTGAGCAGTTAACCAAGGAATTTGCCTACAGGAAACCTGGGGCTGCCTGTAGCTCTGCTAGTAAGGCTCACATGATCCAGTGAGCTACACTGCTATTTCCAAACCAGTCGCTTACTGCTGAAAATATTTTTGTAAGAAAATATGCTATAAATGTCACATGGGAGGGCATGAAGCTGGAGGGCACCTCAGCAGGCTACTGGTGCCTGTCACTAAACGTGGGTGTGCTGGGGTGAAGAGCAGGAGTGTGGTACAAGGCTGGTCTGCAGCTCCAGCCCCCTGCTGCCGTTCTGCTGGCCCCGTCCTGGTGGGGTGTGCTCAGACCTTCAGAGCAGCAGCAGGGCTGGGGCTGAGCAGGCAATTGCTGACCATGGGATCAGAACAGGGTGTTCACCAGGAGAACAGGCATGAGCACTCAGTTGTGTGGTGTCTGACTTACCTGGGTTATGTGGAGAAGGATCTTTGAAGCTCCCTCCCTCCAGTGCTGTGACCCCTTGTCTGGAGGCAGGTAGGGGACTCTATCTTGGTGTGGCCCAGTGGCCACTGCTGCTCCCCAGTAGCCACAGGCAGGGCCAGTGGCTGCTGTTGGGGCTGGCTAGTGGTAGCTGCTGCTGTTTTGGGGTGGGGAGGAAGAGAGCACTGCTAGTAAGAAGTTCCACTGTGAGGCGGTGGTGAGGACTCAGCTCAAAAAGGTCCATTTTGTGGAGCCAGTTGAAGTGTAAACGAGGCTGAGCTCTGCAGTGGTTCTGTTCATGGTGTGAGACCTGCCTTGCTCAGCGCAGAGGAGGGGAGCTGTTCCCGCACACCAAGGCTCCTCCTGGCAGAGCAGGACTCCATCAGAGTTGTCCTGTGTACACACCTAATTGCTGTTCCAAGAAAGCAGGCTAAAAGCGGTCTGTCTCCACAGCAGATAGCTCAGCCTCCTAGCGCAGGGTGTTCTGTCTGTAACCCTGAGCTGAGATGCTTGGCAGAAAGATCAATGCATCTGCAGCAGATAAACAAGTGCAGGCAGCGCTCAGGTGGGTGGCTGATGGAGCTGCCAGCCCTGCTGCGGGCAGGGGTTCAGGACAGGGGGCTGCTGGGGAGGGGCAGAATGAAATCCCTGTGACCCCTAATGTGGGGCAGGGATTTTTCATGACACACCTGCCTGGACAATCCCCATCAGCACAAACCAGAACACAATATGCTCATGTATCTGAAATGACCAAACTGGGGAGAAGCACAGAGGAGCACTTGTTGCTTGAACTCTTGACGGATCTGAAAGATCCCTCTGTGGTAGATGGTCTCTTCTGAGCCTTTGACAGCTACAGCTGGAGAGTAACAAATGCAGGAATTGTCTGGTGGTGGTGCTGTTCTTCAGCTCTTCTGAGGCTGTTCCGTAGAAGCCTGCCTTTCCGTAGCAGCTGGTTCCCCGTTCGAAGTAGGACGTTGGACACCACGGACTGGCACTGAGGCTCCTGGTTCTGCGCCTGCCTCGGGAGCGCCCGCAGGGCAGGGGTGACACCACCACGCCGTGGTGTGCTCCATGTGCGCTGCCTCGCAGCCGTGCCGGGCAGCACAGCTCATTCTGCTCCTTGCGAGTTGTCTGATGCAACTACAGGAAAGTGACTTCGCTCTGAATGTATTTGGCACTGTGGCTCCCACACGTCTGCGCTGGCTGGCTGGTACATCAGCGGCTGCTTCCCCTTGCTTGGTGGCTGAGCTCCTGTCTTTTCCCTGGCACATGTGCATGCGTGCATGTGTGAGGGCTCGCTGCTGGGAAGTTCTGTTTTCAGGCCCTTGGGCTCCTCTGAAGGGCTACCCATGCAAAAGCAAGAGTAGATTTGACCCTTTGGATGGGCACATCAACAGGTGGGTGGTAAGATGAGACACCAACTTCTGCCCAAAAGTGGGAGGCTGCAGGCCTGGGCGGCTCGATTACGAAGTATCATGGCAAATAGCATGAGCTGCATGTCCTCAAAATAGCCCGTGGGAGCCTATATAATGCAATGCTCCTGGAGAAGCACCAGTCCTGGGCCAAGGCCCTGCGGGTGAGCTGCGTGTGCCCCCCTGCGTGCGGCATGGGCGTGTAGAGAGAGCCCGGCCGCTGCCTCCCCACCTGTGAGCAGGACTCGCACCCACCGGGGACAGGGGCACGGGCACAGCGGAGCGCAACGGTGCGGGTGCCGGCAAACCTCTGTAGCGAGGAGGGACCTGACAGGCAGACGAGGAGGAAGCAGTGCTGTGAGGCCAGCGAGCGGTGGGGCTGAGCACTGAGCAACTCCAGCTGCGCCTGCAGCCCCCCAGGCCTCTGCTCCTCCTCTTCCTCTGCAGTGTCTGAAGGCTGCCATCAGCATGAAGGACTATTACCCAGCCTCGATGCGCCGCTACAGTCGGTATGCCAGGAGACTGAGAGCCTCACGCACTGTGCACTTCCCCAATGATGTCGTCTTTCAGGACCACATCAGGCAGGGGGACCTGGAGCAGGTGGGCAGATTCATCCGTGCCAGGAAGGTGACGCTGGACACCATCTACCCTTCTGGTGAGTGCTGGAGGCTGCGCGGTGGCACGGCTCAGCTGGGCTGCGAGGGACGAGAGCGAGCTGCGCGGCCCAAGCTGGGATGTGGGCCCCCTTTGGCAGGGTGACGACGGGCTGGAATCGAGTTGTTTTCCTCCTGACTGAAGAGTAGTGCCCCTAATGTTGCCAAGCAGGGCCCGAGAGAGCCCCGTGCCAGTGCCCCAATATCTCCCCTCAACAGCATGGTCAGTGTATGCTACGGGAAAGGGGGAGCTTGTCCCTTGGGTCCCTTCAAGGCACGATGGCATGCCTGCGGTGTGGTGGGACCTAGAAAAGCAGCCGCAGTCACAGGCTGGTCTGTGGAGCTCTGGACGGGACGGTGGGGCTCCTGCCTTCCATCCCAGTTTGGGGGAAGAGCAGCTCCGCATCTTGCTCCTGGCTCCGTCCGTTCCTCACAAACACTGTTCTCTTGCACGTCTGGATCTGTGGGCTTGCAGCATTTATGCCTGTGGGGAAGGCATTGTGTTATGTTTGCACCCAACCTCACTAGCAACTGTTTATGGAATGCCTTGATCCGCACTGGCTGGTGCAGAGCCCAGATTTGTCCTTTTCTTGTGCTTGGCTTCAGCTTCTGCCATCACATGGCCACGAAGACAGGGTCTCAAATGACCCCAGGCTTCTTGCTATCCCTGCTGATTGCTTCATTACTTGCTCTGTAAGGAGCTTCTGAAACTTTGGGACAGAGGAGGACACTGTCCTCGTGTCCCCATGTGAGTCCTGACCGGGACTCGGGGCAGGCCGGGAGATCTGCAGGAGGGCGGCTCCTCCTCCCTTGTTCTGTCCTGCCCGGGCCAGTGGGGAGGTGGGTGCCACGCCATCTTAGATAAGGTATTTATGGCGTAGAAGGGGAACAGAAACTGTGGCAGCTCCTCTTGCTTCCTGAGTCTTTGTTTCTTTCCCCAAAATCATCTTCCTGATAATGAGGGTTTGCTGGCACCCCTCCTTGCTGGGCTGTGGACAACCTGCACTTATCAGCTCAGCGTTACGCCTCCTTCCCCAGCCCAGGGCCAACAGACCCTTTCCTTCTAGGCATGGCAGCTCTCCACGAAGCTGTGCTTACGGGAAACCTGGACTGTGTCAAGCTCCTGGTGAAATACGGCGCTGACATCCACCAGAAAGACGAGAACGGGTGGACGCCCCTGCACATGGCCTGCAGTGACGGCTACGCTGACATAGCCAGGTGAGAAGCAGCTCGCGTGGGCTGGGACGGGACCCCCCTGCGTCACAGAGCCCCGAGAGCCGCAGCAACAGCGACGGGGCTGCAGCGGGCTGCGGGCGCCGCCTCCTAGGAGGGTGCCCGGTAGCCGGGCCCCGCCGCCTCAGCGCCCTGTCTCCGGCAGGTACCTCATCTCCCTCGGGGCCAGCCCGGAGGCCACCACCGACGCCGGGGAGAAGCCCTCCGACCTCATCGACCCCGAGTACAAGGACCTGGTGGAGCTCTTCCAAGCCGCCACGATGGACTGAGGCGGGGCACGGCGGGGAGCAGGGCTCGAGGGCCTCGCGGGGCCGGGGCGGCGGGGCTGCGCCGGGGCCGGGGGCCGGGGCCGGGCCTGGGCTGGGCCTGGGCCGGCGGCCGGGCGGGGGCTCGCTCGGAACCGCGTCTCGGGAACCACTTTGTACTTTTCCAATAAAGCACCTCGCACACCGCCTCCCTCGGTCCTTCCGCCGACCGGGGCCGGGGCCGGGGCCGGGGCTGGACCTGGGGCCGGGACGCGGGTGACGTCAGGCCGCGGGGGGGGGGGGGCGGGGCCATCGTGACGCGGGGGCGGGGCCGCGCCTGCGCGCTGCGGCGCTTCCGTCGCGGCCCGAGGGCGAGCGGAGGCGGGAGCCGGGCCCAGGTGAGGGGCGCGCGTTGCCATGGCGACGGGCGGGGGGCGGCCCGCAGCCTAGCCCCGGCCTGGCCGCCCTCTCCTTTCTCCCCGCAGCCGAGCCGAGCCGAGCCGAGCCGCCGCCGCGCCGACGACGCCATGGCCAGGTGAGCCCCGCCCGGCCCCGGGCCTAGCCACGGTCCGGGCCCGGCTCAGCCCCGCGCTTCGCTTTCAGCTCCCCCGTGTCCCGCGTGGTCTACAACGGCAAGCGGAGCGGCGGCCCGCGCTCCCCCGGCGCCGGCAGCGAGATCTTCACGCCGGCCCACGAGGAGAACGTGCGCTTCATCTACGAGGGTGAGCGGGGGGGGCGGCGGCGGCGGCGGCGGCGGGCGGGGGGGCCCCGCGGCGGGCGGGCCTGAGGCGGGCGGCCCCTCACCCGCGTCCCCGCAGCCTGGCAGTGCGTGGAGCGAGACCTGCGCAGCCAGATGGGCTCCGAGCGCGGCCTGGTCGAGGAGTACGTGGAGAAGATGCCGAACCCCAGCCTCAAAGGTGAGGGGGGCGGGGGGCACCCTCCCGCCGGCGGGGCCGGCCGGCCCCGGGGAGCCGCCGCCGGCCGGGCCGGGGCTGCCGTGCGGCCTCTGCCGCCAAAGTCTCTCCTGCCTTCCCTGCAGCGTTTAAACCTGTCGACCTGGGTGATCTGAAGAGGAGGAACACACAGGACGCAAAGAAGTCCTAAGGCGGGTCCTCCCTGCGGATCGGCTGGTCTCCCAAGGTCCTCAAGCAGATTTAATTTGAGATTTTGTGTTGATTTCCTTCTCTGGTCTGTACTCCCAAAAGCCCGCGGGAGAGCCAGTCAGCTTTGGGGCTGGCTCTGAAGCTACCTGAAATCTAAGATGCTCAGAGGCTCATCACTGAGGATGCCCAGAGCCTGTTGCAAAGGATTCCAGCTCCCCACTCATAGCTTTCTCTGGCCTCAAGCTGTCCTTCCCCACTTCACGCTGGGCTCACAGATCTCCCGTTCTCCTTCCATCTCTGCCCCTGATGCGCTGAGTCCGTGGCCTCCCTGGGCGCTGGGCTGTGGCGGGGCCAAGCGGAGCGGCTGCGGTGTCGGTAGAGGCAGCGCTAGTTCTCCGCTCCCTTCTGTGCACCAAGGGTCTACAGCTGCGGGGGTGGGCCAGGGGGAGAAGGAAGGAGAGTTGGGTCGGGCCTCAGGCCAGGCCGGCAGCCCCAGTCCAGCACACTTGGTGCAGCTGAGTGCTGGACAGGTCACGTTCTGGCTGGTCCTTGCTCCCCTGGGCGAGGGCTCGATTTGTACCTGGGCTACCAGTGCCTGGGACCCGTCAGCGCTGCCAGAGCTTGGGGCCTCTATCTAAGGCCGGATTTATTTTGTGCTTAGACTGGGCCGCGTCCCTGTGGTGCTGGAGGTGGAGCTGCTCCTCTCCCTGCGGATGGAGAGAGACCGAGGGGGGGGAGGGGGGTCGGCAGTGGCTGCAGCCCCGGGTGCCCAAGAGGTGCTCGGAGGGGGGTGCTGGGCTGTGGTCGCCCCTCCCCGCCTCAGGGCTCTGGCAGCTCCAGGGGAAGTGGCAGCAGGGGGGGGCGGCTGGTGCTGACTGTGCGGAAAGAAGCTCGTTGGCATCCCTGCCTGAGCAGGGCCGGGCCGTTCTGTGCTAACACCATTTTCCAGACACGCGCCCTTGGAAGAGATCTGGCCTCCACAGCTGGCAGAAATGTCACTGGGGGGGCTGCCGTAGTCGGTGTAACTCGCACCGGGGGGGGCCTTTCCTGGGACCCTCGCTCCTGGCAAGGCTTGGGAGGTTTCTGCGTCATCGCCTCGGAGCGAGGGGGAGCGACTGTGCCGCCCTCGCCCCCCTGAGTGGAGCTGCCGTGCCGGCACGGGGCTGCCCGGTGCCCGCGGACACGGTGGGGAGCGGTGGGAGCAGCCCCCTGCCCGCCCCTGCTGCCAGCCGGCGGGGAGGGGGCTGCGGGGGCCCTGCCGGCACCGGTGGGCTTCGGGAGGAGCGCAGCGGGAGCCGTGGCTGCCATTACCTTTCCTTTCTTGAGTCGTTGAGCTATACTGTTCCCTTTTTTTTTTTTCTGTTGTCTGTCACTTGAGGAGTGTTGTAAATAAAAGCTGGTGTCCTTTTGGGTCTGCCTCTGTGTGACGCTGCCCGCTGCTGCCTCGGCCGGGCGCGAGGCCGATCCCCCGGTTCTTTGCCGCAGGGCCGGAGCTGGGTGCCGTTGCTGCCCGGCCGCTCTGACGGTGCCGGTGCTGTGAAGGCCGGGGCGAGGGTTGTGCCAGCCGCGGCGTGCGGGCGAGCTCTCCCTGCCCGAGCCCCCCAGGTGCTGGGCTGCCTGTGCCCGCGCGTGCCTGCGGCCTGGCTGGGGCAGGGCCCTCGTTCGTCCCTTTTTTAGACTTCCCGAAGGTTCCTGTGTTGTTGCCCCACGTTTTCCGTTCTAGGCTTCCAGCACTGGCAGCAAAGGCCAGGGCTTTCCGTGCCTTTTCAGGCCTGACCGAGTTCTAAGGAGAAGTAACGCAGGGAGCAGAAGCTGCTTATTTCTTTTTTTCCGTAAGGGGTCTTGCCCTTGTGCCTGCTCTGGGCTCTTGATTTCACCGCGAGCGTGTGCAGCCTGGTGCTGCGTGCCGGTAGCACAATGCCCTTGGGCTCTGGCAGCCCTCCGGCGTGCCAGCATCCTGGGAGCTGTCGCTGGACCAGAGATTTAAATGTTGAGACTATTAATACACTCGTATCCTCTTCCCTCCCCTGCTTTAATGGCATTTAAACTATACTTAGCATTGCTAGGATTTCTCCTCAAGTGCATCTCTACACTTGGCCATGACCCTGTTTACCTCCCATCACCAAAACATTCCCGGGGTGCGCACATGCCGGGGCGCGCTGCCCGCTCCTGGCGCGGCGGGATGGGCCTCGGCCGGAGCCACCCTGGGCCCCGCAGCCGGCGGGGAGCGAGCGTCCCTGGGGGAGCAGGGGCGGGAGGTGACAGTGACCACTGTCACGGCCCCTCTCCTCCGCCTTTCCCTGCAGGACGGGCCCGTGCTGGGCCCCGCGGCCGGGCAGCCCTGAAGGTGACGGCGCTTTGGGGACCCCCCGCACCTCGGGGCCGCCGAGGGAGGGAGCAGTGTGAGGGGACGGGGCCCAGGGGCACGTACTGGGGTCCTGCAGCCCAACCCTGCTGGCCTCCGCCTTGTTTTTCTCTTGGCTTGGGCTCTGTAAAGCTGGAGGCAAAGCGCTCGCTCCAACTCTAATGAAATGTCATACAAAAATCATTCTATAAACAGGCGATTTTTATAAAGACTAATAACAAACCACGGGGGTGAGGCGGCGCAGAAGTGTGGAAGTCAGGTGGCGGGGGGGTGCCCCTGCAAGGGCGTGAGGCCGCGGGCCAGAGAAATCAGGCTGTTTACCTATAAAAATTGAACTCGGCAAGTGTTTATTTTCCCTGTGACTGGGATATGGGGCTTATCATTAGATTAAACGGTGGGAGGAAGGGAGGTATGTGTTGTATCATTGAATTAAGCGGTGAGAAGAGGGGACGGCAGCCGGCAGAATCTACTTAGAACACCAATTTGTGGTGCTCAGTTCCCTTGATAAAGTGGGAATATTCCTGCGAGGCGCCGTGGCCCCGGGGTGCCCGGCTGCAGCCACGGGGGGTGTCGCTGCCTGGGCAGGCCGGGTCGGGTGGCCAGTGGCCATGTATTGCTCTGGCCCCGTGCCGTGGGTTCAGCCCCACAGCCAGGGACTCGCGCTGCGGCCGAGCCTGGCCTCTGCCCCCATGTGTGTCTGTGTCTGTGTGTGGTGCAGGTGGTGCAGGTTGTGCAGGTTGTGCGGCCTGAGCTGCACCCCGGGGCTGTGGGGGTGTGGGCTGTGCACCCCAGGGTGCTGTCAGGGCGCACACAGCGGTGACACCGGCTGCGGGCAGTGCCAGGCCCCAGCAGGGGGGCTCAGCACTGCGGCACACTCGGAAGAAGCTGCCCCGTGGCCCTGGGGGACGCCGGGCACTGTCGCAGGGTCTGGCTCGGGGTCTCCAAAGGGTCCCAGTCACGGTGTGGTGGACATGGAGCCCCGGCGCTGGACATCACCCCCTCCCCAGCGGGGTGTCACGGGGTCCCTGTGCCCTGGGCGCTGTGGGGCCAACCTGTCCCTGGCAGGGTGTCACAGGGGACCACAATGGGGTGTTGCCATGGTAACGCTGGAGCAACAGGCGCAGGGCCCAGTGCCGCCGCGCGATGACCATATTTACCTTCCCTGAAACCGCTTCGTGCTCCAGCAATTTGCCTCAATTAGGCTCGTTCCCACGTCAGGAGGCCGCAGTGACGGCAGCGGCCTCGGGGGCCAGCGGCTCTGCGGGGGCTGCCCTGGCCAGCTCCGGCCCCGTGGCTCTGGGCAGGGTCTGTCCCTGTCCTCGTCCCCGTCCCTGTCCCCGCTCAGCCCCACGGCCCAGACCCCTCCAGTCCCCACTCGGCCGGGGCCGATGACAAATTGTAAACAGAGGAAAATTCCTGCGTGCTGGGCCTGGCGCTGCCGCCGGGAGCCCAGTGCTGTGCAGCCGGGGCCGGCGCTGCGGCCGTGCCCTCGCGGTGCCACCGCCAGCCCCGCCGACGCCCTCGCAGCGCTCGGGGCCCCGCCGCCCCCCGGGCAGACAGCGTGGCTCCCGCCGCCCCTCGTGCTGGCCGGCGTGGGCGGGCAGGGCCGTGCGGGTGATGCTGGGACGGGGGGGGATTTGGCTGGCGGGGGGAGCAGCCACCCGCCCGGCGCGGCTGTTTACTGCGTGGGGCTGCCAGCGGCTGCCAGGGCTCAGCTCCAAGCGCTCGCCCCGCTCCTCACGTCCCCTGTGCTGGGCTGCGCGTGGGGTCCGGACAGCTGGGGACCATTGTCTGCTCGGGGCCGGGCACTGCCCCCCGCCTGGGGCCCGCGGGTGGCTGGGGGTCACGGCAGGCGGCTGCCCCCGCCAGGGAGGTGCAGCCGCCTAATCCCGGCGCACCAGGCGAGTGTGGTGCCCAAAGCCGTGGCATCCGGGCTTAGCACTCACGTGCGTGGCTTGGGGTGCCAGCCCGCCGCCCTGCGTCCCCACCATGGACAGCCCCAGCCGCCGGCACGGGGGACGCCCAGCCGGCACCCTGCAGTGCCGCTCGCGGTGCTCGGCGCTGCTGGCGGCTGCTGCCCGGCCCGTGGCCTGGGCCAGCTCCCAGGAGAGCGGCGGTGCTGGCGGGCAGAGCCAAATGATTTAATTAAGGGCTCCTGGCAGCGAGAGGACAGAGCCGATTAGCGGCCAGAGGCAAGCGCGTGCTGGCGGGGAGCTGCGGCCCTGGCTGGCTGCTGCCTCACCTGCGTGGGGCCGCGGGCAGGCAGAGGGGCAGGCAGAGGGGCTCCCTGTCCGTGGCTGTGGCTGTCACCCCTGGGAGCTCGTGGCACGGTGTCCCCGGTCCCCACACCCCGGACAGAGACACGCAGGCGGAGCTGGCCCTGCAGCCCGGCACGGGCCCACACCTATTTACAGTTAGGACAGATAAATTACAGCACTGCGCAAAGGGTCTCGAAGGCGCACGAGGGCAGCACCACAGGACAAACCCCCCCCACCCCACACACAGATTCCCCCCCGCCCCACAGATCCCCTCCCCACCAAGGTCCAGGCCCCGCTCGCCCGCCTCACCCGCAGTCGCCCCCATCGTCCCATCGACCCTCACCGGGGGGGGCCGGGGAGGGAGCGGGCAGCTGCCCCGGCCAGCTCGTCCCGTGGCAGTGGGGCCGGCACAGCCCTCCCACGCTGGCCGCGGGCTCAGAAGTGGCTCTCGGCCGTGGTCTCGGGGAACTCGTAGCAGAGGTGCCGGTCCCCCAGGGCAAGGTGCTCGGTGGGGCCGTGGCCGGTCCTCTCGAGGTAGCGGGTGCCGGGGCGCGTGGCGGCCGGGCCGCGGCCCAGCCCGTTGGTGCAGCCGCTCACCAGCTGGTGCTTCTCGCAGGCGCCGCCGGCGCCGTTGCGGGCGCTGGGCGCGTGGCTGTAGGTGTGTTTGTACTCCTCCGCCAGGTCCTTCCCCAGCTTCCAGCGCTGCCACCTCTTCAGCAGCTCTGCCTGCACCTGCGGGCAGCTGCCGTGAGCGTGGCCCTGTGCCCGCCAGCTGCCGCAGCCGCCCCGGCTGCCGTCCCCGCGCTGTCCTGCTCACCTCCTTGTTGACGAAGCAGTAGAGAATGGCCACCAGCATCCCCTGGGTGGAGGGAGGGGAGGCGTGAGGGGCATGCGGCCACATCCCAACCCCGACCCTGGTCTGGGTCCTCCTGAGATGGAGGGTCCCTGCAGGGGGGCCGGTCCCGCGCAGGGCTGGGCTCACCTGGAAGGAGCTCAGGAAGAGGTCGAAGAAGAGCTTGACATAGCGCAGGGTGCCCTGGGCGTGCTCGTCCGTGACGAAGGCAAAGATCACTTCGTGGATGCCCAGCAGTGGGATCAGCGTCAGCGTGGACTTGGCCAGCCTGGGGGGGGTGGGGGAGGCCCGTCAGTGGGGAGGGGGCGGCGGGGTCACAGGGTGGGCACCAGCGTGAGCACCACGGGCCTGCGGGGCCGCGGCCGTGCCCACCCCCCACCTGAACTTGTAGTCCGTGTAACGCATTTGGTGCGCGCGGAGCTTGGAGACGAGGATCTGGATGATGCGGATGAAGATGAAGAAGTTGATCTGCAATGGAGCGAGGTGAGCCGTGAGGGGCAGGGGCGGGCAGGGCAGGGGCAGGCAGGGCAGGATGGGGGCAGGCAGGGCAGGGCGGCGGCAGGCAGGGCAGGGCGGCGGCAGGCAGGGCAGGGCAGGGTGGGGGTGGGCAGGGCAGGGCGGTGGCGGGCAGGGCAGGGCAGGGTGGGGGCAGGCAGGATGGGGTCAGGCAGGGCAGGGGCAGGCAGGGCAGGGCAGGGGCAGGCAGGATGGGGTCAGGCAGGGCAGGGGCAGGCAGGGCAGGGCAGGGGCAGGCAGGGCAGCTCTGTCCCCTGCCCAGGGCAGCCCCTCTGGCAGCGGGCTCAGGACTCACCAGGATGGCCAGGAACACGGGGAAGCGAAGGATCCACCAGAAGCCCATGTTGTTGTTGGTGGTCCAGCACCTGGGGAGGGGAGGGACCCTCCAGGAGGCTGCTAGAGCCCGGCACGGCGTCGGCAGCCCCAGCCGAGTGAGCGCCACGGCCCCGCACCCTGCTCCTCGCACGGGGCGACAGCATGGAGCGTCTCCGGGGCCATCACACCGTCCCCACCGTCCCTCAGCCTGTCCCACACGTGCCCGCCCGTGCCCTGTGCACCCGCAAACCCCGACCTGCTGCAGGAGCTGGTACTCACTGGATGTTCTCGTAAAGGAACTTCACGACAACCCAGGGGATGAGGAACAACATGGGCGCCCCTGCAGGGAGGCGGGTGGGGGGCAGATGAGGCGCGGCAGGGGACGGGGTGGGGGGACGGGGAGCCGCCCGCCCGCACTCACCCCAGCCGATGCACAGGTAGAGGGTGAAGTAGCTCCTCTCGGAGAAGACGGCCACGACCAGAAGGTTGTGCAGGTAGATGCCCTCCACCAGCAGCCAGCAGTAGTTGGCCACGATGCCGTACTGCATGAAGACCGTGGCCGCCCGGCAGCCCGCGGCCGCCTGCGGGGAGGGGTCAGGGGCTGCCGCGCCGCCCGCGCCCCCACCCGCCGTCCCCGCGGCTCACCTCGTCGCTCAGCCAGATGTGCACGTTGTAGCCGTCGATCTTGTCGCTGTAGTGGGTCTTGAGCAGAGCGTCGATGACCAGCACGGAGACGCCCTTCAGCATGAAGGAGGCGAAGAGGTTCATGTGGATGTAGTTCCTCATGCAGTGCAGCTTGCTGCCGAGGTGAGGAGCCGCCGTCAGTGCCCGCGCCCGGCCCCCGGCACGGCCCCGCCTGCCCCCGGCCGAGCCCACGGCCCTACCTGAAGCCCAGCAGCAGGGCCAGGGCGAGGAGCAGCGCGCACAGTGACACGGAGTAGCCCACAGTGTACATCACCTTGAAGCTGCCGTAGGTCTTGGCAAATTTTTCCTGGAGAGGGAGGGAGCAAGTGAGGGCAGGGGCGGGCAGGGGCAGGCAGGGGCAGGGAGCCCCGCCCCAGCTGCCCCCCCAGCTCTGCCCACCTGCGCCTCCAGGTCCTCGGCGTCGAGCTCGCACTGCGTGGCATCGCGCAGGGACTGTCCCCGGGGGCCTGTCACCCACTGCCCATCCGGCCCGCAGGTCTTGAAGACGTGTCTGTGCTTCACTGCGAGGGGAGAGGGGCTGGGGTGTGACCCCCTGGAGCAGCACGTGCACACACGTGTGTGCACACACAGAGCACACGCACAGACAACCACCCAGAGCCGTTACCTTTCTGGTACCAGGGCAGGAACCAGGGGCAGGGGACGCTGGCCGTGCTGTTGGGCAGCGTGTCGGGCCAGCAGGAAAACTTGTCGAAGGTGCGGTTACAGACCAGCTCTGCGGAGGGATGGGACGTGGCGGCACCCTCGGCCTCCCCCCGCAGGGAGCCGGCGCCGGGCCCCACACCAGCCCCTCTCCCCGGTCCCCGTGGCGCTGGGACCCCGCGCCGGGGCTCACCTGTGGGCACGGGCAGGCGGCTCATGTTGCGGTGGCACTCCTCGCTGTACGCCTTCCAGTTCTCAAAGACGAAATCTGTGATCTGGGCAGAGGGGCCCTGGGGGCAGCAGGGAGTGTCCGTCACCCACAGCCTCGCCACCCCAGCAGTGACCCCGGCTCCAGGACGGCCCGTCCTTACCTGGCAGCAGAGCAGCAGCAGCAGGAGGAGTCTGAGGAGACGCGGCTGGGACATCCCTCCGCCGGGCCGAGAGCTGCATGGGGAGCAGCGCGGGGCACCCGGCTTCCTACCGGCCCTGGGCGGCTTCTCAGCCCTGGCGGCGATGGCCCTGGTGCGTGGGCGACCCTGCACGAGACACCGGGGCACGGGGACGCGGGTGGGGACACGCGGCGGGGGCAGGAGGGGAGCCCCCCCCGGTGCAGAGCTGGCCCCGGTCATGCTGTGTTTTCCTGCGAGGCTGCAGAGCCACTGTGTCCCAGCCGGTTCCTGCCCAGGACGGCTTCAGAACTGTGGCCACGGCTCCCCTCTGCCCACTGGCCCAAAACCCCCAGCTCCTGCCCAGCAGGAGCGCAGCCACGTGTGGGACATCCCCCCCCTCCTGGCGCAGGACAGACCCTCACACCTTCCCGAGGCCGCGCTGCCTCAGGACACCCCCCCCTGCACACAGGCCCGGGGCCACCCCACAGCGGTGCTGGTGCCCAGCTGTGCGCTGGTGCTGAGCCCTGAGAGCCCAGGACGTTGGCAGCAGCCGGGACCCCTCCTCATGCCTGAGCATCTCCCCAGGGCGGGGACTGCCTCGCCCCCGACCTCCCCGCCAGAACCAATTTCGGCTCCACTCCCAGCGTTGGAGGGGGCCAGGCCCTGGACGACCCCTCGGAGCACCCCGGTCCCCCCGATGGCAGTGCCCACCCGGGATGGAGGTGAGCAGGGAGCCGAGGCAGCACCCCGGGGACAGTTGGTTACCCATTAACCGTTAACCCCCGGGGATCCCCGGCTGGCGGGGCGGCCGTGGCCACGGGACCAGCTCAGCCCGGCCGTGCCTATGTGGCTCCATCACCCCCAGCTCAGGCCAGCAACGCGGTGCCTCACCCGAGACGGCGCCCGGCAGCTCCCGCGCAAAGCCCGGCTCACGAGGCGCCGTAATTCCCTCCATCCCACTAAGCTGGTTATGGGGCTCCTGAGCGGGATTTCAGCTCCTCTGACAAGTGGCCGCTCCGAGGGCAGCCCGGCAGCGCGGCCGCGCGGGGCGAGGGGACAGAGACCGTTGCCAGTGCCACCGCAGACACTACGGCATCACCCCCCCGGCCTCCCCCCCGGCCCCGCGCTGCACTCCCCGATCAGCCACTGCTCCCAGGGCTCGCCGCTCGTCCCACGCCTATTTTTATCCCTGGGAAAGTCACGTTTGCTCCGTGCAGACCCACTCGCCATGTCGCAAGTGGCTGCCTGAGAAGCTCATTAATCAGCGCGTGGGGCTCCAGATGCGGCTTGGGGAGCTGGACCTGCCGGCGCGCGCCTTATTTAGACAGTCCCGGGACAGAAGGAACTGTCTCCTGGGACAGTCGTCACTGGGTGGCCTCTGGGAACAGGGACCTTCGGTGGGTGCCCACCGGCCACCTGCCCACGCCAGCATCCCTGTCCCTGCCCTCGTTACCCCACCAGCATCCCTGTCCCTGCCCTCGTTACTCCGCCAGCATCCCTGTCCCTGTCCCCCGCCAGCCCCACCCCAGCATCCCCACCTGCCCCATCCTGCCGCCTGCCATGGCCCGGCCCTGCGGGAACCCCCCAGTGCCTGGCCCCCGCCCCGAGCACCCCCATCCCGGGGGAACACGCTCCCCCCAGGCACCACGGGTCAGCGTGAGCTTGCTGCCAGCCCCTCTGCGCAGCCGGGGAGCAGCTGTGGGGCAGAGGTGTCTCTATTTTTAGCTGCCTGCGATGGGATTTAGCAGCAGGGAGGCCTCTGCCCTAGACTCGCCCGGGGCTGGCAGCCGCTGCCCCGGGCCCGGCCGCGGCCAAGCTGGGCAGACTGCACTGGGTGAGGGGTGCTGGCGCAGGGCTCCCCCTCTGCGGTGGGGCCCTGCCCAGGCCCTTTGCCCCAGCCGCCCGCGGTGCCGCGCAGCTGCAGTGCCGTGCTGGGCCCCCGCTCCCTGCGGTGGGCAACTCGGCCATCCCACAGTGCGCTCGTGGAGGTGTGGGCTATTTCTAGCCAGCACGTGGGCGTGCAGGGGTAGCCGTGGGCTGGCTGTCCCTGGTTCGGCGCAGATGGGCGGCGGCAGGGTAGGAGCAGTGGCCCTGCGTGGCTCGGGCCGCTGGCAGTGCCAGCCCCTCACCGGGAGGTGCCCACCGTGCTCGGCACGGTGGGTGCTGCTGGCTGGATGTGCCACGGCCGCCAGCGCCAGGAGCCCCTCTCAGCCGGTGGCAGCACCACAGGAGGGACCCGACCCCACATCACCACCTCCCCTCACCCCGTGGGGCCCAACCAGCTCTCAGGGGCACCTCACGCCCAGCCAGGACCAGGCTTTGGGGGACTCCCCGCCCCACTGAGTCATGAAGGGTGCCCAGTCTGTGCGCGGGTGCATCTGCTGGGGCTGTGGTGTGCTGCAGTGGGCGCACAGGGGACTTTTGCCCCACGCCGGTGTTGGGCAACACACCGTGTCCCCGTGTCATGGCTCTGCGGCCGCTGACCCTGGCGGGGGCTGGGCTGCAAACACCCAGCGCTGCTCGGCTGCTGCAGCCACCAAGGGGAGGTCGTGGGAGATCGAGCGCCCGTGGCAGGAGAAGGGGAAAGAGGAATCAGCCCTGGGACGGCTGCACCCACACGGGGAAGGTGTCACCGCTGGCAGCCCCAGCGCTGGGGCTGGGGGTGTCAGACACAGGCACCACCGTGGGGTGGGGGGAGCAGGGCGGTCGCTGGCGCCTGCGTTCGGGTGCTGAGCCCTCCCTGAGCCAGCAGTGCCAAACCCCACAGCGGTGGGGGCAAAGTGAGGGCCCCCCTCTCCCCCCCGAGCAGCTTCCCTGTGGCCCCCAGCCCTGCAGCTCGTGGCCTGGCATCCACCAGTCCTGGGGGTCGCTGGCAGGCGGGGGGGGGCCAGTGCACGCAGCCTGGGGGAGCATGGGGCGAGCCCTGTACTGGGGCTGCTGGGCCGCTGCAGCATCGCCCCAAACCACAGGGAACGGCTGCAAAAAGGATTCACGTCAGGATTTTGCCCCCCCCACCATGGGTGCGCAGCCCCCGCCCTGCTCTGCAGCAGCTCTGTGCCAGTGTGGACCCCCCCGGCTGAACACCCACTCCTGTCTGGGGGAGAGACGCTCTCTGCTCCCCCCACCCAGGGTGGTTTCCCTCGGGATTTTGCTGCCCTGGCCCCCCCCGCCGGCACCCAGCTCTGGCTGCCACGTGCGAGGGCTCCACACCGGCACCGCTGCGCCGAGCCGCACGTGGACCAGCGGCTGGGGAAGCTCCGCGGGGACGCTCGTGGGCTTCTGCAACGTGACCTGGGAGCACCCGGGCACAGCCACAGCCCCGCGCAAGTGCCGGGGGGGCCGGCGCGGCCCCTCCGCTACCCACCGCAGCCCCGACGCCCCACGGGTGGGAGCAGGGCCCGGGCGGGAGCGCAGCCCCGCGCCCAGCACGGCACCGCTCGCTCCGGGGGCTGCGCGGGGCCCAGACGCGGGATCGGCCCCCAGCACGCTAACGCAGCGCTTGCCACGGCCGGCTTGGCTTTGAGCTGGGAGCTGCGAGCCAGCGCGGCGGGGGCTCCGGCACTTGGCAGGGGAGGGGACGGTGCAGGGCCAGAGCTGACGCGATGCCAGTGCGAGCCTGGCACTGCGGATGCTGCGACGCTTTTCACCCAGGACCGCGGCGGGCAGGACAAGGAAGCCCGGCAGGTCTGGCCCTCGGCCCGCGCCGTCCCTGTGTCCCGTCACCCTGCGCCTGTGTCCCTGCCCCGAGCCCGGGGGTGCTGCCGGCTCCCCACCCGTCACCCACCGCCGCTCCGGTCCTGCCCCATGAAGGAACAGCTGAAGTGCCTGGCGCAGCCCCGCGCTGCAGGATCGCAGCTCGTCTGCGTGGCCGGGGCACACGGCGAGAGCCGACAACGCTGGATTCCGTGTCGCTTTGGACCGAGAAAACCTAAACAGACCCTGACAGCATTTTCAACAGCACCACAGGGTGCAAACGAAGGGCACTCGCCCCTGTGCCGTCAGGACGAACGCCCTTCGTGTCACCTCCAGGGCTGCCCGGCCACCGAAAGGGACGTTGGGGCACCCGCCACAGCCGCCCAGCACCAGAGAGGGCATGTGGGCTGCGGGCACGGCCGGGCTCTGTGAGGGGATGCTGAGCCACCCAGCGCCTTGGTCCCGGCTCGGGGAAACGGGTTTTTCTTGTTCATCACATTGCACAAAACCCCCTGAAAACCATGAGGATGGCATGGGAGGCACGGCATGACACGTGCAGTTAGCATGTCACAGGGGAGGCCCAGGGCTGGGGAAAGGTCAGCGCAGACACGCGCGCTGGCCCTGGGAGCTCAGCACCCGCCTCACTGGGCCAGCTCGTGTCACGAATGACCACGGTGGTCACCGCAGAGCCGGGGACGACTTCCCGGTGCCTCATGAGGAGCGAGCTCCAGCCGAGCTGTGGGTCTGCGGGTGACACGGTGCATGGCAGCCGGTCCCGGTGGGGTCCCTCCCTGTCCCCAGGGGCCCGTGGCACCCGGGCACGGCCAGTCCAGAGGAGCCCCAGAGCCCCTGGGCAGGGGCAGGCAGGGCCGGGAGGGGACGCAGGGCCGGGCAGGATGTAACGGGGGAGCACGGGGGGGACAGGGCGGAGCGGCCGTCCCGCCTGGCCCAGCGAGGTGCCGGGCGCTCACCGGCCGCTCTCAGTCCTGCGCTAATGATCAGGGCTGGCACTCCTGTTTTTTCATTAACTATTTTTAATCCACATTTTGCCTTTTCTCCGCTCAGCCTTTTCTTCTTCCCTCTCTCCAGGCAACAGAACGTAAAAAAACCCGCACCACAGCGTGCGAAGGAGCGGCGGGGAGGCCGGGAGCTGGCAGCGGGGCGGCACTGCCACGGCCAGGGGGGTCCTGCGGGAGGCACAGAAAAAGCCGAGCAACCCAAGGGGCGACCGGCGAGCGGGGGGCTCGGCATGGGGGTTCGGGGGGGCTGGGGGGGCTCGGCGGGGCAGAGTCGCTCTCGGCAGCTGTTTGGGAGATGCGCAAGGTCACAGACCCGGCGCGTCCTGGTTAAACAAAGCCATTTACCGCCGGCGTGTTGACACAGCCCAGCTCGGGACAGTCACAAAGGGCACTCGCAACCGGCCCCCGCGACACCGGGGAGCGCTGGGGGGTGCAAGCGCGTCCCCCGCTCCGTCCCTCGGCCAGAACGCCGCTGGCACCGCCGCGCCCGCGCAGGGAGACCCGGCGGGCACCCCCCGGCCAGGGGCTGCTCCGGGAGATGCTCCCGGTGCGCCCGAGCGCGGCTGCTGCCACTCGCCCGGGGCTCGAGCGAGGTGCCCCGGGGCGGGGATTGGGCACAGCCCGGCTCAGGACGCCCCCCGCGAGGGGCTCAGCCCCACCGGAGCCGCCGCCCAGCACCGGGACGGCTCCGGGAGCTGCTGCTCCGGGCTCCCGGGGCTCCAGGCACGGCCCCGGGGACGCGCAGCCGCCACCCGAGCCCGCATCCACCCCGCGGGACCCCGCCGGCCGGGGAGCCCCGAAAGCGCGGGGATGGGCGCTCCGCTCCCTCCTCCCACCCCTTTCCCCGTACCTGTCGGGGCTGGGCTCCGGGCGGCTCCCGGGCGCATCTCGGTGCTGGCGGGGACCGGGACCGGCGCGCTCGGCCGCTCCGGCGAAAACTTTTGCCGGAGCCGCGGCGGCGGCGGCTGTGGCGGCTCGGGGGGAGGGACCGGGCCGGGGGGAGGGACCGCGGGCGAGGAGCCGCGTCCCGCCGTCCCCCTCCTCCCGCCGGCACGGGGAGGGCGCAGTCCGGTGCCCCTCGCCCCGCCCGGCGCCGCATCACCGGCGGCCGCGCCCGGGAGCTGCGGCGGCGGCGGCGGCGGCGGGGGGGGGGGTGGTCGGCGCTTGTCCTCGCCGCCGGTCCCCGCCCCGCTCCTGGGCACCGGCTCGCCGGCTCGGATGGGGCGGGCGGAGCGGCGGGGGCCCCACCGGGCCCCCGGGGGGCACGGACGGGAGTGCCCGCGGCTCCGAGGGGGCCGGTGCAGCCCCCGCCGGGTGCAGCGCGGGGCTCCCCGGTGCCCCCAGCCGCGGTCCCGCTCCGCCCGGCACCCGCTGGGGCCTGCGGGGGCCCCGCCAGCGCCCGGGAGGGGGGGGGGCGTCGGGCGTCGGGGGAGGCTGCGAAGGGGGAGCCCGGCAGCCCCCGGCGAGGCAGCGGGCTCAGCTCGGCCCGCGCTCACCTGCCCGCGGCTCCCCCGGGGCCCGGGCGCGGGCGGGCGGCGGCGGTGCCCGCGGTGCCAGCCACCATCGTTAGGCTTCGTTAAGGTGACGAGCTTTCAGCTGTGTCCCGGGCTGGCGCTGCTCCGCCCGCTGCAGCCCAATTAGTGTCCCAGCGCCGAGGCAGCTCCCGCAGAGGCAGGGCTGGGCTGGCGCCCGCCGCTCGGCTGAGACCGGGCACAACTCGGGACAGGGCTGGCCCGGGCCAGCCCGCAGCTCCCCCCTGCGCGGGGGAAGGTGCTGGCACACGCGTCCCCAGGGCCAGGCGGGGGGCACAGGACGGGGTGAAGGCCCCCCCCCCGCTCGGCACCGAGGGGGATGAGCCTCACTGCCCGCCCCCCCCGCTCCCGGGGAGCTCAGTTCCCAGCCGGAGCCTTCCTGCATCGCGGGGGGCACAGCATCCCCCTGCCCCCCAGCAGGACACTGGGCCCTGCGCTTGTTCCACCGTTTATTATATATCATTAAGGTCACAGCTATTCCAGTTCTTTGATCCCTCGGGGCCACCGTGTGCGGGGGTGCAGACGGTGGGGGGCTGGGGCCTGCAGCCCCCGCCCGCGGGGGGGGCCGGGAGGCAGCGGGGGCGCAGGCGGGGCTGGGGTCTGCCCCGGCTGAGGGGCTGGGGGAGGCCGCAGAGCGGGGCTGGACAGACGCCGCCCCCCCACCCCGGGGCCGGGTGTGCTGGGGGCCCGCGGGCTCCCGGCCCTGTCATTGGTACGAGGCACAATCCCTGAAGAGCCCAGCGGCTGGCGAGTTTTGGCTGAGCAGAAGCAGAGGGTGTTGGGGGAGGCCGGGGGCAGAGGGGGGAGGCTGGGGGCAGAGGAGGAGGCCAGGGGGCAGAGGGGGGAGGCCGGGGGGCAGAGGGGTCAGCGGAGGAGGAGGAAGGGCCAGAGGCACGGAGGGAGGACGAGGCGTCACTGCACCACACCTGTGACCCCCCCCCCTTGCTGCTTGCAGCAGAGGCTGGGAGCGAGCCCACCCCACTGCCCCCGGCACAGGCCCTGCTGCAGCGTGGCCACTGGCCCCCCCAGCCCTGGTGGCCCTGTGACTGGAGTCCCTGGCCTCCCTGGCCAGCACAGCCCTGCTCCTGCAAGGGATGGGACAGAGGGGGGCAAGGACAGAGCTCGTGGCCAGAGATACAGTGGAGAGACAGTGAAAAAAACCCCCAAACCCACCAGTGCAGAGGGGACACGAGGCCCAGGACTATTCCCGAGGTAATGGAGATGCTGAGAAGGGGGGGTGGGAGAGGAGAGGGGACTCTGGGACCGGCTGCCCCCAGGCGCTGGCGTGGCATGGGAGCGGGGACGAGGGGCCGGGGGAGCAGCGCTGGCCCCAGCCGGGGGCTCTGGGAGCTCAGTGGTGACCCACGTGCTCACCCCCCTGGGGCGAGGCAGGGTCCCGTCCCTCCTACTCAGGTGGTGACTTTGATCCCAAAATATTTGCGCAGCTGTTCCAGGAAGACAAAGGTGAGGATGGTGTGAGGAACCAGCCGGACGGCAGCAGGAACGAAACCCTGGAAGGGGACAGTGAGAACGGGGAGAGCGGGCATCAGGGCCAGGGGTGCCAGGCGGCCCAAGCCCCGCGGGAGGCACCGCAGCCACGGCCGCGCGCAGGGATCTCGGCGCCACGCTCCAGACACGCCAGTGCCGCATCACCATGCAGGGCGAAGCTCAGATCCCACAGTGCAGCACGGGGCTGGATGCTGCCGGGGGAAGATAAGCAGATGGGCTGTGGGGCAGGGAAAGGGCCCAGCCGGCAGCGTCTGGAGAAGCCTCCGGCGTGACGCCCCTCCTGAGGGGCCCTTGCGGGAGCGAGGCGGAACACGGGGCAACTGCATCAAGCCTGGGCACGTCGGGCCCGAGGGCTGACCAGCATCTGCCGAAGCGGGCCCGTCCAGGAAGCCAGCGGGGCCACGGGGCAGCTGCCGCGACGCGCCGGGGCCCGGCAGACGGCAGCCAGAGCCTGGATGGCTCCTGCCCCACAGTGGTGCTGGGCCTTTAACCTCTGCTCCCCCCAGCCCACGCCCCCATCCCCAGGTACCTTGTAGAAGGCGAGGGGGCCGAGCTTGGCAGTTTCCACGGCACAGTGGGTAACGCCCTGGTGCGAGAGGGAGAGAGATGAGGCGTCAGAGGGAGGCAGAGGCCGGGGCGTGAAGGGGACGGGACAGGCTGCTCACCCGGTACTCGCCCTGGGAGTTCATGAGCCGGGTCTTGAGCACATCCAGGGGCTGGCACAGGAATGTGGCACATCCGCCCTGGGGGGAGTCGGGGGGGTCAGCGGGAGGAGACCCGGGTGCCAGCAGCTGCCACAGTCATGGGAGAGACCCAGGGCCCTGCCCGGGTCCAACCCCACACCGGGAGCCCCACAGGAGCCTCCGTGCCTGGCCCTGTTGTGTCAGAGTCCCGAGAGGCAGCTCTGGCAGCCCCAGCCCAGGGTCCTGAGCCCGGCTGCGGGCAAACCCAGTCCCAGTCCTGCCCCCCGCACCCGGCCCTGCTCACAGCAATGAAGCTGGCCAGGAAGTGAGTGAAGATGTTGTCCGACAGCAACCCAGTCGCGAGAACCAGCTGCTTGGACTGGTCGTAACAGGAGAGCTGCGGAGACACGGCGTATTAGTGACGCGTCCCCCATCCTCGCCACGCCAGGGACTACCCCTGTCCCTGCCCTGGCCACCAACGGCCCCGCAGAGCTGTCCTACCTGCCCAACAGTGACCAGGGCCCCTCGGCTCGATGCCATCGTAGCTCCTGAGAAGAGTTTCTTCAAGCCCTCTGCGGACAGACAGTCGGGATCAGCACAGTCCTGGGACATCACTCACACTCCCTCCCCCCGGAGCCTGCTTCCCCGCCGGGCCTGTGCCCCGGACATCTCGTACTACACCGCAGGAAAGGTGAATCCTTCAGAACAGCCCCACCTCCTCCCTGCTGCCGTTCGTCCCCCTTCCCACCCGATCCGGCACTTTTTCACAGCAGCTCCTGGCAGGTTTCTCTTTCCCACCGGTGTACGGGCAGGCTGCCAGGCCCGGCCCGGCCCGCGGCTCCCCCGGCCCCACAGCCGCCCTCCGGCCTCTCCCCAGCCCCGGCTGAGCGAGCCCCCGCCGCAGCTCGCAGACGGAGCTCCCCGGGCCGCTCCAGCCACGGCTTCTCAGTGCCACCGCAGACACCCCCGGTGTGCTCAGCCCCCCGCAGCACGGCCTCACCTTCCCGGAGGACGCGGTACATGCCGTCCAGGGCGTGGGAATAGCTGCAAGGAGCCAGAGGGGAAGGTGTCAGGGTCCGAGGATCCCCAGCACCCCGAGCGGGCAGCCGCAGCTCCCGGGCCCCGGTCCCACCACCCCCCCCCGCCCCGGACACGGGGCTGAGCCGCCGGTGAGGTGCTGCCCCCCCGCGGCCACGGGAGCCCCGGCCCCCGTCCTGCTGCCCTGGACCCCCCCGGGAGCCCCGGCCCACACTGTCCTGCTGCCCTGACCCTGGGAGCCCTGGACCCCCCTGGCCCCCCATCCCACTGCCCCGGCTCCCCCCATCCTGCTGCCCCGGGCCCAGGAGCCCCAGAACCCCCTGGACCCCCCCATCCCACTGCCCCGGCCCCCCCAGGGCCCTGGCCCCCCACTCACTTGCGCCGCAGGGCGGGCGGCTGCTTCATGTCGTTCTGCATCCTGCAAGGCAGAGCACAGGGGGTGAGGCGGGGGCCGGCGCTCTGCCATCCCCCCCCAGCACCCGGCCCCGGGGTAAGCCTGTCCCTGCCCGGGGGAGCGGGCAGAGGCCCAGCAGACGGACCGTGTCGCCTGCAAAGGGACAAGAGAGCTGCCTCCAGCCCCAACCCCCCGGAGGGGCTGCACAGGGGTCTGGGGCTGTCACACCGAATGGCAGAACAGCTCCGGTGCCTCCAGCCCGGTCAGGAGAGAGGTCAGGAGCACGGGGAGCGGTCAGGAGCCGGCCACCAGTCTCCCCGCCAGCAGCACCGGGCCGCTGGCACAACTGACCTGACGTTCACCAGGTCTGCTGGGGTCCCCACGAACCCGCCGGTGAAACCTGTGGCCAAAGAAGAGCCGGGCTCAGGGGCTCCTCCAGCCCGAGGGGACCGGCAGCCGAGGGACCCTCTCCCTCACTCACCTCCCACTGCACCCAGCAACACCTTCTGGTAGAAGGGGGGAGGCCCCTGGCTGCCCCGGCCCAGGTGGTCCCTCACAGTCTCGTAGATGGCAAAGCGAGTCAAGGAGTACGTCATCTGCAGGAGAGAGAGGGAGGATGAGCCACTGCGTCCTGCTGGGCCCCGGCCCCCCTGGCCTGGCCTCGGGGACGGGCACTCACCTGCCGGCACAGTGAGGCGCTGAGCCCGTTGTAGAGCGCCAGGAAGCCGTCGTTGCGGATCACGTGCATCGCCATCCCCGTCATCCGCATCTTCACCTCCTGCTGCGTCTGCAGGTGGACCTGGGGCAGAGTCCGGCAGCGTCAGGGCACTGGCCCAGCGCGGCAGAGAGTCCCCGCGCCCGGGGCTGGGCAGACACCGGAGCACGTGGGGCAGCGACGGCCGCTCCGGGTGCTCGTCAGGGGAACTCAGCGTCCATGCAGGAGCGTCCCGGCAGACGGGATCACTTGGGCTCCCCACACCTAATCAGTGCTTGGAAACTGGCCCAGCCTGGTGCGAGGGCGGCGGAGGCTGGCAGGAGAAGGGGGAGTGCCAAGGCACCTGCCCACAGTCCCTGCCTGGCTCGGTGGCCTCGGCAGCCCCGATATGAAGCAGCAGCTCCAGTTCCTCCAGGAAAGGCCCTGGGCCACGTCAGGGCAGGGAGGGTCTGTGAGTGAACAAGCAACAAGTGCGGGTTTGCTCAGTGGAACCGTGACAGGGCTGGTGAATGAATTCATGACCTTCTGGTGCCCTACACTCTGGCCACGCGAGGCGGCAGGCCTGCAGAAGTTCCCTCCTCCCCAGCCACAGGAATCGCAGAGGCAGGAAGACAATTCTGCAGCCCTGCTCACCAGCTCCCAACCGCTCCCCGGCTCAGCCCAGGTGCTCCCCTCCCCACCCGCAGCAGCCCAACGCCTCCCCCCGTCCATGTCGGCCGGTGCCGGAGCATGTTCCGAGCACACCCGCCCGGCCCCACGCTGTGTAGATCACGTGTGGGTCAAAGGCCCCGGGGAGATAAAATTAAAGAGAGAGAAGGGCCGCTGGCAGGGGACAGGCCCGGCTCCTGCAACAGAAGTCCCGGCATGACCAGGGCGTGGGACACGCAGCAGGACGCTGGGAACAGCCTCTGCCCCCCGTGCAGGGCAGCAGCGGGGGTGCAGGGAAGGAGCCGGCCTTCGACCCCAGCAGATGGATTTCAAACATCGGGGACTGGAGCTGGTGGGGCGCCGGGGAGCCGGGCAAGCGGCTGCTGGGCAGCCTGGGCCCAGGGACCAGAGCCAGGCCTGGAAGCATCCGCTGCCGCCTGCCCCAGGGCCGCAGGAAGGGCGGGCAAGCGGGCAGGGCAGGAGCTGGCCAGCGCTGTGGTCAGTGCCGTGGGGCAGGCAGCCCCGCGGGCGGCCAGTGGCTGCGCAGCGCCAGCTCAGGGGTTGCGGCAGGGGTATGAGCAGCCTCCGGCCGGGCTGGCTGGGGCCTCCCACCAGGGGCAAGGTCCAGAGGTGCGGCAAAGCACCCTTGGCCCCCTGCCCCATCAGACCCCGAGGCCCCTCGCGCTTCCCCAGCCTGGCACCAGCCCCTGCTGCGGGGGAGCTCGGGGCCAAAGGCAGTTCTGTGCTCAGGTGTGAACCCTCCGGTATAAACAGCCGGCTGGCCTGGGCTGCTCGCAGCCGCAGGGGCTTCGCATCTGCAGAGACGCAGCCCAAAGGTCACACCCGCCACCCTGGCTCAGAGACAGAGGCAGACCTAGAGGCATGTGCCAGGCTAATTCCCCTTCTCAGCACCTTGCCAGGGCGTCCTACGCGAGCCCCCACGGGCTGCCAGCCACCTCCGCTGGGCAGCCAGGCGCAGCAACAGGCCGAGCACCGAGGAAGCGGCACCCCCCTGCCAGCGCCGGTTCCCTCCTGGGCCTGCGCCCGGCACATCTTCCCCTCTCTCCGCACGGTGGGGTGGGAAGGGGCTCCCCGTCCCGAGTCTCTCCCGTGGGCACGGCAGGCCCTGGCCTGGGCTTGCTCTCCCGCTCCCCCTCCGCAGCCTGCCCGGCTGCCAGGCTCGTCGCCGCTTGGCCGGCGCACAGGGCTCCAGGCAGCGCTGGCATTCGCCCCGTCCGTGGGTGCTGGCAGCGCAGGGCTGCGCGCGGCGCTCTTTGTGCGGGAGCGGGGATGCCAGGCCGTCTGCGGCGCCTAGGTGACATCTTGGCCTGAGGACACAGAGCCCAGTGGGCCCGAGTCCAACGCCACGGGCCCTGGAGCTGCCACCGTGCCTCACGCAGGCGCTCAGGCAGGGCTGGCCAGGGTGTCCTCCGCTGCCCCTGCACCCCGAGCTGTGTCCCCTCAGCCCCACGCCTGTCCCCTCACATGCCTGCACCTGCCCCTGGGCCAGGGCCACGTCCCTTCAGCCCTGACACCCCCCCGCTCCTGTCCCCTCACTGCCATGACCCCGGGCCCCGCAGCCACCTGTCTCCTCCCCGAGCCCCAGAGCCGCGTCCCTGCGTGCTCGGTCCCCTCACAGCCCTTCCCGGCCCCTCACAACCTGCCCCCCTGGGCAGCCATTTCCCAGATCCCCCCCAGAGCAGTTCCCCATCCCCTCAGAACCGACATATCCCCCCTCCAACAGCCGTTCTCCGTCCCCTCACAGCCGTTTCCCAGCCCCCCAGCCCCATTCCCTGTCCTCTCAGAACCGGCCCCACCGCAGCCGGTCCCCGTCCCCTCAAAACCAGCCCCCCCGGGGCAGTCGTTCCCGTCCCCTCACAGTCATTTCCCCCGACTCCCCCCGGGACCGATTCCCCCTCCCTCACAGCCATTTCCCACACCCCTAGATCTGTTCTGCGTCCCCTCAAAACCACCCCCCCGCCCTCAGCCGCTCCCATCCCCTCACAGCTACTTCCCTGACCGCCCCCGCCCCGGAACGGTTCCCCCCTCAGAACCGACACCCCCCCCCCCCCCCCCACAGCCGTTCCCAGTCCCCTCAGAACGGGCCCCCGGGGCAGCCGTTCCCCGTCCCCTCACAGCCACTCCCCCGACCCCCCCCCCCCCATAACCGCTTCCCCCCCCCGCACCCTCACAGCCCTTCCCGCACCTTCAGCAGGTCCAGCGGGTGGGTGCAGCAGGCGGCGCCGCACGAAGCGAGGCCGCCAAAATACCAACGCGACACGCGCCGCTCCGCCATGGGCGCCGCTCTGCGCGAGGCCACGCCCCCGCCTAAACCACGCCCCGACTGCGAAACCACGCCCACCAGCCGAAAGCCACGCCCCCTCCGGTGCCGGTAGGGAGAGACCGGGGACACCGCGGCAGCCCCCCCCGCCGTGTCCCCGGTCTCCAGAGCCTTCCCCCTCCTCAGCCAGCTCCACCCCCTAATTAACAATGAATAATAATTAGCAGGGACCGCAGCTTGAGGAGGGGGCTGCAGCACGGCGGGACAGGGGACAATCAATCACTGGTTTTCTAGAAATGAACCGTTTTAACAGCTTTTTTTTTTTTTTTTCCCCCCCCGGGGTATTTATGAAGGTAAAGAGTTCGTGGCGATGCCGGAAGCGGGCGGCAGCCCCATCCAACCCTACGGCGTTCTCGCTTCCAGAGAGCGTTCCCACCGCGCGACTTAAGGGATGTTTTGCACTCGGGAACAGCCGGACCCCACCCCCGGCTCGGGCAGCGGCTGCCGGTGCGCCGGTTCCTCCGTGGGGAGACCGGGCCCCCTACTCCAGAACCACAGTCCCTCCCGCTGCCTCCAGCGCCGCTTTGATCTTCTCCGCTTCCTGCTTGGAGACGTTTGCCTTGATCTCCTGCGGCAGGGACTCCACCAGCTTCTTGGCCTGCGGGAGGGACAAAGTACGAGGCTGGTAAACTGGCTTTCGCTAACCGGATTAACAGACCCAGAGCCCTGAGCCTGACCTCTGCATAAGCAGCCCAGGAAAACTCACCCACCGGACTTAAAACCCAACACTTTCACTTGAACTACAGCACACCCTGCCAGACGACGTCTAAACCCGACTGCAAGCGATGGCACAGCCCCTAGAGCCCCGGAAACCCTTTTTCAGTGCGGAATTGCCCATAAATTCCTCCCACCATGTGCACGGTGCTCCCAGAGGCGCAGCCCCGGGTGGAGAAGGTGCCGGGGACACACGTGGAGCTACCACGCAGTAACCTGCCAAGGCAGCTGCCGCCCTGCCTGGGGCCAACTTTTGTCAGTGCCAATGTTTTCGTTCACATATTTGTGCCAGCGGGGAGGAGAGGCTGTCGTGGGGTTTGTACGCGGCTGTGCAGGAATCCGCTGTACCGGGTGAAAAAAAAAAAAAAAGAAGAGTTCCAGTACAGACTGTTTGACAACACAATCTTGCTGTTCTTAAGACTTTTGATACAAAACTATCAGTACTATGCGGTACTGCGATAATTACAGCAAACTGAAAAGCCATTGAACTGATTTACAGGGACGTGCTGCGGTGCTGCTGTAAAGGGCAGGGAGCTGGGGGGATAAGCCCCTGCTGCAGCCCGATGCTCCTGCACCAAACCGCAGCGATGAAGCTGTTCAGCTCCTCAGAAACAAAGCCCGGGGAGGCTCCTACGGCAAAGAGCCACCGCCAGCTCTCTGCTGGGTGGTACTGCAGGTATTTAGCACCCAACGGATTGACCACTGCTGACAGAAAGAAGGTTGTGTTGTTTTAATTCACGTTGGGTGCAGTGACAATGTGTCTGTAGGGGCAGAAAATGCTTTTTTTGCTAGGGGTGAGAAGGTGCAGGCAGGGCAGGCATGCCTTCACCCACCCGAGACCAGGACAGTATCCGGAAAGGAGCCTGTTCGGGCTTGCTGAGATGAGGACAGGCAACACAATCAAGGTTATTCATTTAAGATCCTTGCTCACTAATGCTTAACTTCAGTTCTAAAGCAGCCCCGGTCAGAGGAAGCAGCTGCTCAGAGCTCCCAGCGGGAGGAGGAGCAGGGCCGGAGCCAAGCCAGACCTGCAGAGCAACAGCCGCTGTGCAGAGGCAACGCGTTCCCAATCCCGGCCGGAGTGTGCGGGAACGCCGGCCCAGGACAGGAGGAAAATCACGACGTGTGTCTGCTGGGCCGGCTCGGGACAAGCCTTCAGGGGCGCAAATGGACTCGGGCCCGGCTCATCGAGCAGTCGGTTCTGCAGGGCTGTCCCGTCAGGGTCACATCAGCACCCAGCGTCCAGACTTTGCCAGCAGCGCTTCCTCCCAAATCACCAACAGCCCCACAGGCTGAGAGTAGATTCACTGCAAATCTCATGAAAACACCTCAACTGGATGGTAATCAAATTTACAATGAGCTACACTTTGGATGCAACCTCTGTAGGGAGAACCAGCCTTCAGCAGCAGTTTGGTTTGTGTGTTTTAACCAAAATACCACGCCGGCTAAGTCACATCTGACAAAGTTTCCCCACAATAACCTGCATCTACCAACCCCGTATCTGCATCGGAACGGCCGCCAGCGTGTTTGACAGGTTCCACGTGCTAAGCCAAGTTGATTTAGCGTTAGTTCTCCAGACAGCTTTTAATTATCCGTGGATCGTGTCCGTTACAGGGTTTTGGTATCTTAACGTTTGCTTGGGACTGATAACGGATAAACAGACAATGTCAGTTAATTACCCCAGGGGGCCAACGAAACTCACATCTCTGCCACCACCACGGCCTCTCCGTTACCAGATTGTTTGCTTTGCAATATATCAACATGAACGGATCAGAAGATTTTCTGTGAATCCTCCTGATATCCTGGGCTACAAATAAGAGCAGATTTTACAGTGCTCAACACTTCTTCCTTGCAACTGGATAAATAGTAAGTGCTGCTATTATCCCCAAGATATGAAAGTATCACCCAGTGGAGAACTGAAGCATGTTAAATGCTTCCGCCGCAGCAGCTGTATCACTGGTTCTTTGTCCTGAGCTCAAGGGCATGAGCTGACACTGTGAAAGGCCCTTCTCCTCCGAGGAAAGAGGAGGAATCACCTACAAAAAGAAGAGCTCTGAAAGGCACTGGAAGCATGGACTGCAAGATGTGTGAATCAGAGAAACTCATCTAAATTCAGAAAAACATTGGCCTTGAAAAAGCAATAAAACTTTAGGGGAAGGCAAGCCAAAGCCAGCTGCAGCGAGGAATCCTGGCTGCTCCTGCGCTCTGCAGGAGCTCACAGCAGCTCTCTGGAGAAGCTGAGGCTGGCTCGCAAGACTCTGAGCTCTTTGCTCTGCGCCTCCTTCTTCATCTCACCGCATCTGCCAGGGCCTCAGTTGTTGGCCACACGGCAGAGCCTTCTCTAAAAAACACCAGGCAGACACAGCTGACTCCTGCTCTACCCCCTGCCCGCATCTTTGCCCTGAGGCGTGCGCACAGACTGAATGTTCTCCTAAACACAGAAACCCTTCAAAAGGTGCCCTTTTCAATAGAGAACTGAGGCTGCTGCCTGCAACGTGCTTCGGGACCCGGTCCGGCTCAGGGCGGCCGGAGCCTCGGGCAGCCCCTTCCTCACCTGCACGAGGTTCACTCCCTGCACGAAGTTCTTCACCTCCTTGATCAGCTTCACCTTGTCCGCGGGTTTCAGCTCCGTCAGCCGGACGGTGAAATGTGTTTTCTCCTTCTTGAGCGGGATCTCCACCTCCTCCTCCTGGAAGCAGCCAGAGCTCGGTGAAGACCCGCGGCCAGGCCCGAGGGCCCTCCTCCCCGCCCCGTCCCGTCCCGCGTGGGGACCCCCGAGAGCCACAGGAAGGCCCCGGGGCTCGGCTCCCGATCCCACCCCGGGAGAGCCCAGTACCTGCGGCGCGGCCTGGGAGGGCAGGAGGGAGGCGGCAGCCGCCGGCATCACCGCCACGTCCGGGATCTTCAGCGTCTCCTGCGGGAAGAGCAGCGGCGCCGGCGGCCGGTGAGGCGGCGCACGTGGGCCGGGCCGGGCCGGGCCGTGATGAGCCGGGCCGGGCCGGGCCGAGATAGGCCGGGCCGGGCCGAGCCACCCACCTTGAGGAGCGCGTTGAGGTCGGCCACCTCCAGCAGAGTCAGCCCCGCGATGTCCCGCACCAGCTGCCGCACCTTGGGCGAGTACTCCTTGCCGGCCGTGTCCAGCGGCGCCCCGGCCAGCGCCTCCGAGCGCCGAGCGCGGCCCGTGCCCAGCGCCCTCAGGCCGGCGGCGGCGGGCGGCCCGGCCGCGGCCCAGCGCCAGGCGGGCGGCGGGCAGCGGGGCAGGCGCGGCGGCAGCGCCAGGCGGGCGGCGGGCAGCATGGCGGCCACAGAGGACACGGCGCCGCTCTGGCCCCCGCGCTCGATGGTCCCGGCGGCCCCCGCGCCGCGCCGGCCGCTCTAGGCCGCGGCGCCGCGTCTCGATGGTAGGGGCGGAGCACGGCGCTCTAGCCGCGCGGTCCGCCGGGACTCGCTCGCCCCGGGAGGCCCCGGCCCCGCGCCGCGCACAGCCAGGCCGCCGCTCGTTCCAACACTTTATTGTCACCGTTCGCGCTCCCCGCGAGGAACGGGCAGGGGGCGGCCGCGCCGCGGGGACAGGCCCGGGGAGGGGCCCGGGGAGGGGGTGGCGGGGAACGGGGCTGGGTGGGGGCGGGACGGGGCGAAGCTGGCGCCGGACGGTGCCCGCGGCGCCGGGGAGCGGAGCGGGGCCTGCGGCCACGGCCCCAGCCCAGGGCCCCGCCGGCCCGGCCCGAGGGGCCGCAGCGTCCCCGGGCAGGGGGAGGCGGGAGCGCAGCCCCGGGAGCGGCGGGCGGAGCCTGCGGCCCCCGGGCCGGGGGCAGGGGGGTGCGAGGGCAGGAGGAGGGGGTGCGGTACAGAGCAGTGTTGGGGCCCCCCGCGCCCGCCCTCAGTCGAAGGAGATGAGCTGGGCCTCGCCGCTGCCCTGCGGCTGCTGCACGGGGGCAGGCGCAGGCTGGGGCGGCTGCTGCTGCTGGGGGGCCCCTCCCGCGGGTGCCATCTGGAAGAGACAAGGCGGCTTCGTTAGCAAACGCGCCCCGGTGGGGCCCCGACCCCCCCCCACGCCAAACAGGCACTCACCTGTTGGTAGAGGGGCGGCTGCTGCCCGGACAAGTAGGACTGCTGGGCTGGCAAGCTGCTCAGTGCAGCTTCCTGGCCTGGCAGGGCGGACAGGAGGCCCTGCGGGAGCGAGGGGGCGGCCGTCACAGGGGCTGGGGGACACGCAGGGCCGAGGGGAAAGCCCACAGCCCCCGCCAGTGCAGGCCCAGGACAGCTCCGTGGGCTGTGGACCACCCACCCCTCGTCCCCCAGAACGGGGCCGGCGTGGCCGGGAACGCTGACCTGCATGCCGTAGGGCTGGTAGCCCATGGAGACCGACTGGCTGCCCATGTAGCCCATGGCACCCGACTGGGGGGCCTGCGAGATGGCCGGGATGCTCTGCGACTGCGAGGCTGCGCTCTGGGGAGGAGAGAGGCCGCCGAGAGGCTCAGCCCAAACCAGCACCCCCAGCCCAGCACCGCTTCCCCCCCTCCCCAGGACCAGGGTCGCTCCTTCCCCCTATGCCGAGGGGAGCCCAGAACCAGCTCAGACCCCGACCCCCTCCCACTGCGAACGCGGCCGCAGATCCAGAGATCCGGGGCCAACCAGCCCTTTGTCCCTCCCGCTCGCAGATGCCGTGTGGCTGAGAGGGGACCAGTCGCCCCAGCCCCCGCCGGCCCCGAGCGGCTCTGCCCTCGCTTGCCTGGTAGCCCTGCGTGGGAGTTGGCTGGTAGGACGAGTACGCCGGGGTGGTGGTGGGCACCGCCTGGCCCTGCTGAGCCGCCTGCCCGCCGCCGGCCCCGGGCGGGTACATGTAGGTGTTCACCATGCCGGGATCTGGGGGCAGAGGGCAGGTTGGAGCAGCCGCCCTGTGCTCAGCCCCCGCGGACCCCACCGCCCCCATACCTGTCCCCGTGACGGGCATGGCGCTGTACGGCCCCGTGCCCCCCTGCGCCGCCTGGTTCATGTACACGCCGTGCATGGGCGAGCCCTCCACGGAGCCGGCCGGGCTGAAGGTGCCAGGGAAGCTGGTGGGCCCGGAGGGCTGGTAGATCACCCCGCCGGCCGCGGGCATGGCCTGGAGCTGGGAAGGGGAGAAAAGCAAGCTTTGGGCCGTGCCCCACCCCGGGGCCTGGCAGGAGGGGCTGTGGCTCAGCAGCCATACTTGGGCGTAAGGCAGCGAGAAGGCCGGCATCTGGGCTCGCATCTGGATGGTCTGCTTCTGCTGCTCCAGGCGCAGCTGCCTCTCCTTCTCCTGCTCCTGCAGGCGCTGGATGGCCACCTGACGCTGCATCTCCAGGTACTCCTGCGGGAACGGGCTGTGAGGGCTGGAACCCGTGGCACCCCCCCCTGCCAGCGCGGCTGGTCCCAGGTGCAGGCAGGCTCTGGGGATGCCTCCCTGGCTCACCTGCTTCTTCTGTCTCATGATCTCCAGCTTCTGGGCCAGCTGGATCTGGCGCTGGCGCTCGGCCTCCTCAGCGGCGCGGCGCAGCTTCTCCCGATGCTCCTCCCGCAGCGCGTTCAGAGCCCCGCGCGCGTCGCGGATCTGGGCCAGTTTGTCCTGCAGGCCCTCGTAGTACACTGGGGAGGGGACAGCCGGCCTCAGGGACCCCCCTCGGGGCTGTGTGAAGCCCCCGCAGCCGCCTGCCCACCCCTGCCCGGGCAGCTCCCACGTACGCCTGCGCTCATCCAGCTGGTTGAGCAGCTCCAGCAGCTGCGGGTGCATGTTGTTGATGGACTGGAAGAGGGACAGGACGGCAGAGTCGTTGGTGATGCTGCGGCCCCGCATGTGGTTGCTCTTCATGCGGTTGACAAAAGTGGTGACGGCGTTCTGCAGCGCCTTCAGGAACTGCTCGTGGTTCTCCTCGGACTCGCCGTTCTGGTACTGCTGCTGGAAGGACAGGGCAGTCCCTCAGCCTCGACTCTGCCGTGCCGAGAGCCGGCAGAGCCATGGGACTGGGCTGGGAGGAGGAGTCGGGCGCTTCTCACCCCTCAGAAGCTGCCGGACACGGGTCCAGGTCCCCTCTTACCTCAACGACACCCAGCGTGGCGGGGTGGGCGTCCCCAGGCTGCGCAGAGGGCTCCGAGAGGGACAGAGGTGCCGACGGGGTGGGGCTCTTGCGAACTTCCTCTTGTTTCTTCTCCCAGTAGTTGCGGTTCAGGTACCGAGCCAGCTGCCAGAGAGAGAAGGGAGATGAGCATTGCAGCCCTGCTGGGACTGAGCCCTTGCCGTGGACTACTTGGGTCCTTACCTCCGGGTCAATGTCCTCAGCCAGGGGAGCAGAGGAATTCTGGAAAGAGACAGACAGGGGAATCCAGTTCAGAGAAACCAGAGGCCCACAGCTCCCACACGGATGAGCTGCTCCCACCCGGCCAGGCACAACCACCAGTGCTGCGCGCCAGCATGAAGCTGAACGGGAACCACCATCTCCTCCAGCCAGAGGCAGCGGAGGCACCGAAACACTGACTGAGCACAGACCGTGCTGAAAACACAGCAGTGCTCTGAAGGAGCAAGGGGCTGAATGGGGCAGAGCTTTTCTCTCAGAACAGGGATCAAATGTGACCCAAGCAGGGCAGACTCGGGCTAGGGAAGTGGCCCGCGTCCAGCCACTTCACGTTCAGGGGCCCCCATGAACGTACCACGGGTGGGGAATAGAGGGTGCTGACCGGGGGAGCGGAGGACGTGATGGGAGTGGGCTCAGCCTTCGGGTACATGGAGTATGTTGTTTTCTGCCTCTGCAAAAGAGAAAAACCAGTCAACTCGGGGACTGTCCAGACTCCTCCAAATCACCCATCAGGAACAGACTGGATGCACTGGGTGGGCGACAGCCGGGCTCGGCGGCAGACCCAGCCTCACGCTGTGAGCGGTGCCCACAGGTCTGCGTGTCCCAGGGCTTGCAGCTTGGGCACAGCCTGCGTCCAAGATTTGGGACTGCAGCACAGCGCGTGGCTGGCTCCGCTTTCAGCCTCTCATGCCACAGGCCCTGTGACTTGCTCGCGTCAGGACATGCCCAGAGATCTGTTACTGCGGAGCTCGAGGTGCCCAGCACATCTGGGCTGTACGGCCACCACCACTCCCAGACGCCAAGCAGGGCACAAACCATTCTCTCCTTCTCCTCGGCCTCCGACTGAGACAAGGCAATAGCCAGCTGGAGCTCCTCCTCCTCCTGCAGAGCTGTCTCATCGCGCTTTGGAGGCAGCTGCAGGCAGAAGGATGAGGGGGGGTGGTCAGGAAAGGATCCGCGAGTCCGACAGGATCCCTGGGTCACCTACGGGGCAGCCGCTCACCTGGGACTGCTGAGAGAGGGGGCTGGTCAGGTACTCGGGGGGCAGCTCGGAGGTGGCAGCAGCTTTACCCTCGGCTTTCCTGCAGCCAGAAAGAGGCAGCAGCGCAGACTGAACGCTCCCTCCTCTGCACGGGAGCCCCAGCTCTGCACAACAGCACAGCTGTAAACCCCCTTCCCAGGGAGGGAGGGACCCCAGCCCAGCCTGCGCAGCCTGGGACACCCCCGCTCCACTCTGCAGAACAGTGGCTCCAGGCCAAGCTTCCCCCCTCGTGGTCCCAAGCAAAGAAACACACCACAAAGGCTACTGACTTGTTGAGATGCTCATAACAGGGCTCGCAGACTCTCACTTCCTTCTCAATCCCGAACTTGGGGATGGTGGAATACTTGGAGGAGCATTTGCCACAGAAGATCTGCCCGCAGGCCCTGCAATGGTGCTGCAAAGGACGGGAGACGTCAGCGCGGTACCAGGACACTCCTTCACCGTTAGACATCACTCAGACGCTCCTGGCACTTCCCCCCCAGTGGCCAGGGACCGTGGGCCGGCCCCGACACGCTTCCACGCAGGCTCAGGGGGTCCCGCACGTCCCGGGGGGCTGTGCAGGACCAGGGAACCCAGAGGGCAGGAGCAGCACCCACCTTCCGCGTCATCACACCAAACTGCACTCGACATCTGTGACACTCCTCAGCATCAACCCAGTCTGGAGCCTGTCGGGGTTAAGGAAACTCGCGTGAGGAGGGGAGAAGGGCCTCAAGGAGAGTGTCCCCACCGAGCCCTTCAGGAGCTGCCATGGCTCACCAAGGCACCCTCATGAACGGGGGGAGATGGAAACATTTGCAGCTCAACAGGAAATATTAATCCCCACAAGTTATCTCCTCTCGTGTTCCTAGAGACTGTGATGCTTTCCCAGTCTGCAAGAGATTTTCCAGGAACCAAAGCCCTGCTGCCGTGTTCAGCGTGCCGCGGCTGCCGGAAGGCCACGGAGTAGGGTCAGGTGAGACTAACTCCCTGTCTGGGTCAGTTCTCCCCCCGGCTGGTAGTTTTAGGCTGAGTCGCTGTACCCCACCCCAGAACTGCCGGGAGCAGAAGGTACCCGCAAGGTCTCTAATCCACACGAAACGGAGGAATGCAAGAACCAGAGGTTTAGGAGGAAAGGGACAGGGGCGCAAGGTGTGTCCTGCAGTGCCAACTCCCTCCCGCCCCACAGAGCTCACCCGTTCTGCAGCGAACATGGCATCGCTCTCTTTGAACTCCGGGAACACGTGGCCTGCGGGAGAAGTGACAGCGTCGCGTTGTGAAAGAGCTCCTGTGGCGCAGCGAGGCCGCGGCACCTTCAGCCCCGCACACCCGATCCAGCTCAGCACGCCCGCCCTGACTGCGATCTCGCTCTGACACAACCACCTTCCCACCGCAGGAGGCCAGAGAGCAACACTCGCCCAGCGCCTGCTGCTGCCTGCGAAGCACCAGGCTCTCGGCCCCGCAGGACAATCCCCAGTTGGTTTCCCTTATGCACCTGTAAGGGACACTGGGGCCCTCTGGACAAGGCTTATTTCTTAAGACCTGGAAGTCAGCTTGGGGAGGTAAGAAGCCCACGGCATGGGCAGGCAGGGCTTTGAGTCTCACCCCCTGAACAGCAAGAGCGTGGCAGCACTGGCTCGGCACCGGGCCCTCCTGCCCGTGGAGGTTCTGGTGCCCAGGAGGAGGCAGAGGAGCAGCGCGTCCCTTCCCTCGCAGGGACAAGACAACGTCCCACACTGTCAGAAAGTGGGAGCGTGGACCCACCCTGGAAGTACTGATGAAAGCTGGGGAGGAAGGAACCGCCCCACTGTAAATCCCTTCCCAGAGGACACGCTGATTTGCTGCCAGTTTCCTGAAGAACACCAGCACCTCCTGCTTGTCGGGTCTCACTGCCAACCCTGAGCTGCCGGCTGGGCTGGAGGCCCGGAGCGAGGCAGCCCCCGATCCTGGGACAGCGGTGCCGTCCTCCCTCTGCAGCGGGACTCAGTCACTCCAGGAGGTCCATTGGGTATCGGGCACCAAGAGAAAGCTTGGTACTGCAAGTCCAGGCTTTGCTAAGACCAGGCAGGGTCCTTCTGCAAGGCTCCTCCAGAGCTGAGCTGCCTGGCCAACCGCACACCCACCCCAGCCCACAGCATCCTCACCTTCGACCTTCATGATCTGGTAGGTGTCCTGCACCACCTTGTACTTGGGCTCATTGCGGAAGGCGTGAGCCCAGGCCTGGATGAGGTACAGGATCTTACTGCGCACACTCGTCTCCACTTGCCTCTGCACAGAAAGGGAGGATGAAAAAAAAAAAAATCTGAGAAAAAGACCCTCAAACCCAAAGGATGGTGTGAATCCCCCAGAAGAGAAGCCAGAAATACCATTCAGGGAGACTTTAGAGTACTTGTGCAAGGTAGGAACTGTCAGCAAGCTGCGATAAGGACGATTACTGACTCCTTCAGCTTCCCTGCTCTCCCCCTCCAGCACAAACAAGAAAACGTCCTTCAGAGCAGCACAGACCAACTTGAAAAGGGGTGCGGTTACGATGCTTTGAGAAAACACCCAGCGACTCGCACGGCCGCTCCCCGGGGCAGGCGCGAGCACTGACCTGCCCGGCGTCGTTGTTTACCCCCTCCCGAGAGTTGCTCATCCCGCACCCAGAAATCCGCAGGACCTGCAGCTGGGGCCGGCGGAGCAGCGCGGCCACCCAGCCGAGCCCCAGCAGGAACATGCTCGCAGCTGGAGGGGCCAGCGCCAGGCTGGCGGCACCTCCGGCCCCGAGACTCCTGCCCGGGAATACCCAAAGCTACCTCGGGATGTGACGCGGGAAGGACAGCTGGGAGGCTGCCCTTTGGGGGCAGGGCTGCTTGTATCACAGTTCAAGGAGCCAGAGGAAACTTGGCAAGCCTGTTCCTATCCCAGCCGGCCTCCGGGAGCGGCCCTGTCATCAGCTGACCGAGTCATCACGCATTCACATGACCGGTTGCTCCAGAAATCCCCCAGGAAGCGGAGGGGCACTGTCAAGCTCCGATTTCAGCGAGAGCTCAGCCCACACAGCATGACTTACTGACGACTCCCGCAGCTACAAACTGCTAGATTTGGCAAAATCCCGCACTCCACACGTCACAGCCCTAAACCTCACCAGAACTATGACCATTTTACCAGCATTGGTCATTCACAAGCAGCAAAGTTCCAAGCGCAGGAGGAAAACGGGTCTGTGGCTATTAAGAAACTACCAACGCAGACAAGAACTAGAGAGAAGCACAAAATCTTTCGATCTGATCTCCTTGGCGCTCGGCCGTCCCGTTGCGGCAGCATTCCTATCTCAGCAGAAGATCCAACGGGGAGACTGAGTCAGCCCTGGCGGGAGGGTGACGGGGAGAGACACCCTGCTACGGTGTGCGGGGCGAGGGGACTCGCACAGCTCATTCACAAGTGTCTGGTTCATCCGGGGGGCTATTTCTGGCGGCAGACGGAGGCTGTATGGAAGGAACAGCGCTGCCCCAGCAAGCTCCTGTCTGGGCACTGCTGCTCTGGGGCTGGAACTGGAGACAGAAGGTCCCATTTCCACTTCCCTTGTGGGAGTCTCCAGTCCAAGGAGACACGGAGTGCTGCATCATGTTATAACAAACTGGCAGCTTGAGACGACAGCTTGTCAGTGGAAAGAGCCAGGTCTACATCCTGCAGAGCTCCTCAAACGACTCTGCAGGCCAGTGAAAAGGCCACAACAAAGAGGAGGGTTCTGCCAGTTTTTACCTCGCTGCTACCTTCCTGCGTGTCTCAGGCTGTACTACGGGAGGGGATTCACCTCTCCGCTGCTCAGGTCCTTCATGCAGCTGCCAGCCCGTCACCTCTATTCTCCTTTGCTGTCTCAAGCCAAGCATTAGTTGCACCCAGGAGCTGGAGGCCTCTGCAGCGTATTCCTGCCCCACTTCACAACACAGCCAAACATCACCTCTGCTCTCACGACACCTCCTCTCCCTAGCAGGCACTCCTTCGCTCCCTACGCTCATCCCTTCGCATCACGCAATGCAGTTTGATCTTTTCTGAAACGCACTTCCAAACGCTTTCCCTTCTGCTCCTCACACAAACGGAACGAAGGAGATGACACACACAATTTCTCTTTCCGTGGCTTCTTTTCCAGCCTCATTCAAAAACATATTTACCTTGAGTATTTCCTTCAGCTCCTCCATAGTCTGTTTATTTGCCACCTCGTCATGGACTGTTTGGCCACAGTTTTTAACCACCGACTCCATGACCTGCGAGGACAAAGGACAGTATTAGTCTGGTGCTTCCTTCCCTCTCTGTGGCCCACAATGAGTCCCAGCACACGTCACAGGTGGCTGCAGGCAGCACACCAAGACGGGGCCACTATTTAATCAACAAGTTGCATTAGGGCAGCATCAGTTGAGCCAGAGAAATCCAGACGGCCACGCTGGAGTAAGCTACGCTTCAGCTGCATGGTGGCCTTTGCACCTCTGCCGCGCAGAGACAGACCCCCAGGGACAGTGTCTCGGGTTCCAGCTTTGGCTGTTCCTAACCCCGAGACAGAATTAAAGAACAGAAGCCACGGCCTGCTGATCAGTCATGAAACCTCTGCGCTAGAGCCAGGAGGAGGCGAACCCAAGCCTGGGCTCCGTCGCTCCGCGGGCAGGGCAGGGAACGCAACGCTGCCCTTAAGACAGGCTTGTAAGAGACGGGCAGCTGCCGGCCTGCGAGCCGGGGCCCTGCAGCGCTCGCAGCCTGGGCTGACGTTACCTCCAGCGCGTAGAGTGCCACGTGGGGATTCTTGTCGTTGACTTTCTTCTTGATAGCGTTGACAGCATATTTTGCTCTGGGTAAGGAGAGAGAGTACATGTCCTCAGGTAGTCAGGAATCCGAGGGCAGATCCCACCTGCTGCTGCCAGCCCCCTAACCCCCACCCTAACGCCAGGGCACAGCTTGTTAGCTCGCGGTGTACGCGATTCCCCCGAGGCAAACTGGGAACAGAAGGAATAAATACGTTCAAAATTAGTTTCTCTGAGGATTTCAGGCCAGAGGTAACCTGTAGGTCCTGACTCAGGGAAGTACCCCGATGCATCAGGGCGTGCTGGGCTGCTTTTCCAGCAATGGGTAAGGAGACGCGCGCTGCCGCAGGCTGACGGGCCCCGGACCCCCCGCTGTGCCCACGGCGCGTCCCGAAGCCCAGGAGCACTCACTGGGTGTCTCCCTGGCGGATCATGTCGCAGATCTGCAGGATGGATTCCCAGTCCGTCTCCAGCAGGAGCTGGCTCGTGGCCTTATCTGCAGGGAATAAACCCATTAGGCTGCTTCAAGCAGTTCCGCTGGGCTCGGCTCAGCTCCGCCACCGCCGCTGCGTTTGCAGGAAAGCTCCGCCGGGCGCCGGCGACGCCCCAGACCCGAGCGATCGAGGATAAAAATCTCGATTTTTCCCGGAACGCGCCGGCTCTTCCCCTCCGGACGCCCCAGGGCGCTCAGTAACCTCGGACCCGCCGCGCCAGCTCCTGCGGGACCCGGCAGCCCCGGGCCCTGCCCCACCCCGCCCGCCGCGCCCAGGGGAGGCCGCGGCCGGTACCGAGGAGCCTCTCGAAGGTGCCGCCGCCGCGCCCCATGGTGTCCCCCCCGCCGCCGGCCGCGCCCGGCCCGGCCCAGCCTGTCCCTCCGCGGGCGCTTCCGCTTCCGGAGAGGGCGGGGCTTCCCCGGAAGGGGCGGGGGTAACCCCGGAAAAGAATGTGTCCGTTCCGGAAGGGGGGGCGGGATGGCGGGCGCGGGGCGGCCCGTGCCCACGTGCCTGCTGCTGGGGGCGGCGGGCGGCGGGAAGAGCCTCGTGACCCGTCGGCTGCGTCATATCCGGCGGGGATGGGGCCCAGGGGGGGCGGGGATGGGGCCCGGGTCCCGGGCGGGCCGCGTCCCCGTCCCCGTCGTTGCGGTGTCCTTAACGCGCGGCACAGCTGAGCGCCCCGGCGGGGCCGACGGAGCTGGGCGAGCCCCCGCCCACGCTGCCCACGGTGGGCACCGACCTGACTGACCTGCGGCTGCCGCGGCGGGTGACAGTGCGGGAGCTGGGCGGCTGCATGGGCCCCGTCTGGCCCAGCTACTACGGCGAGTGCAGCGCGCTCCTGGTGAGCGGCCCCGGGACCCGGCCCCGCCCCGGCGGCCGAGCAGGGACCCCGGGGAGAGGGACACCCCGCGGCCGGGGGTCAGGGCCCCTTGGCTTCACCCTGGTTGTGCGGTTCCCCCCCGGGGGGCCGCCCTCGGGCACCCCCACACCTCCGCTTCTCCTTCTCCCCCTCCAGTTCGTGGTTGACGCCGCCAACCCCACCCAGGTCTCCTCGTCCTGCGTCCAGCTGCTCTCGGTCCTCTCGGCGCCGCCGCTCGCCTCCGTGCCCGTCCTGGTGCTCTTCAACAAGATGTGAGGAGGGGTCAGCCGGGATGGGGGGGGCACACGGGGGCACGCTGAGGGCCTGCGGGGGCTCCCGCGTCCCTTCCGTCAGGAAGCCTGCTGGGCCCGGGGGCAGCGGCCGCGCTTTGCTGCACTCCCCAGGCCCGGAGACCCCCGAGCCGGGGCTGGGCCGGGCAAGAGACCCGTCGTGGGGGCTAACGCAGCCCCCCCCGCCCCTGGCTGCAGTGACCTGCCCTGCTACATGTCGCTGGCGGAGATGAAGTCGCTGTTCCGCATGCAGGACATCGTCTCCTGCGCCACGCAGCCCATCACGACGCTGGAGACCAGCGCCCGCGACGGCACCGGCCTGGCCGACGTCCTGCAGTGGCTTCGGGCCACCCTCAGGGACCCCCGCTGACCCTGTGCGGGGGTCCGCGGCAGCCCAGGTGTGTCCTGTCACCGAGGGAGGTGGCTGGCGAGTGGCTGCCCTGTGTGGGGCTGGGAGCGGGGCCCCGGACGGCGTCACGGGCTGGTGGCGGACAGGGCCCCCGTGGGATAGTGCAGTAAAACTTCCACCATACTGTCCAGGCTGGCGGCTGCCTGTGCTCGGGTGGAAACCCCGGGCTTTTGGGGCAGGACAAGCAGGAGTTTCAGAGGCCAGACTGTGCTGGCACCTCTGGGGACAGGAGGGGGGTCACGGGCAGTGGGGCTGGGGGGTGCGGCAGCGCCTGGGCCAAGCCAGGCCGGGCAGGGGCTGGTAACGCCTCCTGGGTCGGAGGCCGAGTGTGTGTGGGGCTTCTGCCAGCAGCTTTGGCCCTGCAGGGCTCGTGCCAGCCACGGCCCGGTGGGGTGACCGGGGGAACATGTGGAATGACTGCGGGGGACACGGGTGGGCGTCGAGAGCGGGGCAGGCCGAGCCGCAGGGGTGCCTCGGTCGGAGACGTCTCACGAGCTGCAGCACGTGCAGGCCCACGGCAGCTCTCCAGCGCTCGCTCGGGCTCAGAGGGGCTGGGGCGGGGCAGAGAACCCGTCCTGTGCCGATAACCCAGGTCTGTATCTGCACCGAGAACCCGTCCTGTGCCAACAGCCCGGCCCGGTGGGCCGCTGTCTCCCCCTGTGGCTGCCCGGGCCTGGCACACGCCATGGCACAACCCTCCCTGGGTCTGCAGGTGCCGGTGCCATGGGGGCAACCGGCTTTATGGTGCTGGGGGCTGCTGACGGCGTGCCGTGGCGGAGAGCAGCTCTCGGTACCGGGGGCTGGGGACATCACACCGTCATGGCGAGTGGCTTCAGGGGCTGTGGTGGCTGCGGGGGCCGTCCTTGCTCCTGCGGTGTCGGCTGAGCTGGGCTCTTCCCGGGGCAGCCCGAGGGCTGGGCAGTGCGAAGAAGCCCGAGCACGCCCTGCCACGGCGGCTGAGCCACCACCCCTGGCCAAGGCTGACGCACCAAACCCGCTCGCCCACTTCCAGCCCAACAGGTCGAGGCGCAGGCCGGGAGCCCTCCTGCACAGCTGCGCTTTAATGAGCCAGGCCAGCCTGCGGCGGGGGGCCGGAGCTGTCGGGCTCCTCGGCCCGGCCCAGCACTCGGCACCACAGAGGGTTTTTTGAGCTCGTCCAGCGCCGGCCTCGCTGCCCCGGGGCAGCGCAAAAGGGGCCGCAGGTTCTCTGCAGCCAGAAAGCTTCTGAAAACAGCCCAGAGCTGCTCGCTACGGCAGGGAGGGTTGTTCTCTGCTAACAGCAACCACGTGCAGAGAAGGGCTCCGCTGACGAGCCAGCCCCGCGCAGAGCTGTGCCCTGGGACACGGGGGCAGTCCTGGCCCTGGTCCTGCCGCGCCCCTGGCAGCGGGAGCACCCACGTCCCCACACCACAGTGTCCCCGTGGAGCTGCCAGACGATGCTCCCCAAGGGGTCCTTGGCCGCTGCAACCCCAAGGGGAGGATCTTCCCCAGGGTCCCGCCGGCTCCCAGTGCCACGCTGCGATGGCTTCGGAAGACGGGCAGATCCAGTCCCCGGCTGCGAGCAGGGTCCTGTCCTGTCCAGCTCCCTCCTGGGAGCCTGACGCTAAGGAGAGACACAGCCCCCGAGACCCCGAGTGCTGCTGGGGGCAGACAGCACAGCCCCACGCCGAAAGCAGCGAGGAGGCTCCAAATGTCCCCGTCCCTTCCCTGTGCCTGTGCTGGCAGCCGGTGCCAATCCCGGGCGCAGCCGCACCAGGGATCCGTCACCACCGGGGTTGGGCGCCGGGGCAGCCCCCAGCAGCCTGGAGGTCCCTCCCCAGCACGCTCAGCCCTGCACCCCCGGCCCCGCAGGGCCAGGGGGAAGGAAGCGCCTGGCTCGCCCCAATCAGCTCCTGCCCTTCCCATGCCTCAGCCGAGCTCCAGCAGCCTGGCAGCCCCCTCTCCCCTTCCCACAGGCCTCACCTGGGGCTCAGGCACGTCTCTCTCTCTGCTCGTAAACGGAGTGAAGCTTCTGAATGAGAAATATTTTATCCTCCCCTTCCTGCAACGGCAGAGATCGCAGTGAGCGGGATGTGCTCTTGCCCCTCCGAGCTGGCAGCGCTCTCAGGGCTCGAGCCTGAACCCGGCAATCCCGGGGCTGGCCCGGGGCGTGGGGCAGCGCGCAGAGCTCACGCACGTTGGCAATCTGCTCCTTCAGCAGGCGGATGATCCTCCGCTGCCCTCGCACCACCTCGATGTTGAAGTAGATCACGGCTCTGCAACGACAGGCAGGACGGGACGGTGGCAGCTGGGGCGGGAAGCTGGGGGGCACTGCGCTCCTGGCACCGGGCTGGGGTGCAGGGCTCTGGCGTGACACCCCGGCTGCCAGCCGCCGCTCAGGGCCGTGACAGTGGGACCCTCGGAGCGCGGGCCCAGGGCTCGGGTCCGTACTCACAGCAGGACCCCGGACAGGAAGAAGAGGAGGAGGGTGTTCTCCACCAGGTGCTGGTGCACCCAGGCAAACCAGGTGATGTTGGGGTTGGACTTCTCCAGCACTTGCACCCAGGTCTTCCCTGACTTGTAGATAGTTTCCAGCCCCTGGAAGGGACCGCAGGTTTCCGACGGCCGCACCCTAAGCAGACAGACCGACGGGGCTGGTCAGAGCGATGGGCAGCCCCGATGGCCACTACCCCCAGCCCTGGAGGCACCGAGTCACACTGGTCCCAGCCATCCCCAGTGGCTGGATGAGGGGGTCCTCATCCCCTTGTCCTGCATCAGGAACAGCTGGGAACAGCTGGGAGAAGCGGGCACAGGCCAACCACCACTACGCCCTGTGCAACAGCCAGCGGCTGGGCAGCACCTCCCTGCCTGCAGCAGCCCCGCACAGCCCTGTGCTGGGCACAACGTGCCCCCCCCGCCTCCCCAGGTCCCTCTCCTTCGCCCGGCAGCCGGCGGTTCCGTGCCCCGTGCCGTGGCCCGGTGGGTACTCACGACCAGATGGTGTAGGAGAGGAAGATGGCAGCACCCAGGAAGGACGGGAAGCACAGCAGGGTGATGAAGACAGTGCTCATGTGAGACACTCGCCAGGGCTTGCTGGGGGACTGGCAGTTCTGCATCAGGCTGGTCTGCGGACGGGGAGCAGGGTCCCGGGTGCTGCCGTCGCCTGGGCAGCGGCCCCCAACCCCCCGTCTGCCGGGAGCTGAGCGAGCCTGGGGACACCCTGTCCCCCTCAACACCCCCTCCCTGCCACGAGGCCGGCGCTGCACGGTGTGTGGCAGGGCACAGCCTCACTGCAGGGGACACGTGGGGAGCGGCGGCACCTCACACCTTTTTGATATAGAACAGCAGCAGCAGCTTCAGTGTCTGCACGGCCGGCAGGAGCGGAGCAAAGAGAACGCCCAGCCTGGGGGAGAGGGGGGAAGACGAGCTCATCCCGGGTCTGGGCGCCGCGAAACGTGCAGCTCCCCGTGCCTGGTCCCCGCCAGCCACAAGGCTCCTGGGGAACCACAAGGCATTTGCCAGCAGAGGAACGGGCTGCGCCAGGCAGGAGACGCCTCACCAGGTCAGGGTCTGCCCGTAGATCAGCTCCAGCACGTTTCGGGCGATGTCAAACTCGGGTCTCTGCTTCTTCTTCAGCCTCTTCTCCAGGATCAGCCTGGGAAGGAGCGGAGCTCCGCTGGGGGGGACGCTCGGCAGCCCCTCTTCCCCCTCGGACAGCGGCAGAGCCTGAGTGCCCCAGGGCAGCGCCCAGCCAGGGCTGTGCCGGGGCCGCCGTGCTGGCGGGGGACCCCTCCCGGGGCACGTTACCTCCAGACCAGCTCCCCGAAGAGCGTGTCCAGCAGCGTGAATACAAAGTCCATCACCACGAAGCGGTACAGCTCCTGCCCCACGCACGTCTCCCAGCACTGGGGAGACAAGGAAAGGTGGCATCAAGCAGTCAATGAGGCCTCTGCTCCCCTGTGACCTTCCCGTGGCCCCCACAGCATGCTGCGGGACCTTTTCCTCCCCTGCACCCCTTTCCCCAGCCACCCCACGTTGGGGGTGCCCCTGCCCGGCTGTTGCCCCCCTCTCCCCGGTGAAGGTGCCTGCGGTGCTGCCCGGCAGAGCCCCCACCCCTGCTGCCTGCCGCTGCCGGCACCACAGCCCCGGCTTTGCTCGGCGCTCCCTGGGCAGGGGACGGTGGGGATGCCGTGGCCCAGCCGGCTCACACCGCTGCCGCGTGCTCCTCGCACCGACCCGCGCGGCGGCACCGACCTCCTCTGTCGAGCAGACAACCCTCCGGCTGAGCCACTGGTAGCAGAGCAGGCCCAGGACCACCACCTTCAGGATGAGGTTCCTGGGGAGCAGGAGCAGGGCCAGGAGCCCCTGAGCCCTGGGCACCCCATCCAAAGCCTCTCCCCTCGCCACAGGACGCTCCCCCGGCCCCGGGCAGCCTACCTGCTGATCGCCACGTAGACCCGCGCCGTGGGGGAGTCCTGCCTCTCCCACATCGCCAGCAAGTTGTACAGGGCGGGCAGCAGCGTGTTGAGGAGAGACACGACGAGCGGCAGGACCAGCAGGATGGCTTCCTGCTGCCGCTCGCCGCCGCCCCGCGCTCGGTGGTCCTGCTGGACCTGGCGAGCGGGCACCGGGGTGAGCGGCAGCCCAGTGCCCTCGGGGCGGGCAGCAAACGCCGAGGCCAGGGAGCTGCAGCGGCGCTGCCCCTGCTCCCCGGGTGGCTCCCGCCTCCCTCCCCAGTGCCCCAGCGCCAGGGCAGCAGATCCCCCTGCGAGGGCCAGCGCTCACCGCATGCATGTGCTCCGAGAAGTGGTGCAGGGCCAGCGCACAGCCCAGCCCCGTGCTCAGCGAGAGGGCCCAGGCCAGGAGCAGCACGGCGGAGCGGCCCAGGCGCTGGCAGAGGCTGCGGCAGCGGGAGCGCGAGCGCTGCTCCACCAGCAGCTCCTGGAAGAGACCGAGAGAGGGTTTGTCCTGCACCGAGGTGGGACCCGGGGGCTGACGGGCAAAGTGCTGCTGCCGGGTTTGGGTGGGGGGTATTTGCAGCTGCAGGGGGGTGGGTGGGGGGTATTTGCAGCTCCAGGGGTCCCTGGGCGGAGGGTAGGAGAGGGACGCTGGGCCCTGGGAACACCTTCGCCTGCTGACCGCAGGATGTGCAGGGGCCGACCCCAGCCCGGCTCCTCACCTTCAGCTGGGTGCAGATGTTCTCACACTGCAGCTTCACCGAGCGCCTCTGGATGACCTTGAAGTCCCAGGCACAGAAGACTTTGACGGCCAGGGCGCCCGTGGAGCTGCCCACGCGGTAGCTCTCCCTGAAGGAGCGGGACACGCTGCAGCGAGGGGGAGGGTGTCAGGGCGACGGGGCCGGGCGAAGGCTGGCAGCACCAGAGGTGCGGCCGACCCACCTGTACACCAGCAGGACGCAGGTGGTGAGGAAGCAGACCCCGACGCTGGACAGGTAGGCCAGAGGCATGTTGTAGGGGAGCGGGGGGGCTGCGAGGGGGCAGGCGCTGCCGTTGGGGCTGGAGGTGCAGGGGTCGTTGAGGGTGACGTTGCTGTAGTAGCCGTAGTACAGCAGCGAGTGAGTGAAGTAGCCCTGTGGGAAAGCGCACGACGGGGCCCACAGTGATCTCGGTGGTGCCCGCAGCTCCCTGCCCAGCCTGGCACACCCGTGACAGCCCACGGGGACACAGACCCCTGAGCTGGGGCAACACCAGGCACCCCCTTCTGCACCCACAGCACGGGCGGTGCCAGGGCCACGGCTGCGCGAGGGCAGGGACTGGGCACCGCCATAGTGGGGACATGGGGCAGGGACTGGGCACTGCCATGGTGGGGACGCGGGGCAGGGACTGGGCACCGCTGTGGTGGGGACGCGGGGCAGGGACTGGGCACCGCTGTGGTGGGGACGCGGGGCAGGGACTGGGCACCGCCGTGGCGGGGATACAGGGCTGTGCCCCAGGCTGGGAGCAGCTCCTGGCCCGGGGATGTGCTGGCACTGGGTGCTGGCAGGGCTCACCGCTCCTGTGAGGAGCTCGAGGCCGGTGAAGCGCTGGGGGCCGGCCGAGGCAGGGGGATACGCAGCCTGCAGGGCCACCACGAAGACCAGGATGAGGAATGAGATGATGTTGAACACAAGGAGAGTCTTGAGGAAGACGAAGTAGGAGAGGACACTGGAGCCGAAGCGGCCGCCGATCTCCTTCAGGGCGTCGTGCCAGGGCTGCGCGGCCGGGAGCAGGGAGAGGAACCTGTACCAGAGGCTCCGGCAGCCCTGGGGAGAGGGAGCCTGGGGAGAGCACCGGGGCCGGAGCCTGTACTGGAGCCCCAACGGCTGCTGTGCAGACCCGTGCCCCAGACTTACGAGGACGAGGTATTCCTTGGACCACCCGCAGGGAGAGGAGGGGGCCCAGTGCCGGGCGTGCTGCCTCGGGGGGCCCCTCTGCCCGCTCAGCTCCTGCCTGCCCAGCAGAGAGGGATGTCAGAGGGTGGCACCGGCCCCGGGATGGCTCCTGCCTGGCCGGGGCCAGCGGGAAAGGACCTACCGGAGGGCGAGTTTCTCTGCCAGGCTGAGGGGCATGGTGAGCAGCGTGTGGCTGCGCTGGCTGGGCGAGAGGCTCAGCAGCTCCTTCACCAACAAGCTCCGCTTGTCTGGGGGCACAAGGGGCTCAGCGGGACGCGGCCGGCCAGGACACAGGGCGCCCATCCTGAACCCGGCGTGGGGCCGGTGCCCGGCACTGCCTGCCCCCGCTCCCAGGGTCCCCTCACCTTCCAGCGAGGCCCTGGCGGGGTCGGTCTCCAGGTCGTACTGGCGCAGGCTGGGCCGCGCCGCGCGGCAGAGCTGCTGCAGGGGCGGGCGGCTGCTGCGGCGCCGCAGCCGGGCCGTGCGGTTGTAGTACTGGGCGATGATGGCCCCGCGGCTGCGCCCTGCGGGACGGAGCAGGGCAGCGGGGTGGGCGGCCGCGGGAGGGCAAGGCAGACTGGAGAGCTCTCCTGAGGGGCTCCCGGGCCGCGGGAGGGCGGGTGGCACCTACCGATGGTGCGGCTGGGCATGCTGGCAAGGATCCGCAGGGAGGCCGAGGAGTAGCTGGGGCGCTGCTCACCCTGCCCAGGCTCTGGCCAGGCCGCGGCACAGGCGTCTGGGGGGGCCCCGCGAGCCGGGGGCTCTGGGGGAGGGAGGGCAGGACGCGGAGCGGTGAGAGCCCAAGCACCCACGGCTCCAGTCCCTGTGGCCCCGCTGCCCTTCTCCGGCACGGGGCCAGGCACCCGCCCTGGCATGTGATCCCCCAGCACACCCCCTTCTCCGGGGACACTCCCCGTGTCCCCAAGGGCAGGTCTGCCCGGCCCCTGCACCGGCAAAGGCGTCACCAGGCTTTAGCCGCAGCCTCGGCACGAGCCCCAGCCGGCGCAGGCAGGGTCTGGGGTGGGAGATGGCCCTGGGCACCCATCCCGTCCCTGTCCCCCCCCGGCAGCGCTTTACCTCTGCCCCTCGCCTGCATCTCCAGCTCCAGCCCCGCCGCCACCAAGCTGCTCTGCTCCTGGATGAGCTGGTGGAAGGAGGTGTGCAGGGCTCCTTCGTTGTCCGGGCTCGGCTCCTGGCTGCAGGGACACGGATCCACTCGCCCAGGGCCCTGGCGAAGCCCTGGCAGCAGCCCAAAGCCCGGCCGTGCTGCCCTGGTGCCCGCGAGGGCTGGCATCTCCCGCGGTGGGGACACGGGCCTGGCACCGCCGGGGCTGCGGGATCCCGGGGGCCGAACGTGCGGGGGCACGGCAGTGAGGCCCACACTCACCCCTCGCTGTCGGTGTCCTCAGAGGCGCCGAGGGTGATGGAGGGCGGCTGGGCCATACCGCCGCGGCCGGGGGGGCCCCCGCGGCCCCGCGCTCGCTCCAACGCGTCGCCCTGCCACGGCGAGCAGGCGGGCGTCAGCCGGCACCCACGGTCACCGCGACTCCCCCGGGCACACCGGGCGCTGCCAGAGGCTGCGCTCGAGGGGCCCCGGGGCTAAACCCGGGTTTAAACCCAGGCCTGGCCCAGGCAGGAAGGAAGGAAGGAAGGGCGGATGGGGGAGGCGGCTCCGCCGGGCTGGTCCTGCCCGCACCAGCCCGGGGCTGCACCGGAGGAACCCGCCCGCCGTCGCGGCTCCCGCCGGTGCCCCAGCGCCTCGCTCTTCCCCCTCCACCGCCCTCGGGCTCCGACAGCCCCTCCAGGGCGGACTAAAGCTCCCGCGCCCCCCGCTACCCCGGGGCTCCCCGGCAGCCCCCCGCCCGCCCGCCCCGCTACCAGGAACCGACGGAGACGCGTCCCGGGGCTCCCTCCGCCCGCACCGGCACCAGTGGGAGCGAAGCCGCCCCGTCCACCCGCGGAGAGCGGGGGGAGCACCGACCCCCCCCTCCAAGTCCAGCCCACCCCGCCTGCGCCCTCCCGGTGCCGGGCGGCGGGAACAGCCCCCGCGGAGCCCCCCCCCCCCCCTTCCCCCTCCGGCCGCGCTCACCGGGACCCGCCGTGGGGCTCCGGGCCGTGGGGCAGGGAGGCGCTGGGGCCACGCAGCCGCAGCACCGGGAGGGGGCTCGGGGGGGAGGGCAGCACCGGGGGGGCGCGGGACCCTCCGCCGCGGGCGGGGGGCGGCTGCCGCCTCCGCGCTGTGCGGGACCGAGCGGCTGCGGGGCCCGGGGGGCACCGGAGGGGCGCGGGGCGGTCCCGGCGCTGCGCTCGGTGGCCGGGCGGGGGAGACCCGGTCCCGCCGGTCTGAGCGCGGCCCGCTCCGCCCCGACGGCAGCGGGGACCGCCCGGCCCGGCCCTCCCCGGGGCGGTGCCGCGCAGAAGCGGTGGGGAGCGCGGCGGCGGCGGCGGCTCCGGCGCGATGGAGGGCGGCGGCGGCGGCGGCGGCGCGTACGGGGCGGCCAAGGCCGGCGGCGCCTTCGACCTGGCCCGCTTCGTGCAGCAGCCGCAGGTCCTGGCGCGGATCGCCAGCGCGGTGAGTCGGGGCGGGACGGGGCGGGACGGGGCCTGCTCCGGGACGGCCCCGCCGGGAGAGCGCCACCGGGCCGCGGAGGGGCCCCGCGTCGGGCCGGCCCCGCGCCCCGGCGCCCGCACGGCTCGGCCCGGCTCGGCTCGGCCTTCCCCTCCTCGGCCTTATCCCCCCCCGGCGCAGCCCCGGAGGCGGGCGCTCCGCTGAGCCCGGCCGGGCACGGGCAGCCCTGGAAGGAGCCGCCCCGTCGCGGGGCCGCCCGCTGGACACCGGCTCCCGCCCCTGCAGGTCTTCGCCCTGATCGTCTTCTCCTGCCTGGTCGGGGAGGGCTACACCAACCTGCCCAGCTCCCCCCAGCTCTTCTGCATCTTCAACCACAACGAGGACGCCTGCCGCTACGGCATCGGCATCGGCGTCCTCGCCTTCCTCGCCTGCATCTTCTTCTTCATGGTGGACGTCTACTTCCCCCAGATCAGCAACACCACCGACCGCAAGTACCTGGTCCTGGCGGACCTCGGCTTCTCAGGTACCAGTGGCCCCGGGGCCGGGCTGCGCCTTCTCCGCCTGCTACAATGGCTGCCCTTGTCCCATGACGTGGCTGCCGGTGCCTGGCGAAGGGAGTCGCTCCCGCCTGGCACCCTGCCCGCGGGCCACGCGCTGCCTGCTGAGAGCGCTCCGAGGAGCCGCAGGGAGCGGCGCGGGGGCCTGCGCCGGCCTCCGGCCCCGCCATGGCAGCAGCAGCCCGGTGGGAGCAGGGTCTGGCCCGGACACCTGCCCGGGAGCAGCCCCGGCCCCTCACACCACCCTGGCCCCTCACGCCACGTTCCTCCCGCAGGTCTCTGGACGTTCCTGTGGTTCATTGGGTTTTGTTTCCTCACCAACCAGTGGGCCTGGACGAAGGCTGGGGACGTGCACGTCGGGGCTGACTCGGCCCGTGCCGCCATCACCTTCAGCTTCTTCTCCATCTTCTCCTGGGTGAGTGAAGCCGCGGTGGAGCCTGGCCCTGCCTGGCGCTGGGGGAGAGCCTGGAGGGGCCCCCCGGGCCGTGCAGCCCAGGGCAGCCCTGACGCTGCCGGCCTCCTCGTCTGTCCAGGGCCTCCTGCTCGCCTTCGCTTACAAGAGGTACAAAATGGGGGTGGAGGACTTTGCTCAAAGCTACATCGACCCCACCCCGGAGGTTTCGACCCCCTACTCCAGCTACCCCAACATCAGCCACGAGAGCTACCAGCAGCCGCCCTTCACCCACACGGCAGAAGCCCCGGAGGGGTACCAGCCCCCGCCGGTGTACTGAGCCCCGGCCTGGTGGCTCTACCTGTGCAATTTTCTTCTGGGGGGTGGGAGGGGAGGGACCTGCGACTTGAAGCAAGAAGGTGGGGTGGGGGGTGGCAGCTGCTTTGTATGAAGGCCACTGGACCTCGGTGCTGGGGCGCAGGAGGGGCCCGGCGGTGGAGCTGAGCTCGTAGCGGGTGACTTGGCACATGCCGGGCGATTTGCAACCGCCGAGCGCAGCCCCGGGGAGGGCGGGTGTGCGGGGCCGCGGCACCACCGAGCACCTGCCCTTGGGGAGGCGGCCGTGGGGGGAAGCAGCGGAGTGGGTGTGTGGCTCGAACCCCCCAGCGCTGGCCCGGCTGCGCCCCTGTGACCGTGCCCTGGCCCCGGTGCCTTCCCAGCCCGCGGCTGCGACCCCTCAGTGCCAGCTCTGGCTGCCGCAGCGCAGCCGGTCAGCCCAGCTCCTGCCTGCCGCCGGCTGCCCGCGCCGTCCCCCCGCGGCTGCTGCTGGGTGAGCTTGATGCCAAAGCCTTGTCTTCCTCTGACTCTGCACTCGCACTGTGCCTTCCCGCCGCTCGGGTGAGGCGGGCTGGGAGCCACGGGAGCAGCGAGCGCTGGGCTCTCAGCGGGGCCGTGCCTGCTCCGGGTGTTCCGAGGAAGGGCCTGGAGCACTTTTCCTGCTGACGGGGTGCTCGGCCCCCCTCGCCGGCCCCGCTCGCCGCCCCAGCTCCCCGCTCGGCGCCTGTCTCAGGTTGTTTTCTGCTGCACCTGTTGCGAAGCTGCTCCCGGCGCAGCCCGCAGTACGCGAGCTGGCGCTGCTGGGGCGGGCCTTCAAATACTTGTTTGTCACTGTAGAGATGGAATAAACTTTTTCACCTAGCCACCACGTGCCTTTCTTCTTTGAGGAAGCAAAATGGGGTTCCTCCTCTCTCCTCAAGGGCTGGGAGTTTCCGGCGGGGAAGCGGCGGAGCAGCCCCGGCCAAGCGCTGCGCTGCAAACAGCACACTCATGCTAGCGGCTATTTTTAGGCAACCCTCCTCCCTGGACTCCGAGCCCAGCCCCAACGTCAGCCCCGCGCTCAGCTGCCAGCACAGGCCGCTGCTGCGAGCCCTCAGCCTGTGCCGTTCGCCCCGTGCACTGCAGGGAGGCTGCTCAGAGCACTCTGGTATGAAACACACAAACAATTTCATTAAGTTATTTATTAACCTAAACCAGTAGCAGTGCTGCCTTCCCCCTCCCTCAGGGGAAAGCCCAGGCCTGGCACTGAAGGGTTTGCAAGTACAACTGTCATTGCCCCAGCAGGGAACGGGGCTCTGAGAGCTCCTGTAACCTTCCAGGAGCTGCCTCCGCCTGGCTGGAGGGTGCAGGCAGAGCGCAGGCAGATCCAACCCAGCCAGAACCAAGAGCCACTGCCTGGAGCTTGTGGACGCTGGCTTACAAGGAAAAGTACTTTTGCAAGAGTTAAGAAAAAAACCCCAACCTTCCAGAAGCCAAGTCAAGCAAAGGGGGAAGAGGCTCCTTCAGTCAACTTACAGCGGAGGAAGAATCAGCCTCGAGAATTTTTGGAAGGCTCAGGAGGAAGCAAGATACATGACTAGAGCTGAGAACTGTCCGCTCAAAGCGGAGACCCTTTTCCAAGTAGCTGAATCTTCACAGAAACAGCAGCCCAACCTTTACAGATTAAGTCCTGACCCTCCACACCCTTCACAGGTAACTAAGCACCAAAGCGGCAGCACCAAGCTTGGACCTGAGCAAAAGCACCAGGTTTGGAGAAGAGGCTCTTCCTGAAGCGAAGTCTGGCTCTTCCAAAAGGATTCTTAGTGCACAGACCCCCACTGGACTACTGTGGCCCTCCTGGAGTTCAAGAGCTAGGAAGAGCCTACTGTCGGGCTGTCAAGTCAAAGCTTCCTTTCCCCCTCTTCTGTTTCAACAAAAATTGACAGGACAGTTACAGCGAGTGAGCGTAAAGGCAAGCAGCCAGGCCGGGCGCAGAGGGAGCGCTCAGGGCCAGGCCACTGCCACGCGCCTCAGTGAAAAGTTGCGCCACGGCTCCGTGACAAGGGCCGGGTTATCTCCTCAGGCTGTGTTAAGAAAGGAAGTGGGTTTAAAATACTAAGTTACTGTACATCGTCTTAAGAAACCTGGAATTTTGTAACAGCACGAGAGAGAAACGGTTGCGTTCACAGGCAAGTGAAGCGGGCACCAGCGCTGGTCCGAGCGTACGCAGGCCCGGGAGAGCTGGCCAGAGCTCTGGCGAGCAGGGGAAGCCCCGCAGCCCGGCTGGCCGTGAACTGTTCCAGAACCTTTGTGTGGCAGCACCAGTAACTACAGCGCTCTCTTTTTTCCATGTTTTGAGAAAGAAACTCACTTTTAGTCAGGCTCCCGCTTCAGTTCCCCCCTGGCATCAGGTCCAGTCGATCCTCCCCTCTCCTGGCGCTTGGCGCAGAGGAACAGCGGCTTGGTTTGGCAGGTAGAGCTAAAAATGTAACAGATTTGCTAAAGCAGAAGAAGCCAGAACTGGCGTCTGGGAGCTGCAGCATTTAGCTTCCTTCCTCTCGTTTTTCCTCTGCGGGAGCCCAGCAGTCAAGAAGCAAAGATCTTCCGGGAGGCAGCCACGTCCAGCTGCTTCACCCCCACGGGTACATTCTCCTTGTTTTCCGACCCAGACTGCTGAGGCCGCTTGCGGAAGTAGCAGGCTCGGCAGACGGAGTGGTACTTGTCTGCTCCTCCAATCACTTCAACCTGGCCAGAAAATTGGGAGAGTGACTCTGCAGACCCCAGCTCCCTGGGGAGATCCCTCTAGACTAGCAGGGCTGGCAAGGGGAAGCTACCGAAGCACTTTCTGTTCCAAGGGAACTCACCTCCCTCTCTGCTCCCAGCCTCTTTGTGTAGGAGGCCTCTCGGTAGCACTCCATGCACACGGCGTTCAGCTTCACCACGCTCTCGGCCAGCGGCACCAGGTTCAGGATGCTCCCAAAGGCCTGTGTGGGGAAAGCAGGGGCGGGTCTGTTGGATGGGTTCTACAAGGGTCCCAAAGCAGCTGCTGTACCAAAAAAAGGAGTGTTTTACCTTTCTCTGGAAAGTCCCATCAAGAGCAGCAACAATGACAGTTTTCCCAGCATTGGCCATCATCTCACAGAACTCCACGATGTCTGGGAACTAGAGGAGGTACAGAAACACCGTCAGGAGGAAGAGGGGCAGCACTTCACTCAGGATCCAGCAGCACAAGGCACAAGGAAAATTAGAGCCATGTAGCTTGTTGGTGAAATGGGCTCCAGTCCCGCTGTCCTCAGCCTGCAGGGACTAAGGGAAGGGAAAGGTTTGACTACACCAACGTACCCAGCAGGATCAAACTGCCCCAGGGTGTTTCTCCCCACTCCCTGCTACAGAGGATTCAGCCTTCGGCCTATACAGGCTGCTCTGAAGAGACTGCAGCCTGCAGAGCTGCCCTGGACCCGCCCTGGCTGCGCACTTACGAACTGTCCCTCGTCGATGCCGATGACCGCAGAGCCCAGCGCCTCCTGGTACACGTCCTTGAGGAGACAGGCTGGCAGGGCCTCCATGGTGCTCCTGCGGGGAGGGGAGGGCAAGAGCCTGAGCCGGGCAGCCCCGGCTGCTGGGCCTGCAGGGAGAGGGGGTCCTCCTGCCCCAGGGACTCACCTGTCGTGCGTGGAGACGCCGGAGGAGCCATAGCGCGTGTCCTTGACGTACTTCACCAGCAGGCACCGGTACTGGGCCAGCTGGAACCGCCGCACCCGCCGCATGAGCTCCGTGCTAAGAGAGACGCCGTCAGCGGGCCCCAGGCTGCCCGTCCCCCGGCCCGCCTGTCCCCCAGCCCCGGCTAGCTGCCCCCCGCCCCGTCCCGGGCCTACCTCTTCCCGGAGAACATGGGGCCGAAGATCACCTGGGGGCAGAACCGCGGGAGTGGGCGGGTGAGAGAGCAGCCGGGCCCCGGTGCGGCCCCCGCCCTGCCCTGCCCTGCTCAGCGTCCCGCCGGCCCGGCCCCGGTATAGCCCCACAACCCCACCCAGCCCGGCCCCCCTCGCCCGCCCCGGTACCTGGATCTGCCCGCGCGGGCGGCTGGGCGAGCCGGGGTGGACGCCGGGCACCGTCAGGCAGTTCATGGCTCGCACCGACCACCCGCCCGCCCGCGCGCGCCTCTTCCCGCGGCGCCTCCGCCGCGCCGGCCAATCCGGGGCGGCCTCCCGCCCACGCGCCGCCGCGCCAGCCAATCGGAGCAGGGCTCGCACCGCCCAGCGACCAATGGGAGCCCAGGCGCGAAAATTCTTTTTGCCCTCCGCCCACGCCTGGGCCGGGCCCGCGCCGCCCTCCCGGCGTGCACCGCGCGCCCGCCCGCGCGCCCGGACGCCGCTACGTCATGGCGCTGCCAGCCCGCCCACGACCACGCCCCCCGGCGCGGCCAATGGGAGCGAGGCAGCCCCGCCCCGGGCCCCGCCCCCGACGCGCACCCCGGCCCCGCCTCCCGGGCGGCCAATGGGAGCGGGTCGGCCCCGCCCCCGAGCGGCCCCGGCCCCGCCCCCGAGCGGCCCGGGCCCCGGCCCCGGCCCCGGCCCCAGCACCGGCACCGGCACCAGCACCAGCCCCGGCATGGGCGGGTGGCGGGACATGCCCGCGGAGGTAGGACCCACGGGGCGGGCAGCGCGCCGGCCTCGCCCGGGCCGCGGGACGGGGGCGGGGTCCTCCCCCGGTACCCGCCGCCGCCCCGGTGCCCCCCGCCCCGGCGGAGCTGCCCCCCCCGCCGCAGCCGCCGTGCCTCCCCCGCAGGCGCTGGAGCAGCAGTACTCCCCCAGCCGCTGGTCCCCCCGCCTGGGCAGCGACACCATCATCGAGGCCCACATCGCGGCAACGGCGGCAGGTGAGGAGCGGGCGGCCCCGGGCCGGGGGCGGCGGGAGCGGGCGGTGCCCCCGGTACCGCGTCCCTCCTCCCGCAGGAACGCAGCGGGCCCGGGCCGGCGCGCAGACCTCGCTGCACGTCCCCTACGGCGCCGGGGAGGGGGAGAGGCTGGACATCTACTACCCCACGGAACCTTCTGGAAGTAGGTGACGGGCAGGCGGGGGCGGCGGGGCGGCGGCCATGCCCCCCACCCACCCCCCGCTGTGCCACGCAGCCTTCTCGGCCCTGGTCTACATCCACGGCGGGTACTGGCAGTGCCTGAGGTGAGGGGGCTGCGGCTGCAGGGACCCCCCGCGAGGGAGACCCCGGGTCGCCTTTACTGCTCCCTTCCCCGACATGCGGCCGGCCCCAGGAGACCCCGACCTGCAGCTTGGCTCTTCCCCCCCAGTAAAGACCAGTCGGGATTCGCAGCCCCCCCGCTGGTGTCGCGGGGCGTGGCGGTGGTGGTGGTGGGTTACGACACAGCCCCCAAAGGTAGGTGCTGCCCCGTGGAGCCTGCGGCCGCCTGCGCTGGCCCGGCGCCCTCCCGACCCTGCCCTCTGCCCAGGCCGCCTGGACGCCATGGTGCTGCAGGTGCGGCGCAGCCTCGTCTTCCTGGTGCAGCGGTACCCCGGGATCAGGTGGGGGTGTCCCCCGTCCCACTGGGCCTTCAGGGCAAACGCTGCCCACGTTGTCACCTCACAAGGTCGCTCCCTGGGTGGGTCGGTGGTGGGGGTGGCTGTGGCAGCAACAGGAGGGGGTGAACGCGCCCTGCGCTGTGCCAGAGGCTTCGATGCCCCAGTCCGAGCGCTGGGTGACGCCTGTGGCCGCGCTCCCTGGTCCCGGCGCGAGGCGTCAGGGAAATGCGTTCAGGCTGCGGCGCTTGCGGCTGTGCCACCTCCTCGGTGTGGAGCGGAGGGTCCCCGGGCAGCCGGCACCGTGCCATCGCTCCCTGCGCCGGCTCACGGCTCCCTCTCTCCAGAGGCATTTACCTGTGCGGACACTCGGCGGGGGCCCACTTGGCAGCCATGGTGTTGTCCACGGACTGGTCGCAGTACGGAGTGGTGCCAGATATCAAAGGTAGCGCCGCCGTGTCCAGAACTGGTGTCTGCACCCGGGACGAGCCCGTCTCCGCTGCCCGATGGGCCGTGGGGGCTGGAGACCCGCAGGAGATGAGCTGCCGCAGCTGACCGCAGCCCACCGGCGCTGCGGTGCAGGACTCCGGGCTCCTGGACAAGCTGTCCCCAGGGGTGCGCGTGTCCTGCGCCCACCAGCCGCTCACCGAGGCCTGGGGATGTGGGTGCGAGGAGAGTTCCCTGGCGCGGGGCTGTGAGAGCGGCCCGAGCCGCAGGGCCCCTCACCCGCCGGCGCCTCTGCCTCCAGGAGCTGTGCTGGTGAGCGGCGTGTACGACCTGGAGCCCATCCTGCACACCTACGTGAACGACGCGCTGGACATGAGCCGGTGAGCCCAGCCGGCTTTGGCCAGCGGCTCTACAGCCTGCTCTGCCCCCTGCCTGCACAGCCTGCCTGCGCTGCCAGACACCCGGCTGGGGCACCCGGCTGCTCCGCGGGCAGCGTCGCCCTCTCCGAGCGAGGGGCTGCGTCAGCCGCCGCGGCGGGGTCTGTCTCCTGCAGGGAGGTGGCGCAGAGGAACAGCCCCGTGCTGTGCATCGCGCCTGCGCCCGCGGGCTGCGAGGTGCTGGTGGCCGTGGCCCAGCACGACTCCCCGGAGTTCCGCAGGCAGTCGCGGGAGTACGGCCAGGTGAGCTCCGGGGAGCGCCCTGCCCGCGGGGATGCTGCCCCAGCCCGCCCACTCGCGCCCGCTAAGCCGGGGTGAAGAGCTCGTGGGCCGTTCAGTATTTCTGCCGTCGAAGACGACAGCGGCTCAGGGGAGGACCCGTCCCGGCCGAGCTGTCATTCCTGCTGCCCTGCCCGGGGCGGGTGGGGCCGGGGTCCCTCCTGCCCGCTGCTCTCTCCGCAGGCCCTGCGCGCGGCCGGCTGGTCCGTCTCACTGCTGGATCTCGCCGGCGTGGATCACTTTGACATCATCGAGAAGCTGTCGGAGGAGAGCTACATCCTCACTCAGGTAGGGGACGAGCTCCCGCCCTCCCTCTGCTCTCGGAGCACAGCCACGATCACCCCAGGAGGGCTCCCCCCACGTACCGCCTGCGAGGCCACGGCTTCGGGGCTGGCCGTGTCCAGGGGTGGAGGAGTGGGGCCAGGCAGCGCTCACAGGGCTCCGTTCCTCCTCCCAGGTGATTCTGAACATGATTTCAAGAGCTTGATGGCCCGTCGGGAGCAAACGGAGATGGGAGCCACAGCCCTGCGCGATGGCAACAGGCAGCCTGCGTGCGCTGTGTCCCGCTGCCCCGCTCGCGGCAGCCGGCTGCGTCTCCTGCAGCACAGGGCGCCTGCTGCCTCCAGACACGCTCTGTGCCCCCTCCGCCCCGTCCAGCCCCCAGGCAGGCCGGGGGCCACCAGTTACCACCGATTCTCACCTGGACTAGCGTTTCTTTGCTGGGGTGGTCCTGCCCTTTGGAGCGCACGGGGCCGGCAGGGCTCTGTCTGTTTGCTCCCTCAGTTTCGTTTAAACTGATTCTTGCCAATACAAAATAAAACAGGAATAATTGCTGCTGGGGGTGACTCTGCTTCCCAGGGAGCTGGGGCTGTGTTGAGCCTGCAAGAACACGCCGCAGCCGGGCTCTTCCCACCACTGAGCCCAGCCCAGCTCCGCACAGGCAAAGCCAGGGACTCGCTGGCCCCGAATGTGACAGGCCTGGCAGGCAGGGAAGCCCCCATATCCCGCCTGCGGCTGCGGGACAGGCCTATGGGGCTGGGGGGTGATGGAGGAGCACACCAACGAGCTGCCTGGGCCAGGCTGGGCTTGTGCCCCTGGGCCAGTCTTGCCCCGATACAGACTGGCACTGCTGTGCAGTGGCCCTGTGGCTGAGACGCTCCCATGTCCCCAGGAGCACTTGGCCCCCAGTGGGGACCTCTGGGCTGCGATGATGTCCCTGCTGCATGGCCAGGAGAGGAGCACACTTGGGAGAAAACATCCTGCACAGCCACAGCGCTGCCAGAACACGTTTATTTTGCGCCCTGAGCATCCCTGGGGCTCTGTCTCCCCGCTGAAGTGCCCGTGCACGTGTGTGGCACGCAGGGGCCAGGCGCAGCGCATGGCCTTTGGGGCGGGGGGTACCTGCCTCTGCTTTTGGGTGCTGCGGGACACGAGTTACCAAAGCAGAGCTGCTGCAGAGGACTAGAGGGTGCTCTGCGGGTGCATTTGCTGGGTGATCTGTGAGGCAGGGACGCTGCCTCAGAGGGGTCTGGGTGGTGGCGTGAGATGTGGGTGCACCCCTCTGTCCCTCTGGGCGTGTGTCCCGCTGCAGGACTGGGCTGGGGGCTCCCCAGGGTGGGCTGGGCTGACGCTGGTTTGCAGGGCTGCAGGCGGGGTTGGGTGTTGTGCTGCAGCTGGTTGGGAATGTGCCCGGAGCAGGCTGTGGCTGGTCCCAGCCCCTTTGCTGCCGCCTGCCAGCTTGCCTGCAGCAGCCAGGAGGAGGCAGCTGCGCCCGGGCTGGGGCTGGGAGGATGCTCAGGCTCCCCCCGCGCTCGGAGGAGTCGGGCGCAATCCCTGGGCCAGCTTCTCCTGACACTTCCTGGCCACAAACTCCAGCTTGTTCTTTGCGAGCTCAGTGTCGCGGGCCGAGACGTCGCGGTGCCAGACCGCGCGCACGGCGTGTGCCGACCAGGGGAACAGCAGGACGCTGACGGCCTGGCCGGTCTCGGCCAACTCCTCCTCGCTCACTGCCCGCAAGTGCTGGCAGAGCTCTGCGGGGGACGGCCAGCCCCCCCTGATGCTCACCATCACGATGTTCGTCTCCACCGCTGCCAGGTTGACAGAGCAGACGGGCAAGTTCAGCTCCTGGATGCCTGGGGGAGGCAGGGCATGAGCCTGGCACCCGGCTTCCCGCGGGGAGGCACCCAGCCAGGCGCGGAAGCCTGCAGAGCCGGGCAGGGCGCGCGGCGTTGGGCTGTGGGCGCCCGCACCTCCCAGCGCGCTGAGGGGCCCCGAGGTACCTTCAGCAAAGCGTCGGGCGTTGTCGTGGTCTCTGCGCAGCGTCGCCTCCGCCCGCTCCAGTCCCAGGCGCGCAGCGGCTGCCAGCACGCCCGCCTGCCGCATCCCCCCGCCCAGCAGCTTCCGCGCACGCCAGGCCTCAGTGACAAACTCCCTGTGGCCAGCCAGCACCGCGCCGGCCGGGGCACCCAGACCCTGCGGAGTCACGGGAGGGGTGACCCCGGGGGGCTGCCCCTGCCCCTCCCGGAGACACGCCCAGGGGTGCCCCTGCGTGCAAAGTGGGCGCTCAAGGGCCCCATCTGGCCCTGGGACACCCCCCCCCCCGCCGTGCGAGCGCACCTTGGAGAAGCAGAGGGACACGGAGTCGCAGTGCCGGGCGATCCGAGCCGGCTCCACGTCCTGGGCCACCGCCGCGTTCATCAGCCGCGCCCCGTCCATGTGCACCCGCAGCCCGTAGCGGCCAGCAAGCCCACGGACCTGGGGGGAGGCGGGGGGAGCAGCTGGGCTGGGAGGGACCCCCGGGGCGGCCGCACCAGCCGCGCTCTGAGCTCCCCGGCGAGGCCCGGTGGTGCCGTCCTGCCCGGTCTGGCTGTCTGTGCCCAGGCAGGGCCGCTGCCAGCTGCTGCCTGCGGGCTCCTACCTGCTGGAGGTAGGCGAGGGGCAGCGCCCGGCCCCCCGCCGAGCTGTGCGTGTTCTCCAGGCAGATGAGCTCGGGGCGCGGGTGGTACCGGCTGCCGTGGGCCTCGCGGATGGTCAGCTCCAGCCGCTCCAGGTCGAAGGTGCCGTCTGGCAGGTCTGGCAGCACCTGGGGGTGGACGCCAGCAACCTGCGCCGGGGGCAGGGCAGAGAGCAGAGCTGATGGGGGACGCAGCACGGGGGTCTCGACCCTCTGCCCCTCCGTCCCCTCCCGCCCTGCGCCGGGTGTGCTCAGCCCCCACTTGTGCCCCACGCTGTGGCTCGGGGCCATCCGGGTGATGCTGCCGCAGCCCAGCCCGGCCCCGGTAGCCAGAGGAGGGCAGCAGCCAGCCACCCTCCTGGCCCTGCCTGCGCTGCCGGTACCACCAGGCCCCGCCAGCCCGGGCCGGAGCCCCCCCACCCGCAGCACCCACCTGCGCGGCCCCCCCGTGCTCGAAGCGGTGCAGGTGGGCGTCCTGGCCCAGGATCAGCTGAGCTCCCCTGCGCTGGCAGTGGCACATCACTGGGAGGGAGAGGGGCCGTGAGGGAGGGGGCACAGCGGGCAGCACCCAGCGGGCAGCACCCAGCGGGCAGCACATGCGGGAGGGCAGGCACGGCCACGGCACGGCTCCTGCGGGCGCGGGGCACCCGCTCGGACCCCGAGGGGCTGCGGCTGTCCGAGGGGGGCTGCCCGCAGCGGCTGGAGGTGGGGGAGCAGCTGGGGGGGCACGGCCTCCCCTCCCTGGCGCACACACGTGGCCGGGGCTGGAGCGGAACCCCCACGCACACGAAGGCAGGAGAGCGGAGGCCGAGCATGGGACGGGGACCAGCAGACCCAAGGGGGGTTTGTTCAGCAGCAGCATGAAGTGGGGAGCAGCTCCGGGGGCCAAGCGGGGTCGTGCTGCTACAGATTTGAGGTGGAGGGGGCGGAGGAAGGGGCAAGGAGGTGCACCCGGGTCAGACAGGGGCTGCTGCCCGCAGCCCTCCTGCCAGGCAGCCTCCCGGGGGGGAGCGGGGCTCCAGGCGATGATGGGGCATAAACCTGCCGCTTGGTTTGTGACCTGCCCCCCCCGGGGCACTCACCAGCGATGAGGTTCGCCATCGTGGCCGTGGGCACAAAAAGAGCCTCCTCCATCCCCAGGAGCCCTGCGGCCCGGCGCTGCAGCTCTGCATGGGGGAGAAGCACCGGGGGTCCTGGGGGGGGGCGTCTGCTGGCCCCGGGCGAGCACGGGGGGGCGGGCGGGAACCCCACAGGTCCAAGCTGCCACCCCCAGCCCCGGCGAAGCCCCGCTCTGGGCCCCCCATCCCGGCTGCCCCCCGGGCTGGGGGGCGGCTGCAGGCAGGGACCGCACCGAGGTGGGGGGGCGGTTCCCCGTCTCTGCCGGGCCCGGGGCCGCGCGGGGGGGGGGTCCCGTCCCCGCCTCCCACCGTTGACCGTCGGGTCCTCCCCGTAGTCGTCGTCGCCCAGGGCGGCGCGGGCCATGGCGCGGCGCATCCCCACGCAGGGCCGGGTCACCGTGTCGCTCCGCAGGTCCACGGTGCGGGGGGGGCCCCGCGGCCGCACCGGCCCGTTCCCGGGCCCCGCCGCGGGCAGCCGGCCCCGCCGCAGCCCCCGCGCCGCCAGCATGGCCGGTGCCCCGGGCCCGCCCCGCCGCAAGGGCTCCCGGGCGGGCGGGGGCGGGATCGCTCCCACCCCCCCGGCCCCGGGCCCGTCGCGGGTGGGGCGGGGCGCTGGGGCTGGGACCCGCGGCCGCGGGCAGCGCGACCCGCTGGGGCGGGCGGACACGGGGCAACGGCTCCTGCGCGGGCACCGAGCGCGTCCCGGGGCTGCCCCTGCAGACGCCCCCGTCCCCCCGAGTCACGGCGCGGGGCCAGTGGAGGTGCTGGGGGACACGGGTGGGCGCTGCCCCGGGCCCCTGCCGGCTCTCTCGCGGCCCCGAGTGCCCGTCCCACCGGAGGGACCAGGGCACGGCTCCGTGGGGGTCGGTGAGGTTTCCTGGAGGCCCACGGCGAGCTGGACGGCCACGGCTGCCGCCACGCTGCTCCCGCTGCCGGCAGGGACGGCGCGGGGTGACCTCGCTGCTGGGGATCAGCTCCGGGTTCTGGCTGCGGCTGCCGAGATGCCGTCCTGTGGCACTGCGGGCTGGCACGTGCCGCAGCGGCGCCGGGCTTGGCCGTGGGTCACTCCACAGCTCTTGGCACCGGGGAGGGGGACCACTGGGGTCTGGCTCCTGGCAGAAACCCCTGCGGCCCCAGAGCAGGGGGGCACGTGCCCAGCGCACCAGCGCAGCAGCAAGACCTCCTGCCTCGGCCTCGCCCCCGGTGATGCTCCACCTGGCCCGTGGCCACAGGGCTCTGTGGGAGACCCTGGGCTGTGCCCCGCCCCGTGCTGCAGGTGAGGAGGGGGGCACAGCTCCACAGCACTCGGCGCCTCTCCCGGCACTTGCAGGGGGAGCAGTGGGGCAGGTGCATTCGGGTGCCCCCCATCCCCTCGGGGGCCACGTGCTGCCCGGTCCCTGCCCGCCTGGCGCACATGCCGCTGCCTCCCCGTGTACACGCAGCCTCCCCAACAGCTGCCTGCGCCGTGGCCCCCGCTACGCTGCTGCCTTCTTCCTGCCTCTGCCACGTGCCACCACATGGCCATGGCCCCCCCCAGCCGTCCCCCCCAGCCGAGAGCCCCCCACAGCTGCCCCGGCTGGCTGCCCGCACACCCGCCGCCCTGCATGCACCCCTGCCTGCGCGGGCCCTCATCACCACCGCCCGCCGCAGCCCGCGCTGTCAGCCCCGCAGATGAGTGAGCCATAAACAGTCCTTCACCGAGACGTTTTTCACACGCGGGGCCACATGTTAACAGTTTTTCTTTATTTACTGCCTCCATTTCCTCTTTGTTCCAGGAACTTGTCCTCCAACTTCAAGCTGCTCATGATTAGGCAAAAAGGCCTCTAATCTCCCCGATCTGATTTACCGTCACTGAGAACAGACGCTTCCCGTTACTGGCCCTGGACCCGGGAGCGTGGACAGCCGAGCTCTGCCGGCTGCTGAGACGAGTCTCTCCTCCCCAAAGCTGCCCCTCTGCCCGCGCTGCCTTCCCGGCAGCTTCCTCTTCCCGCACGCGCTGGGCAGCCCGGCCGCTCAGGTGAAGGCCTGGGGGGGAAGTGCAGCCCCACCGTGCCTGGGGCAGCCGCCCCGGGGCAGGGCAGGCTGCGGTGCCGCTTCCTCAGCTCCGGCGGGAAGGGCCGGTTGGCTGGAGCATCCCTTGGCAGTGGCCTCCCCAGCCACTCACTGGGGGTGCTGTCGGTGGGGGTGGCCGGGTGGCCCTGGGGTGCCCGGCGTGGGGACAGCACCTGTCCTGGCCGTGCCGCTTGGCTCAGCCCCTGCAAGTGCCGGTTCCGGAGACCTGAGGGGGGGTGGCTGGGGGCTCTGCGCTGCGCAGCCCCCCCTCAGCCTGGTCCACGGCCACACGGGGGATCCTTTACCTGGGGCCACATCCTCCACAGGACATCACAGCGTGGCAGGGCGTCCTCCACAGAGCCCCACGTCCCGCCAGCCCCGCGCCTTTCCCCTGCGGCTCTGGCTGGGACCTCGGGGGTCTCCCCCCACCACTGGCACCCAGCGAGTCCCCCCTGACCGCGCAGGACCGTGGTGGGGCCAGCACGGGGCCCGTGGGAGGGCTCGAGGCCACGTGTGGGGCTGGCCGAGCCAAGGCCGCGGGCGTGTGGGCAGCGGGAAGGCAGCGCCGGCGCCTGGCCGGCGGCTCGGCGGGGGCTCGGCTGGCGGCTTGGGGGGGGCTCGCCCGGGGGCTCGCCCAGGGCCACGCTGTGCCGCGGCTCCCGTGGCCACCACCTGCCAGCGCCGGCCGGCGGCTCCCAGCCCCACCGAACGTGCAGCCGCGGTGGGCTGAGCTCCCGCTCCCGCGGTGCCTCCCCAGGGCTAAAATTAGCTGCCGAGGCCTGGCCGGGGAGCGGAGCCCAGGTCCCGCCGGGGAGGATCGGATCGGGTTTCCCCCCGCCCTCCCTGCCACAGGCCTGGCAGCCACCGGGGCGATTCCCGGAGCCGGCCGGGCTCCCCCTGCCCCCGGCCCCACAGGCAGCCCTGCGAGCAGCTGCTGCCAGGCCCTGCCCGCACGCCTGCCTGCACGTCCCGGCCCCCCGGCCCCGGGGCTGAGCCCCGACACGCGTCACCTCTGCGGGTGGCTCCGGGGGGCTGCGGGCCGGGGGGAGGCAGGGTGGCCAGCGCCGGTGTGGCTGCGCCTCCTCAGCCATTGCCCGGCTGGGGCCGAGCCGCCTGCCCCCGGCACACGGAGCCGCCCCGGGGATGGGGCTGGCAGCTGGGGTGAGCAGAGGCGGGCTGAGGGCTGGGGGCACAGGGCTACGAGGGCTCTGGGTGTCTTGTGCCCGGGACTGGCTGCAGAGCACCCCCAAAGTGCTCGCCATGAGCTCAGGGTGTTTTCCTGCCAGGCTGCCTTGGCCCCACGGCTGTGCTGCCTGTGCTGCCTGCGCTGCCTGCGCTACAGGCTGCCATTGCTCGTCCTTGTGGGCTGGGGCTGGCCGGCCCGGAGGGCCCCGCTCCCACCCGGTCAGGGGGGAGCAACCATCCATCATCCCCGGCGGGGCGGGAGCCCCGGAGCCAAGTGATTTCCTACTGTCGGGAACCGTGGAGCGATGCCTGGAAGCGCAGGGACGTGGCGGGCTCCTGGCTCAGCCCGCTGGGGGCACCGCCAGGCCTCCAGCCTGCCCTGCCCTGCCCTGCCCTGCCCTGCCCTGCCGCGCCCGCTGCCAGGCCGGTGCTGGGGGTCCGGCGGCACCGAGCGCTGCCCGCGCTGCCCACCGCTGTCCCGGTGTAACGGGGCCGTCGAGGTGTCGGGCCCGGGCTTGCGGGGAGGGAGCGTGCCGGTGGCTGCTTGCCCACGCGGCATCCCAGCGAGCCCGAGCCCCGGACAAACCCCCAACAGCCCGACACACCCGGCGGGCACCGCTGCCCCGGCCCGGGGGGGGATGCCCGAGGAGGGCTGGCGGGGCCGGCTGCGAGCTTTGGCTGCGATTGCCCTCACGGTGGTCCAGGGCCGGTTGTTCCCCGCCGGGCACACGCTGGGCATTGCCCCTGGCCCGGCGGTGGGAGCCGCGGGCAGTGGCGGCTCCGGGGGGGCCGGGGGACCCCGGGCCGGCAGCCGGGGGGAGCCGAGCGCCGGGTCGCGGCCGTGCAGGGCCGACGGAGCGGCCGGAGCCCGCGGCCGGAGCCCGTTGGATGCTGCCGGTCCCCGGGAGCGGAGCGGAGCTGGCAGGAGCCGCGGGGCCGGCCGGTCCCCCCGTCCCCAACCTGCCGGGGCTGCTCGGGTGACCCCTCCCTCCGCCGGCAACAACTTTTCCAGTAAAACCACCGCAGAAATCCCGGCTTCCCGACAGGCCCGCCCCTCGGCCGCCGGGGGGGCGCGGGCCGCCCTTAACCCTTCCCGGCCCGGGCCCCCCGCGCTTCCCCGGCCGGTGGCTCCGAGCCCCCGCGGAGCGGCGCAGGGGGCTTTGGCCCCCCCGCCCCGGGTCAGCGATGCTCCCGCTCCCCGGGGGGCCGGGGGGGTTCCCCGGGGGCGGCGGGATGGCACTGCTGGAGCAGCACATGGGGAGGGGGGTGGGAGAGAGCTGGCACGGACCCCGACCCCGGGAGATCTTTGCACCCGCATCCTGCCCGGGTGTGCGGGAGGGGACCCCCGAGCTCGCAGAGCCAGTGGGGCAGCGCGTTTGCCTTCTCAAGGGGCAGCTGACGTGGAGGGAGCAGGGCCTGAACCCCGCTGTGGGGCAGAAGGAGCCTCCCAAGGGCCAAGGAGCTGGAGAACCTTCGGGGGAAAAAGCCCCTCTCCAAGGGGGACCCGGCACAGCCTGGGGCTGGGGAGCAGCAGGGGAGGTGGGTCCCCAGGCGGGAGGGGGTCCTGCCTGTCCCCCATCAAGCAGGAGAGATGTGCTGCGTGGGGCTGGGCAGCGCGGGGAGCTGGTTCGTGGGGTGTCCAGCCCGAGTCCCAGCTCGCAGCGGGTGCCTATGGCTGGGACTGGCCAGGGCCCGAAGGTGCGTGTCCCTGGGCGGAGGAGATGGGGACAGGGGACCACTGCAGGGTGTGGCAAGGAGGGGGAAAACTGCTGCCGCGTTCTCGGTGGTCGGGATGCAGCAGCTTCGGCTGCGTGTGGGCAAATTGGGGTTAGACCCAAGGGACGCGCCCCGCGGTGAGGAACGGTGCAGGAGTCCCCTCGCTCCAGAGCCCTGGCCCTGTCCGGGGCACCCTGGGAGGGCACTGCTGCGGTGACGGTGCTGGGCTGGGTGGCTGTGCTGGATCACAGCCCTTCCCCAGGGCTCCGCCAGGTTGCTCCTGACGGGTGGGCAGAGCCGGGGCTCGCTGGGCACCGGGAGCTGGGGGTCCATGCCAGGAGCTGTGCCCGGTGTCCCCGGCTGTGCCCTGCCTGCCACCAGCCCTGGCCCCACGCTGGCTGCTCAGCCAGGGCTGAGGTAAGTGCTGTAATTGTTTTCTCTGTGGCCCGAGATGAATAATTGAGAGGTCTTTGAGGAGAATTAATTAGCCTGTTTATTGGCAGTAAATGCTTTTCTCCAGATGATGAAATAGATCCTGAGCCACACGTGGGGCAGGAGGATGCAGGTCGCTGAGGCTGCCAGTCTCAGGTCTGCGGACCAGCCGTGCTGGTGCCCCGTGCTCGCCGTGGGGCAGGCACTGGCTCCCACGGCCCCCCGGCAGCCCCCGTGCCCGGAGCTCACTGTGCCCACGGCCAGTGCGTTGTGCGGGGAACCTGGCGTGGATGGGAGCAGGGGACATCGAGGGGAGGGCAGGATCCTGGCCCAGACCCTTGCAGAAGCTCCTTCCAGGCTGCTCTGCACAAGGTGGACTGGCCAATCGCTCTGGGACAGCCCCAGCCAGCCCTGGCAGAGCTCTGCCCCACGGCACGGCATGGCACGGCACGGAGGGGCCGGCTGGTGGCCCTGGGCAGTGGGACAGAAGCGAGCCACAAAGCCCCTCGGCTGCCCGAAGCTGCCCGTCTGAGCCAGCCCTCGGTCACCCATTGCTGGCACCCTGCTGTCCCTGTGTCCCCACGTCCCCATCGGTGACGCCGTGGTGGTGTGAGGAGGGCAGACCCCGGCGCTGCAGCGGGGGCGCTGCCCTGCGCCGTGTTCCCGTGCCTGCCCGCTCCCTCCCGGCTCACCACGGACCTGCTGCGTCCCCTTGCGTCTCCTTCCTCGTGGCTGCCAGGGTGGTGCCAGCCTGGGGCTCGTGGCCTGCACCACCTCCTCCTCCTCTTCCTCCCCTGGGCATGAGGGGAAGGGCCCTGCATGGCCAGAAATGCTTAAACAAGGATTTCCTTGTTGCTGCACGAGCTGTTTGCCTTGCTCCCAGGCCAGCCGTTAATGAGGTTTGGCAGGAGGCACTGGCAGCCCCAGCCATTGGATTTCTATAAATCAACCTGGTGCTAATGCGTGGAGCTTGCTGGGCTGGAGCTGCTCAGCTTCGGGGCGCGGGACCGCAGCCCGCAGGCAGCTCTGGGGCTGGGCAGGAGCTGCTGAGCCTCTGTGCGTGGGACCGCAGCCCGTGGGCTCGCCAGCGCGGCGCAGAGCGGCGGGGGCCAAGCGCAGCAGGGCTGGGGTTGCTCCGTGGGCACCAACGTCCCCCCGGTTTTGGGGCGGTTGGATGAGCCGCTCCCGGGTTCGGGGCCAGGCTGGGATCAGCAGCCGCAGCCCCGTGGGGGCCATGGGAGCCCCTCTGGGCTCGGAGCGTCCTGGCAGGGTGGAGAGGGGTGGGGGCCGAGGGGGCCGTGGCCGCTTCCCAGCAGGCAGGTCGGAGCGGCCCCTCGGGCTGTTTGTTTCCAGGAATGGCAGAAAGCGAAAAGCAAAATAAAGCAGCTTCCCACAGCCAAGGTCCTGCTGTGTCCTGATCCGTCCCCACATCCCCCACCGCCCTCCCCCCAGCCCGGGAGAGGCCGCTGGGTGCTCTGTGCCCTGGGATGGGGGCGGCTTTGCCCCCCTGCCTGCCCTGCCTTGGGGTGGGGGCTGCAGCCGTGCCCCGGTTGCCCACACCCGGCGTCCCCCCGTCCCCGGGGCAGCCTCAGGCATGCAAAGCAGCGCAGGCAAATTACCCAGCGCTCCGGGAAGCCGCTCTGCAGCTGCGGCCGGTGGCTGGGGCACGGCGGGCGGCCCTGCCGGGAAGCAACGTGGTGGCGGCAGGGCCTGCCTGCACGTGGGCTCGTGGCACCGAAGCTGCCGGCAGCCGCTGGTGCAGGGGGGCTGCGAGTCCTGCGGCCCCCACGTAGCGCTGGGTGGCCGGGAGCCTCGCTGGGACACCGGGACCGGGGCACGGAGGAGTTTGGCTTCGAGAAGGGCCTCCTGGGAACGGACTCTCGCGTGTTTTGCTCCCGGCAGCCCCGTGTCCAGGAAAGGAGGCGCCGGGAAGTGGGACCTGTTATCTCTGGTTTCCCACTGCGGGGCGGCGGGCAGCCGGGCTGTTTGCTCTCCTCATCTGCCGGACGGTTTATCTGGGGCACCAGCACAGCCCATTCCCCCTGTGCCGTGCTTGCTGCAGCGGCCGCAGCCTGGGCTGGGGTTCACTTTCACTCGCAGGGGCTCCCGCTGGCTTCGTCTGCCCAGTGGGTTTGTCTGAGCCCCCTCACCTCTCCCCAATGCCAGCCAGCACATTCCCCTGCTCTGGCCCCGGCGTGCTGGCAGAGCCCGCGGCAGAGCCCCGGGGGGTGCGGGCTGGCTGGGCTCGGAGCGCAGGAAGGGGGCTGTGGGTTTGGGCTCAGCTCTGGCGGGGCTGAGGCTCTGGGGGGGCTGTCACGGGGGGGATGTGGGACGAGCCTGCACAGGCTGGAGGCACTGCCCGCAGGGCCGGAGCAAATGCTGTGGGCTGGGCAGGGGCAGGGGCAGGGGCAGGGGCAGGGGCAGGGGCAGCCCCCACTCCAGCAGCCCCGTCACTGCAAAGCCACTGGGAGAGCGTCGAGGCTGCGCCGGGCACCCGGCTTGGGGACAGCCACCAGTCTCAAGGTGACGTTTCAGTTCCTGCTCTGAGTGTGCTTCCCCCGTTATCAAGAAACCCCCCTGCTCTTGCTCTGAAAGAGTCTCTGCAGCGTGTGGAAACTGAGAGGAACCCCAGTCCCAGCACGGCCCCGCTGGCTGGGGTCCCGCTGCTGCCGGGAAAGCCCCAGCCCCCTCCCCGCTGCCCCTCCAGCCATGGCCGGGCCCTGGGGCCGCAGCAGCCTGTGCCAGGGCAGCCCCCAGGCCGGTGGTGTCCCCCCAGGTCAGCATTGTCCCCCTGCAGTGGGACAGCACCAGGATGGTGACAGGGACAGCGGGCAGGTGTCTGCCCGGAGCTGCCCCTCCATCCGCCCTGCCAGCATCCCCCCCTCCGCTCTGTCACTCCGGGGTGCTGCCAGTGCTCGTGGGGGTGAGCTGTGCCCTGCTGGGGCGGAGGGAAGATGCTGCTGCTGAGGTGACTATGTGCCCGCTGCGGCTGGGACCCGCCACTTCCCCTCTGCCAGCACCTGCTTGCGGCGTGGGTGCAGCCGGGGGCTTTGAACCGCAGCCAACCCCCGCGGCGACAGCTGCAGCCCTGTGGGGACCCGCTCGTGGCCTGGGCAGCCGTGCAGGGCGCCGGCGTGCGCAGCTCTGAGGGTGGGGGCACCTGTGCCACACTGGGAACTCGGGCTGGTCCTGGCCCACTCGACGGCTCGGGTGTCTCCCGGGGCCCCGCTCCTGCCGAGGGCAGGGATCGTCCTTGCCGGGGCGCCCGTGCCTGCACCCCTTGGCAGCTGCTGCGGCTGCGAGGCCGGGGCTGGGAACAGGAACCCCGGCGGGAGGTTGTGCAAGGAGGAGGGACCCGCATGGCCTGGGAGGGCACAGCCGCCTCGGCCCTCGTGTCGAAATTCCACGCGCTTACAGAAAAGCCCCCGGGCAGAATTCCTGACAGGGGTGATTCATCCCCCGCTGGAAGCGATGACTTTGCCTCTCCAGTAAACCCTCTTCAGCCCGGCAGGCGAAGGGGGCAGCGGGCGCCGCTGTGCCCTCACCACCACCAGCACCCGCTGTGGGGTGACGGGGCCACCTTGAGCCCCGTGGGCAGTGCTGGGGGGGCTGGGCGAGCCCAGGAGGGCTGGGGCCGGAGGGGGGCTGCGAGCCGCTGGGCTGCGGAGAGGTGGGCACCGAGCACAGAATTGGGTCCCTGGGTCCTGTCCCCACGGGGGCCTCCCCTGACCCCGCTGCCACCTGAACCCGGCACGGGCCAGTGCCGCGGCCGGGTGCTTTGGGGGGGACCGTCCCCCGCCGGAGAGGGCACGCAGGGTGGCCCTTTCCAGGAAGCGCACGCGAGGGCAGCCAGGCTGCGAGTTCCCGACAGCAGCTCTGGTTTTAATAACAGCAAATCAATGGATGCCCGATTCCGGCCAGAGCAAACTCCCGCGTTTCCTTCCCCGGCCTCCCCGGCCGGTGCCTTCCCTGCAGGGCCAAGACGACCGGGGTGGAAGCCCTGACCTTGGCGACTGCACGTGTGTTTCCGAGTGCCGACGTCCCACGCTTGCCTGCCCTGCCTGCTTCACCCTGCCCCGTGCGCTGCCTGCCCCCCGGCCCTGCCTGCCTCAGCTGCGCCGCACAGGGAGGGGGTGGGAGGGGAGTGGGGGGGTCCTTGCTGCCCCTGCCCACCCCACGCAGGTGCTGCCGTGGGGCTGCTCGTGGCCATGGCCGGGCACTCCCAGCGGCTCCGGGCCACTCGCCTCCCCCAGCCCCGCGCCGTGATTCAGCCTCCCTTCCCCGCGGGGCTTGCACAAACCTCCCCGCTCTCTTTGTGCTTGTTTTGAGAACAGATTAGTCATGGCTCTTAGCTGGCTTCCAGCAAACTGCACAACAGCACCATGGAAAAACGAGAACAGCAAAGTGATGACTCAGCAGGGCTCACACTCCCGTCCCTTGGGTGCCAACTGTCCCCTGCTCCCGTGCAGCCCCAGGCACCGCTGGGGACCACCCAGCAGCCGCGCGATGCGGGGAAAGGGCCTGGGGTTCAGCGCCTGCCTGGAAGCAGCAACGGGCGAGCAGGGGCTGGGGAGGTGCTGGCTGGGTGGGACCACGGGGTCACAGGCCCTTGAGTGCAGCCTCTGCCCCGTCCCCAAGCCCCCTCCTGCACCCGGTGAGTGGGGGGCTCCTCTCCAGCCCTCTGGCACCCCGCTGCCCCAATCCTTCCCCACCGCTCTGGTGGCCAGAGCATCCCGCTGCCGGCAGCTCCAGCTCAGCACCCAGCGAGGCTGCGCAGGCGCGGGGGCTGCCGCGGTGCCAAGACCCCGCCGGGCCCCCGCCAGGCAGCAGCTCCGCTCCCTGGAGCCGTGGGTCTGGGGATCCCCGGTCCCGCGGGCTCAGTGGGCACCCCTGGACACTGGGGCCCTCCTGGCCAGCACCTGCGTGCCGGGACGGTGGCAGTGACAGGAACTCCCGGGGCGGGCCCTTACCGTACCTCGCACCTCGCTCTGCAGACCTTTCTTGCCCTGCCTTGGCCAGCAGCCCAGCGGCCCAGCGCTGCCAAGTCTCCGTGCCAGGTGGCTTATCGTGATCCCATGGCGCTGGACACCAACTGGTGTCGGCTGCCAAGGATGAACAATGTAATTGCTGGAATTACAGTAAAGCGCTCGCTCCCATTCCCACTCGTTAAATGCCGAGATGGGGCCCTTGGGTCCTTCTAGGGAACATCTGCTCCAGCTGTGCCCTCTGCCAGCCGCACGCCCCGTCCTTGCCCAGCGCGGCGCCACCTCCACCCCTCGCCCCGGCCTGGCTGGCGCGGGCTGGAGTTGCTCTGCTGGGGGGCCCGGGGGGCCGTGGCACAGCCCACCAGGCTGGTGAGGACCTTCGGGCCCCCCGGCATCGTCCATTGTGGGGAGGGGGCAGGGCTGGACCGGGAGCGGCAGCACCAGCCCCGCGGGCTCAGCGTCGCATGTCCAGGAGCCCCATCCCCAGTCGCGTGTGCGGTGTTGCCGCCGCCTGCTCCTGCGCCAGGGCCGAGGCCAGGGCTGATGCGAGGCCAAGGGATGCTCCAGGGCTGGGGTTTGGCACCTGCCCATGGCTGCTCTGCCAGGGTCATCCGAGGACTCCGCACTGTGCTGGGCAAACACGCCCAAGGCAGCTGGCAGCCTGCAGCCCGGAGCACCCACGGGGACCTCCCGTGACGTGCCGCCGGCGTGGCTGTGCCCAGCAGTGACCATGGCGGCAGCAGGCGCCTCGCCACTCCCTGCGAACGCAGGTGCCTGGGCCGGGGCGGCCAACTGCGGGGTGGGAGAGGGGAGACCCCGGGGGGAGCGTGGGACAGGGTCTGCCCGTGTGCGGGACCCTCTGCCCGCCCTGGGGACGGTGCAGGACCCTCCGGGTCCTGGGGCTGCAGGATGTGGCCCACTGCCGTCCGCCCGCCCGGCACTGGGCTGCTGCTCCCTCCGCCTTGGCTGCGTCCCCAGCCGTGGGATGGGGCGGGGGGGCCTGCGGCTGCCATTGCCACAGCAACGCGGCTTTGTTTGAAACCTTCCTCTGAAATGTCAAGACTTTCTTTGGGCTCCAGCTGCTGCCGCTGGGATGAAAACTTCCTCCTGGGCTGTGGAAACCAGCTGGGGGGGGCGTTTTCCACTCTGAGCGTCCACCTCTGCCTGGGCAGCGAGAGCTCTGCCCCGGGCCGTGGCCGGTGGCCGGAGGGTGCAGGACTGAGCCCCAGGTGGGCCCTGGAGTGGGCAGGGACAGGCAGGAGCTGTGGGGGGGTGGGAGAGGCAGCTCCCTCGTGGGGTCCTGTGGGGCAGGTGAAGGGTCTGCGCCTCTCAAAGCTCGGGGCAGTGCCGGCTCGTAGGGCAGTGGGACCCCCAGCCTGGGCAATGGGCGAGGGGGGGGCGGCGAGCTGGTGGCTGTGGCTGCGGGGCAGGGGGGGGGCCAGGGCTGCGCAGCCCCGCGGAGCTGCTTATGGAAGGAGTGAGGAATCCGCAGCTGCTGGCTCCCTCGGAGCCGACTGCGGGGCTGGCTGGAGGAGCAGCAACAGAGAGGGGTTTCCATGGGGACGTACACAGGCCTCTGGGCTCGTCCGCATCCCGAAATACACCCTGGCCTGGGCACGGGGGTCCTGCTGCCGCCCCACGCTCCCCGCCTGCTCCGGGAAGAGCCGGGGGCTGAGCCAGGCAGGTGGTGAAGGGGCTCAGGGCAGCCCCTGCGGCTCTCCCGGCCACCAAGGCTCTGCCCCCACCACGCCGGCGATGGGATGGTCACCGCCGGCCGAGCCTGGGGATCTCGTGCCACGCCACAGGGCCGAGCTGCATGTGCCTGCCCGGGGCAGAGGGACAAGATGAGGGGATGCCATGAGACCGGGGGCTCCCGTGAGCCCCAGCGACGTCGAGCGGCGGGGCTGCACGGCCCTGCTCCTCCTCCAGTGCAGGAGCCACCACCCCTCCGAGCCTGCAGCTGGGGCAGCTGGTGCCAGCCCCGGGCCGTGCCGCAGAGCCTGAGCTCGTGCTTCCCGGCAGCGTGCTGGGGAGCAGATGTCTCTGTCCCTGTTCCTAACCCTCCCCGTGGCCCCGGCCCGCAGAGGAATTGCCACGTAAGGAGCAGGTGGTGCCATTTACAGTAAGTCCCCAGCTGCTGCACAGCCCTTTCCTGCATCCTACTGGGAAACGCGGGGCTGGATGTGGGAACGTCCTGGCGCTGCAGAGCCGAGGCAGGAGGAAGTTTGCGAGGGGTGTGCCGGAGGTCGGGTTGTTCGTGGCGAGCTCCCTGCCTGGCTCTGCCACCCCGGCAGCCTCTGGTGCTGCCGCTTGCTGCCATCTTCCTCAGGGTGACTGCCGAGTCCCGGGTGCAAGGCCCAGCCAGTCCATGGGGACACCCCAAGGGTGCTCCATGTGGTGCCACCTCCCTCCTGCCTGGCCCCACGGCCGGGCTGTCCCGTGGGCTCTCTCAGACGGGCCAACATGGGCCCAGTGCCTGCGCCGCAGCCAGCCCTGCCCGTGCATCCCGCCTGGAGGGACCCGGCGTGGCCCAGGTGGGACAAGAGTGCTCGGGGCAGGAGGGTCCCCTCCTGGCATGGCCACTGCTCCCCAAAACGTCCCCCTGCGAGGGGACGGGGTTGCTCTCTGCACACTGCTGGCCCGGGGCAGGCTGCTGGTCCCAGTGCGGGGCTGGGGTGCCCTCGTGGCTCTGTCCTGCTCCCCAGCGATGGCCGCTGGCTGGGCCCGGCCGGGCTTTGCCACGGTGCCCGGTCGAGCCGCCCCGGCTGCCGCGCTGCCTGCCCCGCCGGGGGCTGCCTGCCCGCCACAATCGCAGGCTGCAGTTGTTTCCTGTTTTTGGGTCTGCAGATGCTGGTCCGCACCAGAGCAGATTTCCTGCACCCCCTGACCCCGCCGGGTTCGGGTTTGCCATCCCAGACACTTCCTTCTTGTGCCAGTAACGAGCCGGCAGTGTGGTGGGAAGCGTCGGTGGCTGCCCCGTGCTCCTCTGGGGAGGCCAGGCTGGGGCAGGGTGGGGGGTTCCAGGGGCAGCGGGCAGCTGCCTGTCCCTGCCCAACCACCCTCCTGCACCCCAGCACCTCGGTGGGCTCTCACGTGGCCCTGCTCGCTCTCGCCCTGCTCCGCACGGCCGCCGTCATGGCATGAGGCCTGGGGCCGCTGCCTGGCAGGGTCTGTGCTGGTGCTGGGGTCCCTGCCGGCGCCCCTGCCTGTGCCTGGGCCATCCCAGGGCCGGTGTGGCACAGTGAGCAGACCGGGCTCCCTGCTCAGCTGCTGGGTTGCCCGGCTTGGCTCGCTGTGGCCACCTCCGCGCTCGCTGCTGGCCAGTCCTCAGGCTGCCCCGAGTCCCTCTCTGTGGACAGCGACCGATCGCCCGAGTGCTCCCGGCCAGGTGGGAGCTGGGCCCTCGGGGCGAGCGGGGCTGCGGCGTCCCCTGCTCGGCCCCAGCTCAGCACCGGCCTCGCTGCACCCGCCTGGTGCCCAGCCCCGGTAGACGCAGGGTGGAGGAGATGCGGGACTCTGGTGTCCCAGCGGCCCCCCGCACTCGTGCCCCATTTCCCGTCGGGCTCCTGGCACCACCATGCAGGGTCTGATCTCCGCCGAGAACGTCTTGCTTGTCCAGGAAGCCTCGGCGGGGGTGAGCTCAGCCAGCCCTGGCTGCAGGGCAGAGGGGAACTGGTTGCCCGTGACATGCTCGATCGGCCACTTACGAAACACGGGGCCAAGTCCGCTCGGGCTTTCTGGAGAAGGCGAGAAGTTTGTGAAACTTTTGGCAGGGATTTGCCCGCCGGCCGCCGCGTCACTGCTGCCGCGAGGTTGGGTTTATTCCAAGAAACGCGCGGGGCTGGCGGAGCTTCCCGGACTCTCGACTCAGCAGCGGGTTGCGGCACCGCCACGACCTGAGCAGGAGGGAAGAGGCCCCTGAGCCGCGTCGCGGGTGCCCGGGGCCCTTCTGGGAAGTGGCAAAGCCGGGACCATTCCCCAGGGACGGGAAGGCTGGGGTCTGGCCAAGGGTGTTGGGGGCATCTTCCCCGCTCTCCACTCCGCCGTGGGGTGCTGTGAACCCCCTTGCTCTGCCGGGGGCGCTGGGAGTGCTCAGGCCCCCCAGGGCCCTGGTTCCCCATCCCCTGCCGTGCTTTGTTGCGCCCAAGAGCTGCGATGCTCCGGGTCCCTCCCCCAGTGTGGTGAGCGCCACGGGGACGATGCTCCCCACGGGCTGGGGGCTGCTGTGCCCCGCGGTGCTGCTCCCACCCCCTTCCCTGGCGTGGGGCCGGGAGTCACCGGTGCTGCCGGGAGCCCTGACGTCGGGGATGTGCCTCGGCAGGGCCTGGCGGGCGGCCACCCGCGCGCATGGACATTCCTTGCATAGCTCCGGCGGGTGCCCGGGCAGGCTGTGCCGCACTTCCTGGCAGCCCACGAGCTGCAGCCCCGGCAAGCAACACCAAAATAGTCGCTGGGACTGCACCGTGCCTGCGGCCCGAGTGGGCACATTCGCCATCCCTCTGCTCCGGGGCGATTCCTGAGGGAAGCCTTTTCCCAGCAGCTGGGGTTCCCCGGGTGGGAGCACGGTGCTCGGGGCCTGGCACAATGCCCACGGTGCGGGGCTGGGGGGGCTGCGGGGGCCGTGCGGGCGCTGGAGGGGCTGTGAAGCACAGGGCGCCTGGGCACAGCCTGTTCCTCGCTGCCGGGGGCTCTGGGGGGTTGTGGGGGGCTGGCCCTCCCCCAGGAGTTCCCCCCGCCGGACGCAGCGCTCCAGCCCAGCATCGTGCTCGCCTCAGGCCAGCGGGTTTATTCCCGTGCCCGGTTCACACCCTCACGGTCGGAGCCACTGCGGGAGGCAGGAATAGGGCCCCAGGCCCCCTCCTCCCCCTCTCGTACCCCTCCTCAGGCACCTGCTCCGGGCCAGGCTGGGGTCTGGCGGGTGGGGGTCTGCACAGCACAGCCCCGATGGCTCCGGGACGGAGCTTTTACCTCTGTGCTGTGGGGGTGAGCAGAACCGCAGTCCCCCCGCGTCCCCCCCTCCGCTGAGCCGCTGTGCTCACAGCAGAAGCGCCACAAACCCTTTTCTAACCCCGCGCCTCTCAGGGCCCCGTTCCCGCAGCTCTTCGCCCCATCACGCGCCACCTCCCCCGTCCCATCCCCAGTCTGGGCTGGGGGCCAGGACGGACTCGCTGCAGAGCGCGGCACGAGCGCTGCGGAGCCGGGCTGCGCTTGGGGCTGCGCCACGGGCCAGCCTTGGCCACCAACTTGGCTGCTCCATGCCCAGGGCAATGGCCCGTGTCCCACTGTCCGGGGACAGTTTGCGGCTGCACCACGTGCCCGGAGCCGCACGGCTCGGCCGGAGCGACGTCGGGGGCTCAGACATACCTGAGCGCTGGGGCAGCGCTTCTGCAGGGCGGGCTGTGAGTCACCACGGCGGGATCACCCCGGCACGGAGAGCGGCTCCAGGAAGCCGCCAGCGCTTACGTGGTGTAAACACCATCCCGGCCTCGAGCGAGGGCAGTGGCTGGGAGGGACGTGCGTCACGCCGGGGGGCCTGAGCGGCCTTGGGGGTGCAAGGGAGAAAACAAACCAGATCTGAGGTTTTTCATTAAAAAATAGTGCTCTTTATTATAAATTATGGAAAGATTTCCTTTCTGAATATAAATATAAATATGTGCAAAGTTTCATCTGAGTTTTGTTTTGGTTGAATTTTCAAGCATGGTTTTGCTCAGCCCTCGAGGCTGGAGGTGAAGATGGAATCTTTATAAAAGACAGTGATTCACGTTGGCCTGTAAACATCCCTTCGGTTAAAAAAAAAAAAAAATAAAAAAAAAAGCCAGAAAAACCCAACCGCTTCTCCGGGCGGAGGCAGAAAAGCACTCGTGAGACAACGTGCTCCAGGGGATCCTCCCGCCGCCTTCCCGCGGGAATCGGGGCCCCCGTGGAGCAGCGAGGCCGGGGTCTGCGGGAGCGGCCGGGCAGAGGTGGGGTGCGACACTCGGGAGTTACGGTCCAGGGCAGCACCGGGTCCCCCGGATGCTCCTCGCAGACGCGGTCGTGCGGGGACTCTCAGCGGTGTCAGGACACGCCGTTTCCCCTCCGGCTTCGCAGCACGTCACCGGGACCGTTATCGCGCAGCGTCACCAAACGATGTGCAGTAACCCAGACCACGGGGCAGGGAGAATATTAAGGCTTAGTCCCCTGGAAAATGGCAACGAGGGGAAAAAGGCAGCGACCTCCAAGTCTGGGGCCTGGTGTGAAAGGAGCTTCCACCCACAAGGAGGCAGCAAGAGGTAAAGTACAGTACGGGCAAAAAACACTTTCCCCTTAAAACCGAGGAAAAGTGATCAGGCACTCGCTGGACTCCAGTGCTTTCCGTTCCCGGTGGCAGAAGGGGGGGCTCGCCAGGACACCCCAGGCGTGGTCCCGCTGCGGCAGCGGGGATGTGGCTGCCGGGGCGCACGTCCCCCCGTGCCGCAGGTGCCGTCCTGGCTGCCCGAGCCCGTGGGGGCTTTGCTGATGGGCTCTCCCTGGCCGCGACGGGGAGGCCTCCGCGCTGGGCGCACTGTAACATCCACAGTCCGACTGGAGCAGTCTCCTTCCCTGCGGAGAGGGGGTGTCGCTTCCTCGGGGGGTCCCCCCCAGCACCAAGGGTGCCAGGCTGTGCTGGCCACAGCCCCGGGCCCACGGTGGCTCGCCCCAGTCCCCCTCCCCTCCTTCCTAGAGGGAGAGGCTCGGCGTGCCCTGCGAGTCCCCGTGCCCATGGGGCGTTGTGCCCGTCCCCTGCTCTTGTGCTTGTAGCCTGTAACCTCGCTCCGGCGGCCCCTTAGAGGGGGGCATCGTACTGGTCCAGGAACTCCTTGATGGGAGCCGGCAGCTGAGTCATCTTCTCGTAGGAGTCCAGGTGCCCGTTGACGGTCTTGCGGCAGAGGTGCTGCAGGGTGGAGACGCTGGAGGAGAGCGGGCGGCTCAGCACCAGGGGGATCTTCTCGCCGCCCGAGTAGATGTAGTAGGTGCGCTTGGGGTGCAGGGCCCCCCCCGACTGCTCGGGGACGGCGCAGGGCGCGGGTGGCATGTAGTGATGCACCAGCTTGAGCACGCAGTCGAAGCGGGGCACGGGCTGGCTGCTGCGAGGGTCACTCTGCAGGGAGAAGCTGCCGCCCTCGCACTGGATACGCAGGTTCTTGGTGCCCGACTCCGTCTTGACGCTGAGGGTGAAGAAGTGCCGCTGGTCCGAGCTGTCCCTGATGAGGAAGGTGCCGGCCGGCTCGGTGCTCAGCAGCAGGTTGGCCTCGCCGCCCGTCACCGTGCTCCAGTAAAAGCCGCTCTCCTGCAGCTTGCGCACGGTGTTCACCACCAGCTGGTACTCGCTCTTGGAGCTGAACGTCTTGAGGCGCAGGCTGGTGTCCAGGGGGCGGCTCATCCCGGCGGCGGGGAACTTGCTGTGGGTGACCATGGCGCAGGGAGCCAGCTTTGCGCGCTCGGGGTGCTGCTGCCGGGAGCAGCCGCTGCTACACCATCACCTGCGGCAGAGACGGCGGGGTGAGCCGCGGCACCCCCGCTCCCCGGCTCCCCCCTCCCGGGGGCACCGGCAACCTCGGACCGCGGCTATTCCCCTCCCGGGGGCACCGGCACCCCCGGTCCCGGGCTACCGCCCTCCCCCGCGGGGCACCGGCACCCCCCGACCGCGGCTGTCCCCTCACCGGGGGGCACCGGCTCTGCCGATTCCCGACTATCGCACTCCCCGGGGGGAACCGGCATCCCTGGCCCCTGGCTACCGCCCTCCCGGGGCACCGTCATCCCCGGCGATCACACCCCCCCCCTCCGGGGGGGCACCGCACGCCCGGTCCTCGGCTATTACCCTCCCGAAGCACCGGCATCCCCGGTTACCCCGCTCCCGGGGGAGCACCGGCATTCCCGGCCCCAGGTTTCCTCTCGCCGCGGGGCACCGGCTCCGCTGGCCCCGGGCTATCTCCCCTCCGGGGGGGCACCGGCATCCCCGGTACCGGGCTATCCCCTCCCCGCGGGACTCCCCGGTCCCCGCCTCCCCCTCCCGGGGCCCCGTCCCGTCCCGCCGCGGGCAGCGCCGTACCTGGGGCGCGGGTGCCGGGGCCGGTCTCGGCGGCGGCGGCGGAGCCGGTGCGCGGCAGCGGGCGGCGGCGGAGCTGCCGGGGCCGCCCGGGGAGGCCTCTTATAGCGGGCGCAGAGCCCGCCCTCGGGTTCCTGGAACTGCGCGGCTTCTTGTAACGCTCCCCGGCGCCCTCCCGCCGCCCCGCCCGGCCCGGCCCGCCTCGGCGCGCCGCCAGCCACCGCCGGCCCATTCCGGGCAGCGCGGCCGCCCCCTCCCGCTCCCCTCCGCGCTCTTTCCTTCTAAGAAGAGGAGAGTCCCGGCCGGCCCGGCCGCGGCCCCCCCCCCCGCCCTCCCCTCCCTCCTCTCCCGGGGCCGGCCGGGCCGCGGGGGCGAGGGCGAGGGCAGCCCCGGGGCCGCCAGGTCCCCCCCCCGCCCCCCCGGGACACCCTCAGCGCGGGGGGAGCCCTGTCCGCGGGCGGCCGCCGGGGAGGGTGGCACTTGGGGGCCGGGGATGCCGGTGCCCCCGGAGGGCGCTGTGAAGACCCCCCGCTGCTACTGGGGGGTACCCGGCCCCCGTCCGGGAGGAGCAGGCGGGGGCTCGCCCTGGCCAGGCGGTTGGGGCCCGGCTGGGGGGGTACACCGGGGGGGGTACACCGGGAGGGGGGGTACACCGGGGGGGTGCTGCCGCCACGCAGTGGGGCCGCGGCTCCAGCATCCCCACGCCACCGGCCTTTATGTCAAGTACAAGGTGCCCTCGGCGGCGCTTCCCGGGAGGCGTGTGGGGAGGGAAAACCCCCTCGACCCCCACGTCTGGGGACAGTAAGGGGCGAATCCTCTCCCGGGGCTGTGCCGGGGGGCTCCCGGGAGCCGGCCAGGCCAGCCGCGGCCCGGCCCCCCTGCCCGCAGCCCCGCTCCCGGGCGGCCGAGGGGACGGCGGCGGCTCCGGCGGGGCCAGCGCTGGCCCCGGGATCCCGGGGACGCTCCGTGCGGTCGGTCGGTGCTTTGGAGGACAGGGGCCGAGGCGCCCGTCGGTGGAGCCGTCGGGGGCCGGTGGGGAGCCGCTGCGAGGCCGAGGAGCCGGAGCGCCCCTTCCCTGGCTGGGTGCCCCCGGGCGGGCGCGGCCGGGCCCCGTCCCCGGGGGTTTCCTCATCCCCTTGCCCCGGCTCGGGGCTGGCGGCCGGAGGGGCCCGGAGCCCCCCTTCCCCACCTGGATTCCCTGCATTTTCGTTTGGCAATTGTCAGTTTCGACCTCGAAAACAAACCAGACTTTGTCAGTGGATTTTATTTTAAATAGTTTAATTTGCCCTGGAGGAGCCGCCGCCGCTGCCAGTCAGGAATAAACAGCAGCGCAGCAGTTCTGGGAAGTGAGGCTGCGGCGGAGCAGCTGGGCTGAAATGCAAACGAGCGCTGGAGCGCTGCCGGGGGCGGGAGTGGCGAAACCCGGGGCAGGGACGGGAGGGGGCGGGAGGCTCCGGCCGGGGGCTGGGGGGGGGCGGGCTTCCCGCAGCCGGGGCTGGGCGGCAGAAACGCGGCTCTGCCGGGCACGGCGGCGGGACCCGCGCCCCCCCCCCCCCCATTCCCCCGGGGCTCCGCCTCGCCCTGCCCGGTGTGGGAAGCCACGGGGACCCCGGCGGGGGGGGCGGGCGCTCCCCTCCGTGGCCGTACACCAAGCCCGTCCCCGCCTCGGGGATGGGGGGGGGGGGAAGCCAGGGGCGGCAAACGGCGACTCCGCCGCGGGAAGGAGCCGTGTCCCTCCCGGAGGAGCCGTTCGCGCTGAGAGGCGGGGGGAGGCGAGGGGGCGGCGGTGAAGCTCCCGGGGCTCGGCCTGCAGCTTCCCGAGCGGGCCCGGAGGCGCGAGGGCCGGGGGGAGCCGCCGGACAGCGAGCGCTCCCCGAGACCCCCCGGGCCCGTCTGGGCGCGGCGGACACCGAGTCCTCCCGCGGGGGCCCGGCGCCGCCGGGAGCCCCGGGCCGGGCCGGCCCCCCCCCGCCCCCGGCATGGGCGGCCCCCGGCGGCGGCGACCCGGAAGCGGAAGCGCGGGGCGGGGCCGTCGCCATGGCAGCGGCCGGAAGCGGAAGGCGCGCGGGGCTGATGGCGGCGGCGGGGGGCGCGGAGCTGTGGCGGCGACTCTCGGCCTGGCTGCCGCGGGGCCGCCTGGGCCTGGCCGCGCTGCTCGGCCGCCTCTCCGACCGCCTCTCCCGCGGCCGCGACCGCCGCGCCCGCAGGTAAGAGCCGCGCCGGGAGCCCCCGGCCGCCTCCGCTGCCGGCCTCGCGTTACCCGGGGCGGCCCGGGCGGCCTCCCCCGCCCGCCGCTTCCGCTTTCTGGGCGCGGCGCTGCCCGGGGCGGGGGGTTTCTGCTCCGCGTGTGCCCGCGCCAAGACGCTCCGGGGGCGGGGAGGTGACGGCCCTGCCGGTGCGGGACCCTCGGCCTCCCCCGCCGGGCGGCTCCGCGGAAGCGCTGGTTGTTTCCCGCAGTGAATCAGCCGCTGCGAAGGCGCGTCAGGGCCGGGGCGAGGGCCGGTTCTGCTCCCTGAGCCGGCTTTAGGCCGTCAGGCTGCTCTCGCTGCCCGTTTGCCCCCAGGACAAGAGGTGGACTTTATTTATTTCTTTTTTATTTGCTTTACTCCTGCTGTCTTTCAGGTGCTGAACAATATTACTCATTTGCTAGGGGTAGGTTTCCACCTCGGCTGTCCCAGGTGCTGGCCAGCCCCTGGCTGGGGTTTGGGTGTTAGGCACAGCCTGCCCAGGTTGTGTGCGGAAGGTGAGATCCCCCCGTCAGAAAAGAATGAGAATGGGTCTCGGCCCCTCATCTGGCAGGAGCGAGGTGAGGGGGAAAGAGGGCTGCTCCTCCCCACGGCAGCCACCATGATGCTGGAGTCGGTGAATTATCGAACCGTCATTTTGAACGGACCTGAGTGAGCTGCTGCAGGAGGGAGTCGGCCGTCGCTCCTCTTCCTGACATCTCCCTCGGGCAGCTGCGCAGCGAGCGGGATCCAGGAGCTGACCTCTGAAAATTGCCCAAGCTCTCCCTTTCCTCCCTCTCCTTCCCTGGGGAGCGGAAGGGACTGGGAGGGCGCAGCTGCGGGGAGGCAGATCTGCCCTTCTGGGTGCCGTCCGGCGGCGTGCGTGCTGAAGGGAACGCCCGGCCGCAGCCGCAGGCTCTGGTTCCTCCAGCCCGTCTGCCCGCAGCCACGCTCCCCCAAAGCTTCTCCTTATCCCGGCTGCTGCTGCTTCGGTGGGGCTGCGCGGTCAGGAGTACAATTCATGCTAAAAACAAAACGTTAAAGAAGCAGAGATGGTTGTCCTGTAGAACCATGTCCTGGGTTCAGAAGTGATCAAAATGCTTCAAAGGATTCTGTAAAGAAAGGTCTTTCCCTCCAGTCTTTGGGCATCACTTTGCACCCGACTTGGTAAGAGCACTGGAAGGATTCTGTGTTTTGTTTTGGTTAGTGCGGTGCCTGGTACCATCTTCTGTTTGAATTAAACGTATTTTTGTAAGCGTGGTGTCTCTCGTCTCACGGCCTGTCTCCACGCTCCTTTCCCCCCGGACAGCAGATGGGCTGCGGTCGTCCTTGCTGTTGTCTCGGAGCCCCGCGTTAGCCCGTGTTCTGCTCTATGTTCCTGGTTAAGCCAAGGAAATTCTTTTCAAACTTCTCTTTTGGTTTCATTAGAGTTTTTAGCATAGATGAATTACTAGACTGAGCCCTGGAAAGAGACAGCTGAATTCAAAGATGGGCAGTTTGTAGCTCCCCCCGTGCGGTGACGTATGCGTGGGTGAAGGCCAGCACCGTATCCTGCAGTTTCACTTCACCGCTGGCTCTGCAGATGAGGTTTTACAGTGAATGAGAGTGTTTCGGCTGCATCATGAGTTTGTGTACCCAAACCACAATTTTTAAAAATAGAACACACACAAAAAATCCCTCGTTTATATTTAGGACCAACTTTTTATGCAGAAAAGATTTGAGGTGGTTCCTTTTAGTTCCGTTTTCTCTTTCTGGTTAACTTGATCATGTGGAGTACATGGGAAGGGCTCCCCCCCGCCCCATTTTCTGTTTCTCTGAAAGCTGGTTTGTTGAAGTATGGAATTTTGGTGATTTCTTCATAACGTTATGTGGTTTCTGACTGTTGTGTGTGGCCAGTTGAAAGGATTGTGTTGTACTTGGGTAGTCGCTTGTGCTATTTTCAATCACTGGTGGGTAGAAGCTGCCGCTTCGGTGGGTGGTTGCTGTGCCTTTGTTACTGCTGGCTGGAGCAAAGTAGTGATTTATTTAATAATTATAAAAGCCTCAGGCTCTCACCACTAAAGAACTTCTAAAATTTCAGTATTGGATTAAAAGATCAAACAGTGTAGATATACTGTAAATTGTGTGGGTAGTAAAAAAGGCAGAGTATAGAATTAGTGGGTATCAATCACTCCGTGCTTAGAATTAATCTGGAGGCTTAGACCAAGTAGTGCTGGTGACACGGATCGGTTTTACTCCCTCAGCAGCACCGGGAGGGGACTGACCCCCTGAAGAGCGCCTGGTCACTCCATAACCTGCCGTTCGGCCTCGTAGAGTGAGGGTGCAGGTGCAGTTCAACTTGCAGTTTTCATACTCTTTGCCAGAAAATGGCTTCTTAGAGTCATGTTTCTGGGAAGTGGCTTCTCTGCCGCTGTCCTGGCTTCTGGAAATATAATTGGCCAAGACTGACCAATGGAATAATAAGGAGAATATTTATCTTCTCTTGCTGATTAATTGTTATCATAAAATGCGTATGTGCTTGAAAAACAGTATTTCCTGTATTTCTGCTTTGATTTTTTTTTTTTTAACATCTTCTGTGGAATATTTCCTGTGTTGGTAATCTGTATAACTTCTGGGTGTCAAGTCTGAGCCTGGCCCACATCATCTGTTGAAAACCACCATCCTAGGAATTCCTGCACAAATTGACTCAGATTTCTGTTGCGATGAATAGTCAGTGACAAACTAGTGGATTTTCCAGGAAACGCAACTGCAAACTGTCTGGCTTCTGTGTAAGGGTGTTCGGAAACCTTGTGAAGATCCAGTGTTCTATCATGAAGCAAATGAGTGAAATCATCTTCCTGGAATCTGTGGTCATTTGGCTTTGGATTGTGGTAAAACCTAAAAGTTCCTTGTAACAAATTCTGGTAAAGGTTATAATCAAGTTTCTTCTCGGTACGTGGTGGTGGCAGAATGCATCAGGATGGGTCACGAGATGGTGGCTGCCTGTTGGCCCCAGGGACCTGGCGTTCCTCCAGGGCGAGACCAGCCACCTCGGCTCTGTCCTGACAGCAAGTCTGACTCCTGCGAGTAGGATTTGCAGGCCAGAATGTTTTCTGTCAGTCTGGGGATGCAGTTCAGTCCTTTCTTCTCGATTCCCGGATCTCATGGGAGTTGCTGCTGCTAATTGTGCTGAAATGTGGTTTTGTCATGTGGACAGACTCCTACCAGGGGTTATTGTACGACTTGATGAGTTTGCGTGCGTGAAGCCTCCAGAGAAGGAAAGATGCTGTTTGCTTCTTGTCACCCCCCTAAGCATGTTAACAGTGAGTTGGTTTCTTCCCTAAGTGACTTCAAAGGAATTAAATTTGTTCTGAAATTTCCTTTTAAAGAATGAGCTTCCTGCTGTTCCCCTTACAGTTACTTTGAAGGTTGTAAGAGAAGTCTCGACCTTCTTTTAGTACTTGTGCAGAAGGCGAGTGGTGCCCTTGTAGAGGGCCACTCATGGTTCTCAGTCGTGGTTCTCGGCTCGTACCCGTTGGAACGCACTCGATCCTTTGGGGCGTCGTTCTGGTCTGTGACTTCACTGCTTTTGCTAGGACTCGCACTCGGGCACTTTGTGTGTTGTAGATCTTTTTTTGGATAAGTTTGAGGGATTGAGGCATTTTTCGGTTTTGTTAGGGAACTTTTAGAGCAGTATGATTTTTAAAACATCTTTACCTGAAATAGAAAGAACTGATCTTTAGCCCAGCTAAGCTGGACGTGAAAGTGACTGTTGGCTGTGGCAGAGCTGATGCCTGTGTGTGAGCGGGTACAGGCACAGCCGGTACCACAGCGGCACCGCCAGACCCTGCTCTGTGGGTGGTCGGGAGAGCTCAGCCCTCAGTTTCTTCAGCTTCCAGCCCCTTTCCTCTCCTGTGTTCCTGTTCTGATGCGAAAGAGTTGTTTCCCCTCACTCCCCTGGCAGCTAGGGGAAGGAGCTGATGATCTTAAGATCTGTTCTCCCACCTTTTGCCTGTGTTCTTCTATTTCTAGATTTGGCTTTGGTGGTTCAGCTGGGACTGTGGGAGAGGCATTCTTGCCAGTGTGGATCCTTACAATGTGTTGGCCCTGGTTGCAGCTCGCTCTTCACCTGCTTGGAGGCTGTTTGTGGGGAGCAAAGGCTCCACCATAAAGAATTCCTCCATCTTTCTTTCCACAGATCGTCATGGCTGCTTCTAGCCCCGCTGCTCAGCCCTCCTGTTCCTGTGATCACAGCCCCACCTTGTTCCCTTTGTCCAGAGGGAGCACACAGGTTCCAGTGGATCAGGAATCTGGTGCCGGAGTTCGGGATCTCCAGCTCGCACGTCAAGGTGCTTTCATCCCCGGCTGAATTCTATGAGCTCTTGAAGGTGAGTTGCGGGGATGGTTTCTGGGGGCTGGGAGCTGCAGTGGTCATGGAGAATCACAGAGAGCTGTTAGGAAGAAGCACCTGCAGGGTACTAGTCCAGCCTTCTACTTGAAGCAGGATTGTCGTCAACCCTAGATCAGGTCAGGCAGGCTTTGTCTGGCCGAGCCTTGAAAATGGCTGAGGAGGGAGCTCTGCCTCTGGGTGAGCAGTTCCAGTGCGGCGCCATCTCAGTAGTTTACAGTTTTTTTTCTGGTGTTAGACCTGAACTTCCCAAAGGTGTTTGTGGCTGCGGCTCAGCTGTAACTACCGAGAAGAGTTTGGCTCCGTCATCTTTGTAACTACTCTTCAGGTAGTTGCGGGCTGTTGTTAGATCAGCCTTGAGCCTCCTCTTTGCAATATGACCGAGCACGGCTCCCTCCACCCCCCCCCCAAAGTCTCCTGGGTCATTACAGTGTGAGGCCTGTAACGCTGCATCTCCTGGGTAAGTAGTAGGGCTGAGGTGAGACTTTCTTTGTTTAGCTCAGTTGCTCAAGTCTTTTCCCAGTGCATATTTAAAGCAAGTTCCAGTACTTCTGAAACATGATCTCAGGTTGCCGTGATGAGCTGGTGGAGAACACGGCTCGGGGGGAGCTGTGAAGGCAGCAGCTGCCACCCCTGTGGCATCAAAGGTGAGCGCAGGGGAGAGGAGGAGAGCTCTGCAGACAGGTGTCTAGGTCCTGGCTAGCTCATGGGGCACAGGATTAAAGCAGTTGCAGAATGAAAGCTGGGATTGCCAGTGCTGATACAATCCCCGTGTTGCAGCTACTGCCTGGTAACTGCTTTTGTATGTGGCAGTTTTAGCTGCAGGGAACGTGTTCCTCAGTTTTCCAGAAAGCATTGGCTCCTTCCTTGGTTTTCAGATGCAGTGATGGTGCCGACGTTGCTCTGTAAAGACCTGTGTGTTTTACATCTTTGCTATCACTGTTTTCCTTGTGCCTTTCCCTCTGCAAGGCGAGGGAGACGGTGCTGTGGTTTGGCTAAAGCAATGCTCCTTGGGGGACCACGGCTCTTGTGTGGTCTGGATCATGAGCTCCCGGTGATCACAGAGACCCAGGAGGAAACTGAACTTATTTTCTGCTACTCCCAGGTGCAGATAAAAACAGCCAAGCAGCGAGTGGTGATGGCTTCGCTGTACCTGGGAACGGGGCTTCTTGAACAGGAGCTGGTGAGTGTGGGAAGGGTTTGGGAAGGGGAGGAAGTGCACGCAGAAAGAAAATGCACGTCTTTGCCAAAAGCGTCCTGCTCAGGCAGGTACACGAGGTTCATGTGAGGTGCAGTCTGTGAGCTTGTAGCGTCCTTAAAACTTCCCTGTAGGGATTCACTTTACACGTGTTTTCTCCCTGAGAGTTTTCTCGGGGTTCCTGGCTGCGCTGGTGTGTTGGACAGGGGGAGGGAGGAGTTTGGGAGGGAGGCACATGGGGTTTCTGTTTTAGACCTAGTACAGAGCCCTGGAACTGCTGGACTTTTCCACGGGTCTTCCAGGCTGTTAGAGGTTACTGACACAGTGGTCAAAGGGGTTTTTATGGAACTGTGGGATCATGGATAATTTTTTTTTTCTGGCATTTTTCTTGAACATGATTAAAGTTGTGTGTATGTAGGGATATGTTTTGTCCTCCAAGTACAGAATGCAGATGCAGGATTAGCTCTCTGCATTTAAGACAGAGGTCAGCTTTGCTTCCTGTTGTTTGCCTTTTCTGTTTCCTGTTCTTCCCTCTTTCCCTTTTGTTTCGAAACAAAAGCATCACCTAAGACCTTTAGGGAGAAGCCTGGCCCTGGCCAGTTTCTTGTGTTAGGATGCAAATTCCACAGCAGGGTAAAGGTGGACAGATCCTGCCCAGGTTTTGTGCCTGGCTTTGTCTGGGCTTGTACACAAGATTTGAATTTGCACGTGACAAACCGCCTTGTAGTTGAGGAATAAAACTGCCTCTGCATCAGTTGTGAACTCTGACCAAGGTTTCTCTTTGGTAATGCAAATCTGTGATTTGGGAAGGATGTTGGGACTTTTTCTGCTAAATGGTAATTGCTCTTCAGAGGCCCGAAGGATGTGTGCATGTAAAACCGATGCCCTTTCATGTGTTGCTTTAGGCTGATAGAGTGGGAGCAGAGTCTGAACTCGCAGCGTTTTGCATGAGTAGGAGACTCGCACTAGGGTGTGGGAGCTTTCATGGCCACCAGCCTCCTGGCTGCTGAGCGCTTTCGTTTTTATAAAGCTTGATTTACTTTCTGTCATGAGTAGAGAAATCTCTCTCTGCAGGTGGATTGCTTAGAAGAAACACTGGAGAAATCACTGCAAGCAAAAGGATCGTCTAACCTCAGAGTTTCCATTCTCCTTGACTACACCAGGGGATCTCGGGGTAGATATTGTGATGCTTTGCTTTCTTCAAAGGCTTATTTTACAGTTAGGCTGCATAAACTGTTTTTTCAGAGAGAGGCTGTCTTGACCAGTTGGATCTACTTGTTTAAATCGTATACCTTTTAAAACTGGCCTTTTGTATACCAGGAACTACTTATTCCCAGAGAATCTTTAAGCTGAGCAGCTTTTATTCTGAAAATAGGTGGTAGGAGCGAGCAGGGCCGAACTCTGCTCTGTGCAGCTTGGGCTTTCTTGCTTAGTTTCCTTGCCAGTGCCTTTGCCCGTATCCATCATGCTGTCTTACATTTTCATTTTGAAAGGAAAGTGGGAGTTGTTGGAAGTAGCAGTACACTTAATCAGAACCCTTGGTGGTGACTCTGTAGCACCTGTTACTGGTCTAGGTGTGGCAGCTTGAATGGTGCCAGACCTGCTCGGTGACCGTTTCCAAGGCCCATTCATCAAAGAACTTACAGTTCTGGGTGTCGATTTCAATATTGACATAGTGCAAGTGAAAGCGATTGGAAAAACAAACCCACAGAACCCCCCGTGTGAGGTGCCAGCAGATGAGACGGGTGCTCCCTCTGTAACCAGCCTCTCGGCGAGGAGCTGCGGGGCCGTGCTGTGATCCTGCGCGTGAAACTCCCCTTCTCTCCCAGGCAGGAAGAATTCTCGAACCATGCTCATTCCGTTGCTGCAGCGATTTCCCGAGCAAGTCCGTGTGTCCCTCTTCCACACCCCAAACCTGCGTGGCCTTCTCAGGCTCCTGATCCCAGAGCGTTTCAATGAGACCATTGGACTGCAGCACATCAAGGTCTATCTCTTTGATGATAATGTGATCCTGAGCGGGTGAGTCCTGCCTCTTCAGGCCCTGATGTGGTTCCTTTAGCTGAGGTGGCGAGGCAAGCTCAGCCACAGCTCTTCCGTGTGAGATTCTCGTATGAAAGAATCTTTCTCAAAAGGAGAAAAGAAAGATTTCTCGAGTTTCAAAAGGAAGAGGCTGATTTGTACTTTAGTCCAGCTCTATGCAGAGCGAGATCTGTAGCCTAGGCTGGGGTGTTCAGGATCATATGCCTGGGCTCTGTTCTGGAACTCTTCTTTTTCTCTCCTAGCGCAAACCTGAGTGATTTGTACTTCACCAACCGTCAGGACCGCTATGTTCTCCTGCAGGACTCTCCCGAGATTGCAGACTTCTTCACGGAGCTAGTGGATGCAATTGGAGACGTGTCTCTGCAATTACAGCGAGATGACACAGTCCAGATGCTGGAGGGGATGGTACATCCCTACCAGGGTAGGAGGGAGTTGGGTGATACGATCCAGAGGAGGGGAGGGACAGCCGGGGTTTAAGGATGACTCGGACTCCATCCATGTGTGAATTGCTGAGTGTCTGACCATTGTTTACAGGCTGTGGGGTGTCCCAGTTCTGTGCCATCGGTTGTTAAAAGTCAAGATTGCTGGAGTTGTGAGGCTGGATCTGTCAGAGTGTTCCTAGCACAGTGGCTATCGCCAGCTAATCTGGCAGAGAGTTTCTCTAACTGTCTCATTGCTTCTTCATTATTCTCCTGCTTATGACCTTAAACAAGAGCTTAAATTCCTTGAGAGGTTCTTTCTATTTTTGATATTAATGTCTGTAATTCTAGATGTTCTGTGTGTACATATTCTGAAAGTTTCATGAATGTAGTGCTATTTTTGGTAATTAATATTTTGTAGTCGAGTCTGTTCTGGGAATCAGATGAATATCGGATTAGGAAGCCCGAGAACAAGCACTGCAGAGGGCAGAGAAGGGCATCTCTCTGCCAGGCTGATTGCATCCTAAGTGTTTGTCCTGGCCTTGTGCGCTGCTGTCTGGTGTAAGCTTAGACTGTGTGTGTTCCAGTTTGTTCTTGGTTACCATTTTAGCTTTGCCCTGGTCTTTTCTCAGTGGATTTTTCAAGCTGCGGCGAGTCAAGTTTCTTACCTCTCTTAAAGCTGAGTATTTTTTTTCTCTAATGTACCTTTGCTCACCTTAAAGCATCTGTTTTTGAGACTTAGGGAAGAAAGATGTGTGGTCTTTGTGTTAGCTCCTTTTTGTTCTCATATCGGTGTCCTGTCAGTAGTTTTTCCTGCTGCAGAACAGCTGACGTGTAGCCCTGTACCTTTAGGTCTCAGACACAATCTCCCTGGTTTTCCTGCAGGAGACAAGGTGGCGTACTGTGAGATAGCAAATCGAAGAGTCATGGAGGTGATCAACTCTGCCAGGACACGACAGGAACTCCTTCACGCAAAGACGTTCCACAGCAGCCAGCAAGGCAGCTCCGTGCTGTCCCAGCAAGGCCCGCAAGCCTCTGGGGCTCTGAAACCAGAACCCGACACCTGGATCTACCCCTTAATCCAGATGAAACCTTTTGGGATTCAGATAGACGAGATGGTCACAGAGACGCTGCTGACAGAGGCTGAGCGGGACGCCAGGATATACCTTACCACTGGCTACTTCAACCTGACGCAGGCTTACATGGACCTCATCCTGGGCACCAGGGCTGAGTATCGGATTCTTCTGGCCGCACCGGAGGTGAACGGGTTTTTCGGTGCCAAAGGGGTGGCCGGTGCCATCCCCGCTGCCTACGTGTACATCGAACACCAGTTTTACAGCGAGGTCTGCTACCTGCAGCAGCAGCAGAGGGTCCAGCTGCAGGAGTACTCCAGGGCTGGGTGGACCTTCCACGCCAAAGGTAAGGCGGCCCTTTCCCAAGAGCGCTTGTTCAGGAGGTGCTTGAGTCTTGCACGTAGTTGGGTTGCACAACTAGTGAGGGGATGGCTGAGTGCTGAGTCGAGGCTTAACCTCCACAATACTCATCCGAGGTTCAAACACCTGGCTTGCGTAAGCCTGCAACGTTTGGATCGCTCAGGACGACCAAGCAAAGTCCTGTCTTGCCTCGATTTCTGATTCGAATAGTCCAGGGATTATACAAGAGTTGTCCCTGTGCTGTCTTGATGGAAACTTGACGCGAAAGAAAAGGAGGCATTTATGTATTTATGATCGCAGCAGCAGTTGTGGTGCAGTTTCTTGTATCCCTCTTGCCAGCTTTGGCCATGAGGAGCGAGGGCTGTGTTGGGGACCCCAGGGCAGGACACGCTGCAGAGGCGGGAAGGGAGCTCCCGGGGGTCCTGGGCGCCGCCTTCTCGTGGCAGCAGGACCTCATGGGGGTGGTGTGGGTGTTGAGGAATTTGTACCAACTTCTCTTTATGGCATACAGGAAAGTGCAGCATCGGGAATAACTGCACCCGTGTGCCTTCTGGGAGCTGGAGGCAGCTGGAGGGGAAGTTGCTGAGAAATGAATATTGCTTAACAAATGTAGTTAATAATAAACAACAATAATTAGTAGTGCCATCATGGTCTCCTGGAGAAGACCCCAGATTCTTTCGTGCTTGGTAGGTTGCGTACAACTTTCACAGGCTCAGTGCCACCTTGACCAAAGCATGAATGTTTTCCCGTGACTGGCTGTTGCTGGTTGTGTCTCTAAATTTTCCTTCCAGAAAATGGAGCCCCTGTCTCTTATGTTCTCCTACTTTATACACAGTAGTAAGTATTTGTTTTCTCAGTGTTAGATTATAATAATGTAAATAGCTTAGGAAACCACTTAATTGAGGATTTTTTGAAGAAGTCTGATGCATGTGACACTCTAAATGAGGTTCTTGCACTCTTCCCAGGTGGAGGTGTGCCCGTGGAACACCTCACCGAGCGCCTTGGCTGCCGTGGTCAGGCAGAGCCCTCGGCCGAGCTGAGCCGTCTCTGCCGTGTTCCGCAGCATCTGCTCTGTCTCTGATCTCCTGCGAGCAGAGCTCTGCGCCGTGTCACTGTGTCACTTCCTGCGCCAGCTCGCTGTCCCCCGGGACAGCTCCCTTACTGTAACAGCACCGGATCTGGCAGGAATGAATGTGCCGGTTCCCCCGGTGGGTTTTGCGGTGCTCTGAGGGGCGTTTCCGTTGTTTCAGCACGAGCCTGATGTGGGCGCTGGAAGGACGCAGCCCCGGGCTGCAGCCTGTTCCCGTTCGAGGAGATGAGCTGTTCCTGACTGCGGGATGCCTCTGCCTGCCCCTGCTTCCTGCAGGGCTGCTCAGAAGGGTCATAGGTGGTGGGAGAGAGAGCGCTGCTGAGCAGGCCTCTTGACTAGAGAAAACACATGAGTGTTACTCGGCTGCCTCTGTGTTGAAACTACAGACCTTTCTAAGGAGTGTCGTGCCCCTCCTGCTGTGAGATCAGTAACTCTGGTGCAGTAAAACCCTTATCTCGGGCCAGGGCAGCCTGAAGGAGCTGCCTGCCTGGCTGGGAAGTCCTGTGTGGTCTGTCTTCCAGGAAGCACGTGCTCGAGTGATCTGCGGTTTGCAGGTTCCCCCTCTTGCCGGGCACTGCTGACTGCGAGTGGGATTTTGTGGTTTGGCACGGGTTGAGCTGGGAAGGCACGGGCTGCTTTTCCATGCTACCGAAGTGCGTGTGGCAGTCAATCCCTTTCGGGACAGCTGCGCCTTCTCGTGGAAGTGCTTCGGGCTCCGTCTGCTGCGTGGTTTTCTCCTTGAGAGAGGGATGCAGGACTCGAAGCTCAGCAGCTCCTGCGCTTGGCAGGAGGGACGCTCAGAGATGTTTGCTGCCTCATTTCCGTTTCCTCTTCGGAGTGCTGGAAGGATCAGCTCGTAGCTCCCTTCTCTGGCACGCTCTGCCCTTTGGCACACGTTTGATTCACCCGGCTTCCTTCTGCAGGAGTCAGGCAGTGTGTGTGAAAGAGAGGACGGGGCAGAGGAGGAAACCATGGGGACAGATGAAGGGCAGTTGCACATGGACTCTGGCTCCTGGAAGAGGACGTGAGATCCCTCACAGCAAATATTGCCCGGGAGTATTTCCTTCTCAGGCTAAGGTGAAAGACACCCTTTAGTCTCCTGTAGGACCTACCTGGTTTACACCAGACACTGTGCTGTTTTATAAGCCCTTCCAGCTCCTCTTGGAGCACGTTGTATCCTCACACACAACCTCCCGCAGTGTGTATTCCCACCGGGGTCACGACTGTCCCGAGGCTCGTTCCGTGCAGGCGCAGTTGTGGCAGCCCCGTTCAGGGCGCTGCGCTGCCGTCGTGCACGTGTGAGTAGGAAACACAAACCTTTGCAACGCGAGAGGCTTCCCCGGGCGGAATGTGGTGCAGCCTGCCCGCAGCAGCGCACATCTACCTGTCCCCTGCTGCATTTCTGGGTGTGGTGGTGTGGGTGACACGGGCACAGCCTTTAGGATTAGGGTCCCTTCCACGCAAGTGCCGGGTGACAGAGTGTGGCTCTTTGCTCTGAGATAAACCTGCGTTACTGCTATTGAACAGCGGCTGGGAATCGGCGCTTCCCCTTTCTGGAAAGGTGAGTCACTGTTTGAGCAGATCCTGCCAGGTGGCCATAAAGCCAGAGAGACCATAAAGGCTTTAGGGCTGCCGCGTGACTGCTTGGGAAGAGGGGGGAAGCGTGTTCCTCGGGGCTGCTGCCCCGCAGAGCTCTGGCCCGCTGCTGGGAGCCTCGTGCTGGGGCACCACGCAGCCCCTGGCAGCGTCCTCTTTGGGGACAGAACCTGCCGACTCTCTGCACCTCTCGGGGGGCCTCTTGCAGCCCCCAGAGCCCCCCATGTCGGTGGCATGGGGGCCCATGGAGGTGTCGGCTGTGCCGAGCTCGGGGCAGTGCCAGCCCCGGGGCCAGGAGCGGTGACTGAAAGTGGCAGCGGAGCCGCTGAGTGTGTGCGCTGTGGGGGCGGGGAGGAGGTTACAGGAACCAGTGGTGAATCGGCAGCTTCTTACTCAAGGCATTCTTGGAACTGCTCTGGGGTTGAGTTAGGAAACCTGCTTCTATTTTAAGGACTAGGTGTTTTTTGTGCTACAGTTTCTTTGTTGTAGTCTGTGTGACTGGCAGTAGGGATCAGCCATCTATCAGGGACCTGCCCAGGGCTGTTCTGAGCGCGTGTGCCATGCTGAGTGGAGAGCAAACACTTCTCGGGTCCATTTATACACAGAGAATGGCCTTACAGGCTCTCCTCGGCCATAGTCCTGGCTCTCCTGTGGCATCCCTGGCCATTCTTCCCTGCTGTGCTGCAGTAACGTGCTTAAGACTAGCAGGGCGTTTCTGTCTTGTGTTTGGAAAAACAGCCCTGGGGTGGGTCACGCTCCTGTCGTTGTGCTGGCAAAGTCGTGTGTGAACTGCAGTGGTGAGCGGCAAGAGCTTGATTTCATCTTCGGGTGGCTCCTCAGGAAGTGAGGGGGTGTAATAATTTGCACTTCTCTTACGAGGCTTTATTTCATGTGAATCCACCTGCCAGAGCAGGGAGATGCCTCTTCACGTCGCTGCCTTGTGTAGTCTCGGGCAGGGGGTTGGTCACCGTGCGACCGTGCTGCTTCCTGCTCTGGAGCCGACTGCTCCAGGCCTGGCTCGCCTGCCCGCTGCTCTGGGTGTAGGTTTTCCTTTACTGAAAACCTGTTTGTCTTATTTCAGTGCTTCTGAGATGCCGTGGTGCGGAATGACCTCCAACGATAGTGACTCATTCTAGATGATTTTGGCCCCCCCCCCCCGCAGTGTATTTCCATTCTTCAGAACGTGTCCCTCGGGCGGCGCTGAGCGGGCTGCAGCCGCCTGTTAGGAGCACACCATGTGGACAGCACAAGCTGTGCAGGGGCGCCCCGAGATTCGTACGAAGCTTTACAAGACATGCTGGACCATCTGCAAGGAAGCTTGGTTGGCGTCGTGATCTTTTATAGTTACTGTAATCTGACGTGTCTAACTGACCCCGAGTGAAGCGATTGTGTGAGGCTTCCCCGGTCATTTCCTTTGTCTTCCTTTCTCCTGTTTTTCCTGCAGGCCTCTGGCTGTACCTGGCAGGGAGCGATCTTCCCTGCCTAACGCTCATTGGCTCGCCGAATTTCGGATATCGCTCGGTTCATCGTGACTTGGAAGCTCAGGTTGCGATAGTGACAGAAAACAAAGCTTTGCAGCAGCAGCTCCATCGGGTAAGTGGCTGATTCCGGGGAGATAACGTGGATGTTGTGCTGCTTGCTCACACAGGGAATGCTGATGACGCAGTTGCAATAAAAACCTACAGCTACAATAATTCAAAACCTTCTTGAGCGTAGGAAGTCTCCGGGAGCTGTCAGTTAAGTGACTATTGATGAGATGCCTGCTGCAAGTGCCTGTTTCTGGGAAATGGAGGCCGTAACGGGAAAGAACACGTGTCCCCAGTGAACTCGAGTCTGGGGAGTGCTCAGGCGCTGGATGCTGAGCCACAGCTTTTGGGGAGGCTCTGCGGGCTCCCCGCTGCTCGCGGGTCACAGGGGCCTTGTCCCCAGGATTTGAGCATTGCCAGGCTCGCACTGTGCTCTAGCACAGTTGCTGATCTTGGCCTGCTGGAGGATTTTGCTTCTCAGGTGTTTGGGAAATCCTTTGTAGGAATAGAAATGTCAATCAGTTGGCTTTTGGGTGGCTGCCCGCAGGCTGTGGAGGTGAGCAAAGGCGGGGGATCTTACCATAGTTTCTGCAGGAAGAGGATTTTGGGGCTGGTTGCATTGCCCATGAACCTATATAACCTTGAATAATAATGTAAATGTTGACACAAACATTTTTCAGTGGTTTAATGTTCAGTGTCCTGGGGTTTTTTCTGGTTTGTTTTTTTTTCTTTTAACTAGGCAGCTTGGACTGCTCGGCACTTTTGCTGCTTCTCTAAATCCTGTCTGATTCTCCAGCTGTCTTGTCTTTGAATCTTCTGCTGGGACTGACAGTGTCCCCGGTAATTTCTCATGTTGTGCTCTGACACAAAGCAAATTGGTTTGGTGTCTCTGTGCGTGACTTGGGGATCTCAAAAATGTATTCTGTTAAGCCACGTCCTGGCATAAGAAGGCACAGTTGTCTTTGAGATCAATGGGAATTGCCCTATTGCATCAGGGCTCTTCCACAGGATGAGTCAGAGTATAGCTAATCAAAAACAATTCTATTACTGGAAGAGCTGCTTGAATATTTCAATTCATGTCTTGCCTCTACTTGTTTCTAATGGAAGGGGAGAATCAATGAAAATATGACACAGAAATTTTCTCAAACAGTGCTGCAGTGATCTAATTTAAAGGGCTTTAAACCATTCCCGTTTGCTGGAAGCTGATTTCGAGATTGGCTGTTTGTTTACTGCTCCGTGTCTTTGTTTAGAGGACTTAATACATTACTGGTGTGCTGCCACGAAATCACTTTGCCTATGTAACGTTCAGTTCCATTTTCAAAATGTGTGATGAGATTTGGGAAGAGATTTGAGTGGTCTGGGTTTCTCTGAGGGCTCCACTGAATGAACTGAACTTCAGCTCAGATCACTGGTGTCGCTTCCAGTGGTCGATGACCTCAGAGCATCAGATGACCACGGTGCAGATTCTTCACAGCAGGGCTGCCTGTAGCTCTTGGAACATTTGGGGTTTCTAAAATTAGACTGATTTGGCGCACAAATGTCTTCCTTCTGTTGTTGGTTCGTCGTGTTGGTGTTACTTTCCAGTGCTTGGTTCCCTCTTCCCTGTTCCACCCTGAATTTAAACAGTGCAGAGTGTCTCCTGTTGTTTGTGACAGCTTAGCTAATGAAAAAAAGATTACGAGTAGATGGTCTGCTCCTTGTTTGCCCGCAAATCTAGAAACCTGACGGGCTTTGATAAGAAAAGCGCTTCTACCTTTGATCAAACAGCTGCTTTCACGTGCACTGCGAGCATGTATTATCATCATGATGGCTCATTTCCTCCTTCAGCAGGGTTGTGTACACACCAGAGAAGCCCAAGTGTTTCTGGTAATTTAGCTGAAATCATGATTGCATATTCATTTGAAAACACAGCGCTTGAGCTGTGTCTAGAAAGAGCTGCCTAAGCCAGTCTCTTGAGATTATGGTAAGGTTTCCTTTTCTGGCAATTACAGTGAGGGATTTAGGATTTTTCTGAAACAGGCTTAGCTCTCTTGCAACTGTGGGGCACAAAGAGGCAAAACTTCTATCTTTGCTCTTTGTAGAGTTTAAATTGCTAATTCTTGGGGTTGGGTTCCAGGTGCACTGCAGCCATCCAGAGGTGGAGCGCCGGGGCGGACGGGAAGGGCAGATCCCGCGTGACCTCCTTGGGGTTTGGTTGCTCAGGGACTTGTGCCCCGTGGAATGAGAATCTTGTGTTCAGGCTTGTGGGAGAAATGCTGCATCCCGTTGGCAGGATCCACGGCCAGTTTTATCTGAGAATTTGCTTTCCTTAAAGGCCGTTATATAATCTAACACTTAGGATTTACTGGGACGATGTTCCTTTCCCTGTACAGGAGCAGGAGCAGCTTTACCTCTGCTCAGGTGTCGTCTCCTCATCAACGTTTGAACAGCCGAACCGTTACGTGAAACTGTGGGTGAAGCTGGTAACACCTCTGATCAAGAATTTCTTTTGAAAGAAGAAAAGTTGCTGCTTTGGGTGAGTTTTCTGCCATTCTTATGGGGAATTTGTGTTGCACTGACTACAGTTAATAAGTGCAGTACTCTGTCATGTGGAAGAAATAGATGATGGAAACACAGATGATGTGGGAAAAACCAGCTCCCTCTCTTTTCTTCTGGGGTACTTGCCACGGACTAGACTCATTGCTTAAGGCCTGTACTGGGTTTCATCTACGAGAATTTCTGGAAGGGTCAATGAAAGAGAACCCATACAGGGGTATTTGCCATTTTCCATTTCTGAAATGTCCCTTTCAGAGTTTTGTGGAGAGGGACTGTGTTTTAACTTGACCAGCTAATAGAAATCGTTGTTGGAATATTTAAAATGTTTGGTCATGTTTGTATCTGACCAGCGCTTTGCTTTAACCTTGTAGATGTTGGTTAACAGGGGCAGTTGTTTTTGCTTTTCTACTTCGGGCAGTGTCCTGGAGTTGCCTGGCTGTTCAACTGCCCAGTAACTGGAGCCCTTCTGAGCTTCAGGGAATCGCTCTTAGGTTTCTTTTTCTGTGCTGCGCACGTGGTCCGTGCAGTTGGCACCTAAGCGCGTGCCCTTGGTGCTGAGTGTTCACACATCCATTTATTTACGTAGATACGGCCTCCATCTCCGGGGCTGTGGGTCTGGCTTCTTCATGTTAAGGTGTGTAAGAGTGTCTTTTGTGAATCATGGAGAGGCATGAGAGGACTTTTGGGGAAAATGTGATTTTTGGATGTTACTGAAAGTGGGAGGCTCAAGCCGTAACACGTGGCTGTAAAGAAGCTGGTTGGGAGCCAGGTCGAAGTGTGGTAGAGCACGGGTGGGGGCTGCGCTGTGCGTTTCGCTTCTGGGGTATGTGCATCTCGTATTGCCAACAAAAGGGATTTCTGGCACCTGAAAAAGCTGAAGGTAACTCTAAAGCTTAATGGTAATTTATTCTAAATGCCACAGCTTTATGGAGAAACAAGCAGCTCTGCGTGCCTGCCCTTGTGGCCTTTCTTACCACCACCTGTAGGGGAAGTTTTACGCAACTGTATTTTAGAACTAGTTGTTCAGGTATTTCATGGGGTGGGATTGTGGTGAATTATTTTATGCTAAAGGGACAGGCGCTGGCTTCTGTATGGTGGCCAGAGCAGATCTAATCACCCTAATGGGCGTTACGGCTGATACAGATTCTCTGTTGTGAAAGAAAGGGCAGAGTAGATCCTGTAACCTAGAAATAGAAATAAACGTACTTCAGAGATGGGTCTGTTTGCTTTGGGTCGTGCAGGTTGTCGTGTTGGTGAACGGAGCCGAATCTGCACCTTTCTTCTTCCGTCTGGTCTGAACAGACACGTGCTGCCACACAGGAACGGGGCACGCACACGTCTTGAATTTTCTGCTCGCAGTTAGCACTGGGCCATCAAACAAATAGCTGTGGAAAGACAGAGAGCGATGAGAAGGAATCGGGGTAGTTACGTGCGGCTGTTCCGTTTGGCTTCCTGCGGTGGTCTGGCTCCCAACCAGCACTTTATCAGAAACCACCCACTGAAAACCAGCGTCCCTCATCCGAAACTGCGCGCGTTGTAAGAGCAGTCTCCACACGACAGCAGTTCCAGCACTGGTTTTATTGATACTTTGCTAAAATAGTTCTGGTACCATCAAACTTAGTCTAAGTTACGCAGGTTTGAGGTTTTTTGCAAGTAAAAGCGTTTGCTGTTTCCCACAGTCGCTGAAGTTTAGGTCTGTAAGAGCAGAGCCACAGCAGCAAGGATCCACTTAGCAGCTCTTTCTTTTGTCTTCAGGTTGAAGGTCCAGACATAGGTGGGACCTCGCATCCGTGTCTTGTAGACGGGACATTCGTAGACGTTGGTGGTGTCCAGGCGGTCGGCGGGGACGGCTCTGATGAAGATGACCGGCATCAGGGGCGTCAGCTCCTTCAGGCGAGCGTCGGCGATCCCGCCGGAGGGGACGTCCCAGCGAGCGCCTGCAAGGGGATGGGCTGTCAGGGAGCTGCTCTGGCAGCGCGGCCGAGGCTGGGTGCTGGTTAGGGTAACGGTATCATCTCGCTGGGACTCATGAATGTCTTTCGCCTTACTCTGGGGGGGTCTAAATAAATTCTGTCCCCGCTCAGCCCTTCCGCTCGGGTTTGCACAAAGGTTGCGTGGCTGAAGGTGGAACGTGGCCGCGGCGGGGGCTGCGAGAAGCTGTCCTGTGTGGTCTGTGCTCTTGTTTAGGTGGGCCCCTGTGGTGCTCTGCTGGTGCTGCCATCTCATTCCCCCTCATTTTTTAGCATTAACTATTTTAGGGTCTGAGTTTCCTGTCTCACTCGCACATCGAATAAGAGCTTACTATATTTATTAACTAGAACCATGTCGCTTCAGACAACCTGTCCTCAGGTTCATGGTACGCAGTTTGAATTTCCAAAAAACCAGTTTCTGGTTTGTGAAACTCTGCTTGTAAACTGGCCGGGTGCTGCCCTCAGCTGGCGAGTGTCTGACATGAGCGTGGGACAGCGGCACTGCTGCTCGGAGCTTCTGCAAAAGCTGCACAGATTCAGCTAAGCCAGTGAGTGCTAACACCTGCTCCGTTTGCAAGAGTTTTTAAGGCTGAACTGGGCTTTGAACATGTCTGAAACATCTCATAAAAGATTCAGTCTTTTACCTTCCATGAATAATCCATGCACGTAGGAGCCTTCTCTGGGGGGAGCTGTTACATCCTCACGGTTTTTCTTGGTCACTTCCACTGACAGACACATCTTGTCCAGGGGCCACTCGTTCTTCCTGGCCGTGGACTGCATGACGGCCGTGAGGAAGGACTGGGGGTTGAAGAATCCCGCCAGCCACACTGTCGCAGGCAGCGCAAAGTCTGTTGTCCAGACGTCCAGTTCCTGGAAAATAAAAACAGCAAAGTCCTTCCGTGGGAAGCGTGGCCTTTGAGCAGCAGAGTCCTGCTTTGGGATGGGGTGTCTCGGTGCCCAACACGAGCTTCGGGTGGTCCTCGGAGGGGGAGGCTAGGATGGGGGTGGTCTGTGACGAATACAGAGCAGATTCCACTGCAGCAATGAAACTTAAACCGTTCATGTGGATTGCAGTAAATACTGCTATTATTTGTTTTAACAAAGCCACACTTTAAATAGATGGGTTTATTACATATTTCTTCTGGGACAGATAAAGTTACGATGGTGTTAGCTAATGTTCTTTTGAAATGCTGCTACACTCTAACGGTGAACCCTTTTCAGACTTCTGCTCTCGTTCTTGGGGTAACAGGCCATTTCAGGTACTTCAAACTGCTTAAATTAATAGTGGGAAATAAACCAGTTAACCACTCTACACTGATGGAGGTGATTCCTGGTCTTCTGTGGTATCTGCTTTAACTTTCTCAAGAAACCTGCTCACCCGAATCCGAAGGAGCAGGTCTGTGTACCAGGCTCCCAAGCTCAGAAGGGAGGGGTAGGCGTAACGTGCCCAGGGCGCAGGAACGTTGTCGTAGAAGAGCGCGTTCGCCAGCTCTTCCATATCGGATGTAATCGTTAGTTCTCCCTTTACAAAAGAGAAAAGTCTGGGCAGTTCTGTCTGAAGAAGGCGAGGCCGACGGAAGCGTTTGGTCTCGGAGCCATCCCAAAGCAGGAGGCTGGTGCCGCCTGGCCCTGCCCGGCCCCGGGGTCACCGAGCGCTGGGGAGGAGCAGTGGCGCTTCCCTGGCGGCTGCCTAACGCCTACCTTTAGTCCCAAGTCTAACTCTGTCAAAGAGCGCCTCATTTCTCGGGTCAAGGTGTTCATTCTTTCACATTCCTGGAAGGCGACTACAACGTAGGGGGTCCTGTCCACCGCCTTGGCCGTGAGGTCGGCCATGCTGAACGGCTCCGGCAGCCTGGCCACGATCTCCTCCAGGACTGACTTCACCTGCAGAGGAGATGCACAGAACTGCTCCTGCCTGAGGGAAAATGCTGGGGGTTCACAGCTACTTAACTCCGCCCTCCCCACCTAGTCCCTGCCTGGCCTCTGAACTGTCGCTGTGCAGCGTAGAACTTTACTTGCCTTTTCCTCACGGGAGACACCTGAGACTCCTCCAGCGTCTGATTCTTTGGGCTGCATTTCCAAAACGGTCCGAAAAAGCCTGTCCGAGGTGGCAGTCAGGAAGCCGATCTCGGCGTTGGGGTGAAGGCCGTACAGGTGGGGGCTCTCGGGCGGCAGGTTCTCGTCGATGTACTTGTGGTAACCCTAAGCGCAGGGCAGGCGCCGATGTTAGTTTAGCAGATTGGTACAAGGAGCGTGAGCCTTGAAACTACCGGTTGTGTGGTGTGTCGCAGCTAGCTGGCGGCGCTTCCTCGAGATGGGTTTTTACTCATGTCTTACCTAAGTTTGTCCCCAGACCACCCCGGCCACAGGAATTATTTTTGCAGCGATTCTGCACGTTTCCACGGGATTGAAACTTTTTCCCCCTACATTCCCCCTTGGTTAGCAGGAGGGAACGCTGACTAGTGCGCGTTTATCCAGAGCAGTGGTTTTCCACAGTAAATTGCAACGTTAAAATCTTTCTTACCTCGTAATCCAAGCTGGGAGGGATCAAAAACCCTGGAGCTAAGTACACTTCCCCTTCCAGCAGCTCCGCGTGGATGTATTCACTCAGGTAAGTGCGACAGAGCCGGCGGTCCCAGTCGTCCGTGATGTGGCCCCCGTACATGATTTCACCAAAGAGGTACCGGAGATCGTCCCATGGTACCTGCAGGGAGCAGCTCATTCTTGGGACGGGCTTTTCTCTTTCAGGTGGAAAGTGATTTTAAAAAAACCAACCCAGCTCAGTCACCCCTTCACCTGCCAGAGCAGGGAGGGGGGAAGAACTACCTCAAGAAAAGGCATTTGGGCACCAAAGTGATGACTTTTTTTAAACCAGGTTGCTTGTCGCAGTGTGTCTTGTGCTGAGGTGTGTCACCCGGTAAGAACCTCACCTTGGGGTTGGCCTCCAGGTAGTTGTACAGGACGTTAATCGATATGGTCAGGTCCCCGTTGTTGAAGGGGTAAGATCTGTTCCAGCCCCAAGTGCCAAACTTGCGCCGCTCGGCCACCACCGCGTGGAAGTAACAGAGCGCAAACAAGATGCGTTTGAACTCGATTTCTTTGCTGCACATCTCTAAGGTGTCCTGCAGCGGGACAGAAATGAGAGCGGGTTTGCGATGGGTGAATGTTGCTGTCAGCCACCCTCGAGTGAGGGAAATTAACAGGTGATGGCAAAGGAGAACTGAAGGTTGTTTATTAAACAAAAAAAAGCACAAAACTGTCTTTTAAAGAGTTGCTGATTGGTTAATTTTAGCACTTGTTTGTTTATAAAAAGTCCCCCCACACCCCCCCCAAGCCCTGCTGACAGTCAAGGAGACTTTGTGGCACCAGGCAGCGGCTCCACATTCAGCCTCGGGAAGGGCACCGGTAATTCACCCGGTTTGGGGACCCTGGGGCAGCTCTGGTCATCCCTGAATCGCGTCCTGACAAATGGGGGCTCTGGGCCTCCCCGGGGGGGGGTGTCCATGTCTGCAGTGACACCCCAAAGTGACACCCTCAGCCCCTGAATTCCCAGGGACGGGGTCAGCCGGACGCGCTGGCCTGAAGCGGTTGAAAGGGACCAGCTGTGCCCGGCGGTGGGGCGAGGGCGGGCGAGGGTACCTGGGTGAAGAGGTCGAGGGCTTTGTGCAGGTTGGCCTCCATGCCCGTCGGCGGCTCATTGGTGATTTTGAGGGCGTTCTGCAGCAGCCCCTGCGGGATGACGTGTGCCCCGGGGCTGGGGGCTGGCTCAGCGCTCATGAACACCCGGTAGTCGGCGTGGCTGCCCCGGCTGTGCCGCTCCACCGTCTTCTCCAGCACGCCCAGCCACCGGGCCACCAGGTGGATGTTCTGCAACAGGAACCCCTCCTGCACTGCTTGGGCTGAAGCACAGCCTCAGGAATCGCTCGTTCCCCCCCACATTCCCACTGTGGCTCCCCAGGGAGCAGGTTTGGTGCACACCGAAGGTCTGTCCGTCCTGGGTGGCCCCTCGCCTCCGGCCTTGCCCGTGGCGGTGGGGTGAGGGTAAGGGCCCATCGTGCCCAGCCCTGCCTGCTGGCACTGTGTCCCCCCTGCTGCAGGGAGGGAGGGCACTGTGCTCCCCCCAGCTCCAGCCCCTCCGTGTCCCCTCCCTGCTCCCGGCTCTGCCCTCCCCGAGGAGAAGCCTGGACCTGGCCTGCGCAGGGCCAGGCGCTGAGGCTGTGGGTCATGACAAACAGCGGCACGGGGGAGCGGAGCCGCTGCCGACACTCCCTGAGCTTCGGCCATCCCAGACACCGCCTTGGTGTCCATGGGCACATGGAGGCTGGGGGAGCCTGGGGACACCCTGAGCTGTGGCTGGTGGCCCTGCCGTGTGCCCCGGTGCCCCCCTCACCTGCAGGATCACCCAGTGTCCCTGCGCAGCCGCCAGCTCCAGGGCCCGTTCTGCCACGACCTCCTGGCCCTGCCCCAGCGACACGTTGTGGATCCTCCCGTTGTCGATGGTGAAGTTCAGCTTTTTGCCTGGGGAGGGGAGGGAACCGCCGCGGTGTGAGACGCCTTTTTCATCCGTGTTGGCACAGAGGGGGCTGTGCGGCGCCGGCAGCAGCATGTGGGCAGCGGCTCACCCAGGGCCTCCACGTCCTTCAGTGGGTCGACGCCAGGGGAGAGAATGAAGAACAGGGGGGCGGAGGGACTGCTCTCCTTGTACACCTCGAAGAGGTCGACGCTCCTGCCTTCCACAAACTTGCTCCCCATCTTCTCTTCCACAAAGTTCCTACGGAAAAATAAAACCGTAATAAATAAAACCAAGTGCGGTCGCTGGGCGCAGCGGGCGCGGTGACGCCGTGGGGCTCGTGCTGGGTGGGCGCGGGTGCACCTGATGGCGTAGGACATCCTGTCCGGCCGCAGGCACCGCAGCACGCACAGCTTCTGCAGGGCCGACTTGTTCTTCCACTCCTTGGGGAACGCTTCCTTCTCCGGCACCTCGGACTCCACAAGCTTTTTCCAGCGCTTTGCTGAGCCCTCGATGTCGCTGTCCAAGTTCTTGAACGCTTCCATTTCTGAGAGCACCTTCAGGTCCGGCCAAGAAGGGATAAATCGCTCCTGGGCTCTGCTCGCCCTTGGGGACCCCAGGCTGGGGGGTCCCCGTGGAGCCGCGCGCACGCGGGGCCGGCGCTGTGCGGCAGCCAGGCCCCAGGGAACGCCCAGACCTGCCCCCCTTGGCCCAGACCCAACCAACCTTGATGCTACCCCAGCCCTGGGGCTGCAGGAAGTCCACGGGGGACGTGACGCCGGCCTTGGAAGGGAAGCGCAGGAGAAAGTCCAGCTCCACCGGGTTCACTTCTTTCTTGATCGCCAGGACCTGGCAAGTTGAGAGCACAAGTTGAGGGGCTGCGCTCCGGGCGAGGGGCTGCTGAGCATCCAGCAGCAGCACAGAAGAGAAGAACCTGTCTGACCCAGCATAAACTCACGTACAATATTATACAGCAGCAGCCCCAGACATTCCCACGTATTACCTGGAAGGCAACCTGGGCCAGGAAAATGAGTTTGTCTCTCTCAAAGAGTCCCCGTGCAGTGTAGGTGTGGACCGAGTAGGTGATCTCATCCGTCAGGTTGATCACCCTCTGCTTGACGTCGTCGCTGGGGGCCGTGCGCTGAATGGCCTTCTCGAAGACCCCGTGGAATGCCTGAGGAAGAGCCGGGGTGGGCAGCTCAGTGCCGGGGGGCAGCTCAGTGCCTGGGCTGCTGGGTGTTCTGTTAGCAGCATAAATGCTGAAACCCCAAATCTCTGAGATCCCCCAACCAAGTCCCTCTGTGCTCCGCGTCTACCTTGAGAGAGAACTGGTAGATGGGGTTGATCTTGTTGAGGTCGCTCAGGATGAAGTACAGCAGGGACGCTCGCTCTGCCGCTGGCCTGTAGTTTTCTCTAGTGACATTTATTTGGCTTTCGGTGGCTTTAGCTTCTTTCACCTCGACGCACAGGAAGGTGGGTGTTATCCAGCAGCCTGGCACCCGCCGAAGCAGCGCCCAAAGCTCCTGCTGAGCGCTGGGGGCCCAGCGTGGTCCGGGAGAGCTCTCCCGCTGCCCGTGGCACCGCAGCACCAGCTCCGGGGCACCTCACTTACTTTTTCCTCAATTTCCGTGGCTGTGCGCTTCGTTGTTTCCAGGTTCTCCACCAGCGCCGTGTCCCCCAGGAATTCCCCGCCGGCAGCAGACAGCCGGGCGAGCAGCGAGTCCTCCAGCTCCTTCAGCTTGATCTTGAACTCGTTCTGGCTCTTTGTGAGGTTTGCCTGCAACACCAGCACCCGGAGAGACGCGTGTCAGAACTCGGGTGTCGATCGCTGCGGCTTAGGCTGGGCGCTCCCCAACGAGCTGCGTGCAGCAGGCTCGGGGCCACCAGCAGTTCCGCTGGTTTTATCTTTTACTGATCATAAATCCTTCCTTCACAAACGCAGCCCCGGCAGCACACCGAGGTACCTGTCAGCTGAGCTACGGGTCTCTGAGAAACCAGCCACGTTTTTCACGGTGTCACCAAAGCGCCAGTGCAAGAGGAGGGTGGATGGGACCCGCCTGGCTCCCTCAGGGAGGTGAAATCTCCCCGATCGCCGCCAGCAAAGCCACCGCAGCCCCCCCGGGCTGCCCTCGCTCCCGTCTCACTGACAGCCAGGTTCGTACCTTCAGGGTCTCCAGGTCTGGCCGCTCTTTGGCCACCACAGCAGCCAGGAGCTGGTCCTCCAGCCCGTCCCGGGTCACCAAGAAGTTGATCAGGGTGCACTGAGCCTGCGCCTCTGGCTTGTAGTGAGGGTTGAAGTATTTGGTGTGCAGAATCAGGCGGAAGCGCGGGTGATATTCCACTTCTTTCTCTCCTATCCTAATGTATCTGTTCAGTTAATTAAACAAATTAATTTATGTACCCCTGGCAGTAAGTTGTCACAGACAGAAACCCTCGACCTGCCTGCTGTTCCCACCCCCTCGGGATGTATTTCTGTGCTCAGGGAAAGGCAGAAGTGCCCGAAGAGCCCCGGCAGGGCGAAGGCCGGAGGAGCAGAAGGAGCTGGCGGCTGCCCTGCCCGCAGCTCTCGGACGGTTCCCTGCAGCGGGGCTGGCAGTGCCGAGTGGGGCGCGGGAGGCGGGGCAGGGGGGTTCTCAGCAAAAGCCCCATCACGGAATAGCTTGTGTCTGCCAAGAGAACCCTCCCAGTTTGTCAGACCTTATTGTGGGCGCACGAGGGAACACGCTCGTCTTAAACCACTGAATGAACTGGACTCTGCAGCCCAGAACGGTCCAAAATGTCACATCGACTACAAATGTCCCCACCGGGAAATACTGGGAGAAAGCTGGGAGATGTGGCCGGAGGCTCTTGTGCACATGGGGAAGGATCAGGCCCCAGCTGCCATCACGCAAAGGGGCAGAAATTGGCATTTTTGGGCAGCAGTGGTTGCCTGGAGCAGGAGAAACTCCTCAGCACCAGTGAACGGGGTGCGCTGACCTGCCCTTCCTGGTGGTGTTCCTGCCCAGGAGATGGTCCAGCACCGGCTCCACCGTCTCACCAACGTCCTCGATCAGCAGCGTCTGTCCTTCGGAAACCGCCCGCTCGATGGTGTCCAGGTAGCTGCGGCCGGGAGGGGAGGGAGGCACGGCGTGGGGCGAGCTGGGCGAGCTGGGGCAATCGCCCTCCAGCCCCTGTGCCCTGGCGGGACCCCCCTGGTGCTCTGCCAGCCCCGGCCCCCGCAGAGCCCGTGGAGGGGTTGGGTGCTCCCGTCACCGCTGCTGCCCTGGGGTGTCCTGAGTCTGATGGGGGACGTGGGTGCCCCGGCTTGCAGAGCCCCGCACCCCTCGGGTGGCGGGGAAGGGGGGCCCATTCCAGCCCGAGCCCGCAGCCGCCCCACAGCACCCGACCCACCTCCTCTGGCCCAGGCGGATGGTCCGCAGCTCCTCCCCGTATTTGTTCTTGATCCACTTGATGCCCTGGAGCTGGGCATCCACGACCAGGGGCCAGCGCTGCGTGTTGCAGAGGATGGCGGCGTTCTCGGTGGAGGTGCGGTCGCTGGGCAGCCCCTGGTTTCTCCAGGCGGCCACGTCAGCAGCGTCAGTGAGGAGGCTGAGGGGGTCCAGCCCGGGGGTGATGGGGATGGGCACCTGCCGGGGAGGGGCTGGTGAGTGCTCTGGGTGGCGGTGGGTGTTGGGGGAAGGAGCCCCAGGCACCCCGGAACGGGACCGTGGCCTCTCACCGCCAGGCTGCTGAGGAAGGGGATCCAGCGCTGCTCCAGCAGCTCGGCCCTGTACTTCTTGGTGAAGTAGCCGACGTAGGACACGAAGGCGGAGACCAGCAGCACGTCTCCGCACAGCGTCTTCTCCTGCTCTCTGAGCATCTCTACCGACTCAGCCCAGCGGACGTTTTCGGATGCCAGCCCCCCGATGAGCCTGGGGGGGGTCAGAGGAGATGGTGGCTGCCGCAGTGACATGGCTGTGATGCCCCATCACCAAACGCCCTCGGGATTAACCCCCCCTGCTCAGGCAGTGGCTGCCCTCACCCGGGGCACACGGCTGCATCCCCCCTCTGAATTTCTGGCCCAGTTCATATTCATTTTTAATTTGGGGAGGGCCTGGGGGGCTCTGATGCTTCCACAACCCCTGTGTCATTGTCACCCCGCAATGCCAGGGAGCAGCACAGTCCCAGCGCTCTGGGGCCAGCGTTTGCACGGTACCTGTTTGCCAACGTGATGACTCTGTTGGTTGCATCAGCCTCCTGCTGACATTTGATTTTTTTGGCTGTAGCTTTCTCAAACTCTGCAGTGAGAGCTGCCAAATTGCCGTTCAGGTCCTTCAAAAGACAACACAGCGCAGCTGCCGCGAGCTGCCAGCCCCGGGGAGAGCTCTGCACACCCCGAGGAGCTTTGCAGCAGCCCCTGTTGTGGCGACGCAGCTCTTGCACCCGGGCTCCGCGTTTTATCAATTATAAGAATCTTTCTCACTCAGCTTTGGCTTCTGGCCATGACCTGCAGCTGAATTGCTGGTGCCTGATGGGGTCATGGCAGGCGCCAGCCAAGGCAAACAGCGGCTGGCTCCGGCAGCCGGCCCTGGCCGGGGGCTGCGGGGGGGGGACACGCACTTACGGCAATTTTCTTCTTAATGCGATTGAGTTTTTCTTGTGCCTCCGCCAGCTCGGCGTTGGCCTCCTCCAGCGCCAGCCTCTTGGGCTCCACCTCGCAGAACACCTCGTAGAAGCGAACGATGTTTAGGCACCAGGAGCACAGACCTGCGGCGGCCGTCGACTTCGACATGATGAACTCCGGATCAAAGCTGGGGTCTGACTGGTAGGGCCTGGAACGGCAGAACACGCCGTGCTGCGGCACCGTGCTGCGGCGGCCCCGTCCCGCTCCTCCCAGGGCTCGGGCTGCCGGTGGGCACCGGGGGGGGGAGAGCAGAGCGACTGCCTGGGCCCCGCTCCTGCCCCCCAACCCCGCCAGGTGAGGGTCTCTCCTGGATGCCCTGCACGGGGCTGGGAAGGGGACGGGAACCAGCCACAGACTCACTGAAACGCCTTGAGACAGGCCTCGGGGATGTGCTCCTTGTCAAAATTCTTTAGGGCGTCAAGGAAAGCATCTACTTTTCCCATCATGACTTTCGCTGCCTTCCAGCTCTTGTCCTTCGGTATCTTGCCCCCGCGGGCCGTCAGAACCATCACAGCTGCCGTCACGTTCACCACTGCTTGGGGCGGGGACCCGAAGGACTTCAGCTCCGTCAGGTTGTTCTGGGAAGGGAGCGGGGGCCGCTGAGCATCGCCCCAGCGGGGGGACGCCGGCACCAGCCGGGGACCTGCTTCCCGCTGAGGGGTCGCCCACCTTGTTGAGCGTGTCGAGGGCCTCCTGGGCGGCCACGAGCGCCGGCTCCGCTTTCGCCAGGTCGGTCTCACAGGCTCGTTGCTTCTCAGACACGTTCTGGGGAGGCGAGGGGATGGGATGGGGTGAGCTCGTGCTGCCCCGTCCCGTGTTGGGCCCCGCTGCGGTGGGCACCGGCTGAGCCCCACGCACCATGTTGATGGCCTGGACCTTCAGCTCCTCCTCATCAGCGAGGGCCTTCTCCTTGCTGACCTTCTCTGTCTCGACACCCACCACGTGGATCAGTTTATCTGCATCCTCGTTTTTCTGCTTCAGCTCTGCTTCCTGCACCGCCAGCTTGGCTTTCAGGTCGTCCACCTTGACGGGGGAGAAACGGAGAGGATCAAGGGTTGATCTGCCCAGCCCTGCCCAGCCTCGCAGCGGTGGCTTGGTGAGGCTTGGGGACCTCGTGGCCACCGTGACGCCCCACGGGGACATGCGTCCTCTCGCCCCCCCGCACCGGCCCCGCAGCAGAAGCGTTCCTGTGGGCAGGCACCTGGGACGTTGTGCTCTGCAGCTTCGTCAGCCCCTTCTGCAGCCGCTCGATCTTGGCAGTGAGCTCGCTCCGTTTTTTCGCCAGCAGGTTTTGGTAGAGCTTTATCTGCTCCAGGAAGGTCTTTGGCGTGGTGTAATTATAGCGTCTCTCCGTGGCCAGGTAGGTCTTGGACATCTCCTTAACGCTCACGTGGACGTAGGACATGAACTGGCTGATGGAGACCTTGACCTCGGGCTGCAGCAGGAGCACAGGCGGTGGGTGAGAGGCTCTGCCGGGAGCAGAGTGAGCCGCTGCGCCGAGTGGATGCGGGGAAACGCTGGGGTAGAACCGAGCCCTCCCGCAGCGTCGGTTCTGCGTCCAGCCACAGGGGCCGGGAGGCAAAGTACTGCTTTTCGTTAAACACAACACGTGGCTGAGAAACGTAGGTGATCATGGCACTAACGACGCTGGTTCTTAAGCCCAGCTCTGGTTTCCTGGCTCTTATCCCCCAGGTTAACCTGGGCTGCACTGGGGAAAAGCTGCTGTTCCCAGGCTGTTATTTATGGGGCTGTTTTAAGGACAAGTGGGAAGCGAGGAAAGGCTGGTCCCGCCTGCACGGTTTGGGGCCTGGAGCCGGCTGTGACTTACCCCAGACCCCACGCCCGGGCACTGCAAGAGGGAGAGCAGCAGAGGCGCAGGCTGTCCCCCCCGAAGCAGCCCGCTTTCCCCCAGGCCCCCAGGACAGAGGGCTGTGCACAGGCATGGCATGCACCGACCCGGGGGCCCAGCTCACCTTGATGTCCCCTGTTTCCTCCAGGAACCTGCTGCTGACGGACACGAGCGCGTCCTGCGGCCACTCGTGGAACCAGTCGATGGCCGTGCAGTTGACCACGGCGGGGAACCTCCTGGCCCGCACCCGCAGGGTTGAGCCCACGGGGGAGAAGCAGAGGATGACCTGGGGCAGAGCAGCGTGGGTGAGGGGGGCGTCCCCGCTGCCGGGGGCTGAGCTCGTGCCGGGGGCAGCAGGACAATCACTGCAAACTCTTGAGAGCAGGACTTTGCCTCCCACCCATTAACTCCCCTTCCCGGTAGGCAGGTGATGGTCTGTGTCTGCGCCTCTCCGTGGGGCCAGGGCTGCTACTGGGTCCCCTTTGGTGGCACCGGCTGGTGGCTGTGGAGGCTGCTCCGCCCACCCTGCCCCAGGGCAGGTAAATAACGTGGCTCTGAGGAGCTGCACCCCCGGGGCTGGGGGGGCACCGTTGACTGAGGAGCCTTTGAAAACATCTTTCACCCAAACCCACCACCCTGTAATGAAACCACGGTTTTCTGTGTCCTGTCTGCAAACAGGTTTTGGGTTTGGGAAGCCGGGAGCCCTGACAACCCCCCCCGGCTGAACACCCACCTTTAACTGACGCCTGACTTTTTCTATAAATAATTTCCAGCAGTTTTCCCTTGTATCTTGCAATCCAAGGAACTTCACTTGGGGCTTCATGGCATTGATAATGTTTTCCAGGTCATCATCCTGAAAGAGCCCTGGCACCTCCCCAGACGCCAAGAAATCGTTAATTAGGACCAGGAAGGATTCATCAGCCACCTGGGAGTCCGTCATCAGGAACACGGTGGGGATGTTCTTCACGGCCGCCTTGATGTACTGGGAGGCGAGGTCCAGCTGGGCAGGAGAGGGAAACTGTCACCCCCCCAGCTTTAAACCCACCCTGAGCCGTTCTCCGAGGGGACCGGCTGGGCGCAGCCCAGCACCCCTGGAAAGCCAGGAGGTGCCTTTGGGAAGGTGCTGGGTGCCGGGTGCTCTGCTTGGGGCCGGCTGCCAGCGCTGCCTGCACTGCGCCTGCCCTCGCGAGCGGCTCCTGCCAGTCCCTGGCCAGGGAAACGCTGCGGCCCCTCGGGCAGGACTCGGAAAGCACCTCTGAGCGGATCAGGGGGTGCACAGAGGAGAGGAGAGCAGAGCCCCACGCCCACCCCCGGCACCAGAGCCACCGTGGGGCTTGGCACCGCGTTTGCAGGATCTGGCCCCGGGGTCAGGAGAGCTGCTCGCACCTTCAGGTCCGGGACACTGTAGCCTTTCTTCAGCGTAATCTGAAACACGCTCAGGTTGCTGATGAAAGCTGCCAGCCGTGCCAGGCTCTGCTTCCCGCTGCCTCCTACCCCCACCAGCAGCGCGTTGCCCCGGGGGGACTCTAAGATCCGACTAATTCTGCAAATATGAGACACGGCGTCTTCAAAGAGCACCTGAATGAAACAGGAGGGGAAGGTTCAATGTTCTGAATTGCAGCCGGAAAATGATCAAACCCCCCGTGACGTACAGACCCGAGCGAGAGTGAGAGCGATGCCGCTGTCTCAGCGCTGCCTCGGCGCGGAGCCGGGCGCTCACCAGGCTCATCGCCGCGTTCATCTCGTTGTAGCTGTCCAAGGCCTCCCCCAGCAGCTTGTTCAGAGCCGGCCAGCTCGGCACCGGCAGGTACTTGGGCTCCCCCACACCCTGGGCGAAGTGGCAGTAGATGTTGGGCTTGGCCAACGCCGCGTCTTGGCCGAGTTCCTGCGAGAGGCAAGGCCAGAGGTGGGGCTGAGCCAGGGGGCGCCCGGGGGTGCCGCTGCCCGTCCCACCGCCGAGCCGGTGCCGGGGGGCTCGGCCTGGCAGCGCAGCCCCACCGGGCTGGGGCACTCCTTCATTTTCCAGCACAACTTACATCAAAGAACTTTTTGCAGGTGTCCACCAGTATCTTCCCAAAACCTTTTTGATCCCGTTCATCGACGAGCTTGTCTCCGTACACCCGCTCCGCTTCGTGAAGCCAGAGACGCACCAAGTCCACGGGACTCTTCAGGCATTCAGGGGTGGAGAACAACATACCCTGACAAACACACGAATCCCTCAGTCCTCGGGGGTTATTTTACTGCTGCTCAGGGCTGAGTGTAAAGGTTGGCTTCGGGAAGAGGTTATGGTACTTTTCAGGGACATGGTGCACTGCAGGGATGCGTGATGAAGGAATAAGGAGAATTGAGAGGAAACGGCCGTCCCGTTACCTGGAATATGTTGGAGAGGTCCCGGAGGTTGAAGAGGTAGTGAAACTTGATGGCTGTTGGCAAGAAGGTGGAGGCGACCTTCTGGTGGAGGGCTGTGGGCAGGAAATGGGGTGAGCGGGCGGGCAGGGCCCCACGGCAGCCTCTGGTGGGACCCCTGAGCCTGGCTCACCCTCCCCTTTGGCACCTTCAGCAGGAGGACAAGCCTGAGGCTTTAGTCTGACAATTTCTAGGGAAACAATGCTGCATTTAGAGCGTGAACAGGAGGAAAGGAGGAGCTGAGGTTTCATTTGCACGGTGCCATGATGCGGAGCTGCGGCATGGGGCTCCCAGGGCGTTGGCTGATGGTGGAGCAGTTGGGTTTGCTGGGGGGTGCGTTCCCCGGGGGCTGATGCCGGTGGGTGCCACCTCCCCCCTCCCCGCCGTGTCAGGGGCTCACCCAGCGCGGCTGCGACCAGCTGGGGCTGCAGCTTCTGGACAGCCGGCGGCATCTTCTGCAGGGCCAGGTGCTGCGCCAGGATGGTGCCGTACACGGTCAGCAGAGCCTCCTGGCCGGGAGGGCTCAGGGCGAAGACGCAGAAGTGACGCTGCAGCGAGGGGCAGGAATTCAGGCAGGAGGTTTTCCCCACAGGGGCTGATGCAGCCAGACGGCCCCTGGCTCATCCCACCTGCTCCGGGCTCCAGTCCCAGGGAGCGAACCCCCCCCGCAGGGTACAGCCCCCGGTGCTGTGGGTCCCGCGTACCTGCAGCCTGGGGTCGATGGTGAAGGACCCCGCAGTGGGGTTCATGCAGGCCACGTACTGGCAGTTGTGAACGTCCTTCAGGGTCAGTTTGTTCCTGTCGTACCTGCGCAGGGACCGGCATCGTGACGCTTTCCCCGGGGGTGGGTTCCTCCAGTCGGGCTGTGCCGCTGTGGAGCTGTGTCGGGGGGGACGCGGGAGCAGGGATCCCCATTTCCCTGGTGCTGGGCAAAGCCTGGCACGGCTCTCGGTGATGCTTCCTGCGCCCCAGGGCCAGACTTGGCCCCAAAGCCCTCCATGACAGCCGGCACTTGTCACCTCTTCCCCCCTTCCCAAGCGAACCCTCCCCACTGCTGACACCACAGCACCAGGCACCGGGATCCCCCGCCGGGGTTCCCTGCCGGCGCTGGCAGCCGGGCTGTGTGCTTTGGACGGGGTTTGGAGTCGCCAGCAGAGAGTCTTCCCATTCCTCTGCCAAAACCTTCCCTGCAGCTCCAGGAATGAGCAGGCTGGGGGCGAACAGGTGACTTGGCCCCACCGGTGCAGGAGGGGGCACGGGCGGGGCACAGGCGGGGTGGGAGAGGTGCTGGCACCGCAGGGGTTTGCTGGGAAGGGGGTGACCGAGGCCCTGCAGAGGGGGCCACCGGCCGGGCACCCACCAGTGTCCGTGGTCCACGTGCTGCCGGATGAGCGTGTGCGGTGCCACGGTGCCGTACTTGTCCACCTCCGGCATGTTCATGTCGTCGATGAAGTAGATCAGCCTCCTGGTCCCGGGGGGGCCGTAGTTCCTCCCCGATTTCTTCTCCAGGGGCTTCTCAAGGACAGCTGCAGCGAGAGGAGCGGGTGGGCAGTGAGCGGGGCAGCGCCGCGGGGCACAGCCCGGCGTGGGGCCGGCCGCCGGCTCGGGCCAGCCTTACCCTGCAGCACGGCCGAGGTGGTGTAGAAGTTGAAGGGCACAGACTGCACGAGGTATTCGTCTGCGCCGAGCGCTTCGAGCTTGTCCCACATCAGGACCGATTTTCCCGTCCCTGCGTTCCCCACCAGCATCACCGGCCTCCGCTTCTCCATCAGCAGGTCCATGAAGTAGCGGACGCGAATGGTCTCCGTCGTGTGCACCACGGAGGCCTGGGGGGATGGCGTCAGCCCCGCAGCTCCTCGTGCTGCCCGAGGCGCCGTGCACAGGCAGAGGCGGATCTCCCGGGGGAGCAGCGGGCAGGGAGCCCTGCCTGCCTTCCCCGGCACTGCCAGCTGGTCTAGCGGAAGATGCTCTATCTCCACACAAACCTGCTCCCTCTCTAAAGCAAAAGATCTCAGGTGCTTGGTTATTCTAAAGACTTTCTGACCAAAAATAGGAGCTGTCAGAAAAACGAGTTATTAAACCAGAACAACACAGCACAGTTCCTGAAACTGTCCCCAGCGAATCTGTTCAGCCAATGCTCGGGCACGTTCGGCCACAGCACCTCTCCCTCTCCCTGAGACCCTTGACACAACGCCCCTCCCTCGGGAGGGCATTTCAAAGGACATACAAATAAAGTTTTAAAGTACATTTTTGCATTCAGGTGATAGTTATAATTGCTTCATTATAATCTACGAAGCCACATGTTAATCTGAAATTAAAGAAGAGCTGCAACTTGCAGCTCTCACTGAGGTTTCCGCAGGGTAAAGCAGAACCGTGGGGTTTGCTGGGTGCCACCGGAGCCGGCCCGAGTCCTGGCACCGCTCCAGGCCCAGCGCTGCTCGGGGGAAGACCATGGAGTCATAAACAAAACACAAACCCAGAGAGCTTGTGGGAAATACCTGTAAAGGGACGTCGGGATTGAGTTCAAATTTTGGCACTTTTTCAGTCCAGAGCATGAATTTCTTCGTTTCCGGATCAACGTAATAGTCAAAAATTGTCCCCTGAGAAGGAAACTTGATGGTTTTAAACTCATTCACCCACCACTTGCTGAACTCCAGGCGGTAATCCATGAGCTGGGAGGAACCAAACAGAAAAACTTAGAAATGGGCCAACGTTGTTGCTGCTTTAGCATTTTCCGAAGGGATGTGGCCGAGGGATGAAGCTGGGCAGGATCCCCTGGCCAGGGGGCAGGTGTGGGCAGGCGGCCGTACCTGGTCCTGGAACATGGCCCCTCCGAAGGCCCAGGTGCAAGCAAAGACGAGGTAGAGCTCATAGAGCTCCCGAGGCGAGTCCGGCGGGGCAGTCTGCGGCGTCAGGAGACACTCCAGCAGGTACAGCACCGTCTGTGTCATCGTGACCTCAGGGACCGGGGTGATCTTCTTGAATCCCGACCTGAGCTTCTCCAGGCACACTGGCAGGTACTTGTCAAAGAGGATCATCAAATTGGCCTTCTCAGACTGCACCGTCCTCGTCTCGATCCAGCTGGTCACAATGCTGCGGGAGAGGAGGGCAGGGCTGCAGGTGAGCACGTGGGGGCCAGCACCCATCCCATTGCATCCCATCCCATCGCATCCCATCCCATCGCATCCCATCCCGTCCCATCCCGTCCCGTCCCATCCCATCCCGTCCCATCCCATCCCATCCCATCCCATCCCATCCCATCCCATCATCTTGTCCCGTCCCATCCCACCCCACCCATGTCCCTCCCCGGGCTCACGGGTTCCAGCCCAGATCTGTGGGGTTGATGTAGAGGATTCCCGCCCGGGACACGGTCGCTGGCGTGGCAGTCCGCAGGTGGCTGATCTCGAAGAGGAGCCGCATGGTGGGGTTGAGGGGGATGCGCTCGTTGCTGGCCAAGGTGAGAACCTGGGGGAAGCAGCCTGTCACAGGGGGGCTGCCCTGATCTTGGGGCCCAGCCACGAACCCAGGCTGATCACCTCGAGTTAATGAGCGAGCGAAGCTTCTGGGGTGTGATGGCACCGACCTTATTGTCATCCATGACTGTGTTGAGGGACTCGATCCACATGGGGTCAATGTCACCATCGAGGATGATCCACTTGGGCCCCTTATGGGTGATGTTGGCCAGGTCACGCATCGTTGAAGAAAACAGACCTGCCCCGTAGAGAGACACATGGGTTTGTCCCCTTCGGCTCTTTCCACTCACGGCACATTTGCTGAGGGACACACGGGACTGGGTGCTTCCCTGAAACACGTTGCTCCTCCCTCACACTCCAGTAAAAAGCCCCAAGGAAAGGTCTTCCCCTTCCAGCCACCGCATCACAAAGTGTTTACAGATTCACATTTTATGAAGGTATTTGCCTCTGCACCAGCGGCTGCTGGAGGGCGGTTTGTGCCGGCTCCCGTCCCCCCGCTGGGCCGCGCACACAAGCGTCGGTGTCTCACCGTCCTTCCACTCTCGCGTGGACGGATGAATGACCCCGAACAGCTCATCACAGGTCACGGCCTTTGGGTCCAGGTCCACGGTGACCGGCTTCCGCTTCATGCTCTTGTAGGTCTTGTTGAGCGACCTCAGCACCTGCGGGGAGGGGAACTGTGCCCTGCGGCCGCTGCCCCTGCGCGGCCCAGACAGAGCCTTGCTCCCGCCCGCGGTGGAGCAGCCCGGCCTGGGCAGCCTCTGGGAATGCCCTGGGCCTCCCTCTGCAGGGCCGGCTCCTGGCCGGGGTGTTGTGAGAGCCCAGAGCCCTGCCAGCCCCGGCACCGTCCTGCCCACACCGCAGCACACAGGGTGTCACCAGAGCGTGTCCCTGCCTGCTCCTGGCCTTGTCCCCGCTCTGCCTAAGGGTGTCCCGGACATCCCTGTCCCAAAGCTGCCCAGCCCCACGGGCTGAGCCCGGTGTGCACGGTGCTGTGGGGTGGCCATGGACACCGGCCACGCCGCTGGCCCTGTCGCAGACGCTGCTGCAGGTGCAGCCAGGAGCTGCACGGACCGGGGAGGCCATGGGGTGCGCTCAGCTGGGGCAGGAGGGGACCCATGTCCTCAGGGATGGTTTGGCTGCTACCTGAGACTTGCCGCAGCCGGCGTTGCCGATGACGAAGACGGAGTGTCTCACTTGCAGCAGCTCCTCCAGCTGCACCACCTTCAGCACAAAGCTCTCCTCCGCCTGCAGCTTCAGCTCCAGCACGGACTGTCTGATGATCTGGGGAGGGGAGGCCACAGGCAGCGTCACGGCCTCGCCAAGAGCCCAGACACGGGCCAGCCCCCCCCCAGTGCTGAATGGACCTTCAGCCTCTGGACCCTGCCAGGACTGGGATGTGTCTGGCACTGGTGCCATGCCGGGGCCTGCACCTTCTCCAAGTTGAGGTCCCTCTTCCTGGGGATGTCCAGGGCTGGGAACAGGTCTGCAATCAGCCCCATGAAGACGGGCAAGTCGTCTGTCACGATCTTGGGGATGTTGAAGTCTCGTAAAGCTCTCATCAGAACTCGGTCCTCAGCGCAGCTGGGGTCCCCTCTCTTCAAGGAGCCGGCTACCACCAGCACAGACTTAATAGCCCGCAGACCCCAGTCGTAGTGGTCCTGCCAACAGGCAGCAGAGTATCACAATTTCACTTTGGTGAGAGAAAACTGCTTCAAACAGTCTGGAGAAATACCCTGCGCGCTGCCCACCCCGGGTGATCCGGTGTCCAGCAGACGGGACTTAGTGAGTTTATGCACCAGGCAAACCCGCTCGGCAGGGAGGGGAGCACAGCCTGGCTTCCTTCCTGGAAGCACGTTTTTATTGCAAATCACTTCTGCTGAGATGAATAACATCTGCATGCTCTCATCTTAACCAGCTATAGTCTATTCGATTCTATTTTTGTACTTCTTGATTTATTCCAGAAGGCAGGAATGTGCCATATGATGCACCAGCGTGGAAGTGGAGTTTGCCCAGGCAGAGCCCTGAACTGCGCAGCACACTCCAGGCAGCACGTTCCTGCCGGCAACCCGACTACCAGCCCCAGGTTTGAAATTCAAACGAACTCTTTCATCTTAAAGACCCGTGCAATATGTTAAATTACCTGCTTAGACAGTAGCTCTTTGCAGAGTGTATACAGAGTGATGAACTTTCTTGCAAGAAGCTTAGCGTCAATAAAACCTTCTGCAACAAGCATGATTTCACAGATCAGTTCGAAATCGGGGATGACCATGGCGCAGGGTCTGGAGGAGCAGCGGCAGGTTAGCAGGGCTGTGCAGGGACGTCCACACGCCCCTCGCGCTCCCGCAGCCAGCCACAGTTCACACCCATGTTTTCATTATGATAATTGGGCGGTAATTTACACCGGCTGGGGTCTCTGGAGGTGCCTTGTCCAGCCTCCTGCTCCAAGCAGGGCTCGTGCCACAGCTGGAACAGGTCACCCTGGGCCTTCTCCAGTCACAGTTTGTGTTCCTCCAAGGACAGAAATCCCACAGCACCCTTGGGTCGCCCCTTCCAGCACTTGACCACCTTGTTTTCTTATTTTCAATTGGATTTTAGCCAAAGGGGGCAATTAGACCCCCCGAGCATCCTCTTCTCCAGGCTGAGCAGCCCCGCTCAGAGCCCCTGAGATGGTCAGAGGCTGGGGTGTCCTGGGGTGCCAAGGTGACCCTGACACAGGGGCTGCCAGTGCACACAGATACCCTTGTTTGCAGTAGTAAAGCTTTAGTTCACGTTGTGGATGTAGCACCAGCGCATCACCGCAGAGGTGAATGCTGTAGCGACTGCCCGTTACCCACGGACCCCTCTGCCCACGGGTACCTGAACAGAGCTTTTAAATTTTCAGGCAGTTCTGTCCGTCCTGCGTAGCCGGGGTTCATGGTAATGAACAGCCCAACCGAGGGGATCAGAGCGATCGTCTCTCCAAGGAAATTGAATCTTTTCTTCTTGGCGCGAATTGCGTCTTGAACACATTTCACCTGGCAGGCGAGGGGAGGTGTCAGTGCCCGCGCCCCCACCGCCCGCCTGCGCCGAGAGAGCCTGGAGGTTCGGTCGTGCCATCGGCAAAGCTGAGAGCTCGCCGACAGCCCGGCAGCACCGCACTCCCCGGGCTCAGGAGCGCCGGCCTTGGATCAGCTTCTTCCCAGGCACCACGACACCCTGGCCCCGGGCGATGGCAGACCGGGGGGGGGGGTGTGGTGGGTCACCGGGATGGGACACAGATGGGCTGCATGATCTTAAACGTGCCCAAAGGCCCCGTATGGCTGCACTTCCCCCCCCTTTGCCTCCTGACACGACACAGTGGAAATAACAGCGGCAAACTGTCCTTTTGAAAGTCAGGTTTGACTGAGCCAACGTTCAGTACGTGAACTGGAAAGTCTCCTCCAGTCCCTGCAGCACGGCGCTGCCGCTGGTTTGTAGGGAGAGCACGCACCTGCACAGCAATCACAGACAAAACCTCCACTGCGATGCGATTGAATTCATCGAAACAGCCCCAGGCGCCGGTCTGAGCCAGCCCCTTGTAGATGTTGCCGCAGGACTGGGGAGAAATCACCAGGGACGGGCTTCAGACACCGAGCCCTGACACAGAGGCTGCAGCTGGGGGTTTGCGAGGAAAGGTCACGGGCTGGGAGCTGCTCTTGCTTTTGTGGTTTGTGCTCTTCCCTGGGGAAATGCCCCGCAGCATTACAGCCCACCCTGGGTCCCCCGGGCTTCCAGGGACACGAGCTGGCTGGAGCTGTGGTGGGAGCGAGCGGTGCAGGATGGCACCAGGGGCTGCTGCCAGACCCACACATCAGCTTTAGGGCATCAGCAACGGACGCTGCAGCCGAACAAGGGGGCTGCAGCGGAGCCTCCCAAAAGAGGGTCCCCCCTTGTCTTGGAGGGCACCCTCCCGCCCCCCCCACGCCCCACCTTGTAGTCCATCTGCTCGGAGCAGTTGAAGACGTAGACCATCATGCCCACTGCCCGGCCCAGGTCCTTGGTGGTCTCCGTTTTCCCGGTGCCCGCGGGGCCGGCGGGGGCCCCCCCCATGAAGAGGTGGAGGGACTGCGTCAGGGTGATGTAGCACCTGCGGAGGGGAGGAGGGAGGCCTGAGCGGTGCCGGAGCGCGGCACGGCCACAGAGCCCAGTGGGAGGTGCGGGGAGCCGAGCCCCTACCGATCCGTCAGAGGGGTGATGACCAGCCGGGGGGTGTTCCCCAGGTACTCGTAGGAGTAGCGGAGCTGAGCGTCGCAGATGTTGGCGTAGCAGTGCCTCCTGCCCTCGTCCCAGCGGTGCCGGAGCTGGGACTGCCAGCTGAACGCCTGGGCACTCTCCACCTGCGGAGCACCGGCTGCGGAGGGCAGACCCCGGCGCTGCCCACCCCGCCCCCCGGCTCAGCCAGCCCCCACACACGCCCCAGCACCCCAGTCACCTCCGTACACCAGGAGAGCGTTCAAACAGGTCCCAGTGCAGCCCTGGGGTGGGTGAGGACCGTCCCTCCCCACGGCCCCAAGCCCACCGACCGTGGCGCACAGCCCCACGCCGAGACCCCCGGCTTCCCCGAGCGCGGCCGGAACCAGCAAAACTGCTCCTCCATCTGGTTTTGCACGAGACCCAGCCCCTGCTGCCACCTCCCCGGCTCCCGTGCACCCCTAACACCCCACGAGTGGTTTCCTCATGCCATCGGGATATTTTGAAAACATTGGAAATTAATAAAATAACGGGAAATCTGTGCTCAGAGGCGCCAAGCGGTAAAAATATCCCCTTGTAACAAATACCTGCGCAAGGATCATTTTGGCCACAACATCCCTGGCATGGACGTCAACGGTGCAGATTGTCATGATCTTCATCCTGTCTCCGGCAGTCAGGTGTCCAAGGAGTAGTGAAATCAGTGCGTTTAGCTGAGTAATCTGAGCAAGGAAAGAAGTGAGGAACAGGAAAATAACGTCATCACTCGCCCATCTGACGGTGACCCCCCCGGACCAGACCTCGCCTCCTCGGAGCAGAGAGGAGCTGCGGGTCAGCTCTGAGGGATGCCAACCTGCTTTTTGTTGTAATCCCTCATCGCGTTCTCGTAGCCTTCCTCCAGCCTCGAAAAGGCGATGCCGACTTCCGTGGTCCACCAGATCTGGGTGCACGTCAGAGCAACCTGCAGCAAACCCCAGGCAGAGAATGAGGCCGTAGAGGGAAACGCGCCGTCCCCGCGAAGGCTCCGGGCAGGCGCCTGCACCTCCCCGCGCCCTGCGCTTGCTCTTCCCAGCTCCCAGAGCCACCGGCCAGCCCGGCCCCACGCGGCAGCTCCCACCTGGGCCGGGTAGTCCAACACCCACTGCTCCCGCGGCTTCTCCTCGTAGGTCACCATGGCCTCGGGGATCAGGTGCCGCAGCGTGGAGCGCATGCTGGCCAGCACCCGGTTCAGCCAGACCTCGACCTAGAGGGTCACATCCAGCAAGCCCTGAGCGCACGGTTGCTCGCCCGTGGCCGGGCTGGGCTGTGTGACCCCGCGGCAGTGTGTGAGCAGCTCCCCGCTGCCCCGTGCGTCCTGACGAGCTGCACGAAGGACCCTGGTGCACGGCCCCGGGGGGCTCTGCTGCGGCAGGTCACAGAGCGGGGTCCGAGGGTGAACAGCAGAGAGGGGAAAACCACAGCGCGGCCGCCGGCGGGGCTGCGAGCCCAGGGGGGTGTGACTGATGCTGCTGCAGCGCTGTCCTACAGCCGTAAGGCAGAGCCCATTTCTGGGGTTTTTTTGGCTGAAAGGCCTCACGATTGCATTTTAAAACTGCTGCCAGGCTGTTAGTGCGCAACAAGCTCAAGGCTCATCCCCATCCTGAACCCGCCCAGCCCTGAACGGGGCTCTGCTGACCTGGCCAGACAAGTCACAGTCTGCGTCAAGGGCCACGTACTCCTCGTCCCTGCTGAACATCCCCAGGCCAACCTTCAGGGGCTTTTTGTCCGGACTCATCTTGAACTTCAGTTTAGCCAGACTGTCGAACAGCTTCAGCAGATGACGGGACACCTGGGAGCAGAGGCGGGCAGGGCTCAGGGACCGTGCTGCGAGGTCACCGCTTGGATTAACCCCTCACGGCTCTCAGGGCGCTGCGTCCCTGAGAAGGGGGGTACCAGTGATGGTGTTGTGTTCCTTAGGATGAAAAATATTTTAAAACTGCTGCAAGAAATTCACATGCAAGAGACACGGGACTTGCCTCCACGCTTTACGCACCACCCATACCTCAGCTGGCTCATTCCCATTAGATAAAATATCAAGCAGGTCTGCAGAGGAAACAAAGTAGAATCTGGGAAAAGCCAGTCTTTTGGTCTCCAGGTATTCAGCCAAAGCCTTCTCACAGAGTGCCAATCTAACAGAAAACAAGGAAAAAAAACCCTGCAGTTAGTTTTTACTCTTTGATAAGTCCTTGTCACACTGAGACAGACATCGCTTTGGAGAAGTCAAACTCTCCCTCTGGCCCTCGACCAGCTGGCGGAGGCCTCTCCGCAATGCCTCGCCAGGACCCAAACCTCACCTTTTCTGCAACGCTTCCAGCTTGTCATAGAGTCCAGACTTGTTTGTAGCTTCAATCACGTTGGGAGTTTTCACTGCCTCAGCCATTAATTTCTGCAAGAGGTAAAATACTTCAGCTCTACCCAAACCGTCAGTGAGCTCTCGGGGGCCCGGGGAGGGGACGGGCTTCGCACTTTGAAATCCTCATCGACAGCATCGAAACGCTTCGAGTCCCCCGGCAGTTGACTGCGGATGTCCTCGGAGCCAATGAAGATGCTTTCCAGGTGGCTCCATGTCCTCTGCACCTCAAACAAGATGCTGATAACGGAGTCAGTGGTTGACAGCTTCTGCTGCCAGCTTGACACCTCCTGAAGGAAGAAGGCGAGGTACTTGGACGTCATCAGGTTCTGCAGCTGCACTTGGTTGTCCTCCAGCATCTCGACGAGCACCTCATCCCACCTGAGCAGCGTGATGCCGGTCCTGGCATGGGGCTCGTGCTCAAACTGCATTGTCGCCCAGGTAGTGTCCAGGGCATTCAGCACCTACAGATGGGGCGTGAGAAACGAGCTGGACGGTGGTGCCGAGTCCCAGACCCTGCAGAAGGGCAGGGAGCAACGGGAAATCCTCCTCTGGGGCACGAGCTCCTCGGTGCCGCCGCTGCGTGTGGCCTCCAGCCCCCAGCAGCAGGAACACGGGTGTTAACAGCCACAGAGCCGCATCGGCACAGGGCTCTCAGCAAAGCAGGGCAGCAACCGAGCCCCATTTACCTTCTCCATCCCTGACTCTTTCATGGCTTTGTCCACGATGCCACAAACCTCATCTTCGAACTCGTGCAGGTTCAGCTGCAGCAGATCGGCGAGGGTTGTGCCCTTGGACATGGTGAAGTTCACCTGCAGCAGAACCGGCACCGTCAGGGCGGGGACTCCCTCCGCGGAGAGGCAGCCCAGCAGTTTTCCCAAATGAGCTCATTAACACCCATATTTAAATATCCTACACAAATATTTGTGTACGGCTTTTAAAACAGATTCTGTGCTTCCCCTGATGGATTCAACTCTCAGGAGCCTCCGGGCCGGGGCCTGGGCCAGGGAAGGGTGGGAGGGCTGGGAGCACCTTGGTTGCCTGCATGAGCTCCTGCCAGTGCCGCTCCCTGATGGCCGGGTTCTGCAGCTCGTTCACGGCGCGCAGGGACGTTATCATGTTCTTCACGCTGTCGTCCAGCCCTGTGAACGCATCCCAGGTTCTCATCTCCTTATCCAAGCTCCGAATGTCTTTAGCAAATTTCTTACAATCGAGATCCATCTGCTCAACATCGATATCCTTCCACCGGGTGGTCTTCCAGGCGCCAATGCTTGAGGTAACCTGAATTGGGGAATACGTTTTCACAGGACGCACAATTAGCAGCAGCATTCCCGCCCAGGGTGCAAAGCAACACGCCCAGCGCCCGCACGCGCCGTGCACCGGTGCCGCGTCCCCCATGTGCACACCCAGCACCCGCACGCCCTTGGAGGAGCTACAGCAACCGTGTGCCTCTGGCTGGCGATGTGAGCTGCTCTGCTTGGAGGCAGCGTTGGGCATCGTGCCCTGGCGCAGGGGCCAGCACCGAGCCCAGGGCTCCTGGTCACTGCACTCAATGGCAGATGGCTACTGGTAGCCACCGTCTGCAGACACCGGGCAGCTCATCAAGGCCTCAGGAGTTTCAAAACTGTGAGGACCAGCCCAGTGCTCCGCAGAAGCCTGTTCCGCACCCCCCCGTGCTCCTGCCTCGTGCTGGCTCACAGACCGTGGCGCGTACCAGGACGATCACGTCCCAGAGCTCCTTCAGCAAGCGCAGCTCCCTCTGGCACGCTCGGAGCTGTTTGTATTCTGGGACCGACACTTCGAACAGCCCGGCCGACTGGGACAGGGCTGCCAGGTCACTCTCCATGGCCGCGATGCTCTTCTGTTGCTGGCCGGAGAGGAAGAAAAGGTCTCAGCTGGGGACCGTGTGCCAGGGACCTTCCCTACCCCAGCGATGGTGCAGCAGGGCCAGACCCTCCTCCTCGGGCTGGCAGCCGGAGCTGCTGCCGCTCCCCAGCCCCCCCCCGTGCAGCAGCACCCGGTGCCCGGGCTGGGGGCGTCCCGGCAGTGTCGTGGGGACAGCGGTGGCCCTGGCGTCCTCCCCTTCCTTACCTTGGTCAAGGACTTGTAGGGGTCTGGGTCAGTGTACGAAAACGGGGCTTTTTGCTGGAAGCTCTTCCGGAAGGCATGCTGCCGGACCTGCGCGGGGGGACGGGGCTCAGGGGGGGCAGGAGAGCAGCGAGCTCTTCCCGAGGCTGCTGAGAAGCTGCTCGCTTGCCCCCAGGCCCCCGGGCAGGCACCTCGAACTGCTGGCACTTCTTGCGGAGGCTGTTGACCTCGTTGGCTTGCAGGGGTGCCACGCTCTGCTTGACGCGCAGACAGAGCTTCTTGGTGCTGTCCCAGTGCTCGGGGAGGTCCTGCAGCGAACACCGCAGCGCCTCAGTGGCCTGGCCCCAGGGACCCCCTGCCCGGCCCCCCGCACACCCAGCAGCTCACGTGGAGCTGGAGATGGATCTCCTCTGGCATCTCCTCTCCATAAGTGCTGAGCAGAGCAACCGTCTCCTTCAGGGGCTCAAACATGCTGTCGGTCGTTACCTGCCTCTCCTTGACCCGCATCAGGAGCCCCATCACCTCCACCAGCCCCTCATAGTCTCCCTCCTCCAGAGGTTTGTTCAAGCTGGTATTTGCATTTTGGATGAAACCCTCCAGCTCCTGGAGACTGGGATGAAGGTGCCGGCACTCACCAGGTGTCCCTGACAGGGCTCACAGCCACCCCCGTGCTTGCTTGGGGCTCGCTCCGCAGGACGTGGCCCCCCAGGGCCTCACCCCCGTGGGGGTGCCCGGCACCTCTGCCCACACCTCCACGGCTCCGTCCCTCGGGGACCCGCCCTGCCCCAGCACAGCACAGCTGGGCTCTGGTCACCGGGAGCGCCCTGTCCCCGCACCCGGGCTCACTGGGTCCCTACCTGGTGATGACGTGGTTGGCGAGGTGCTGCCGGAGCACCAGACCCCGGCGCCTGATGGCGCCCAGCAGCGCCTGCTTGAAGGGGCGGCAGTCACACTGCAGCCACCCCCCAAACACCTTGGTGTTCGCAAACCCCGACACCTCCTCGCACAGCTCCTCGCACGCGTTGATCTGGGGACAAGAGCTGGTCACAGCCCGTGGCCGGCACCTCCCTGGGCACCCAGCACCTCCCTGGGCACCCAGCACCTTCCTGGGCACCTGCCCCATACCTCCTGCTGAAAGAGCTGAAGGGAGGGGGTCCCGTGAGCCGGGGGCTCCTCCGGCAGCAGCTCCAGCTCCTCCAGGCCGGGGGCACCGCCCGAGGCGAGGAAGTGCTGCAGGAACTCCCCGGGGTCCTCCAGCCACAGGTGGTTTTGCTCCTCGAAGCCGGCGCTGTACACCTCGCCCTCCGCCGCGGCGCTGACCACCAGCAAGACCACCTCCTCCCGCATCCTGCTGAGATCCTCCTGCTCCTCCAGCCTGGTCTGAGGGGACGGGCAGAGCTCTCGGGGACTGGCTGGGGGGACCGCGCATCCTCGCCCCTCTCCAGCTGAGGCGGGAGGTGCCTCCCACCGCGGACTGACCTTGTAGCTCAGCTTCCCCTCCAGCAGCCGAGGCAGGCAGGCGGCGGGCGCGTAGGTGTCCTGGAGCAGCTTCTCCACCAGCCCCAAGAGACTGTCATCTCCCACCTCCAGCGAGGGACGGTACCGCACTCTGCCCTCGCACAGCTCCAGGCGCACCTCGAACAACGGCGCCACGTTGGCCTGAAACAGGTCAGAGCCCCGCGTGGTGCTTCATGTCCCCCGGCCCCCCTGGCCCCCAGCCCCATGCCGGGGACAAGGAGGGACACCGGCACCTCTGGCGCTGGCTGCCGGGTGCACCGGGGAGCACCAGGACGGGCACGTTTGGCCACTAAACAAACGCCTGAAGCATTAACAGCGAGCGGCAGGACACGCAGGGACACGGCGCCGCAGGGCGAACCGGGACCTACGTCAGGGGCCATGTTGGTGAGCAGCAGCTGCAGAGATTTGTGGACAAGTCTGAAGAGTCTGTCCAGCACGATTCTGTCCATGCACCCCACGTAGTCCAGCCACATCTGTGATGACTTGTCAGCCTTAAAGAGATCTGCGTTCTCCTGCAAGCAGGAAAAAACTAGTCAGTAAATACCCAGCAAACATACCAGCTCCTGACACTGTGAGCGCGTCCTCGCTCATGGCCCCGCGGGTTTGTCCTGCCTGGCTGTCGCAGATCCCCCATCCTTCCCTTTCTCCCAGCTGTACGGCACCAGAAGCCGCAGCCAAGGCCTCACCCACGAGGGCAGCAGATTCCTGGAGCCCATGTGTGATGTTCAGGGGTCTTCCCCGGGCGCCTCAGCAGGGACCACCGCAGTGCCCCCGGGTTTGAGCCCACCGCGGGGCTCAGAGCGTCGTAGCACCCCGCGCCGGACACGCTCCCTGTTAAAGCAAGGCCGACCGCAGCGCCCCGGGATGTGTCTCACCTCCACCATCTCCTGGATCTTCACGCCCGCGTCCCTGAGGGCAGCACAGCGCTTGGTTAAGGCGTTTGCTTTCCCCTCCAGGTCCAGGAGCGCTGTCTCCTTGTTGTCTTTCCTTCCGAACAAGGGAGCGGCCGAGCACTCCTGCAGAGAGGAGACCAGGGGGCTGCCCCACAGTGCTTGGGGGGGTAAATCCCTGCAGGAGCCCTCCAGGGAAGATGCTCCTAAAGCACCAGCAACAGCTACCTCCATCAGCTGGACGATATTTTCCCTGTTTAACTTTGCTTTCTGGACCCTGGTCTGCAGGTCGTACAGGATCTCTCTCATCTCCTGGATGTACTCCAGGACGCCTGGGAGGAAAACACAGGTTACGCAGACACCTCCCCGGCACCGAGCCATGGTCGGGGCACTCCAGGGTATCCAGCACGGGGCGGGAGACACTCTCTGCCCGCCCCCCCCCCCCCCGCCCCCCCCCGACACCTGCCGGGCGGTGGTCCACATTTTGGGTGTGATGGCCGTGGGGACCCGAGGGCAGCTGCTGTGCAGGAGACGGGATGGGGCTGGGGACCCCCCAAAAGGCGCAAAGAGGATCTCTGGCCTTGGGGGGCTGGGGGTGGGTTTGTACCTTCATGGTGCCAGAACAGGGTGTGCTCCGCGCTGGCCAGCCGCCCGTCCACAGCCTCCAGCTCCCCTGTCACCAGCGGGAGCTCCACCGGCAGCAGCTTCTGCTTCACCTGGGGAGACAACGCACCCGCGGGTGACCGCGGCCGGCGGAGGAGGGACCCTGCCCCCGCCGTCACCGGCACCGCTTTCATGGAGGAGCGGGGTCCCCACCCCACCGACACGGAGCTTGGGGGGCGGAGGGGGGCCGGTGTGACGGCAGCATGGTGGGACGGGCAGGCACCTGGTGTGCCGGTGATGTTCCTGCTGTACCCCAACCCCCCCAGGCTTCCAGGACCCATTTCATAAGAGTCTCTCCCCTGGGGGGGTCCCCAAAAAGCAGCTGGGTTGTCTCCCCTTTGCAACTTGCCTCATTGTACCAGCCCACGATAAGATCCAGGTTGTCCACAAACTTTTGGAAAGTCTCATTTTGAGCAAAGAGGCTCCTGGCGCTGCCCGGGATGTCCTGCTGCTGCTGGAGGTTCAGGTACTTCACCTCCCGCAGAACGGCGACGAGCTGCGAGGCACAGAGGCGGGAGAAAAGGCCTGTTAGTAAAACCCGAAACGCCTCGCCACAGCCTGAGACAGTCGGGTTTACATTCAGGTGAGGGATCCCGCGCCAAGCGGGCTGCCCGTGCCAGCACCCACCTCTCTGCTGAAGTTCACGCTGAGGAGGGAAGAGCTGGGGTCCCTGAGGATCAAGGGCTGCTCCAGGCTGAAGTGGCAGTCCTGGCCAGCCCCACACACCCACTCCTTGTAGACGTTCTCGCGGTGGCCCTGCAGCAGCCCCATCATTTCTCTGTACTTCTCGGACACCAGCACAGCTTCAGCACCGAGCATCACGCTGTCGAGGTCACGACAAAGAGGCAGCTGCTGCAGCAGGGGCCCGGGAGGAGACACAGGCTGGGCCAGATCCTGCCCCGGCTGCTGCCCCGTGTCCCCATGGGGTGTCAGGGTGACCCACACGTACGGGTGGTCGATGGCAAACAAGTCCCTGTGCGTCCCCTCCAGGCGCTGCTGCAGCTCCAGAGCCCACTGCAGCTGCCCAGCCACCGGCGGCATGTTTTTGTGGACGGTCGGGCCCCCCCAGCTCCGGGCATCATACAGCGCCTTCACATTCTCCAGCTCAGCCTTGAACATGCCCAGCAGGGCTGAGTAACAGGGGGAAACCTCGGCCTTTATCAGCGGTCGCTCCAGGAGGGAGGTGAACATGTGCACCAGCTGCGGGGAGAAGAGGCTTTGGCTTCTGTGCGCCAGAGCATCGCTGCCCCGGCCCGGTGACACCCCCCGGTCACTGCCCCACACGAGGAGGCCCGAGGGCAGGACCTGTCAAGCCGGGGGGGCTCCTGTACCTTCATGGTGGATGCCAGGCAGTTGCAGTCGTCAAAGCCTTGGCAGAAGATGGTGGCCAGCCGCTTGTCCACGTCCTGAATCTTTTTCCGGAACTCTGCAAAGTCTTTGTTCAATTGCTGCCAGTAAGAGCAAAATGATTTGAGCGGGCGCAGCCTCTGGGCTTCCTCAGGATTCGCTGAACCCAGACAGCCCGGAGCCCCGTGACCTGCCCCAGAGCGAGCATGGTGCCGCTGCGCAGGGCAGTTTCACACACAGCTCTTCCAGCGTGTGCCAGCAAGCGGTTCTTTTTCATGCAGCAAATGCTTGGACTTCCCCGCCAGTGCTCACTCACCCCTTCCGCAGGATCTAAGGGATCATATTTGCAATCGGCAAAAGTCTTGGTGATCTCAGAGACCTCCTCGTAGATCTGAAACACTTGGCTCCTGAGGATGTTTCCTCTCACTCCTCCCAGCTCCACCTTCCCCAGCTTCAGAAACTCCGCAGCGGTGTTGTACAGCTCCTGGCGAGCACAAACCATCATCTCACCCGGCTCCACTTGGTGCCAAACCCTGGCTGTGGTGCCGTGGGGGCAGGAGCTGCAGCACGGGTGCAGGGCTGTGTCCTGCGGGTTCACCGCTCCCGAGCACCGTCCTCATGGCCTGGCTGGGGGGCCCGTTCGGCCCCGGGGGTGCGGGGACACTGGTGTCCTGCTGGGGACGGTGCTGCTGGGCTCCCACCTCCCCTCTGCTCCCCCCGCCTGCGCCGGTGGCCCCCGCCCACCCCGGGGCTGAGCACAGTTTGCCCCCATGCCGCTCTCAGGGGACCACCCCAGCGTCCCCAGGGCAGGGGGAGCCCCCACGGGGCGAGTGCTGCGCCCTGAACTGCTGTGCTGTCACCTCAATGGTCCGGAGCCTGTGCAAGAAGGAGCCCATTCTCCTGAAGACGAGGGGCGTGGGGATCTCCCAGAGCTGCGGCTCCTCCTGGAAGGGGAGAGGAGCCATCAGCGAGTGGAGCTGGCGTGGACGGGGCCAGGCGGACCTGCACCCTCCCCTGCGCCCACCGGGAACAGCGCGGGCGTCTGGTTGGAGCAGTAAGTGCTGTAGGACTGGAAGAGCTTCTCTATGGTGGAGATGCTCAGGCTGATTCTCTCTAAGGTCTCCTCGGTTTCTCCCTGCAGCCCCTTCATCACGTCCTCGGAGCCCAGGAACTGACGGGTCTAGGACAGGCAGATGCAGGCAGGGGCTGTTGGCAGGGGGGAGCGTGGGGGGCTCCTCCTGCCCCCATCCACCCTCCAGCCCCACGGGCTCCCTGGTGATCGCCCACAGCCCACGCCTGCCCAAACCCCCTCCAGCCCTACCCGGGGGCTTCGCTGACCCCTACGTCACCCCAGCTGGGCTTCCCACACCCGCCCCGTGTCACCCCTCCCGCTCACAGTCCCGCAGCGGGGCGGCACGAGGGGACGGCGGTGGCTCGGGGCTCTACCATCTCGATGAGGAGGTTGCAGATCTCCTGCAGGATGACAACGCCACGGGTGGGCAAGCGGTAGTGCTGGCAGTGAGCCCGGAGCAGGCGGACGGTGCACAGCACCCTGTCCACGCAGGGCTGCAGCTGCGGGAGCGGAGCCTCGTCAGTGCAGGGCCGTGGCTGCGCTAACGGGGTCGGGCAGAGCCGGGGTGGAGCCGCACCCGCACACAGGCTGGGGGCTCAGCGCCGCCGCCTCTACCCGGATGGGAAAGCAGCGCCTGGTTATTTTGCCACATATAACTTACCTGGGAGTAATCCGCTTGCTCCATCTCTTCCAGCAGGATCCGAAGCGGTTGCAGGTGGAGGCTGATGTCCTCTGCTTCCTCCAGGCCTGGCCCAGGGGAGAAACTTGTGTCGGGGATGGGGAAACTTCACCTGATCGGTGAGAGGCAGCTGCCCACCATGCCACCAGGCTTCTTACCGGCACTGATGTCCCTGAACATGCTCTGGAGCACCGGCCAGTAGCAGCTGTTGGCCTTCTCCAGCATCTCGGCCAGTGCCATCACTCGGGGTGAGAGCAGCTGGCAGGGAAAGGCGGGGGGCTCAGCCCCGGGGACTCAGCCCCAGGCACACGTGGCTGCCGGGCACCCAGGGGCGAGGCGGTACCTGGTCGTTGATGCACTGCAGGTCGGCTGTCCTGGCGTGCCAGAACTCGAGCTCGGTCCTGGGCAGGGGGTGCAGCCCCTCCAGCAGCGGCTGCGCCGAGTCCTTGCTCAGGATGTCCCTGATCTGGTGGCACCACTCGATGACGACGGTCTCGGTGGCGTACAGCTCCGAAACGTCCACGGGCCCTGCCAGGCTGAAAGGCAGCCGGGTCATGGCCCAGCACCGGGACCCAGGGCAACCCCACGTGCCGGCTCGTGGCCACCTCTGCCAGCGCGGAGGCCCGGCACGAGGCTCTCGAGGGTGCTGCTGAGGGGTGGCTGCACCCAGGGGCCGAGCTGAAGGGATTCCCTCCCAGCGGGACTCGTGCTGCCCCAGGCCCCTGCCAGGCTTTGCTGGCGCCACGCGGCCCCGGCAGCACCCACCGGTCCAGGACGGTGCTGGAGCCGTCCCGGCCATCCAGGTGCTCCGGCAGCGGGAGCAGCGGCTTCCCCTGCATCTTCCCGCCCATCACAAACATCTCGTTCTTCAGCCGGTGGACTTGTCGTGCGACATCCTCCACCACCACCCCGGGCCAGTCTGCCACGTTCCTCTCGCTCAGGAGCAGCGGGGACACGACCTGGAGGGGAGGGCTGGCTCGGGCACTCGCTCGGGCTCTCCCATTGCCAAGGGCAGCGAGGGGCCACGGGGGTTTGCACCGTGTCCCCTCTCGCTGCCCGGCCGAGCACGGCCTCAGCCCAGCAGCAGCCCCGGCAGCCACTGACAGGCTTTGCTGATGTTTTTCTCGTCAGCACATCCAGGATTCCCCTCACCCTCTGGTGGGTTTTCAGCTCTCATGGGCTGGGGAGTGCTGGGAGCGGCCCAGCGGGGTCAGGGGCGGCCGCATGAGCAGCAGCCCCTGGCACTGAGGAGGAATCACAGGAGCTCCTGGGGCCTGACGCTGCTTTTGGGTGCTCTGGGCTGGCAGTCGTCTGAGCGGGAATATTTATGGGAAGTTTGAGAGAAATCCGCTCAGACATTTCCCAGCTGCGGGGCACGGGCAAGGGGGAATTACGCTGAGTTTTAAAACCACAGGGAGGAAGTGATGCAGCTGGGGCCTGGGAGAAAACTGGGCTCGTGACCTTCACCCAGCTCTGTGTCCTGGTGGGGCCTGGCCAGCCCACAGCAGGGTGGGTGGCTGGGAGCCACCGTAGGGCGATGTTTTCTTCTATTCATTTAATTTAGTTTCTTTTTGAGCCCACCTAAAGTTTTGGCTGCAGCTGCCTGCTGTGGCCATCCAGGTGGCCATGGTGTGCACAGGGAGCTCGGCTCATCCCTCTTGCCCCCCAGCACCCACCCATGTGGGCCACCCACCTCCTCCACCACGGTGACGAGCTGCTCCACGGGCGAGGGGCCGATGTCTCCCACCAGCAGCTCACGGCAGCAGTTCTCCCGGGTGATGTTCTGCTTCTTCTTCTTCACGAAGTAGACGCCCTTGCCCCCGAGGGCCGGCGGGAAGCAGGCGGTCGGCAGGAGCTGCCCGGCCGGGTTCAGCCCCAGCACCAGCTCCAGCACCTCCCGCTGCTTGAAGAACTCGTCCAGCACGGCCGCGGCCTCCTCGCTGCCCACAAACCTGCTCCACTGGTCGGGCTGGACCCGCAGCAGCCGCGTGGCGAAGCTCCCCAGGAAGCCACACCGCTCGTCCGGCGCGGCCGACATCCCGCCGGCGCCTGGAGCGGGGACGGGCAGAGCCCGGCTCAGGCAGGGGCTGCGCAGACCCCACACCCCAACCCCCCCGCGCTGCCCTTGCCGCCCCCCACCACGGCCCTCACCCTCCCCGTTGTGCGCCGCAGCCTCGCGGGGAGCTGCCTGGCCCCATCGCCCCCAGCCCGGACCCCATCACCCCCCCAGCCTGCCCCAAACCTGCCCGGCCCCTCCGCTCCCCTGCCTGTCGCACCCCTCAGCCCTCCAACAGTCTCCAGCCACCGGCTGCAGCCCAACGGACACCGGCACCAGCCCCAACCGACGCCGGCACCAGCCCAACTGCCCCAGAACCACGGGGCTGCCCCCCCCTCCCCGGCCGTGTCCCCGCCCACTGTCCCTCGCCGAGGGCTCGTGTGGACCCTGGCCTGGTGCCGAGGGCTGCCCCGTCCTGGCACGGGGCAGGCAGGGACCGTGGCGGGGGCTGCCCAGCTCGCAGGCAGCGCACGGGGGCACGAGGGGCTTCGGCCGGGACCAGGCGCAGGCTCAAACCGGGACCACACTGGCCCCAGCGCTGCCAGTTCCATCCCAGGCGGCTTCGCTGCGGTGCCGGGCACCGAAATCTCGGGGCTGGGAGAAGCACGAACCCAGTCACAAAGCTGGGGGTGGGGGTGGGGGGGGATGTCCTGCCCCTCCTGAGCCGCACACAGAGCACAGGAGGCCCAGGCTGAGCGCAGTTCAGAGTTTATTTGCTGCAGATCCTCAGCACTAGTTTACAAGGCCGTGGCAAAAAAAAAAAAAAAAAAAAAAAAAAAAAAAAAAGTTAGAATAAAAAATCCTGCCACCCCCCCGCCCTCCGGAGAGGCCTCTGCACGGAACAACCCGACATACAAAATAATCTAAAAGGAGAAAACTATACAGGAGTATTTACACCTCTGATAAATAGACTAATACTGATCCAGGCGCCTCTCCAGGCCGCACGCGGCGGCAGGGGAACGGGACGGGGCGCGGGTGTTCGCAAGGAGGAGGCTGGGGGGCTGCAGCCCCCGGCCTGGCCAGGCCCCACAGCAGCCGGGCACATCCCAGCCCTGCTCGGGAGTGAGGGCTTGTGCCCGAGGGGACAGCGGCCACCCTGGCACGGCCACCCCTGCCCCTCGCCAAGGGGATCGCCTGTGCCCTCTGCGGCACCGCTGCACGCCGTGGGGGTGACCACCCCCAGCCCCTCTGCCCCCCTCTACCCGCAGGGGCCGTCCCGGCACAGGGGACAGGGGGGAGGGCCCGAGGCACCAGCGTGGGGAAGCCCAGGACTGAGCCAGGCCCGCTACAACGAGGGCCAGGAGTCGTGTCTCTGCGGGGCCCCCCCAGCCACCCTGGGGCACCCCGGCACCTGCAGCACCCCAAAACTGTGAACTGCCGGCCGTGCACCTTCCCCTGGGACCCCCCAAGCACTTCAGGACGTGGGTGCTGGGGTGGGAGGGAACCCGGGGGGACAGGGAGCGGGGGGGAGGTGGCCGAGGCAGGGGGGGAGGACGGCGCACGCGTGCGGGGGTGCCGCTGTCCCAGCTCCGGCCCGCGAAGGTGGTGTCCTGGAGATGAGGCAGTGATGGGGGGGGCCAGAGCCACCAAGATGCCTGTGACCCTCCCTCTCCCCACGGTAAAGAAACTGCGAAGCTGAAGCTGGGTCCCCAGGGCCAGGCTGCAGCGCGGCCCCAGCCCCGCAGCCCCCCCCCGGGTCAGGGAGAGGGGACGCTGGGGCTGCCGGGGACACGCCGGCCTCGCCGGGCCAGCGCAGGCTGCTAGTGTCTCTTGGTGGAGGAGACCTTCTTCTTCCTGGCGGCCAGCATCTCGTAGAAAGGGTCCCGGCTGATCGCCGCCCTGGCAGGGGAACGGGGCGCGGGTTGGCTCCAGGCCCCGCAGGAACCGCCGCGGGGATGGGGCTGGGCGGCCCTTTGTGCCCCTGGGACAGCTCGTGCTCCCCCACCCTCACAGGGTGCCCCAGGACGCGCTGCCCCTCATCGCGAGCAGCAGACAGGTCCCTGCTGTGTCCCTGCCCCACACCCTGCCTCTGCCCCCCCCCAGCGCTCACTTGATGCACTTGATCCACTCCTCCTTCTCCTCGGGTGAGGGGGCTGAGATGCGATAGACCGTGTGGTTCCCCTCCACCACACGCCCGTCCGCCTCCGTCTTGCAGGCCTTGATGACCTGGTCCTTGTTGTCGGGGATGTAGAGCTCAAAGCAGTTCTGGGAGGGAGCAGACCCTTCAGGAGCAGCCCCCACTTCCAGAGGGGACCCCGCGGCAGCACCCCGGGGCTGCAGGTGCTCCCCCGGCACAGCCAGAGAGGGAGGGACACGCGGTGACCGTCCCCCCATGGCCCCCAGGCCCCGCCACCGGCCCTGGCCACCGCGGTGACCGGCCCCACGTCTGCACCCGAGCGCTGTGGGTGCCTCTCCCGGGGGCATCCCTGGGGGGCTGCAGCACCCCCTCCCCAGCTTCCCCTGCCCCAGGGCTGCCCCTCCAGCGGCACTCACCGGCTTCTTGGAGTCCTCCACCTCGCGGATGCTCAGGTTCTCCAGGGGGATGATGCCACGGGGCTCCTTATCCTGGGGGGGCCAAGCAGAGGCTTCAGCCGCAATGAGCGGGGCCAGACCCCCCGTGCAAGCCGCAGGCGGGGCTGGCTGCTGCCAACACCCTTCTCCACAGCACCCCCCCACCCGGGGGCCACATCTTGCACCCCTACAGCCACGGGCACCCCAGCGGTGAGCGGCCACGCACCCCGAGCAAAGGCCACTGACCGTCGTGTACTCGAAGTAGTAAAGGCAGTTGTCCGTCAGGATGAACCAGCGTCGCTTCCACGTCTTCACCCGGCCTCCTGCGAGCAGAGAGCGGCGCGTTGGGTGCAGCCCGGCACGGTGCGGGGGGGCACGCGGCACACGGCGGCTACGGCAGAGCTGGAGCCCCCGCGGACACACACAGGCAAGCACCGGGCGCCGGGGCGCAAGCAGAGCCAGGCAGCACACACCACGCCGGGCAGGGCACGAGCAGGAGCCGAAAGCGGATGGATGAGGATGGAGGCGGGGGGTGGCGGGTGCTGGGCCACGAGCGCTGTGCCCCGTCCCACCCGAAACGCTGACTCAGTGAGGCCAGAGGACGCGGCAGCCAGGCAGCTCTCGGGGTGCAGGGAGGGGGACACGGGGGTTTTCTGCTCACACCGACCACGGTCCCACTGCATCCCGGCCAGCCCAACGCGGTGCTGGGGCATGGCATGAGCCTGGGGCCGTGGCTGGTGGAATTTTGGTCGGAGGGAGGTTCACAACTGCTGCCACGGAGGGAGAAGCTGCTCCCGGGGCTCAGGGGCCGCTCACCCCGGGGCCCAGCTCCCCCTCCACCGTGCCGGCACGCCCTGGCATCGCAACGGTGCCGGATCTGCCACCATGGGACCGGCGCCGCGGACGTGAGGAGGCACTGAGTGTGCCAGGGGCCGTGTTCAGCCCCCCACCCCGCGGGAAGGCCCCGTGCCCCCACTCCCCGCCTCAAGCTGGCCGCCCACCCGTCCCTGGGGCCAGCACTGCCCTGGAAAAGCCCCTCTGCTGCCCTCCAGCCAAGCCCACCCCAAAACCTGGGGCTTGACCCTCCCCAGGGCCACCTCCTCTCCCGGGGTGGGAAGAGGCGACGTGCCCGGGCGGGGTCCTGTGGCACAGGGAGTGCAGGAGGAGCCCAGGGCCAGCGCGGCCCCGGGGGGAGCCCCGACGCTCCCCAGCACCCCAGGGCTGCAGGCGGTGGAGCCGGGGCAGCACTAGCACAGGGACTGCCGTGAGCCCCCGGCGCTGTGCCAGGGCTCCTGCCTGCTCCCATCCAGCTCCAGGCACCCCTGGCCCCCCACGCAGAGGCTGAGGACACCCCAAACCCATCCCCATCCCTTGTGGCACCGGAGGCAAAGACCCACCGTGGCCGGGCCGAGCTGCCTGCGGACACGGCGAAGCGCGGACGGACAGGCAGCCCCTGCCAGCGGCGGGGCGAGGAGCAGCCCCAGCGCCGGGCCGGGGGGGTCAGCACCCCTCGGGGAGCATTCGGCATCGGCGGGGCCGGGACCCCCCGCCCCTGCCCCAGCGGGAGCAGGGCTGTGCCCTCGGCAGGCGAGGTCCCCAGGGCCGTGCGGGTGGTTAGCAGCAGCAGCAATGAGACTAATCACCAGCAATTAAAAACGAAAAGGAAACGAAGCCCCAGCGGCGTGAGCAGAGCAGGGAGAGGGGTACGTACCTCCTGGAGTTGGGGGCAAGGAAAGGAAGAGCCAAAATCATGGAAACATACAAATGAGGGAGAAAAGAAAATTAAAAAAAAAGGAAAAAAAAAATAAAAAAAGAGGAAACCCCAAAGAACCCCCCTCACCCCGCGCGGGTCAGTGGGGCAGGGCTGCAGCAGGGAAGCCGTGAGGGGCCGGGCCAGTGGCACCGCTGCCGGGGCCAACCTGCCCTGGCTCGCTGTGGCTCTGTGGGACGGATCTCCTCAGCTCGGGGGGTGCAGGGCCTGGCTCCCCCCGCCCCGTGGCCTCCCTGGGGGGGGTCCCTCCCTGCCCCACGAGTGGGCTGGGAGCCACGGCTGCTCTGCTGCCTCTCCACCCCCACAGCCAGCTCCAACCTGCTGTGCACGGGCCCTTGGGCCAGCAGGCCACTGGGCTGGCTCAGGGACAAGAGAGGCAGGTCTGGGGCTCTCTCCTGCTTCCCCCCCACCCCAGAGCCGGGGGGCAGATGGCCCCTGCTCAGCCCCGGGGCCGGGCTCTGCACCGGTGAGGGCATGGTGTAGGGTAAGGCCCCTCTCCCATCCCCAGGGGGTGGCAATATGGCACAAACACGCCCCCAGGTGAGAGGATAGAGCCCAGCGAGAGCCCCAGGGAAAGGCCCCCCCTGGACCCTGCTCCCACCAGTGCCCTGTCATCCCCCCACCCCTCGCTTAACCCAGGCAGAGGATTCCCCAGAGCTGCCGAGAGGAGAAGCCACAGGAGCCAGGGCGCGGAGCGGGCTCGGCGGCCCCGGGAGCCGGGCTGTGCAGCGGGGATGCCATGCGCACTGCCTGCACGGGAGCCGGGATGCGGAGGTGATAATGCCGTGGGAAGGTGAGGCAGGGGCTGTCTGTGGCATGGAGGGGGGGGACGCACGCAGCCTGGGGCAGCTCGCCGCTCGCTCCCGGGGCCTGCTCCAACACAACCCTGCTGTGACTTGGTGACGAGAAGGGCCTCGTGGTCTCTGTGCTCCGACACTGGACCCCGGTACCAGCTCTGCACCCCGGGGTTCGCCCAACCTAGAGGCAGGAGCCCCCGGGACGCTCGCCTGGCCGCACCGCAGGGCCTCATCAGCAGCGAGTCCGCTCCTGCTGACCAGCCCAGGGAGGACGGAGGGCTGCTGGCCCTACGGCTGCCTTCTCCACGGGGGGCTGTGCCCCCGTCTCCAGCCCCTCGCCCCTCCGCAGGGCTGGCAGGTGAGGTCCAGGTGGCCCAGGGGCATCGCACCCCCGGCCCAGCTCCTCCCCGGGCACGTCCGCCCGGCTGCTGGCACTCACCGAGCTTCAGGAGCCAGCCCTCGCGGTCGGGGTTGAAGAAGGTGTGGGTGAGGTCATTGCCGTCGTCCTCAGGGATTTTGAAGGGTTCGTTCTTGATGCTCTCGTAGAGATTCTGGCACAAGGATACGCGGTGTCAGGCCCCCCGGAGCCCCGCCCCGGGCCAGCTCCGCAGCCCAGCCCCGGCCCTGCCGTGTCCCAGCCCTCACCCGCAGCAGCTCCTCGGGTAGGTCCCCCCCGTCGTTGATGCCGCGGTTCATGGCGATGAAGCGCTCCGCCGTGGGTTTGTCCTTGACGTTGGGGTTGTGCAGGCTGGTGTTGAGCATGATGATGGCGAAGGAGAGCACGTAGCAGGTGTCTATGGGGGCGGAGGGGAGAGTCAGCTGCGCGGCAGGACGGCCGGGGCGAGGGGCCGGGGCTGGCGCTCACCTGTGGACTGGAAGACGCCGGGGTTGCACTGGCAGTACCGCTGGGCGAAGGCCTCCATCATCCGGTCGATCTTCTGCGCCTCGCCGGGCAGCCGGAAGCTCCACAGGAACTGCCTGCGAAGAGCGAGGCGCCGCGCTGCTTTAGGGGGTCCCTGCACCCCCCGGCCACGCTCGCACCGCTACCGGCCCCCCCCAGCCCACTGCCCGTCCCCCCCGAGGGGCCGTGGCTCAGCCCCCAGCCCCCCTCCGCTCACCGCAGGGCCTGCACGAGGTTGAGGTCGGTGAATTCGTGCAGCTCCACGAAGGCATGCAGGACTTGGATGTTGAACTCATCCCTGCGGGAACAAAGCCAGAGCACGAGGGGTGCGTGATCAGCAAGTCCTGTGACCGCCGAGCGGCCCCACGGCTCCCTGCCCTGCTCCAGACTCTGATCATTTGTGGGGGGAAACCTGCAGCTGCCGCCCCGGCTCGAGCCCTGCGCTGGTTTGCACACACCGGCCGCTCGCAAGCTTCAGCCGCGGATCCAACAGCCCCCCCAGCCCCTGCCCGGGCGCTCAGGGTGCCCAGCCCCCTGCGTACTTCCCCTCAAAGAGCTGCAGCGTCCCGTCTCTCAGGTGGCAGGAGCCCAGGGCACCCTCAGGAGACCCGAGCGGGCCCAGGCCAGCGTACCTCTCGCCCAGGTAGTCGCCGATGGCCGTCTTGTTGAGGCCCTCTCCCTTGTAAAGGAACTGAGCGATGTCCTCGCACGTGTTCTTCAGCAGGTCGTTTTCGATCAGGAACTGGATGCCCTGGAGTGGTGGAGGAGGCGCTGGCGCTGCTCTGGGGCTGCTGCCGACCCCGCCAGCCTGCCCACTGCCTCCCCAGCCCCTGCCTGGGGCGCTGGCCCTGCCCTGGCCCCCCCCTGGCAGCCAGGCACCCGGCTGTGGGGCGGCAGAGCCCGGCACAGCCCTGGACTGGGTGAACTGCCCCGCTCTGCGCCCCGCAGTACCTTCTTAGGATCCATGTTGAACTTCTTCCTGCCCATGGCCACCTGCTTGTTCCTCTGCATGTTTTTCCTGCAAGGCACAAAGCAGCTCTGGGCACCAAGGAGGGACCTGGCTGCCTCCCACCCACCCCCTTGCCCCTCCAGGGTGCTCAGCCGGGACCTAACGGGAGCCGAGCGGCTTGTGACCAGGCCAGACCCCCTGTGCCAACCCCGCACAGGGCGAAGCTGGTGCACAGCTCCGTGTCCCTGCCCTGGGGGCTGCTCTTGGCCTGCCGGGTCCCAGAGCAAAGGGGAGCTGCCATGCCCCGTCCGCGAGGTCCCCCCTGCAGAAGGGCGGCTGGGTACAGCATCCCGATGGGTCACCTCTGCGTGGGGGGAGGCTGGGTGCGGCGGGGCTCTGGGGAGAGCAGCCTTGAGGCCCCATGGGGCCAGCGTGAGGGTGACAGCCTTCACGCCCCGGTGGGTGATTGGAAACGACGCTGGGCGTCAGCTCCCGTCGGCTGCCGGGACCCCCTAATCCCGGGCTGGCACCGCTCAGAATAACAAAGTCCGACAGTCGCTGCGGCCAGACAGAGGGGCTGAGGCTTGGAAAAACAGACCTGGGGAGCAGCGGTTCCCACTGGGATCCTGCTACCGCTCCAGGGAATTCAGAGCGCCTGGGAAAACCCCTTGCACCAGCACTCACGGGACGGGGCTGCGCCGCTCGCTGCCTGCGGCTCCCACCCACTGCGGGTCAGCCGGCGCCCAGGGCCGGGGCTCAGCGGAGCAGGGGACTCACCTCTCCTCCGTGGACCCCAGGTTCTCGATCTCGTTCGTCACTTCTGCTATCTCATCTTTCAGGCGCTGAGGGGAGAGAACACACTGAGGCGGGAGGTGCCTCCTGCCCTCCCAAACCTGCCAGCCCTTGGGGCCAGGACTGCCCTCCCCTCCCACCTCCACAGTTGCTCCAGGAGGCCCTGCAGCCCATCCTTCCTTCCCTCCTTCCTTCCCTCCTTCCCACCCGAGCGCTGTCCCGGGGCTGTGCCAGCTTGGGGGGCACTCACAGCGGGGGCCAGCTGCACCCCACTGCTGATCCCCCACAGTGTTGCTGCACTCCGAGCGTGCAGGAAGGAAGAGATTCAGAGGCCAACAAAATTACCCCCTAATCCCTTTAGATCATGCCCAGCATATGGCAGTAATTAGCCTCTGCTGCCTTAATCAGGGACACGACTGAGGAGCGTCCCCGATGAGTGCTGACCTCGCAGCCACTTGCCAGGGCAGTGGCCTGGCCCAGGGACACACACAGTCCCTGCCTGTGCCAGGGGGGGGCTGGCACGGAGATGCCAGTGCCCCGGCTGCAGGGAGCAGCACAAAGGCACAGCCTGGAGCTCTGCGGGGGGCAAGGAGAAGCCGTGGCCACTGCGGCTGCCAGCCCAGGCCCATGTCCCCACTCCGGGACCCTGTCCCTGTCCCCCGTGGAGGCAGAGCCATCGGGCAGCACAGAGGCAGATCACGGGCTCCCTGCAGCAGTCGCTGGCATCTGCCCCGTGGGCTCCTCTCACCCCACCCTGCGGCTCCAGCAGCTCCCAGAAGCTCCACAAGAGCCCCTGCGAGGAGCCAGGGGCTGGCAAGGAAAGGGGACAGGAGCCCAAACCCGGCCCACAGCCCCGCCTGGGCCTGCTCCTGCGGGGGCTCCGCAGGCCTGGGGCGCTGCACCCCGAGCCCACGGCCGCTACGGGCAGCCCCTCATCCCTGCCTCGCCTGGGCCACCATCCCCTTCCCCAGGGACCCTGGACGGGGCTGCAGGGACCCTGCCCAGGGCCAGAGGCAGGGAGATGGTCCCCTGCCTCCCCAGGCACAGCCCTGCACGAGAGGCTGCTGTGTGCAGGACGGGGGGATTGCGTGTGGGTGCTGGCCCCCGGCACCGCACCTGTATGTCAGCCAGCAGCTCCTGCTTGCGGCGGCGGATGTTCTCCAGCTCCTGGCACTCCTCCGGGGTCAGGTCACTGGGCACTGAGCAGAGACAGGGCCAGGTCAGCGCGTGCGGCCGCGGGAATCCTCCCCGCCAGGCTCCGGGCACGGCCACCCGGTGCCCGGCGGGAGCTGGGCTGTGGCAGAGGAGCCGGGCTGGCGAGTGGCGTCCCCAGCCCCACGCAGCAGCCAAGTGCCACCGACGGCATGCGAGGAATGCGAGGGCCGGGGCATCGCCCTGCAGGGCAGCGGCGGGGGAGCCGGGCACCGCCAGGTCCTGCTGATTCAGCCCGCGGTGGCTGGGCACCGAGGCCCAGCACGGCCCCTGGAGCCGCTCCAGCGCTCCTCCTCCCCCTGCCCCGGCCCTGCCACCCCGCCAAGTCCCGTTTAACTCTGCTCTACCCCAGCCAGGCCGGTGTCGGTGCCCGTCCCAGTCCCTGCTGTGCCCCACAGCACCGGGCTCTGCGCAGACCTGGAGCCCCACGGGTTGCTCTGCCACACTGGGCCAGCCCCGGAGAAAACCAGCTCCTGGCTGCCCTCGCAGCCCCCTCTGCGCTGGATCCGACCCTCCGAGCCAGGGCCCAGAGCTGGCACAGTCTCCAGACAAACCTCGCTGGCATGCCGTGACATCTACACCTCCCTGTCACCCCATGGGAGCCAGGCACCCCCTCCCCAACACCACCATCCCCCAGGCTCAACCCCGGAGCCGCCACACCCCCCCCCCCTGCTCCCAGGAAATTCCTAGTGCTCCCCGGCGCGTGACCTCCTGCTCCGTGGTGACATCCCATTCCTGTCCCCAAGGTCACCCACCCCTCCAGCAGCGCTCACAGCCCTCGTCTACCGCCCGCACCTCCCACCTCTGCCAGTGGGTTCCAGCAGCTCCCTCGCACGCCAAGGTCACCCGCGAGGACACCAAAGCACCGTCCCGATGGCAGCAGCACCCGCCGGCTCAGCCCTCACGCTGCCTCCCGCCCGGGACGCTGGGGGCCGGTGCCGCCACCTCCCCTTCCCCAAACATCCCGGCTCCGTTCTGCCGAGGCCCCACGTTCCGCCACCACCGCGGTGCCCAGGCCAGCGCCGCCGCCAGACCGGACTCACCCGCAGCGTCCCCAGCTCGGCCACACGCCCTGTGCCAGCGCCCAGGGACGCCCCGTGCCGCCGGCCCGGCACCGTCCTCAACCGCGCGTCGCTTCTGCCCTCCCCTGGGGGAGCCGCGGGGGCCCCTGGGGCGATCGCTGCCCCGCAAACCGAATCTCTGAGCTCAGCACTTCGCTGGCTCTGCTCAGGCTTTCTGACGAGCTTCCTCCTTCGCAAAACCCCCCACTGCCAAGGCTGGAGGCAGCCCCGGCTTGCGACACAGCCCTCCAGACGCGACGGCAACACTTCCCAATATTTTCAGTCTCCGACACCAGGAAGTATGAACCAGACAACCCAGCTCAGGGCACCAGGTTGTTATTTAAAGTTAAAATACCAGCGGCCTTGCCTTATCAATACACCCAAGCACGGTTGGGGCAGGCCAGCACCGCTCCCACAGGCGCCCAGGGCGCCCGGCAGGCCCAGGCTTGCTGCGGGAGGGCCGAGCCGCGTCGCAGGCCCGTTGCCAGACACAAAAACCTCCAAATCCCTGGGCTGCGGCGCGTGCCACGGGACCCTCGGTCACGGCCGCAGGGGAGGTGGAATTCGGTGCCAAGGGGAGTGGGCCGAGGGGTGGAGGCTGGAGCCAGCAAAGCCTGAGAGCGGGCAGGGGTCTCGGTGGGTCCTGGGAGAGGGGCCTCGGCCCCGGGCAGGGGTGGCAGAGAGAAGATGCTGCAGGGCAGCGCAGGCCGGGGGTCTGTGCCGCAGCTGGGGAAGGTCCCTGCCCGCCTGCGCTGCGGCGGCGGAGGGTGAGCACTCGTGACACCGGCCCAGCCATGTCAGCAGCAGCGAGAGGAAGAGAAACCCCAGACGCAAGAGCTTTTCTGGGGAAGGAAGAGGGCGTTAACCCTTCCCCAGCACACAGCACACACCCCGCAGCACCCGAGCAGCTCCCGGAGCACGGCCGGCCTCACCGCGGGCAGGAAGGGGAGGCTGGAGCAGGCGCTCGCTGCCCGGCCTTCAGCCCAGCACAGGAGTTGGGGCGCAGTGACCCGCGGGACTGGGGGTCCCAGCGCTGACCCTGCTCCCCGACAGCCGGGCCCCAGCACATGGGGGCGGGGGGCTCCTGCAGCTCCTGCTGCTGACAGCCCCAGCCCCCTGCACACCAGCACAAGGGCAGAATGGGCACCGGCAGGATCTGTCCATCTGCTCTGGGAGCAGCAGCACGTCCCCCCCTCTGCCACCATGCCCGAAGCAAAGGCCCCCACGACACACAGAGGCCATGCTCACCCGCTGCCCCAAGACAAACAGACATGGCTGCTTGCCCACCTGCCCCTCACCCCGGCTCCCTCAGCCCCCCCAAACCGAGCTCACCGCTGCCCTCTGCCCTGAGCACCATCCTGGCCGGCCGCTGCCACCGGCTCTGTCGGCCGTGCCCGTGCTGCCGCGGTGCTGCTGTTTTGGGGTGCGGACACCTGCCCGCCCCGGTGCTTCCTGGGTGAGTCAGGGCTGTGCCAGGCCAATGAGCTCCGGGGCCGCCCGGGCGTCATCCCGGCCTCGACAGGAGCCAGCACCAGCAACACCCTGTTCCTGCCTCTCCGAGCCCGGGGCTGACGGTGCCTTAACTCCTCTGCTCCCGGCCGGGCGGGGAAATGGGGCAGCCCGGGCCCTGCTCGCCCTCCTCAGCCCGGGGGTCGGGGATGGGGTGTGTTGGGGTCCCAGCCAGGCAGGCGCCGGGGGCCGGCCCAGCCCTTCCTTCCTTAGGGGCTGCCAGGATGCCCGACCCGGCGCATCTCACTGCAGCAATGCTGGGGTCCCCTCCCCTCCCCTCTGCCAGCTTGGGGCACCCCCACCCCAGCCCCACAGCTCTCCCTCTGGCTCCGCCAGACCCCCACCGCATGTCCAGGCTGTAGGGCCAAGCCCTGGGCAGGACCGGGGGGGCTGCGGGGACACCGGTACCTGCTGCTCTACAGGCTCACACGGCCGGCCGGGACCTGAACTGGGACCAGGAGCAGGGCCAGGAGCGATGCTGGTCCCCAAGGGAGGCTGCTCCCCCCTCGCTCCAGGGTGCCTGTACAGAGCCCACCGCCCCGTACGGGACCACCACGTGGCAGAGCCGGGGCCCCGGGGGGTCGTGCCCGCAGCGGGAGCAAACCCCTGGCTCGTCGCGTCCCGTCCCGTCCCGCCGGCAGCTGCCTGGAGAGGCCGCGTCAGCCTCGGCTGCCTTGACTCAGCTAAATCCTGCTCGGCAGCGTGAGATGGAGAATTGGCGCCCAGAGCGCCGGCTGCAGAGTGAGGGGAGGGAGGGCTGCGGAGCCTTGCGGTGGCCCCTGGGCCCTCGGCTGTGCTGCCGCACTAGCCAGCCCTCCCGCCGGCCCACGCCGGGCGGGCGAAGGCCGTGGGTGTAGGCGGACATGGGGACGAGCCCAGGGTGCTGCAGCGGCTGTCGCCGGGCTCTGCCGGGGGTGCTGCTGCCTGCTCCCGCCCTGCCCCAGGACTGGGGGGCCCCTGGGGCCCCCAGAAACTTCCTGCCCGCCTCAGCACACCACATCCTGTTTTCACCGCGCCGTGTGCGCATCCCGGGTTGCGTCAGCCCCATCCTTCCCCACTGACAGCCAAGAGGTGTCAGAAGAAGGGTTTGGGGTTGGGTGGCTCCAGGAAAGACCCTCCCTGGTGGCCGGACCCCATGCCAAGCCAGCCAGGGCCCTCATCCTGCTTTCACACAGCTCTGCCCGTCGCCCCTGCTCCCCGTGCCCTGAACCCACATCCACAGCTGCTGCCTCGCTCCCCACGCAGGGACCCCCGGCCCACGGGGCGGCCGGGCGAGCGCTGGCTCGGCCACGTCCCCAGTCCCCACGCACCAAGCGCTGGGCGAGCGCCGGCAGCGCAGCCCCCGCAGGCACCTCGCTCACTCTCCGTGCCCTTCACCGTGCTGGGCCTCAGGAGGAGCTGAGCCCGTGGCTCCTTCCCCTCAGAGCACTGGGGGGGCTGGAAAAGGCTTCACAGCCCCGTGCCCCACCGCAGAGCCGCCCCCCGTCCCACGCTCAGGCCACAACCAACCAACAGCAGCAGCTCATGCAGGTGGGCAGCCCCCCGCAGCAGGCGTGGGGCTCAACTGCACAGATTTCAGTCTGGGGGTCACCCCGAGCCACCCTGGCAGGGCTGAGGGTGGCCAAGCGCTCACGTGTGGCCCAGGGCAGGACCTGGCTCCCAAGGGTGCAGCCAGCACCCATGTCCAGTGCCCGGCCGTCCTGCCTGGGGCTCAGCCCTTGCCGAGGCTGGCGGCGCGTGGGGGAAGGAGGTGGCAAGACGGCGAGGGCTCTCTGCCGCTGTCAGCGGGAGCCCTGGGGAGCCAGAGCCACGGGCACCGTCTCTGCTGGGGGGACGGGGACCCCGCGGCGAGCAGAAGGGAGGGCACGAGGCGCCTACCTGCCTTGGCAGCCACCGAGGGGCAGAGGAAGGCCTGGAAGCTGGAGGCACAGAGCTCGCTGACCGTCCCCATGCTGCGGAGGTCCCGCCGCCAGCTCCGACGGGGCAGCCAGAGGCCTGGCAGGTGCCGGGCGGCTGAGCAGCAGGCTCCCCGGTGTCAGGGCCCGCAGGCAGGGTGCAGGCAGGGGAGCGGGGGAGCAGGGGAAGGCGGCTCTGGCAGGGGAGCTCCAGCCGCAGGAGCCCACGCGCCAGCCCCAGCCAATCCCCGCCGCTCCTTGCCTGCACACCAGCCTGCTGCCGACGCTCCGGCCGGCAGCTCAAAGCCACTTAGAGGACGAGGAGTTTGGGAAGTCTCCGGCAGCCCCCCCGCCCCAGGCCGCCTGGCCCCTGGCAGCCCCCTTGCCCCCGCGGGGGGCTGGCAGCGGGGTATTTTTAGAGCAGTTTTATCCCTCTGTATTAGAGCATTAAGCATCGGGAGCCGGCGGTCGCGTAGCAACCAGCGCTGCATAAAGGAAGGTGCACCAAGAGGCAACGCGGCGGCTCTGGCGAGGCGTGGGGCGTGCTGCCACGGCCCCCGCTCCTGGGGCGCAGGGCCCGGGCACCGATCCCGGCACAGCCCCGACAGGCCCAGCCGGCCCCGTGTGCCGTGCCCGGGCAGGCCCCGCTGCGCCTTCCGCCAGCCCCCGGCGACACCGGTGGGACAGCTGAGCTGCGGGCATGCCCTGGCGGCAGCTGAGCTGCCCCCTGCTCTGCCGCGGTCCTGGGGCATGGGGGGGGGTCCTGCAGCAGGAACTAGGGGGGGTCCTGCCCCAGGATCCCAGCCTCGGGGGCATCTGTGGATCTGGGGGGGAAGGCGCAGCCCTCCCGTCCGCCAGCCCCACCACACCCGTGTCCCCCCAGTCCCACAGGCACCGAGTGAACCTGAACCAGACCAACAGCTCTTTCCCTCAAAGCAGGAGCAATCCCTGAGCGCGGGGCACAGCCCTGAGTAACAAACCCCAGAGCCTGTTGGGGCACGAGGCAGCGTCTTGCGGCCAGCCCGGCTGCCGGCTCTCGGCTGCCAGGAGCCAGCCAGCGCCGCTCCTCTGCGCCGTGCTGAGCTAGGAGAAACCTGAGCGGGGCAGGCAGCGGGGCAGGCTCCCAGGAGCAGCACGACTGCAGACAGGAGGAGAGGCAGAGGAGAAGCTCCCAGGGCCGTGAGGGCAGCCAGGCCATCGCCACTGACGTGACCGACCTTCTGGTTTCAGCACCGCTTCCCCTTTCCCAGTGACAGAAGCGGTGGTTGCCACATCACCAGGAGGCAAAAGGGCAGGCGAGAGGAGCCAGGGGCACGGCGGGGCTGAGCGAGCACATGGTGTGGCAAGCGCCTGCCCAGGGCCTGGACCAGCATCTGGAGAAACCCCCGCGTGGCAAAGACACCCATGGGTGCTCCTGCTGGTGTGACGCGGGGCCAGGTGGCATCTCCCACACTGAGCCACCCAGACGCCTGGCTTGGCCCTGGCACCCTGCCCGGGCGAGGTGGGGTGTTTACAAACACCCTGGGGTTACGTCAACTGCGGCTCCAGCCCAGGAGCGCATCCCCCCCCCCCCCATCAGCCTCCCCCTCCCTCAGGCCCAGAGCAAAAACGTCCGACCCCGACCTTGCTGCGACGGCCAAAACAGCCGCTCAGGGCCCCACGGGCCCTGCTGTGCCCCTGAAGTGTAACTGCTGAGTGTCAGCAACGCCGCTCCTTGCTCCTGAGCGTCTCAGGAGAGGAACCGCCTGCTTGCCCAGCCCGAGCCCCGCAGGCCCCAGCTCTGCTCTCCGAGCCCGGTGCCGTCCCGGCACTGTCCCCGTGCCTTCGACCTGAGCTCTGCCGAGGAGCCGCTCCCGCAGCTGGACCCAGCGACTCGCCCCAGCTCACCCCGCACCAGGGAAGGGGCTGGTGCGTCCCCAGCAGCTCCCCCGGCACTGTCCCCCCCCACCCCAGTCCCCTCAGCACACGCCGCGGTCCCAGGCTGTCTCCGAGACAGCTGAGCCCATGACAGGGTCCGCAGTGAGGAGGGTGTGGGGAGCCCCCCGGGTTGGGGATCCCCCAGCCTGCCGGGGACCGACAGCTCACCCCGCACCCCACACAGCCCCCCCACCCCCAGCACCGGCCGTCCTGCCCCAGACAGCCCCAGGCACAAGCTGCTTTGCAGGAGGCTGCATCGTTTAGAGAAATCCCTTAATCCCGCGGGCAGTAATCCCTCGGGTGCAGCAGGATTACCAGCACTGCCCGAGCCCCCCGCCGAGATGGGGCCCAGCTCAGGACGCGGCACCGGGAGGGGACTGTGCTCCCTGCGGCCGCTCACCCACGGGGCAGGAGCAGCTGGGTCAGTTCCCTGCCACGACACCGCTGCCCCGCCGCGCTGGGGTGGGTTTGGGTCTCACCACCGACCCCACAGGGAGACGCTGGGAAGGGGGTGGGAGCACGGCCCTGTGCCCTGGCAGGAGTGGGGGGGGCCCACATCTGTGCCACCAGCTGCTCGCCCCGGGATTTGCTCTGCTGAGGCAGACGGCTGGAGAGGGGCCGCGCGGCGCGGGGCAGACACTGGCGTCAGCACAATCCCACGAGCAAGAGCCTCCCCGCTGGGCTCCCACCACGCCGAGGCCTCGGCCGACCGTCCTCTGCTAAACCAACAGAGCTCAAGGGCCTCAGGGCAGCTGCAGATCGCGACGCCCCGTGACAGGGACAGCGGCAGGGATTTGGGGGTGGCTGTGCAGCCCCACGGTGTGGTGAGCAGGCGATTTCTGCCGCTGACAGGCGACCCGGGACGTCTCAGGGGATTCCGGGAAGCAGCGAGCAGCTGCTCCCAGAATCGCTCCCCGCAGCGCTCTCCTGCTAACGGGCTGCATCCCACAGCGCCGAGGCTGGGCCTCGCACCAGCAGGGCCGGGCGCTCACACCTTATCTCGCAGAGTGAACTCCCCAGCGCCGAGCGCAGTCACTTCTGAAGCGGAACAGCCGCCTCCTACTGGGCTGTGCTGCACCACTGCGGCAGGCAGGAAGCCGGCCCGTGAACCAGCACTGCCGGCAGCAGCGTCCTCGCCGGCACCGGCAGCACCCGGGTGACCTCAGCTCTCAGGGACAGTCACCAGCACGACTCGCAGTGTCAGGACCTTGGTTTCAGATCTCACCCAGACTCCAGCCTCCCCATCAGCAAAGTCCTTGCTCAAGAAAAACCCACCTGCCGACGCACAGGAACCTGCCTCGGAGGGTCGAGGCACGGGCAGGATCTTCCTGCCTGGTCATGCCCTGGGCACGGGGAGGGAAGGCTCTGCAGACACGGAGGATGGAGGAAAGCGGAGAAACAACCTGCCCATGGGTGAGAGCTGGGACCTGCAGCCCCTGAGCTGCCTCACCCTGCTCAGCCCACCCTGGCGTGGCGCCTGGGCACACACCGGGCGCTCCCGGGCCCGGGCAGTGTGTGAGACCTTCGACAGACACCATCGACAGGAGCCAGATCCGCGGAGCCCGACCTCAGCCAGCGCTCGGAGGTGGCAGCTGAACACAGAGCGTGAATGGCGGAGGGAAGGCGTGTGGGCAGCGGGTCCCAGGGCCTGGCAGCACCGACACTGCGGGCAGCGGGTCCCAGGGCCTGGCAGCACCGACACTGCGGGCAGCGGGTCCCAGGGCCTGGCAGCACCGACACTGCAGGCAGCGGGTCCCAGGGCCTGGCAGCACCGACACTGCAGGCAGCGGGTCCCAGGGCCTGGCAGCACCGACACTGCAGGCAGCGGGTCCCAGGGCCTGGCAGCACCGACACTGCAGGCAGCGGGTCCCAGGGCCTGGCAGCACCGACACTGCAGGCAGCGGGTCCCAGGGCCTGGCAGCACCGACACTGCAGGCAGCGGGTCCCAGGGCCTGGCAGCACCGACACTGCAGGCAGCGGGTCCCAGGGCCTGGCAGCACCGACACTGCAGGCAGCGGGTCCCAGGGCCTGGCAGCACCGACACTGCAGGCAGCGGGTCCCAGGGCCTGGCAGCACCGACACTGCAGGCAGCGGGTCCCAGGGCCTGGCAGCACCGACACTGCAGGCAGCGGGTCCCAGGGCCTGGCAGCACCGACACTGCAGGCAGCGGGTCCCAGGGCCTGGCAGCACCGACACTGCAGGCAGCGGGTCCCAGGGCCTGGCAGCACCGACACTGCAGGCAGCGGGTCCCAGGGCCTGGCAGCAGGGCAGCACAGCGGGGCTGCGCCCCGGGCCAGGATGAGGCCACGCCGCCGGCGAAGGGGGAGCGCCAGGGGCTGCTGGGGGGCCCCGCTCCCCGCGCTGTCTGTGGGCACCGGGTGCCCGTTTCCTCCCGGCACTTCCTCCACCGCCCCGCGGCCCCGCCCGGCCGGTGCCGCGAAGGCCACGGCCACGCCTGGGGAGCAGCCGCCCCTAGCACCTGCGGGCGCGGGTTCCGCCGCCCCCCCACCTCCCCAGACCGACCCGGAGCCGCCGACCCCGCTCTTCCACCCTGGAGCGCCGCGGCCCAAACGGGGAGACGCACACACACCCGCCCCCCCCTCCGCGGGTCACGGACCGCCCCGGCCCCTCGCCCCGGCCCCCGCCGGCTGCCTGCCCGGAGCCGCGGCACCCACCCCGGCCCCTCGCCCCGCCGCGGCCCAGCCCAGGCTGGGCCCCGGAGCCCCCCGGCCCCGCACTCACCGTAGCCGCCGCCGCCGCCCTCCTCCTCCATCCCGCCGCCGCCGCCGCCGCCGCCGCTCCGGCCCCGCCCGCGTGACGAAGGCGCCGAGGCCGCCGCGGGCGGCAGCACGTGACGCGGGAGGGGGCGGTGCCAGCCCAGCCCCGGCCCCCTTATCCCCGCCTCCCTCACCCCCGCCCCGCCCCTGATCAGAGCAGCCGGTTCACAGACACCGAGAGTTTATTGCCACGGTCCGGCGGCCCCGAGCCCGCGGGGACCGGCCACCGCCTCCCGCGCTCAGCGTGGGGCCGGGCCGGGCGGGGAGGGGGATGGGGAGGGAAGGGGGAACTGAGGGTTTCACTGCAACAGGCAGAGGGGAAAGGGGGGGGATGAGGGGTCCCAACCGGGGACGGAGCAGGTCAAGAAGGGCTGGAGCCAGGCCCAGGGGCGCAGCCGCAGCCCCGGGGCGGTGGTTGGCCCAGGAACCTCCCAGGACCCCCGAGATTTAAAGTCCAGGCTGGGGGTGGGGGGAAGGGGCTGCTCCAGGCCCAGAGGAGATGGTGGAGGGGCCTGGACGGGGCGGTCAGAGCTTGAGAGGCCCCTGCTCAGCTGGAGGGGAGCGGGGAGCCGCCCCGAGGAGGGGAGGGCAGGGGACGGACGCCAAGCACGGCCTGACCCCAGGGCTGGGGCCCTGGCGACACGCGGGGTCAGCGTCCCCACCGCTCCCCGGCCCGTCCTTGACCCGGGACTGCTCCGTTCGCTGGCTGGGGGACCTGGGAGGAAAGGGCGGTGTTAGCACCCCGCCGGGCAGCTGCCCCCCTCCCTGCCCACCCTGGGGCTCACTCACCTCAGGGCCGGGGGCTCAGGCTGGAGGACTTGGCAGAACAGAACCTGCGTTTGCCCTGCTGCTGCGGGAAGGGCCTGAAGTGCTGTTTCCACTGCTTCTTCATTTTTCTGGTCTTCTTTACCTGTGCAGGGGCAGGAAGGCTCTTGGGGTCAGAGTCCCCCCCCCCAGCCTCCTCCCGCCCACCCCAGCCCGGGACGGGGCCAGCACCCACCTTCCCTCTGTCAAACTCCTCGTCCCACTTGTCAATGATGGTCTCGCTCCGGGCCCGTGTCGCATCCTGAATTGCATCCTGGCTGACGGCCGAGGCCCCGCCGTCCCAGGTCAAGACTGCAGAGCGGTATGGTCGGGGGGGGAGCAGCCCGCTCTGTGGCACCCCCCAACAGCCCCTCGGCCGGCTCCAGGAGCCCCTGCAGCCACCCGCACTGGTGCTGGGGGGAGCTTAGGCCCCAGCACCGAGGGCTCTGCCCACGTCCGGGCCTCAAGGCCAGGGAGCCGCGTGGCTGTTTGCCCACCCAGGCGAGTGGGGATTACCTTGTTTGCCATAAGCCTTGTCCAAGGAGTCCCTGAGTAGCTCCTCCACCACGCCGGACACCGCCAGCTTCCCGGGTGCTGTGCCAGCCCCACAGTCATCTCCAGCCTGGCCAAGCCGGTCACGGGCTGCCCCTGTGGAAACAGGCGGGGTGAGGGCAAGCCACAGGCAGCTCCTGTGTTGCCCCATCACCAAGACAGATCTCGCCCCAGGAGACACTGTTGGGACTAACAAGATCTCCCCAAGGCGTTGGGGCAGGGAGGAGCTGGGGGGTAAATCTTCACCCCAGAGGAGCACACCCTCAGGCAGGGTGCAAGAGGGCAGCTCCCCGCCACGAGCAGCACGCAGGCCTGCGGCAGCTCAGCCAGGGACAGGGGCAGGGAGACGGGCACCCACCGGGCCGTGGTGGGGACCAGGAAGCGCTGGGGACTGCGCCCCAGTGCTCCGAGGGGCTGCGTGGGAAGGGGAGCGGGCAGGGTGGAGGCGCATGGCCGTACCTGGGCTGCTGTCCATGGCACAGAATTTGCTGGCAGCTGGCAGCTCCAGGCTTGGGCTGCTGAGGATTTCCCTTCTCTTGCGCTTGCGATGGTCGCTCTCCCCAGACTCAGGCGCCACAGTCCGCTGCTGCTTTGTGCTCGGCAGCCCTGACTCGGCCTCCCTAGAGCTGGGGAAGGCAGCCGGGGTCAGCCCGCGCTGGCCAGGCCCAAGGGGGATGTCTGAGCTCCCCGCAGGGCAATGGGGGACAGGGATGCCTGCACCCCAGCGCTGCGCTCGGGGAGGGGGAAGCCACCTCAGCCGGCCCCGTGCAGCCGGTGGCAGCGCAGGGAGCCAGCCCGCAGGCAGAGCGGAGGTGTGACCCCAGCCCCTCACCTGCCCGAGGACAGTGTCCCACTGCAGCACTCTCCTGCCTCCTCCATCCTCCTCTTCTTCTTCTTCTTGAGGGAAGAGGTGGGCTCCATGCCCAGGTGACTTCTGGGCTCAGACACTTGCTGCTTGGGCCTGCTCTCCAGCTCCTGACAGCCCGGCCCATTCCCACCACTGCTGGGGCCCTTGTCCACTGCCTTCTTCTCTGCGAGGGGCACTGAGCTCTCCTGAGGGAGATGGTTCTTCTTCTTCTTCTTCTTCTTGGGGGGCTTGAAGACTTCATCCTTGCCCTTCACAGCCAGAGTGCCAGGGCTGTCATCTGCTCCATGATGGCGCTTCTGCCCCTTCTTTTTGGAGGAGCCAGAGGTGACCTGGCCGAGCCCCTTCTTGCTGCGGGGAGGAAGGTGGTGTGAAGGGTGGGCAGTGCAACCATTGGTCAGGGGGGAGGCTGGGAGCTGAGGGGCTGAGTCGAAGATGAAGCTGGATGAAGGCTTTTCACTATTTGGCAGTTTGAGAGCCAATGAGGACAGTCTGAAGGACAGGAAAAGAGGCTGACAGGATCTGAAAGGCAGGTCAGGAGCAGGAGCCCCTCTCTTCCTCCCCACCCCGAGCTGCAGGAGCTCAGCACCCAACTGCTACCATCTCTGCCACGAAATGTGAATCAGACCCCGCTCCCAGGGCAGCAGCTGCAGGTGCAGAGTGACCCTGCACCTGCCCAGGGCCAGCCACGCGCGGGGCACACGCTGTCCCACGGGGGATTAGGCAAGGGTGAGCGTTGCCGCAGCACATGCTGATGGTGAAGGTTACAAGGGAGACCCGGAGCAAGATCCAGACCAGGCTGCTGCCTCCCGATCCCACGGGACACTAGTACATGCTCAGGGACTGCAAAGCTCCCCTCCACCCTGTGCCAGCACTCAGAGAAACCACCTTGCTTCTAGAACCCAGAGCAAGCCCGGCCAGCCCAGGAGAGCCGGCTGCCAAAATTGCCCCCAAGCCAGCTGCAACACTGGACAGTCACCTGGTGGAGCAGCCCAGGGCTGCGACCGGAGCCCGGCAGCGACTGGCACCGCTTACCTCGACTTGCCGGAAGGCTGGGGAGCGGAGTCAGGGTGGGTGGTGGTCGTGGGCTTGGTGCGGTCAGTCAGTTGTGGTGGAGGTTGTGCCTGGGGGTCACTTCCTCTCACCTTCTGCAGAGCGTTGCCCTGCAGGTATTGACAGAAATAAAAACTTGGTGGTCTAAAGAAAAGATGTTTCTGTGAGCCAAGGGGGGAAAATAAAAAGGGGAGCCCAGAGAAAGGGGAGGGGAACAGACACAGACAGAGGAGGGACGTGGGGGGTGGTAGAAGAAGAATCAGAAGTGTTTTCAGGTCGAAGCACAAAGGAAAAAAGGAAGGAAGGAAATTTAAAGCCCAGCAAGCCCAGCGCACCGTCCTGAGCCCGGCGGCACAGCAGCGCCCAGAGGGCCGGTCCCAGCCGCTGCCTGCGGGAGGCAACTCCCCTGCGCCCGCACAGCCCAGGGGACACGGACACGCTGCCCCCAGGAGGGCTGTGGAGGCCACCCCACCGCAGGGACTGGCCTGGCCCCGCACCCCGACCCCGGAGGGCAGAGCTGGGGCCGAGGGGCTCTCCCCACCCCCTCCGGCTTGGCAGGACGCCCAGCGTTAGCCCCACGCCTGCCCCCCGCACCAGGCCTGAAGTAGGCCGCAAGGCCCCTGCTGAAGACTCCGGGCAAAGCTCAGACTCACCTTTTTGGCAGAGATCATCGACTTCAGGACCGGCAGCGGTGACGTGACGCTGCTCAGCCCCAGAGCGGTGCCGGCCGACACGGAGGATTTCAGCTGTGCCGGTTTGGAGCCTTTGCGGGCAGCCGGCTTGGCGCCGGGGCCTGCAGGGAGCCCCATGCCACAGCCTCCTTCCTGAGAGGTGTGGGAGCTGCTGGTTCCCTTCTTGGCCTTCCGGGATGCTTCAGCCACCTTCCCCGCTGCACTGTGCTCCAGGCTGGCAGCTTTGCTGCGGGACAAGTCCTTCTCCAGGGGGCTGGTGTTCGCCTCGCGGCCACGGGGCTTCTGGCCGGGGCTGGGCTCCAGCAGCAGCTTGGATGAGGTAGATGGCTGCTCGCCCCCCAGGGATTTCTGCCAGCGCGGCTCCTCTTTGGCCCCTTTTGCGTTGCAGAGTCCCTGAACTGCTTTGAGCACGGCAGGCAGCTTCGGGGAGGGGAGCAGCTTCTCAGCCCCCCGGGCTGTGCCATTGGGCAGCGCGGTGGCCGAGTGGGTGGCTTTGAGGGGCAGTTTGGGTGACAGGGACCCAGTGGGCAGCTTCTGTGAAGCAACTCCATTTGGCACCTTCGGCTTCTCAAACTTGTCAGGGGTCAGAAGAATTCTCATCTTGTCTGGATCCGGCAGCTGCTTCTTCATCAGCAGGTCAGGTTTCTAGACGGAGAGAGGAGAGGTTCAGCACGGAGAGAATTCAAGGAGCCAGGGACAGAGCGATACCGCCCTCCACGTCCCTCCCCAGGCCCACACAGGAACCCTCGGCTCAGCAGGACCCCTCCCGCTCGCAGCGCGGACGGAGGGGCAGCGGCTCCCAGCCCCCAGGACTCACCCAGCCCAGCAGCGAGGAGAACATGGGCCCGTTGGACACTTTCTGGGCCTGACCAGAGACGCTGCCGGTGAGGGCAGGCAGGTTGGAGGCAACTTTGGCAATGAGCTCCTCCAAGCCCTTGCCGGGGTTGGGGGTTCTGGCGAAGGCACAGAAGCACACGTGTTAACCACGGGGCTTGGAGCAACCGAACGCTCTCATCAGAGACGCACACAAGAAACAGGAGCCAGAAGCCCCGAGAGCTGAGGTGCTCTGGATCTACAGCAAAACCATGACAAGGGGCTGGACCTCTCCCCGCCACCCTCCCCCGAGCCGGCGCATGCACACGGGTGTGGGGCTACCTGGGCCGAGCTCCATCCCCCAGCCAGGCAGGGGCCACCCGCCCTGTCCCACGGGCTGCGGGGCACAGGCCGCTCTCACCTCACGTAGAACAGCATGTAGGCCTGCTGGTTGAGGACCACTTTGATGTTGCTGGAGCGGACCACGTCATCGTTCATTTGGTACCACTGCCCATTGCTGGCCTGTGGAAGGAGAGGGAACGGGGTCAGGCTGTGCCGGGGACCCTCCTGGCACGAAGTGCAGCAGGAACAGCACCCGCTGGCAGAGCTCCGCTCCCCAAAACCCACAGGCAGCCCAAGGCAGGCAAGGGGACTCTGCTAGAGAGGATCTCCACAATTCCAGAGCGCAGCCTGTACCCCCGCCCAGTGCTCCACACCACACACATCTGCTGAGCACCCTCCTTTCTGCGCACCACAGGGACCCCCGAGCACCTGCCAGCCCCCAGCCCGGAGCGGGTCCCAGGAGCGTGCCCTGGGCTCACCTTCACGTAGCAGTAATAATGCCCCGCATGGCAGCTGTAGCCAGCGTGCACCAGCACCGCGTAGAGCGAGTACATGACGGGGTCCCCCTTCTCCGACATGTAAGGGCGGATGTTCAAGAACTCGGGGTATGCCACGTCCTGCCGAGAGAGGACACCTCAGGAGCCCACACAGCAGACGCTTTCTGGCTACAGCAGGAGCAGCTCAGCTGTCCTGCAAGTCCCGTCTCTTGAGGGGAGGGTCCCGCTCTCCCAGGCGGAGGCCGTGGGGAGGAAGACGCCAGGATGAGTCCCAGTCCCTCTGCAGAGCTCGCATCGCACACAGGACCACCCTCCGCCCTGCTCCAGGCAGCGGGGCCTCGGGCCGGGGACAGCCCCAGCTCAGCAGTGCCGGGCACTCACCTTTGTGATTTTGCCTCCACCAAAGTCAGAAAAGCGCTTCAGCGAGAGCGTGAGGACGTTGGAGGCTCGGTGGATGGTGAAGCGTTTGCAGGCCAAAACTTTCTGCTTGCATCTGCACAGGAAGAGCTCGAGCTAGTCCAGCTGTTCCACCACGCAGCTGATTGCCAGCCCTGGGCAAGCGGCAGCCCTTCGGAAACGGCCCTGCTGACACCAGCCACCACTCCAGGGCACCTACTCGCGGCCACATCTACCAGCCCAGCTCCTCCTCGTGAGGACCTCATGGTTTGGCCGTGGAGCAGGTAGAGAAGCCCCCCCGACCTGTGGCAGGCTTTCTTTCCTCCTGCTTCCCACCAGCACGCCCGCGGCCCCGCGCTGCCCGCAGCCCCACACTCACTTGGCACAGCTGTAGGCGTTGTCCCCGTCCAGCAACTCCAGCTTCACAAACTGCTCCAGCGCCTGCTTGATGTTCCTGCTTTGCTGCAAGGGCAGAGGACAGGTCAGAGCACCAGCGGCCTGTCCACGCCACAGCCTGGCTCCCTGCCGAGACGCTGGCCCCGAGAGGGAGCGCAGAGCATGAGCATGGGCCACAGGCTACAGCAAAGTCCCGAGCCCGCCGCCAGCGAGGCACTGGCCAGTGGCCACGAGGGCCGGCAGCACTGCTCCCCATGCCACGGAGCCTCAGCGGAGGAGTCATGGCTCACGCACGGGCAGTGGGCAAGCTGCCTCTCCCTGCCTGCACCATGCAGCTTAAGGAGCCTTGAGAGCAGCCCTGGTGCAGCTGCAAGAACATCCCCCACGAGAGCAGAGCTCCTCCCCACCCCGACCCTGCCGCTGTACCCCGATGTCCAGCGCCATGTCCAGGTAAGGGTCATAGGTGTCCGAAACGGCCTCACACTTCACACACTTCACTGCAAAAGAGCGAGCGATGAGCACACCCCAGCACACCACCCCAGCACAGCGCGGGCAGCTGCGGCATCCCCCCGCCGGGCTCCGGGACGCGAGCGCTGGGATGCCCAGCCTGGCAAGGAGGGCAAGTCCACTACGGGACGGGACAGCGAGCGCTCCTAGGGAGCTGGCAACATGGGCTCCTTCGCTGGTGGCAACGGGCTGGGGACCCACAGCCAACAGCGTTTTCCATCGCCACAACAAGGATCACGACCCACGGGTACCGCAAGACCGACCAGCTGCAGCTCCGGATAATTTACACACGTGCAGCAATTTTCCCCAAAGATTTTCACTGTGAGGCTCTCGGGGAAAGAGCAGCCCGGAGAGTCACAGGCCCAGGACCTGGCAGCCAGCACTCACCACGGGACCGCAGGTAACCGCCAAAGATCTGGTGAACCAGCGTCGTGGCCTGGGTCTGGCGATCCAACCTAGAGAGAGCGACACTGGATCTCACACCCCCCCTGCAACGGCCACCCCCGTGGCCTCAGGGCAGCTCCCCCGCGCGCTCCGGCCCCGCAGAGCTCGGGGAGCCACAGCCTCTGCCTGTCTGCTCTGCCTGCGTCGCAGCTCACGGGGCGGCACCGGGCTCCGGCCCGCACCTTCCCCTGGAAGGAGCAGAAACTCACGGCCGGAGCTCAGAGCTGGGCCCTGCAGAGGCAAGGCAGCTGCCCGGGATGGGGGGCCCCGGGGAGAGGTGCCCCCTGCCAGCCGCAGAGCTGGGGCTGAGCCGGCAGGCACGCCTGGATTCCCCGGCAACTGGGACAGGATCCAAACCCAGAACAGCCTCGGGATCTGGGGACAGGACCACAGCTACGCCGGCACGGAGGAGCAGGGAGAAGGCAGACAACAGCCCAGAGCTGTGTTGCAGAGGGGCAGAGCTGGGCCACCCACCCCAGCACCTCCCTCCCTGAGTCCGACCCGGGGGACATGTTCACCCCAGAGTCCCCTCCCGCGGGTGCAGGGCACCAGCGACGGGCGGGCAGAGGCCCCACGTACTTGGCACAGCGGCTCAGGCAGGCCTTCTGCATGGCGTCGATGGTGTAACGCAGGAACTCGTGCGCGTCCTCCTGCCTCCTGAAGCAGATGTGCTGGGCGATGTCTGCAGGAGAGGGAGGAATCAGCCCCGGCACGTGCGGCAGCAGGGGCAGGCCCTCCCTCCCTCGGGGCAGGGAATCCGGGGTTTGAGCCCCCTCAACCCAAACCAGAGTTGGAGCCATGCTGGCCGTGGGGAAGCCCCAGGCAGCCCATGAAGTCGCCAGCCCCTGGCAGGCTCAGTGAGTCATCTCAGAAGTGCCTCTGCCAAGACCTGCCCCGATCTCAAAGGTTCTGCTCCTGCGTTAGTCACTGCCCTCCCGCAGGGCTACGGGAGGGGGGGGGCAACCATCCTTACTCTTGAGGTTTTGGATGAAGGACACTGGCTTTATTGTGTTGCCGCTGGAGGCAAAAGCCTGGATCGTGTGGTTCTGCATAATGCACATCATGCAAAAGCCTTCTTGGTGACCTGGAGCAGGAGAGGAGAGGACATTGGGGACAGACCCAAGAGAGATGGAGGCAGTACAGTGGATGGGGGGGGTCTCTGGTCCAACGCGGCTCAGCCACGCTCAGTTTTCCCTATGAGCTCTGCGCTACAGCAGAGCTCTGGGGCATCCCGGGTACGCAGGGACCAGCACAGGCCACCCCAGCTGGCGCAGCCCGAGTCACAGCAGCAGCCCCTGCAACCCCCCCAGACAAGGCAGCATCCACGTGGATGGAAAACAGGTCACAGGGACCAGCTGAAGGAGCCTACAGGTCAGCCCTGAGGGGCAGATCCCCCCGGAGCCCTAAGGACGGGGCTGCCAGCCCTGTGTGCTCCCCTTGGTCACAGCTTGGAGCAGTGGCCCCCAGACTCCCTTTTCAAGCCACCCCTCAATGGCACCTGTACGCAGCCTCCTGCCCCCGCAGGCAGGGGCTGCTTGGGGCCCCCAGGAAGCCAGCGGAGCCCATTAGGCCCATCTTAGTCCCAGCTACACCCAGCCGAGATAAAGCCCCCCCAGACACAAGGATGCAGTGCTCGGGACCCCTGCTAAGGGCAGGACGAGTGAGCCGTACGCAGGAACGGCCTCTCGACGCAGAAATGGGCAGGAAGGAGCAGGGAAGGTGCATCCCGACACCGGCACGGCCCTCGCCAGAGCCATGCCTGAGCGCAGCACCGCGAGCGGGACAGGCAGGCGCTCCTCCGCCTCCTCCTCCTCAACCCCCCAGCCCCGCTGCCCGCGCCGGGCCTCCCCACTCACAGTTGCGGCCGTGCTCCCGGGAGAGCAGATAGTTGGCGAGCGGCGGCGTGTAGGTCAGGCACTGAATGGTGGCGTTGAGGAAACAAGTGTTCCCCAGGTTGTGCAGCCCGGCCCCGACGCGGTGGACACGCTCCCACTTCATGCAGAGGCGCTCCGGGGGGAAAAGCACCTTCTGGGGCGCGGGGATCCCGTCCCCCGGCCCCTCCGGGCCACGGCCACTGTCTGCGGGGAGCAGGGCAGGGGGTGAGCGGCGGGGTGGGGGGTGCGGAGGGTTCCCTCTGGCCCTCGCTACCTACCCTGCCTGCCGGAGGGGTCCTGCTTGGCACGGTCCCGCTCGGCGCTGGGCTGGCGGGCGGTGGCCTCGGGGCAGGGGCTCAGCACCTGGTACTTGTCCCGCAGCAGCTCCCACGGGCTGGCTCTGTCGCAGGTGCCGGGCTCGAACTCCACCTGCTGCAGCAGCACCGTCCTGGCGGCGGTGGCCAGGCGCGGGCCCAGCTCCGCCTCCTCGCCCGCCTCCGGGCCCGGCCTCAGCGCCTCCGTCAGCTTCTCCGCGATCGGCATGTCGGGGCCCGGCGGCCCCGGCTGGGGGGAGGCAGCGGCCGGTTGAACGGGGGCACCGGCCGCTCCGCTCCCGCGGCGGGGCAGCGCGCTGCCAGGGCAACGGGCCGCGGCCCACGTCCGCAGGGGCCCGGGGCTGGGGGGGCGCGTCCCCGACCACTGTGGCCACGGACACCGCGTCCTCCCGACCGCGACCCTCAGCGCTGCCCCCCCCCGCCGCATCTGGCCCGCCCGGTACCGGCGGCTGGAGCGCAAGCCCCGAACCCGGCACCTCCCGGTCTCGGTCCCGACACGCCCCGTCCCGTCCCCAGCCCCGGTCCCGGTCCCGACAACTCCCGTCCCAGCCCCGGTCTCGGTCTCGGTCCCGGCACTTCCCGGTCCCGACACCTCCTGTCCCGTCCCCAGCCCCGGTCCCGGTCCCGACAACTCCTGTGCCATCCCCAGCCCCGGTCTCGGTCCCAGTCCCGACACCTCCCGTCCCATCCCGAGCCCCCGTTCCGGTCCCGGCACCTCCCGGTGACGGTCCCGGTCCCGACACGTCCCGTCCCGTCCCGTCCCATCCCCAGCCCCGCTCCCGACACCTCCCGCTCCCTCCCGTCCCCTCCGTCCCCGCCTGCACTCACCATCCGGGTCCCCGCCACCTCGGCGCGCACGTGTAGTACAGAGGAACCGCCCTCCTGTCGCCGCCGTCACACGCAGCTTCCGCGCCGGTCCCCGAAGGGGCGGTGCCGGGCAGGGGTCCGCCCCCGCCCGCTCGTGCTCCCTCTCGCTGTCGCTGTCGCTCGCTCTCCCCTCTCTCTACTCTCTCCTCGCTCCTTCTCCGTCTGTGTCCTGCCGCGGACTGACGCCGGGGTCGCTGTCGCCCCCCAACCAGACGCCGCGGGGGACGCGGTGGCCGCGGCAGCCCTCGCCAGGTGGGGGCGCTGTTGCGTCAGTTATACGCAAGCGCGGCCCCGCCCCCCGACCCCACAGGCCCCGCCCCTCCCGCCCGAGGCCACGCCCTCCGTCACACCCCGCGGGCGGCGCTACCGGGAGCGGCCGCGCCGGGACCCGACTTAATCCTGGGCGGGACCCGGGGGATGGGCCGGGCCGGGCCGGGCCGAGCCGAGCGGAGCCGGGCCGGGCTGAGCTGAGCCGAGCCGGAGGAGCGGCGCCACCGCTCTCCAGTGCCCGGGAGCTGCCGGTGCGGCCCCGGCGGAACAGAAATTACAGCACAGGGACCACGGAGCCGGTGGCAAAACAAGTGGAAATTAATAAACTCAGAGACAGACTAGAGCAGAGACAGGAGTAAATGGCACATATGATACAACCATACAGTAAGCGAACGGGCGTCGTATATGGGAGTGATTAGAGGTTGGGGTTTTTTTTTTTTCTTTTTCTTTTTAATTTTTCTCTTTAATACGTTGGAATTGCCCAGACTGGTCCAGTACGACATCTCAAACCTGACGGGGACGCACAGCATGAAAACACCCCGGAGCGGGGCTGCGGGGGGGATTCCCGGGACACACGTGCCGGTGCTGCCGGCGTCGCGGACGGGCGGCCCCACGGCCGGCACCGCGCGGTGTGGGAATGGCTCAGAGAAAAGCGGGACCCGAGGGGTGCGGGAGGGTTCGCCGGAGGGGACGGGTTTTCCTGTGGCTGCGTTGCTGCCCGCGTCCGGCCGGGTGCCGGGATCCATCTTCCCGTTGCCGATGAGGAGGGAGCTCGGGCAGTGCCGCCGAAGGCCGTGGCCCGGCTCAGCCAGCAGCTGCACGAGGCCATGATGGAAATGCTCTGCACCCACACAGCCGGAGCTCCTGCCCCCGCTGCTGTCGAGGGGCAGCTCCCTGCCTGCCCTGCTCCCTGCCTGCCAAGGCTGGTGGGTCTCAGCCCGTCCAACGGCAGCCGAAGGGTCTGGCAGCAGCTCTCCGCCCGCACAGGAGGCTGTAGGGGGAGCAGACCCCCCCCTCCATGATGCCGGGGAGGGCGGTGAACCCCACACTCACCTCTGTGTCCCCGTGGGGAGAGGGGCACGTGGGGAGAGGGGCAGCAGCACCCGGGTGCATGCAGGGATGGGGGGGGTCACCCCAGCCATGCTAACGTGTCCCTCCAGCTTTTCAGGACAAGCAGCTGCGCAGGAGCCACCCGGCCCACGAGAAGCCCAGAGCCCCTCGCACGCAGCCGGGGGCTCTGCCACATGGTACCCCCCCACCCAAGAGCCCCTGGCTGTACCCTTCCTGCACCCCAAAGGGAGGGACGGGTGGTGGGTGGGGAGGGGGACAGAGGGGTCCCCGGCGCTGGAGGGCAGCTGGGGACACTGCGGTGGGGAGCGCTGCCTGGCAAGAGCTGCTGGGGTGGCTCCCCCACGGCGGGGGCACTGGTAGACCTGCTACGCAGCCGGGGCAGCTCCCGCCACTCCCGAGGGTTCGGTTCCTTCACAGCTGCCCGGGCACCAGGGCTGAGCGCGGCCCCGGCAGCGGGGTCCCCCCGCACCCTGCTCAGCCCTGCGGGTCCCTGTCCCTGCCCCCTGCACGCGCGCGGCAGCTGCCGCAGCCCGGGGACCCCCGTGGCCGAGCGGATTTTCATGCTGTCTCCAGGAATTGATATCAGCGTGGACCAGTCTAACATCTCGCAGGTTTTTTTTCTACTGGCTACTGGAATGCGCTCGTTTGGCTTAGGGGTCCTCGATGTCGAGAAACTCTTGCTTGGGGGGGGCCATGCCGCGGTACCAGGCGCACGAGCCGTCGCTCCTCTTGATGCAGGCGTAGTGCTTCGCCTGCCGCCCGTCCACGTTGTTCTTCTCCATCGCCCAGTCTGTCCAGAGACACTCGTCCGAGGAGGAGACGAAGCAGGGGATGGAGAGGCAGCGCGAGATCTGTGCACAACAGACACCGGCACCGTCACTGACCGCCCCGAGGTCAGCTGCCCCCCCAGCTCTGCACCAGGGATGTGGGGCTGCCCCTGCCCCGCAGAGCCCGGTGGGGATGCTGCTCCGGTGTGGGGGGACCAAGGGAACCCCTGGGTGCAGGTCCCGGGGCTGGACTCGGTTCCCAGCTGCCCCCCGCACAGTGTCATACTTGAATGACGGGGAAGAGCCTCTCACCGTGGAGTCCACGGGGCCACGGAACCCGCCAGCACGGGGAGGGGGCGCAGCCCGAGCTCGGGGGCTGCCCGGTCACTCACCTTGCACTCGCAGCCCATCTGATACCGCTGGTTTAGGCTCTTCTTCTGGGTCGGGCTCAGCGAGTCCCAGGTGGAAACCAAGTCGCAGAGTGTGATGTGCATCTTGCCGTTGCCCTCTGACTTGCCTGGGGAGGGGCCAGACAGAGTGCTCAGACGGTCCCCCCAGGTGCCCCAGGGCCCAACGCTGACTCGGGGTGCTGGGGCCTCAGTCCAGCCCCTCCCGGCGTTCACCGGTGAACCCCGGGGAGCAGAGGCTCATCCCCCCTGAAGCTGCCCCACCACAGCCCGGAGCTGCCGAGCGCTGCCAGGACACAGGAGGAGGAGGGGGGGGGCCCGTGAGGCAGCAGGGCCACCTGCGTCCCTGAGAGCCCTCCCTCGAGCTGCCCACCTGCGATGAGATACTCCTTCTTCCCGCCGGTGTCCAGCAGCCGGCCGCACACGGCGGTGGATGGGGCCGTGTAGATGAACTCGATGTCCTTGTCGGGGCCCTTAAACATCTGGGGAGAAGGAGCAGGAGTGAGCGGCCGGCACAGAGGCTGCCCCGGCCCCCCCGGCCCCCACGTGCCCCATTACCTTGATCTGCTTGATTTCATACTGGATTCGTTTGATCGGATTCCCGTATATATCGTTCCCCGAATCCACCTCTTTCGCAGAGACGGCCTTTGCTCGGATCACTGCAACGGAGAGGTGTCGAGGTCAGCAGGGGCGCCCAGGGACCCCAGGTGCCCGCCCTGGCGGGACAGTCCCGCTCAGCCCCTCCACCCCACAGCGGCTCCCGCCCTCGCACGGGGCCGGCTGCCCACAGTGAAGCCCAGCTGCCCGCAGAGCTGGCTGTCACACGCTGTCCCCAAAGGGACGGGGCTCTGGCAGGCACAGGACGGGCAGCATGGCAGCAGCACCCTCCTGGCAGGTGGTACAGGCAGGTCACCCCAGGATCGCCTGGCCCCGCTGCCACCAGCCGTGCTACACCGGTTGCCCTTGGCCAGCACTGGCCCGGTCTCTGCCCAGACCCTGCCCAGGCTCATGCTCGTCACCCAGATGGCACCAGGACAGCTAAAACCCGCCAGCAGCATCCTGGGAGCACTGTGGTGTTTGTCCCACTGTCATTAATTAAACCGGTCTCTGACAAGGGGCCCAGCCAAATGCCCGTGTGGCCAGGCCAGGCTGGGGGAGGAAAGGGCAGAGGGAGTTATTTGCAGGGTCACCTTTGGGTGCAGAGGGAGGTGGGAGTCACATCCCTGTCCCAGCTGCTCGCCACAGCCAGTGCAGGCACAGGCACTGCCCTCCAAGTGCCAGCACAGGCAGCTCGTGCCAGGGTCCCCTGCCAGCCCCTCTGCATCCCCACATCGGGGGAGTGGGGGTCCTGGGACCAGGCTGCCTCCGCACCCCACAGCCAGAGCGGGGGGTCCCTGTCCCACCATGGAGGGGTCCCGGCTGCCACAGGGCGATGCTCTGGCTGCCGGCTCCCTGCCAGACCCCCGCTACTGCCGCGTGAGCCTCACGCCGTGCAGGCGCAGAAACCGCATCCGCCGGGGTGTCACTTCCTGCCCTCGCTGCCTGCAAAACTGACCTGGGGACGCCGACGGCCGGGGCGGTGCAAAAACACCACCCGGAGAGGGGAGGCAGCGAGCTCCCCAGCGGGCAGCCCCGAGCAGCCCGGCCAAGGGCAACAAGGCCACGGCCCCGGGGGGGGGTCCCGGTGCTCAGTGCTGGGGGACAAGGCTGGGTGCCCCCGTGCCGGTGAGGACGCGGCACCCTGGAGCCAACTCTGCCGTGGAAGGGTCCCTGTGGTCACGCTGCCAGCACAGCCCGGGGACACCCAAACCGGCATGTGAGCGCTCGGCACGTGGCAGTGACCTGCAGGCAGGGTAGGCAGCAGGCAGGCAGGCAGCAGGCAGCCAGCTCACCCTGACTCACCGGCTGGGCACAGAGCGGCTGGCTCGGGGCTGAGCTGAGTGGTGGACGCAGCTGCTCAAGCACGTGGGGCCTGGGTCCCTGCACCGAGACCTGCGGCTCCCTGCCCGGCTTCCTCCCGGCCGCCCCGGGCAGCACCGGGGACGCTGACGGTGTGAGGGCAGCGGCTACAGCTCCTGTCCAGCACCCTCAGAGCCGGGGAGGGGGCCTAGCTGCAGGGCAGGGGCTTGCGGGGCTCCCCCCTCTGCTGGGGGTACCCCAACCCACCGGGAGGCCAGCACTCCGTCCCTTGTGCGTGCCGCGGGCAGGGAGCAGGGACCCACAGGATGGCCGGGGCAGTGGGAGGGCAAGTGCCAGCCGAGCTGGGGACCCGGCTCGTGTCCCCCACCGAAAGGTGGGAGCAGCCAGGGACGTGCCGGGGGCCGCCCACCAGCCCGGCACAGACACACTTGCCTCCTTTCGCCCAGCACAGCAAGGAGAGGGAATCTGACCGCGCTCTATAAATACCAGGGGGCAGGGGGGCACGCGGACGGGCTATTTGAGCTGAAGGTCGGAGGGGCACGGCCCCACGTGGGTACCGGTAAGCGCCAGCTGAGTTTACTCTGGAAAGGAGAGGGCGGCCACCAGCCCTGGCAGGGGCCAGGGAAGAGACTTCCCAGAACAGTCGCCCCAGGTCAACGCGGGCACTAGCAGACACAACCTGCCGGTACCGGGGCTGCCCCGAGGGCTTTTCCGGCTGTGCTCCCCTCCCCTGGGGCAGCCCCCACCCCACTCCCCACCCTGGCTGGAGGGGCTTTGCTTGGCACCTGCAGACACGGTCCCTGCCCGCTGCCTGTGCCCGCTCCAGCACACCGGGGTCGCCGCAGGCCTGGGCCGCCCCTCGCCCCCGACCCAGCCGCTGCCGCGTCCTGCGGCGAGCCGGGCCCTTCGCCGCTCCGTGCGTGTCTGCGGCGTAACTTGGGGGTGAGCGAGCTGGGGAGCCGACTCCGGCCCTGTGGCTCCAGGCGCGGAGGAACGGTTACTGGTTCAGTGGGCTCCAGCCTTTTCCATTCACGTGCTGATGAATCACTTGACAAAAATGCAGCCCAATTCTAGGCGGATTTGTTCTGAACAGTGCGGCTTTGTGGAGGGGACGGCTGCGCTGCGCTTTCCCCGCCAAGACCCCAGCAGCGCAGCCAAGCTGCTCCGCACCAGCCAGGAACCGGAGCGGCGAGGAGGGCGAAGCCGCAGGGATCGTGGCGGGGAGCCCCGGAGGAGAGGCCGGCTGAGGTCCCCGCAACGAGGAGGCAGGGCCGAGGGGCGGAGGGAACCCCCGGGGGCGCAGAGACCGGCAGTCGGACCTCCCCAAGTGCCAACGCTGCCATCACCACTCCTGCCACCGGCCTGGGCAGCCACCAGCTGCCGGAGCCCAGACCCTGCATGAGGCTGAGCCGAGGCTCCCGGCAGGCGCAGCACCGTCCGACCAGGGCAGCGCTGCTCCTTCCCCAGGCAGGACAAGCTGCCACAAGAAGACGCACCGTGGAGCAACCCCATCCCGGCAGCATGGGACCCCACTGGTGACACCCCCTGTGCTGGCCCCCAGGGCCGCGAGCCACGACCACCCCACAATGAGGACCTGGAGCTCCCCGGGGACAGACGGGGGTCCCCTCGCTGCCCTCTGCCCCCAGGGTCGGGACCACCACGGCGTCCTGCCTCTGCACCGGGAGAATTCACCTTTAACTCTGCACAGAAGCTGCTGCGTGAGCAGAGCCACGCTGGCAGCTGGGGCCTTCGGAGCCCCGCAGCTCCTGCCCCCCCGTGCCCACTGCCTCGGGGGACTCAGGGCTGGGGCCGGTTCCGAGGGGTTTCAATAATCCCCCCCCACCTCACTGCAGTGACCCGGCACGGCCTGTGGCTGCCACCCAGCACCACTGCCCACAGCAGGATGCGGTAACGGGCACAAGGGCAGGCAGAGGGGTGGGGGGTCTGGCCCCCGGCTGCAGAGGGGTGGGGGTCCGTGGGGAGCTGGTGACTTCCCTCCCTGACCAGCCGGGGCTGCCTGGGGCCGAGGAGTCCGGGCATCCTGCGGCAGAGCAGTCCCCATGCCACGAGGAAGGTCCCCACATTGGGGCCCAGCCGACCCTGCACCGCTCCCCCCGTGACCAACTGGTTCAGACTGGGGCCGCGCTGCAGCTCCAGGAGCAAAGCTGGGTGCAAATAGAGTCACCCAGTGCCACAACCCCACCGGGACGCCCCTCTGGGCTTGCCAGCCGGGGCAATGCTGTCCTCCCCGGCCCCCGCCGCGCTCTGCCCCAGCTGGGGGGCTGCACCCCGTGTTTCTGGCTGCTGAGCAGGGGGTTCCTGCCGTGGACAGTTGCCGTCACAGCAGGAGCCGCTGTGGGCAGGCGGCGGGGAGATGCTGCGAGACCCTACGGGGAGATGCAGCAGCCCCAGGTTCTCCCCAGGGAAGGAGAAAAGGGTGTTGGGAAGCGGTGACCTGCCAAGGGGGGAAGCGGTGTGGGCGCTGCACAGTGGCAGCACCAGGACCCTCCGCCCCGGGATGTGCCAAATGGCCGCCCCTTCTCCGCCATCCCACCCCGGACGCCGTGGGGTAGCCCCACCAGCACCCGCCCGCGGCTGCCCGGGAAGCGCCGGTGCCCGCAGAGCGCGGAGCCAAAGCTCCCTTCTGCGGGGGTGCTGGCACCCAGCACTGCCCACCCGGCACCACCAGCCCGGGCACCCCTCCCCGCAGCGGGGGCAGCCCCAGGGCCACTCCAGCCCGGCTTGAGGCCAGAGGAGGTGGGGGAGCCACCAAACCACCGCCGGGAGGGACTCGGCCCCAGCCCCGCCTGGCACACGGGCAGCAACCAGCCCCCAGGAGCCTGCCCGCACCCCAGCAGCAGCAGAGCGGGGCACCCCCTGCCCCAGCACAGCAGTTTCGGGGATGGGGAGGCAGGAGGGATGCGGAGCTGAGTGAGGGGGCTGAGCAGAGGCTACGGGGGCTCCACCGGTGCCTGGCAGTACCCAGGGGGACGCGGGGGGCACCAGGCCCCACTCGCCTGCCGGCCTGCGCGGGAGCCACGGGCTCTGCGCTGCCATGGCCGCGTGCGTCATCCCGGGCCTCTGACGGGAGCGGGATGGGGCCCAATCAGCAGCGGCCCCGGCAGTCAGCCCACGGCCCCTCCGCGCCAGCCGCACGGGAAGGGCTCCGACCGCTGGAGCTCGGCAAGGCGGCACCGGGGACCGGCAGCCCCCCGGCTCCAGCAGAGCTCGGCAGGGCCGGCCGGGCAGCCACGCTCGCCCTGGCAGCCCTCGGGCAGGGACCGCTCCCCCCAAACCCCCTCCTCTGCCTGGGCCCTGCAGCAGCCCCCACTTTTCCCCCCTGCCGCCACGCTGCCTGCGCCCTATCCCGAGGAACCAAGCGCTGGGACAACTGGGATTGGCACAACGCTGCCAGGGGCTGCACCCAAGGTACCCCCGTCCCTGGTGGCACCCCGAGCCCCACTGACCCCTCCTGGTGCCACACAAGGCCAAAGCCACGTCCGTGCCCAGAAGGCATCACCCCCCCCCGCTGCTCCAGGGGAGACCACGCAGAAGCGGCCCCAGCAGAGCAGCCCCCAGCCCCCGCCGCCCTGGCACAGCCCCGGCGAGGAACGGGAGAACGGGAGACAGGGCAGCCCCGAGCCCTCAGGCCCTGCAGAAACCCGCTGTCCTGGGGGCCAGGGAGCGCAAGTGCCGGGTCGCTGGCTCCAAGTCACCAGCTCCGGTGAGGCGACTCCCAGCCCCTCGGGCACCCCGTGCCCACCACAGAGAAACGCAGCCCTGGGCCCCGGCCCCGCTCCTGGGGCGAAACGGCTGCAGGGGTGCGAGCGAGGGCAGGGGGGCCGTGGGGAGGCACAGACGGATGTGGCAGGCACCCCCCATGCTACAGAGCGGGGGTCCCAACCCCACGGGGCCAGGCCTTGAACCACACTCCCCCAGCTCCCCACTACCGAGGGCTGGGCATGAGCCTTGGGGCTCATCGGCCGCCCCAGGTGTGCCCCACACCACAGGGCATCCCCCACCACCACGTCTCCACCCAGGGCCCAGCCTGGGCACGGGCCGCTGCATCCGCAGCCGCCGGGGAAGGTCCCGGCAGCACCCGGCACCTCTGGGCTCCGCACACCCGTGGGGAGGGAGCCGGCTGAGGAGCCTCCCAGCTCTAGAGAGCATCCAGGGGGAGGATGAGAAGCAGCAAGAAGGCCAAGGATCACCGGCTGCAGGAGACAGACCCGTGTTGCGGGACAAACCCTGCTCCCCCCAGCCCAGCGCTGTCCCCCCAGCTCAGCCAAGGCAAGAGTGACCCGGACGAGCCGCAGAGGGGACTCGGGCTGGGAGCCAGGCGGTGCCAGCGTGGCCCGGGAGGAGGCCGCCGAGGCAGGACAGGCTCCAGGCGGGCACCGGACGGCACCTGCCGAGGGCAGCGGGGCAGCCCGGCCCGCAGGAGAGCGCTGCCTGGCCACACCGTGTCCTCCCGGGGGCCAGCGAGACGCCGGGGCTGCCGAGACAGCCGGTGACTCAGCAGCTGAGTCAGGGCTGAGCCAGCACCCCGGGACGGGCAGTGAGTCACGAGTGGCGCGGAAAGCTGATCCGGATGGGAGCGTGACGGGAAGCCACAGCCCCGCTCCCCGAGTGGGCGTGGGGAATCCCGCAGCCCAGCGACACCGGCTCGAGCAGCAGCTCCAAAAATTCAGCGCTCCATTTTGTCTAGAAACCTCCCTGTCCCCAACATGCTTCGCGGCAAGGCCAGGCAGAGCCGGGGCACGCGGGGCAGCGGCCAGACGCTGCGGGAGTCGCGCTCGCGGGGCAGAAGGGCCGGGAGCGGGGTCTGGAAGGGGCGAGGGCAGCCCGAGAATCCGTCAGGAGCATCCCGGCTCAGGAGCGGGGACAGGGCAGGGCCGGCCAGAGGTTGGGGCTGCCTCAGTGTTTGGGAATGTTACCTCTCCAGCTGAGCCCGGGGACGGCCCCGCGAAGGAGAGCGTCAGGAACTGGGGCTGGTCTGTTTGTTTAATATGTTAAAATTTAATAAGGGCATTATTCATAGAAAGAGGAATCCAGATCCCGGCGCTGCCAAGCCCTCCCTTTCAGCAGCATCCAAGCCGAACAAAGTGGGACGGGGGAGAGGAAATGCCTGGAAATAAGGAACAGACGGGAGGTGACCGAGCCCGGCGCTGCCTCTCCCGGGCCGGTGCCGGCTCCGTTCTCCCGGGCCGGGGCCGTGCGAGAGGCGGCAGTTCGCGGCCTTCCCCGGGGCCATCAGCTCCCCGCGCTGCCACGTACCATCGCGGTGTAATCGAAGTTGGAGGAGGCCGGGCTCGCCCGTCTCACCGGGGCTGCGCCGCGGGGACCCCGGCCCGGGCTCGGGCCCGGGGCAGAGCCGCGTTCCGGCGGCTCCTCGCATCGCCCGGGGACGCCCCGGGGAGCGATGCCGGGCGCGGCCGCGACGGTCCCCCCCCCCCCCGCGCCCCCCCCCCCCCCCCAACCCCCGGAGACGGCGAGACGCGCGGGGAGGGACGGACACACCCCGGGCGGACAGACGGACGGACGGACCGCGCCCGGCCGCGCATCGGCTCCCGCCGACACACCCCCGGGGCCGGCCGGGGCGCGGACCCGCACCGGCGTGGGGCTGCGGGCAGGTGCCGGGGGCGGCTCTGCCCGTTCCCTGCCCGCTCCCTGCCCGCTCCGCTTCAACTTTCCGCCCCTTCCCCCGCCGGGAAGTTCGCGCGGGCCGGGCCGGGGCTCCGGGGCTGCTACCGGGGCGGGGGGGGGGGGGGGGAGGTTCTGGGGCTGCTACCGGGGTCCCTGGCGGGGGCTGCGGGGCCGGTACCGGGGGCTGCGGGGCCCCGCGGCGGAGGGGGCTCACCTATGTCGGCGTTGCAGAAGGCCTGTTGCGGGTGGATGGGCGAGCAGCTGCAGGCGTCGGCCGGGCGGGCCCTGCCGAGCAGCAGCACCGCCAGCCAGGCCAGCAGGCTGGGCAGCGCGGCGGGCATCGTGCGGGGGGGCTGCGGGCTCGGCCACCCGGCCCACGAACCGCATCCACCGCCGGGCCCGGCCGAGCCGCCGCCGGGAAGTTTTGGGGTCCGGCAGCCGCGGCCCCTGCGCTGCTTTTCTCCGGAGGGTGTTTTCTTCCTGCCTCCCCCCACCGCCGCTCGGCCTCGCTTTTTAACGTACTCCGGGGATTTGCTGCTCCTCCTCTGCGTGGCGCGGGGCCAGCCCGGCTGCTCCCGCCCCTCCGCAGGATGCGGCTCCGCGGCCGCGCTCGCCCCCCCCCCGGCCACCCCCCCCGCCCCCGGGGCGAGCCCCGCGCATCCCGCCCGCCCTCCGCGGCCCCGGGACCCGCCGCCCGGGCGGGAAGGGGGGTACCGGAGCCCGGCCCCGGCTCGCAGACCTGGCGCCCGGCCGTAAATTGCCGGGGGGGGGGCGCTCAGGGCTGTGCCCCCGCCTTCCCTCTCCTCCCCGCTCATCCCACCCCCCGTGCCCCCTCGCCTGCTCCCACACCGGCCGCGTTCACCCGTGGGTCCCACACTGCTGCGACTTGCCCGCAGACCCCGGGGCTTCTTCCCCCTGGCCAGCAGCCCCCCCTGCCCTGGAGCACACCCCCAAACCCCCCCCCCGGCCCTGTCCCAGCTTCAGCCACACCGGCAGCACCCGCAGCCCCCGGCCCAGCGGCTGCACCACCACGCTCCGTCTCTCCAGCGGCGCCTTTGTCCCCACGAAGTGGGCAAGGAGCCCAGCGCGGCCTCTGGCCACGGCCACGGCCTCTGGGCACGGCCAAGCCAGGCGCCGCGGGCACACGTTGGCAGGGACAGCCAGCGCCGCGGCCACAAAACCTGCTCCAGAGCCAGCTGCTCGCCAGAGCTGCCCCGCCAGGGCTACTCGCCTTCGAGGGAGATACCAGAGCTGCTGCCCTTGAGGATGAGAAGAAAGAGCAGAAATGTCAGCAGCAGAACCCGGGTCCGAGCCCTGCTCGAGCCTGCAGGAACCCGTGGGAGGTGACTCTGCCCCCACGGCACTGGGATGCTGGATGGAACCTGGAAAGGGGACCTGGAAAGGGGGCTCCAGCCCCCGGCCCCACTGCACGGCACACGGCCTGCAGATGCATCGCCGCGGGGCCTGAGGAGCCATGGGCCCAGGGACACTGCGGCCTGGTCCCGTTCACAGCAAGGCAGGGGCTGACGGTCCCCTCACTGTGCCGCTGCCCCCGCAGCCACCCTGGCCCCCGATATCCCGCCGGCACGAGGAGGGGTGAGATGGGGTCCAGCCAGATCAGTGGGAGAAGGGCCAGCACGGGCGGGCAGGGCAGCCGTGGGATGGTCTGGGGGCACAGGGGGATGTGGTACAGGGAGCCCCCCCCTTCCCTGCAAGGTGCAGAGCTCCCTGGCTGAGCCCAGGGATGAGGAGGGGTCACAGGGCAGGGCCAGCCACCAGGCCAGCCACTGGGCCAAGACAGGTGCTGCAGAGCCGCCGGCCCCGGGCCAGGCGGGTGAGCGAGGTCAGGAGAGGCTGTGCCAAGCGAAGCGCAGGCAAAGGCCGAGTGGCCGACGTGGCCCGTGGCCAGCTGGCACCCAGTGTGGGCTGGGGTGCCCCAGGCCGGGTGCTGCGCAGTCCCAGAGGCCATGTGCAGGGGCCGGGGCCGGCTCTGCCCGCAGCACCGCGGACGGGCCCGCGCTGAGGAGCTGAGCACGTCTGCTCGCAGCCCAGCGCCGGCCTGAGTCATTGTCTGGGCTAAACGAAAACACGTGTCCTCGAGCGTTGCTCGCTCTGCTCGCCGAGGTGCCGGACACTGTAAACAGCAGCGGGGGGGGCCCAGCCTGGCTGGGCTCTCGGGGGGGGGGGGGGCCCATCCCTGCCAGCTCCCTGCACAGTGCGTCCTCCCACCCAAGCGCAGCCCAGCCACCGCATCTGCAGGCCCCCTCCCTCCCCCCGAGTGTGGCCAGTCCCCGCAGCGGCACAGGCAGGGGAGGCACCCCAAGGCCCCCCCAAACCGCTGGGAGACACCCCGACAGCCCCAGCACACGTTGGTGTCAGCTGGGGGCTCGTGCCTGGAGCTACAGGACAGCCGCTACTAAGCTGTGTCTCTGCCGCCACCCCCCCCCCCCGCCCCCAGCACCGGCACCCCCCAACAGCGGCTCCGCTGACAGCATCCGCACAGGCACCCGAGGTCGCCCCAACATTGCCCTGGACTTGTTCCTGGGGGGCCCCAGACTGCAGCCCGGCTCCGGGGGAAGCTGTCAGGGTTGGGGGGGGTCCTGGCACCGCAGTCACCCCGTCCCCCACCAGCTCTCCCCTGCCAAACCGGGGGGGCACCGCGGAGCCAAACACCGGTGGCTGGCGTGGAGCTGTGCTGCCTTGCACGGGCAAGGGCTCGGCTGAGCGGGGGGAGCAGGCCAGGAGCTGCAGCCCCGGCGTTACTGAGGTGGGAAGGAGGCCCCGGGGGCCTGCGGTGGCCCACGTTTCGCACTTCTGGCTCCCGAGCCCTGCGCAAGTTCCTCCTGAGGGGTGATTTCACAACACTGCTGGTGAGCTCAGAAGGGTTCCCCGGCCAGCAAAGCCTGGGGCTGCTGCGAACGCTTCCCAGCCGCTGCCGGCCCCGGGGAGCCGAGCTGGTGTTTCTGGCTCTCCCTCGCTGCGCCCGGCACGGCAGCCCGGGCAGCAGCCATGGCCACGCCGCCTGCCAGCTCCCGGCCACCTCCCTCCGGGCCCCGGCTCTTCCCAGAGCCAACAGCTCCGAGTCTGGAGGCACCTCCAGGGCCTGAGCTGTGGACACGGGGCCAGCAAACCTTGTTCTCCTCGGGGTGCAGGCTGGGAACGGCGCGGCCCAGGTGCAGGGACGTGCCCACATTGTACCCAGCCACGGCCGCTGGCCCCATCAGTGGCTTTGGGGCCACACTTGCCTACCCCAGCCCCGCCATGCCGGTACAGCAGCGCCAGGAGCAGCCCCGGCCCCAGCTGCTGGGGCTTGAGGCCGCTAAAAGCCACTTCCCTGGTGCTACCGGCAACGTGGGAACTGCTGCGTCCCCCTCGGTGACAGGGGCAGAGGGATGCTGCTGCAGTCCCCTCCCACATGAGACTTTTCCCAGAAAACAGCGCTCGGGGCCGTGCGTCACCCCGGCCATCACCTCACCCAGCTTACAGGAAAAGGGAAGGAAAACCAGCTTCTGGGGAAAAAAAACCTGATGAAATCCCCCGCGGCTGTGACATCTGACAACCCTTGCCAGCCCTGGCTGTGGCCCTGTCCCCTCACGTCACCCTGATGCCGTGAGGGTCAGGGACGGGGCAGGATCCGGCCAATCGCACCCTCAGGGATGCTCCTCCCCCAGGGATGCTTGTCCCCACGGCTCCGGTACCTACGGGGCAGGGGTTCTCCTGCAGAGTGACCCCAGGACTGGCTGCCAGCACGGCTGGGCTCCAGGGACGGCTCACACCCGCTCCCCCACGTACCGGGATGGGCCCGGTGCCCCGACTGGACACCCCCCTCCACCCGGGGAGCACGGCGGGGCACGAGGAGAGCTGCAGAGCTGGGGCTCAGACCCCTCCTCAGCTGCAAACGCAGAGCCCGGATGTCACCAGAGCCACCGACTCACCGCAGAGGGTTCCTGTCGCAATTAGGGACTGGCACTAATGGCTGCGGCGCAGGGACCTGCTGGGGCTCGCAGCACCCTGTGGTGGCAATCCCTTGCCACCAGGTGCCACTGCCGAAACACTCGCAACACGCCTGCTGCAGCAGAGCCAACGCTTTACAGGAGAGGTCAAGGCCAACTACAGAGCTGGGAGCGCTGCCCGGGGCATGCGCTTGGCTAGGAGCCACTGGCAGGGCCGGCCCCAGCGCCCCTCAGCCTCCCTCACCCCTCTGGTCCAGCGCAAAAGTCGGTTAAATAAACTCAATGCCCTCGTATTTCACGCTCCCGATCCTGGTCTCGGGCAGGAGGAAGCGCCCGTCCAGTGTGAAGGCCATGATGTAGCTGGCGATCTTGCCGTTGTCCTCTTCTGATTTCAGCGCCACGATGATCTGGTCGTCCGTGTTCGGGATGAACTTGAAGGAGGAGAAGCCGTGGGTGGGGACCACCTCGCCCACACGTCCCACCGTCACGTCCCCGAAGTCCTGGGTGGAGCTCAGCAGCAGGTTGGTGCCTCGCCGCTCGTCCGCCTTCTCGTTGTAGCGCTCGTGGCTGGCGCGGCGCGGCAGGAAGAACCAGCGCTGCAGCGTGTCGCTCCAGGAGGCCGACTCGTGGATCAGGTACCCTGCGGCGGGGAGCGGCGTCTGACGGCACCGGGCAAGCGGGGACCCGCCCAGCCACGGCGGGACCCTGCGCCCTCCCAAAGACCCCGCAGCCCCGCGCAGGCGACCGCTGCCAGCGTTTCTGCCTCCTCCTGCCCCGTTGCCTGCGCAGCAGCCCCCCGCCCCAGTCCCTCCTGGTGCCGGACAGGGGCACCCCGGCACTGCCAGCTCTGCCCGGGGGCCTGGCTGCCAGGCACAGCGCCGGCCGAGCCACCCTCCAGCGGCTCGTGGCACAGACTGGGGAGAAAACCGGCCAGGGACGGCTCTGGCCTCCCCGCCAGGACAGGGGGAGGTCTCTGCCCTCCAGCATGTTTAAATCTCATGCCAGTCCCAGTATCTACGGGGAGGGAGAACCCCTGCAGAGGGCGCGGGGCACGGGGTGGCAGGCGGGAGCCTTGCTCGGTACCTGGGGGCCGGATCCCGGCCGCAGCCCTCAGCGCGTTGTAGTTGGCCACCCAGTTCTCATGGCCCACGTCGCCCTTGTAGCCGATGACCTTCACCCACTCGGGGTTCTCGTTCACCACCTCCCCCGTCGTCGTGGTCCACTCCTTGCCCAGCCCCCCCACGTAGAGGTGCTCGTCCTTCACCGCCAGCCACTCCGCCTTGAAGCCTGCAGCGGAGAAAACGCCGTGAGCCGGGGCTTGGCCAGCGCACAGACACCAGCCCGGCCCCCACTCCCCCGAACACCGGGCCGCTGCTGGGCACAGCCTCCCCCCACACAGCCAGCTGGTCCCCGGGCAGGAATTGCCCCCATCCCAGCTGGGTTTACGGGGTCACAGAAAAGGTGCACCCCCCCCCCGGCGAGCCGCAAAGAGCCAAGGGCCTCAGTGGCTCCAAGGGGAGCTCACCTTTCCCCACCGTGCCGTCCCCGTCCGCGAGGATCACCCAGGGCACCACCTTGTTGCCCTCAACCTGGTAGACCACTCCTGTCCGGTCGTCCACAGCGTAGAGCTTCCCGTTGAAGACAACCAGGTCGGAGAGCTCCATGCCCCTGCCCTTCTCGGCCAGGTGGGACTGCAGCACGCTCTCGTCTTTGTCCCACTCCACCATCACGCTGTCCCCGCTGTCCGACAGCACCAGGTAGCCCTTCTTCAGGTAACTGAACCAGGTGTGCTCCTCAGAGCCCTGGGACTGCGTGTCCAGGTCCGCGATGACTCCGATGCGGTAGCGCACGCCCTCGGGGTTTCTCTGGGGTGGGGACAGGGGGTAGGTGTCATTGTAGCGGTCCCCTGCCCGCAGGCCGAGCTGCCAGTTGCGAGGATTGGGTGGGACGGGCCGTGCCGGGGAGGAGCGGTGCAGGCAGAAGAGCAGCAGCACAAACCCCACGCAGGCTGACGACAGCACGATGGCCCTCCAGCGCAGTCGGAAGCGGGGGTCAGCACCCTTGGTCATGGACGCGAGGACAGGCAGGCCACCCACGCTGATCCGGAGGGGGCTCATAGACTCATGGCAGGGCGGGCCGGGCATCAGCCTGGGGGCGAGGAGAGCCTGGTGGAAAAAGGGGAGGAAACGGGTCAGAGAGCTGGAGCCTGGCGCTGCGCTGAGCTCGGGGGGTGGCCAGGAGGGAGAGGCGAGGGGCCCCATCCCCTCTCTGCCTCATGCAGCGCGCCAAGGGGGCTGCTTTGCTGTTGGAGCCACCCTCAGCCCCTTCTCACCCCCCCTCTGCACCCCCAGACCAGCCCTGGTGTGCTGGCAGCCCCCGCACGACCTGCTCAGCACCTCTGCCTGCCCTGGGGCCCGCAGCAGCCCAGGTGGGGAGCTGAGGCACCGCGGCCCAGGGCGAGCCCCTGCGCCCCATCTTGGGGCGTCCTGCTGAGCAGTGTCCCCGCGTCCCCGCACGGTCCCAGGGGGAAGGAGGTTCCTCTCCGGCGGCCGAGGACAACCGTCGGTGCCTCCGGAGTGGCCGGCCTGGCCCAGCTCCCGCGGCCCCCAGGAACCGGCCCTGCAGGTGAGCGGTGAGCGTGTCCCCAAGCCCCACGGGGACACCGGGAGACACGTGGCAGCTCCGCCTGAGCAGGATGCCAACGCCTGAGCAGGAAACGAAGCGACCGGGTCCAAGGGACAAACACCCCGACCTGCCCAGCCTTAAAGCCGCAGCAGCCCCCCCTCCCCACCCCGCCAGGCCTGCTCACGGTCACAGCGTCTCCTCCGGGCAGGACTCGCCTGTGGGCACCTTCAGCCCAGCCCGGGCTGCGCCCACCCACGGGGCCAGGGCGCTGCCACCTCTCAGCGTCACCTCCCTCTGTGCAGCACCTGCAGTGCCTGCAGACGGGCACTGAGGACTGGGCAGGGGGCAAGCAGCCCCCCAGGACTGGAGGCGGCCCCAGCACCACCCACCACGCACCGCACTGGGGCAAGGACCCCCAGCCCGGGGCAGGGCAGAGGGTTCCCAGCCGCCAGCCCAGGGATGTCCCCAAAGGGCCTGTCACTGGCCGCGGTGGGGCTGCGGGCCCAGCGCTGGGCACCAGCCACGCTCCCCTCAATGTGCCTTTCAGCAGCCCGAGGGGCGAACAGAGGCTGCATTGAGCGTGGGGGGCCGAGCCCCGGCAGGGGGGGGCGCTGCCGGCGGCGGCTGGGACACGGGAGAGCCCGTGAGGGACGGCCGCTCGCCCCGGGGCCCCGCTGCTGCGGGGGACAAACCCTGCGGGGAGGGAGCACCCTCTGTCCTGCGGAGACCCCAGAGCATCGCCCTCTCGGGGCCCCGGGGACCCCGCGCCCTGCACCGCGGCTGTAGGGACCCACCGCACCTGCCCTGAGCACGGCCCCGGGACCCCCGGCCCCCCCCGGGCATGGGCACGGGGACCCCCCGGGCACCCCTGGGAATGGACACAGGGTGCTCCCGGACATAGACACGGGGACCCCCCGGCCCCTCCAGGCGTGGGCACGGGGTCTCCCCCGTGCCGGACACAGGGACCCCCGGCCCCCCCCCCGGGGACCCCCGAGCCCCTTCCCCGAGCGAGCTGCCGGGAAGGCGGCGAACCGCCCGAGCTGAGCGGGGCCCTGAGGGCCTCCACCCCCCTCCCGGGGACCCTCTGCCCGGGGGCCACGGCCTCGGGGACCCCGATACTCCCGCCCAAGCCCGGTGCTTGAGGCCCGCGGTGCTCCCGCCGCAGCCCGGCGGGGACCCCCGTGCCGCAGGCCCGGCCCAGCCTTAGGACCCCACGGCGCCCCCCGCCCCGGTGTCCCCGCTCACCGCGGCGCCGCCCGAGCGCAGCCGCCCGCCGCCGCTGCCGCCGCCGCGCGCAGCCGCCGCCGCCGCCTACAGCTCCCGGCAGCCCCCGCGCGCCGCTACGGCAGCCGGCAGCGGTCAATCCCCGCGGCCGGAACTACAACTCCCTTCAGCCCCCGCCCGCCCGCCGCGCCGCGGGGGCTGATGGGAGTTGTGGTCCGCCCCGCGGCCGAACCGGGCCGGGCCCGGCGGGAAAGGCCCGACCGGAGCCGACCCCCACACCCGGACCCGCCCCAGCGCACGGGCGGTTGGAGCCCGGCATCGGGGAAGCCGCCGTGCGGGGGCCGGAGCCGGCCCTGCGGGGCGGTGTCTCTGCCCCGGGTGGGCTCCGCCCGGCAGCCCCGGCGGGCACGACCCCGGTGCGGCGCCCGGTGCGGGCTGGCCCCAGCCCCGCGGCTCCTTCTGCCGCCGCAGCGCTGGCCCGGACGCGCCCCGTGTGTCGTCCCCCCCCCAAAGTCACTTGGGGTGCGGGGAACAGGGACAGATCCTGCCCGGCGCTGTGGGACATGTGTGTGTGTCCGGCTGCCCGCGAAAGGCCCGTTCCCGGTCGGGGCCGTGCAGGCTCCGGTGCCCCCGGGGCTGGGGAACGGGCAGCGGCTCTCCCAGTGCGGGGCTGGGTCCTGCCCCGGGGCGCAGCTGCAGCCGCCGGGGTCCCACCCCCCCCCCGTGCCGAGTCCATCGAAGCCCCCAGCATGTGCCACCCCCGGACCCCGACCTCGGGCCAGCGCCGGTGACGGCTGTGGGCCCGGTGCTGGCCGGCGCCGGGAGCACAGACGGTTAACGGCCGCGCTGCTGGGCTCCCATCTGGCGGTGGGAGGGCTGCGCCTCGTCCCGCTCCTCCGCTGCCTCCTTCGCTTTCTAGAAAGTGCGTTTCCGCCCGGGCCGAGGGAGGAGAGGCCGTCGGGGTGGGCGGCAGCTGATCGGCCGCGGGCAGGCTCTGCCCCGGGCCCGGGGGCTCCAGGGCGGCAGCGGGGGGATGCTCTAGAGGCAGCAGCCCTGCCCCAGAGGTAGGTGGGGGGGCAGGTTTGGGGGGGGCCCTGCGGGCCCGTCTGTGGGTGCCATTGGTGACGGGCGCTGCGGCCTCACCCGGGAGGCAGCTCTGCCTCGGGTGCCCTGGGGTGCGGCCAGCGAGGGGGACCCCGGTCCAGTCAGTGAGCAAGGGCCCTGCCCGCGGGGGGGACCCCAGGGCTGAGCCTCACGGTCCCAAGGGCGCAGCCCGGCCCCCAGCAGCTCCGGGCGGGCAGGCGCTGGGGGGGGGTTACTGCTGGAGCCTGCGGCGCACGCTCGGCCCTGCACGGATCCACTGCAGCCCCCCCAGCCCTGCGCCCACAAAGCCAGTCCCCACGAGCACGTCAAACCCAGGCTGGGCCACCCCCGGCATGTCGGGGGGGGATGTGGTGGCTGCTGGGGTCCCCAGCACAGCGTCTGGCTGCGGGGGCTGCAACCGCCCCGCGGCTCCTTCACCACCGCTGCCCCGTGCGGCCCCCACCCTGCTGCCCACCGGCTCTGCGCGGCTCCGGGGGTGCAGACGGCTCTGAGACCCCCCCGGCTGCGGCAGAAAAAAGCCGGGGGAGCCATCCCAGCAGCCGGCCCCCAGGGGCACCGCGGCTCCGGCTGCTGCGGCTCGGGGAGGGCTGTACCCACCACCCTGCACGGGGAGGGCGAGGTGGGCGCGTGGGTCCTGCCGCCTCCCCACCGCCCCGCCACTCTGAGCCCCCTCATCCCGCCCCCGGCGTTTGCTCTTGTTTCCTCACGGTCGTTATTGCTGCCTGGAATGTATTTCAGGATGTTTTGACTTGCAGTCCCAAGGCTTGAGCAGCCACTGAATTTAAATCTCCAAAATGCTCCTGGAGAGCATCCAACCCTGACAGGAAAAAACAGCGTCCCTTCAGCAGGGCTGGATATGCCCGAGTGTACGCGGGCACCCCCCGCCCGGCGCCTGCGGGGTGCAGGGGGAGCCGCGGGCTCGGGGCCCGGCGCACTCGCCCCCGTTTCCAGCCCTACCGCAGCCCGGGAAGCGCGCTGCCTTTCTCGGTGGGAATTTCCTGGGGAAGGATTTCTCCTCCTTGTGGAGCAGTTCCCTGCAAAGCTGCGTTTTCCCCAGGGTCGAGCCTGCTTCGGGTCCCGGGGGAATGTCTGGTTTGATGGTCCCAGAGCTGAGGGAAAGCCGTGGGCTTCCCAAAACCCCAGTGGGCTGCGTGCTGTGCTCGCCGGCGTGTGGCTGGCGCTGCTGGAGCCGAGCAGGGTGCAGAGAGCCGGGGCCGAGGCTCCCCTGGGTGGTACCTGCTCACCAGCCCCTCACTGGCCGCCTCTGTGCCTGCGGATCCGCTTCTCCCCTGCCCGTGGAGCCGAGCACGGGCAGGCCCTAGGCCAGGGTATGGGCACGGAGGACGCGGCGCCGGGCTGCCCGCACACGCTGCCCACAGCCCTGCCTCTCCCTGCAGCCGGCAGCGCCAGCAGGACGGGCTGAGATATCGGGGTGAGAGGTGGGTGGGGGACACAGGCACCCCGGAAGTGCATGAGGGGACAGAGGGTGCAGCAGAAAAGTCCTTTGGAGCCTTTCCCCACCCTTCCGCCCCTTCCTGGCCTCAGCGAAGGTGACTCACGAGCCAGGCATCCACCCTGGCCTCAAACGCCCTCTGTGCCCGCTGCCAGCGCATGCCCGGTCCCCGACCCCACCAGCCCCCACTTTTGGGGGCAACACCAGCTGGCCCAGCCCGGTGGTCACTGACGGGGGCTCCTCATGCTCAGAGATCAGCTGTTCACCAAAACAACAGAATTCTGCCCCAGAATCCTTCCCCGTGGCCTGGCCCACCCCCAGGACATGGGGCCGTGCTGTGCCCCTTGGGGCAGGCGCTCCAGGATCGCGGCAGAGCCTGTGGCCAGCGCGGGGGGAGGCTGCGTGGGGAGGGGAGGGAGGCAAAGGCGAGCAGCCACCCCCAGCCCGCCGCTGCAGGGCCCCAGGACGGCAGCGTGTGGGACCAGCAGCCCCAGCCTGCAGCCCTGTGCCCGGCCGGTCGTGCCCCGGCACCGCAGGATGCCAGGCAGTTTGGCCACGGCTGTCCTGGTGCCTTCGGGGCGCGGGGCGAGGTGCTGCGTGCCCAGCCCCACGCCTCGAGCGGCCACGGCTCTGATAAGGGAGGGAGGGGCAGCGGGGCTGCCCAGGGTGGGCCGTGGTGCCACCGGCTACTGCAAATATTAGCTCTGGCCCCACGCAGGGTGTGGGCACCCAGGAAGGTTTTTCCCTGTGGTGGCCAACTCCCAGTTGGGGCTACCAGCCCACATCCAGGTCTCCAGAGAAGTGGGTCTTGTCTCCTTGCAAACCCTCAGACCGAGGGCCCGGGCGCAGGGGTGGGGGCCGAGGGCTGGCAGCTCTTGGGGCAGAGAAGCCCCTTTCATGGGGTGTGGGGGGGTACAGCCTGTGCTGCTGGCATCCTTCACGCCCTGGGGGGATGAAGACACCCTCCCGAGGCAGGGCTAGGGTCCCCCCCAACAGGCAGGGCTGCCCCCTGACATTTGCCCCATGGTATCTAGAGCTGCCTGTAATTTTTTCAGGTGCTGACCCCCCCGGTTGCGGCTCTTGGGCAGCCATGGGAGGCAGCTGAAACCCGGCTGAGCAGGAACAGCAGCGCTTGGCCCAGGGCTTGGCTGGGCAGCCGGAGGCTGCTGCTCTGTTCCACCCTTGGCTCCCCAGGTAATTCCCTCTTCCCCGCGTGTCAGGGCTCTGGGGGCTGCGTGGCCCCAGCCCCCAGCTTGTTGGCGAGCCCAGAGCCCCTGCCCTGCCCCAAATGTGGGTCTCTCCAGGCACTCACTGGAGTTTCCCCAAGGCGCATGACCTGGCTAAAAGTATTTAGGTACAGACGGTCCCTGCAGCTGCAAGGGACGCGTGTGCCCACGCCGTGAGCTCCTCTGGGAAAGGGCTGCAGCAAGAGCAGCTTTTTGGGGCTGGAAACGCCGCTGTGCCCTGCCTGGGGCTGTGTGGCGCAGCGGGTCCTGTCCTGGGCACGGCGCAGGGCACAGCCGGGCTGGCACGGCAGGGCCGCTCGGCTCTGCGGCTCCTGGCTCTGCCAGGCCCTGCTGTCCCCCCTCAGCCGTCCCTGCCACCTCACAGGGCACCGCCACAGCATGGGGGGGCTTCGGGCGCTCGGCGTCCTGCTGCTTTCCTGCCTGCTGCTGCCCGGCCCCGCGGGGAGCCAGAGCAGCCCCGACCGGCGCTTGCAGATGGACCCTGAGGAGGCACCGACCCAGCACCACGCTGCCAGGTGAGGGAACGCCGGGGCCGGGGCATTTTGCAGCGGGGGCCAGGGCAGCCCTGGCACTGTGAAGGGCCCCGACCCCCACCCGTAGCTCTCTGTTGCTCTTTGCTTTCTGCCCTCCCCAGGCCCACGCGGGAGCAGAAGGCCGGCGGTGCCCAGGAGGGGCTGCCCCTGCGGCCCCGCTGCGTTCGCTGCTGCGAGCTGCCCGAGCCGCGCTTCTCCTACCCCCAGTACCAGCCCCTGCCTCAGATCAACATGACCATCCTCAAAGGTGAGGGCTGGCGGGACCCCGCGCTGCCCGCAGCCAAACCCGCGGCCCGGGCACCTGCCGGCATCACCCCGGGGCCAGTGCAAAGCTGGGCTCCCAGTCTCACACAAACTGGGGGAGAAGCAGAGGGGGGGTGGTGGGAGACACTCGGGGCACGAGCTGCTCCTGCTCTGGTGGCCTCTGGGCACAACTTTGGAGGCTGCGTCGGAGCCCAGGGAGAGGGCAGGGGCTGGGGGGCCGTCCCTGCCGTCTCCATCCCTTCATCAGGCAAAGGGGCTTCCAGGGTTTAGAGATGGCACCCGCCTCTGACAGCACCACTGTCCCCCCTGCTTTGCCCAGGCGAGAAGGGGGACCGCGGTGAGCGAGGCATGCAGGGCAAGTTTGGCAAGATGGGGGTGGCCGGCAGCAGGGGCCATGCGGGGCCCAAGGGACAGAAGGGCAGCGTGGGCGCCCCAGGGGAGCGCTGCAAGAGCCACTACGCCGCCTTCTCGGTGGGCCGCAAGAAACCCCTGCACAGCAACGACTACTACCAGACCCTCATCTTCGACACGGAGTTTGTCAACCTCTATGACCACTTCAACATGTTCACGGGCAAGTTTTACTGCTACGTCCCCGGGATCTACTACTTCAGCCTCAACGTGCACACCTGGAACCAGAAGGAGACGTACCTGCACATCGTGCGCAACGGGGCGGAGGTGGTGATCCTCTACGCCCAGGTGAGCGACCGCAGCATCATGCAGAGCCAAAGCGTCATGCTGGAGCTGCGGGAGCAGGACGAGGTCTGGGTGCGGCTCTACAAGGGTGAGCGGGAGAACGCCGTCTTCAGCGATGAGTACGACACTTACATCACCTTCAGCGGCCACCTCATCAAGTACAGCGGGGACCCCTGAGCCCCTGCCCCACCCTGCTCCTCCTCCCCTGCGGCGGGTGGCCGGGGAGCCCCTGCCGCCCTCTCGCCCCGGGCACGGCGCCCGCCGTTACGCTGTTAGCCCTTCTAGTGCCGCAACCCCCCGCAGCTGCGCGAGCATGTGAACACCCCAACCCCCAGCTCCTCGAGGCCCATCGGCTGTGTCTGGAGGAGTCGGAGCCGTTTCCAGCCTCTGCTGCCTTTTGTGAGCCGGGAAGTGGCTGCTGGCCTGGGGCAGGCAGGGAGCTTGTTGTGTCCCCCCCCCCCACCCCGTGCCTGCCTCGGAGCTGGGTTTGCAGGGCACAGGTGTTGGTGGCACTGGCTGGGAGCTGGCACCGAGTCGCAGCGCCAGTGCTCCAGTGCGAGGCACACACACTCTGCTCCTCCCTTGCCCTGCCGGCGCTGTGCCACGCTCTGCCAGCTCCTTCTCCTGGAAAAGGGCAGAGGGTGCTCAGCATCCAGCAGGAAAAGCAATAAAACCACTCAGGGCCCCTCTTCCCTCCCGCAGAGCACGGAGGGTGCAGCACGGTGCTGGGTACCCTCGAGGCTGACCCTTCTCCCACCGGGGAGCGGATTGAATCGGTTCCCCTCTGCCAGTCCCTGTCGCAGTTTCCCCGCCGCAGCCTCTGCTCGGTGCCGACGCTGCCGAGGAGGAGCTGGCTCCCTGCCGGCAGCCGGGCGCGGGGCCTTTGGCCTCAACCGCTTCCTCCTCAGTTAGATTATCTGCTGGGCAGGCTTTGGGTTTTGTAGATGCAACGGCAGAGCGGGGCCCCCCGCCCTCTGTACAGCTTGTGACCACATTAAACGCCCCACGATTTCGAGTCCTACTCACTCTTCCAGCGCATCCTCCTGCTTTGTGTGTGCGGACGCTCCGAGCAGCTCAGGGCAGGGTCCTGCTCTCGGAGTGTGGGGGCACCTGAGAGCCGTGGGCTGGCGAGCTGGTGGGAAGGGCAGATGGTCCCAGGAGGGCCAGGGAGACCTGAGCTGGGCTCTGCGAGGCCCAGGGAGCTGAGCACAGAAACGGCCTTGGGCAGGCTGGGGGTGGTGGCCGTGTTTATCGAGAGTCCGGATCACCCAGCGCAGTGACAAGGCCAGTGTGAGGGACAGTCTGGGACACATGGCTCCCAGGACACACATCCCATCCCAGCACACATGTCCCATCCCAGCACACATGTCCCATCCCAGCACACATGTTCCATCCCGGGACATGTGGCCCCATCCCAGGACCCGCAGCCCGTCTCAGGACACGCGTCGCATCCCGGGAGACACGTCCCCATCCCGGGACACTTGTCCCAGCCCGGCACACACGTCCCAGCCCGGCGCACACGGGCCCGGGCGGTGCCGAGCGCGGCCGGGGCGGGCCGGGCGCTGGGGGCGGTGCGGGCCGGGCCGGGGCCGGGCTCGGGGCGGGCGGAGCTCCGCGGGCCGCGCCCCCGGGATTGCCGGGCCAGGCCGGGGCCGGCGGCGCCGTCAGAGCGGGCAGCGCCATGGCGGAGCCGCAGGAGGGGCCCGGGCGGCGCGGGAAGAGGCCCGGGGCCGAGGAGCCGGCGGAGGCGGAGAGGGGCGGCCGGCGGAGGAGGTGGGCGGCGGGCCGGGCCCGGGATCGGGATCGGGATCGGGATCGGGATCGGGACCGGGACCGGGACCGGGACCGGGGCTGGGCGGGCGCTGGCCGCGGTGCTGGCCCGGCCCGGCCCGGCGGTGGGTGCCGGACAAGCCCCGAGACCTGTCCCGGCTCTCACCCCCCTCCCCGGGCAGCTTCCAGCCGGCGGCAGAGCCCCGGGGAACCACCGTCCTGCACGACACGGTCAGCACCCGCCCGCAGCCCCTGCCAGGTGAGGCACCGTGTCCCCACTGTGTCCCCACCGTGACCCCACCGTGTCCCCACCGCTGGTGCGGAGCCCCACGGCCAGTGCTCCCCGCTGACCCCCGTCCCCCCTCTCCCCACTGCCCCAGCGAGGCACTTCGACACCAAGACGACGGAGCCCGTCAGCTTCTTCTTGTCCGGCCTGGAGGAGCTGCTGGCCTGGCAGCCCGACGGTAACGACGACTTCAACGTCTCGGCCGTGCCGCTGGCGAAGCGCCAGCCCCCGCTCCACGGCGAGAGGCCCCGGACGTTGGTGTGCCACGACATGCGCGGCGGGTACCTGGAGGACAGGTACGTGCTGGCTGGAGGGTAGATGCGGCAGCGGGGCTCAGCGCCTCAAACCCCAAACCTCTGCCCGCTTCGGTTCCTGCCGGCTCGGCCGCGGGCAGGGGTGGAAGGGTTCGGCTCTCAGCGCCGGAGCACGGTGACCTTGCTCGGGGCAGCCTTAGCCGGGTCCGCAGGGGTGGCTCAGTGCCACAGCTCTGCCCCACTCCCGGGCCGTGAGTCAGGCTCCTGCCCAGCCCCGCAGCGTCTGCCGGCATCCTTCCCGCGTTGCCCAACCCTCGTCCTGCTCCGCCACTGCAGGTTCATCCAGGGCTCAGCCACGCGCAACCCCTACGTCTTCTACCACTGGCGCTACATCGACGTCTTCGTCTACTTCAGCCACCGCACCGTCACCATCCCGCCCGTGTGTTGGACCAACGCGGCACACAGGAACGGCGTCCCGGTGCTGGGTGAGGGCAGGGCCGGCTGCGGGGCTGGTGGCTGCAGGGCCGGGCCCCAGGGGAGCCTCCAGGCACACGGGGGGTTTGCCAGGGTGTGCGGCCGACGCTGCTGTCGCCGCCTCCCCAGGCACGTTCATCACGGAGTGGACGGACGGGCAGAGGCTGTGCGAGGCGTTCCTGGCCGGCGGGGAGGAGGCGTACCGCGCCGTGGGCGAGCAGCTGGCCCGCATCGCCCAGCACTACGGCTTCGACGGCTGGCTGGTCAACATTGAGAACACGCTGAGCGTGAGCTGCGGTCATGCCCTGCCCACCCCCCTCCTGTCCCCCTGCCTGCCCCCCTGCCCTCACACCGGGCCCCTCATCCGCCCTGTGCCGACCCCTCCCTGCTCTCTCTGGCCAGGCGGCTGCGGTGGGGAACCTGCTCCCCTTCCTGCGGCACTTGACGGCGCGGGTGCACGACGCCGTGCCGGGGGGGCTGGTGATCTGGTACGACAGTGTCCTGCAGAACGGCGCGTTGAAATGGCAGAATGAGCTGAATGAGGAGAATAGGTGAGGCTGGGCCCTGCCCCGCCACCCTGCCCAGGCAAAACCGGCCTCAGGTGGGGGGTACGAGCCCACCCCAAACCTGGGGGGGTCAGGGCACAGCCTGCACAGCCCTCAGTGGGGCACAGCCGCAAGGTCCACCCTGCCCCTCATCCCCAGGGTGTTCTTTGATGCCTGTGATGGGCTGTTCACCAACTACAACTGGAAGGAGGAGCACCTGGAGCGCACGCGCGGGCTGGCCGGGCCGCGCTGCACTGATGTCTACGTTGGCGTCGATGTCTTTGCCCGTGGGGACGTGGTCGGTGGCGGCTTTGACACTGGCAAGGTGGGTGTGCCAGGGCCGGGCCAGCGCGGGACCCTGGGCCTCCCCTAGTGCAGGGCTCTGGGCTCCCACCGATGGCCGTGCCGTGCCGTGCCGCTCACCGCTCGTCTCTGCAGTCCCTGCGCCTGATCCGCCAGCATGGCCTCTCCGCAGCCATCTTCGCTCCTGGCTGGGTCTATGAGCACCTGGGAGAGGAAAACTTCCTGCAGAACGAGAACAAGTGAGGGGGGGGCTCAGCAGGGCAGGGGCTGGGGAGAGATGGGGCCTGGGGGGCTGCTGGGCGGTGGGACTGGGCCGCTGGGAGACTGTGGCTACCAGCTGGGACCAGTCTGGCCCCGCTCTGCCCCAGCCGAGGCGATGCCAGGGCTCTGCTCTGCTTTTCCCTGCAGGTTCTGGGCCTCGCTGGCCGAGTACCTGCCCACACACAGCATCTGCACGCTGCCGCTCGCCACCTCCTTCAGCCTGGGCATGGGCACCAGCAGGTTCCTGGCTGGCAAGGTGGGTGTGGGGCAACAGCGCGGCTCGGGCTGGGCTGGGCTGGGCTGGGGGGGGCTCTGCTCCTGGCTCCCCACCCACTCCAGCTCGCCCTGTCCCGCAGGAGGAAGAGGCCGGGCCCTGGTACGACCTGAGCGCGCAGGAGATCCAACCCCTCTACCCGGAGCGCGAGGGCAGGCTGAGCACCAGCTGCTGCCTGCGGGACGCCTGGTGTGGGGGCAGCTCCCTGCGGCTGCAGGGGACCATCCCCCCCGGCGAGGAGCGTGTGGCCATCCGGTGAGTCGGGGAAAAGCCCCCTCGCCCCCCCGCTCGGCGCCGGGCTGGCACGGCATGGCATGGCCTGGGCAAGGCTGTGTGGCTCTGGCGCCTCGCGGTGAGCGTGCCACGGGGCGCTCGGCCCGCACTGCCCTGCAGACCTAACCCGATGCATCTTCTCTTTCTCTCCCCTCTCTCTCTCTCTCTCTCTCTGGGTGGATTTGGGGTCATCAGCCTTTTCTCCTTGCAGATGCCGGCGCCCCCCAAGCTCTTCCTGACCCTGCTCTACAAGCTGGAGGGGCCACACCCTGACGAGTTCACGGTTGCGCTGGAGCTCACCACCTGGGACTCGGGGACCTGCCATGAAGGCAACGTCACCTCCCTGCCCGGTGAGGACCCCGCCCGCCCCCCACACCCATGGAGCACCCGCTGTGGGGCATGGGACCAGCTCCACACCCCAAGCCCCCAACACAACCTGCTCCCTCTGGCAGAGCCCAACGGCCGGCACCACCCGCGGTTCCTCCCGGCACCACCCCCCGGCCTCGCCAAGCTGCTCGCTGCCTGCGACGGCGGCTCCCACGGCTGGACCAGCCGGTGAGTGCCCTGCCAGCACCCCGTGCTCGTGGGCAGGTGCGGGTACCCCGCGGCCCCCCCAGCACCGTGCCCGCTCTGCCCCCTCAGGTGCTACGAGCTGGACCTGCAGGACTGCAGCCTGCGAGACCTCTTCCTGCTCGTGTCCCGCCACCAGCCCAGCCCACAGGAGACCCCCTTCACCTGCCTCCTCGGGGAGATCCGGGTGAGCACCCGCCACTGGCAGCCCCGCCGCTGCGTGCCCAGGACATGGGTGGGTGGGTGGGTGGGTGCCTGGTCCTCCCGGTCCCAACGGTCCCATGGTTGCCTCGGCAGGTGCTGGACGCGGCCAGTGCGGTGGCCTCCCCGCCGCAGGTGCAGGGCCTGGCGGCCTCGCAGCTCTGGTGGCAGGAGGGCCCCGACCCGCAGCAGCTCTCGCTCAGCCTCACCCTGCGCTGGACCTTCCCACCCGGCCGCGCCGGCTGCTTCCGCGTCCTCCGCCGGGGCACCGGTTGCCACCAGGGCCAACAGCCGCCGCAGCTGCTGGGGCTGGCGCACGCCTGCCTGTACCGCGCCGTGGGGCTGGTGGTGCCGCGGCCGGCGGCCGGGCAGTCCTGCCAGCTGGAGCTGCTGGTGGAGCCGGTGCTGCGCGACCAGCTGCCCGTGGACCCGGAACGCTGGGGGCGGCTGGTGCTGGTCTACTCCGAGCCGGCCGGCAGCACCAGCCCAGACGGGCATTAAAGGCGATCGCGGTGCAGCCCCGCGTCCGTGTCTCCTCTGTGCTGGCGGGCGGGCGGGGGGGGCTGCACCTCGTCACCCTGGTTTGGTGGGTCCCTCCCCGCCATGGGGGGCTGCTGGGTGCTGCCCAGGGACCCCCGCCAGCTCCTGCAACCCTCGCTGCCTGCGAGCTGCGGGCGCCCAGGCTGCCCCCATGCTGCCTCCTCTGGATAGCTTATGCGGAGAAAGAGAGAAAATTTATAGCAGCAATTATTTTCTTACAGTCTGGTGAGCAAGCAATTAGCAGGCAGGGAGGCAGGCAAGCGCGCCGCGCAGCGGGGTCGCCCAGCCCCAGCTCCCTCCGAGCGCCGGCCCCGGTCCCGCAAACAATGCTGGCTCCTGGTCAGGAAAATTAATATGTCAGCAGTTAAGCTGCTGCTCCTCCGGTGAGGGACTCGCTCTGAAATGAATTATCTGACGGCTTGAAAAATGAAGGGCTCGGCGCTGCCAGGGTAGGGCTCCTGCCGTGCCAGCACCCTGCACCCCCGCTGCGGCGAGGCCGGGGGCCCTGGTGGGTTCCCCCCTTGCCCACCGTGCAGCCACGGCCCCGCGCCAGCGCCCCAGTCAAAACCTGAGTCGCCCTGGTTGAAGAAAGAAATCTTTATTAATAATTTCAATAATAATAATAATAATCCTTGTAATAATAATAATAATAATAATAATAATAATAATAATACTGTTTATTAGAATGGTCACACCTTTGAAGCATACAGGATGGGCCGGCGCCAGCCTGCGCGCCGGCGGCCGGCGCAGGGGTTTGCTGTAAGGAAGAAGCCAGTACAGCGATGGAAGGAGCTTTGTACAGGGGCGGGGGCGCGGGGCCGGGGCTGCCGGGGCTATGTACACCGGGAATAGAAAAGGGGGAGCTCGTCGCTGGAGCGTCGGGGGCGTCTGCAGACTATAAAGTGAGGTTTGAGGAGTGGCAGAGCCACGCGGGGCGGGGTGGGGGGGGCTGAGCGCAGGCCGCCCTGCGGGACGGGGCTGCACCCCGGGGTGGGCTCCGCAGAGCCCCGCGCCGCCGGGCACCGGACCCGCTGTGCCAGCTGCCGCAGAGCGACCCCGGGGCTCGGGCTGGTCCCCGCAGGCGACGCCGGGCCCCGGTCCTGGGCGATGCAATGGGGAGACCCCACGCCGAGGGCTGGCGGGGTCCTGCCGCCTCGGGCAGGGACGGGTGGCCGTGAGCGTGTCCCGCCCCGCGGAGCAGGATCGGGGCAGCGCCCGTCCCGGCTCGGCGCAGCGGCGGCGGTCAGGGCTGCTCCCCGCAGCGCGGGAGCCCCGGGTGCGTCAGGGGATGGGGGGGAAGGAGGGAGGGGAAAGGGATCGCAAGCGAGTTGCAAGCTCCTCTTAACAAAAATTCCCTTTAAAAGGCAGAGGCTCGTCCCCCTGCAACGCCCAGCGCCTCAGCAAAGCGGCTGCGCCGCCACCCCAGCTCCACGCGGAGCCGAGGCCTCGCACACTCGACACGCTGATGACCGGCCAGCGCCGGAGCTCGGGAAACACGAAGCCGGGTTCCCACCCCGGCGCCCGGTCCCCAGAGCCGGGGAAGGGGCGGCGTGCCGCAGCTCTCCGCCGGCCCCCCCAGCAACGCCGCGCCGGGGCTGAAAGGAAGACGTGGTGCCCAGGCCCTGCGCCCGGGCGGCGGGGGCCCCTCCGGACACCCCCGCGCGCGGCGGGGGCCGGTTCTCCCTCCCTGCCGCGGGCTGCGGGGCCGGGGCGGAGAGGGGCCCCTCGGGCATGTCCGGCCGGTCCGTGCTCGCCGCGGCGCTCCTCCGGGACTCGCTCGCTCGGTGCGTGTGTGGACAGTACGGGACTTTCACTTGGCTGTTACCGCTTCGCTTTTTTTTGTTTTTGTTGTTTTGTTGCTTTGCTTTTGATTTTTTTATTTTTGATTTTTTTTTTTGGTATGTGTGTGTGTGTGTGTGTGTGCGTGTGTGTGTGCGTGTGGATTTTTTTGCCCTTCCTGGTCCCAGAAGGAAACGGCCGCGGTTTCACTACAACAGAAACAGAGAGGCAGGTCTTTCGCTGGAGCGGCGCGGGGGGACCGAGCCGTGGGCCGGTGGGGACGCGGCCACCAGCCCGGACCCCCAAGCCCACACCGCGCCTCACGCCTGCGCAGCCCGTCCTAGAGAAGCCCCGGGGGGAGCTGTCCCGGGGGGTCTGTCCCCGGGATCCCACACCTGTCCCAGCCCAGCTCCATCCCTGGAGCTTGCAGCAGCCCCCACCAGCTCCTGTCTCTCCTCCCGGGGGCAAAGGGGCTGCTCCTGGGGTGCCGGCAGCGCCGTGCCCCCCGTGCCTGCCCCCAGAGCATCCCCTCGCACCAGCCGGGGGGACGAGGCCCCGGCACCCCCAGCCAGGGCAGCACCCGCCGGGGGCTCGGGCCGGGGTGGAGCTGCACGGGGACCCCACGAGCCGGCTCTGGGAACAGGGTGCTGCTGGGGCCGAGCGCTGGCCCTGCTCCACACGGTCCCCTGGGGTGCCGGGGCAGGAGCCCCCCGGGCCCAGCCGAGGCGCGGGGCTGTGCCGGGGCGGGTGGACGCTGCAGGAGATGCGGGCGGGCGGCGGGACGGAGCGGCTTGAGGTGACCCTGCGGGTGGGGGCCTCTGTGGCTCAGCAGAGCCTGGCCTGAGCCCTGAGCCCGGCCTGAGCCCCGAGTCCGGCGTGAGCCCTGAGCCTGGCCTGAGCCCTGAGTCCGGCCTAAGCCCGGTCTGAGGCCTGAGCCCAGCCTGAGCCTGGCCTGAGCCCCAGCCCCGGCCTGAGCCCTGAGCCTGGCCTGAGCCTTGAGCCCGGCCTGAGCTCCAGCCCCGGCCTGAACCCTGAGCCTGGCCTGAGCCTTGAGTCCAGCCTGAGCCCTGAGCCCGGCCTGAGCCCCAGCCCCAGCCCGCCCGGGCAGGCCGCGGTTCCTCCAGCGCCCGGCCTCGGCTCTGTCTGCCTGGTTTGGTTTGGCGCTAGTGAGCGGTCAGTGTTAGTGGTGGGAGGGGCTGGGTCTGTCTTGCTAGTAGGGAGTGAAGCGGCTGTACCCTCCTCGGTATAGACTAGCCTGCAACATCAAAGATGAAAAAAAAGCCAATCAGTATTCGAGAGAGAGGCAAAGCCCAGTTCTTCCCTTTTTTTTTTTCTTTTCTTTTTTTTTTTTTTTTCTCTCTTTAAAATGACACCAAATCGCTTCTGTCCTTGGGACACGAGGGGTGGGCAGGGCCGAGGGTGCCCAGTGCTGCCCGGGCTCTGGGACGGCCACGGACGCTGCTTTGGGTGGGCCAGGGGCCGCAGGGTGCCCCGAGCCATGGTGCCCCCGGCGTGGCACCGCCATAGCCAGGCCTCCTCCCGCCTGCAGCGACCGCGGAGGAGCCTGGCCCGGTCCCCGTCCCCGTCCCCGCTGCAGCGCCGGGCTGGTGCCAACCCCGCCCGGGACCGAGGGGCCACGGCCCCTCGCAGGCGGCTGCCCGTGGCTGGGGGGGGCCGAGGGGCGCTGGGCAGCCGGCCCCAGCCGGGGGAGTCGGGGTGGGGGGGTGTGTGTTAAAAAAAGGGAAGAAAAAAACGGGTTGGCTTTGAGATCCTGCCCACGAGTGGGATTTTTCATCTTTGATGCTGGTTGTGAAGCTAGCTGAGAGCCCTGGCGCGGGGGTGGGCTGCGGGCATGGGGAGGAGAAAGGGGGGTCCTGGACCCCAGGCAGGGCTCTGGGGGGCAGCCAGGCCCCCGGGAAGTGGCGTGTGCGGGCAGGGCTGTGCGGGGCTGCCAGCGGCCGGGCGTAACGGGGTGTGTGGGGTGCAGGCACGGGGCTGGGGGGGTTCCCCTCTCCTGCCTGCCTGCGGACAGAGCCAGGCAGGGGCTGCGCTGCTCCCACCAGCTCCTGGCCCCCCCCCTCCCACAGCCCCCGCCTGTGGGGCTGCCCCTCGCCTGCCCCCACACCCCGCAGGCGCCCTGGGGTGCTGTGCCGCCCCCCCCCCCCATCCCCGGGCTGGCCGAAGCTCGCGCCAGGAAGCAAAGAAAGACGGTGGGGGCTGCTCTTACCATGGTGCCGATGCTGTACGTGGCGGCGGGGCCGATGGTGTGGTGGTACGGGTCTGCCGCTGCGTACACTCTGCCATAACTAGGAGCAAACACAGTGGCGGGCGTTAGCGACTGGGGTTGGGGTCCCGTCTGCCCTCAGCAGCCCCCCTGCCTGGCCGCTGCTCCCCCCTGCTGCACCTGGGACCCCCCCTGCCCCGGGATCTCTGCACGTCTCCCTGCCTGCGTGTCAGTCCTCCTCAGAGCGAGCCCAAGGGTTTGCAGGACACCTTCCTCATCCCGAGGGGCACAAAAGCTGGGGTGTGCCGGATGGGGCAGCGCGGGGGGTGAAACGGGGCTCCCCCCCCTCCCCAGGAGTGATGCCCGCAGTGCAGCAGTGCTTACCTGTCGCTGTACGCTGCCGCTGCCGCTGCGGGCTGGGCGTATCTGTAGGCAGCGTAGCCCCCCTGCGGCGGAGGAGAGACCACGGTCAGCGGGGGGCAGCACGCGCCGGGGAAGGCCTGGGGGGCCGGGGGCAGCTGGGCACCCCCCGGGCGCTGCCACAGAGCTGCGGTGGGACCCTGCGGGGAGCCGGTGCCCGTGCCACCAGGCGCACACCAGCCTCATTACCATTCCCCAGGGGCCTTCACAAACATTAACCTTAAAAAATTAAATTTCCAGAGGAGAGAATGTCACCTCCCTGATCGCTTTAATGAGGTGTCACGTTAGATAAATCCTTCAGCCGCCCGCCTGAAATATCGCCAATGGCTTCTTAAATATGGAGGTTAAATGCCGGTGTACGACAGCGCGCTGGCGCTCGCCGAGGCCGTAAATCCAGCTCAGCGCTGGGGGCACGGGACCCTGCGCGGTGCCACCCCCCTCCGCTCTCCACTTCCCGGGGGAAGGGGCTGGCTGGGGGCAGCCGCCCGGTGCCCTCGCCCCCTGCCCCGGCACAGCTCCCCGGCGTGGCCCAGGCCCAGGCCCGGCACTTACGTAGATCTCGGCTCCGTAGAACCCGTCCTGGTAGACGACCCTGCAAAAGAGGAGGTGTCGTCAGAGCCCGCCCGTGTCACCAGCCCAGAGGGATCAGGGTGAAGCCGGGGAACCGGGGGAGCGCAGCCAACGGGCCAGGAGTGGCTGTCCTGGCAGCCCGAGGACACGTCCCGGGCTGGGACTCCTGGCAGGAGGGCAGGGACGGACGTGGGGGCACAGCCGAGGGGACGGAGGAATCTGGGCCACGATCGCTGCTGGGAGCAACCGAGCAGCCGCAGATTCCCGTGGCCAGGCCCGACACCGGAGCGGCCGCGTGTGCCAGGAATTTCTACTAAACCAACCGCGGCGGACGGAAGAGCGGCTCGTGCCTGGGGGGCTGGCGAGCACCTGGGTCACCCCGAGGGGTGGCAGGCGGGGGGGGGCTGCACAGAGCCCACGGCCAGGCAGGCACTGGGGGAGCTGCAGCCCGTCCCCACAGCGCGAGAGCCCGGCAGTGCCGCCGCCGATGGCAGCAGGATGGGAGCGATGCGGCAGCCGACGGCCCCCCGGCCCCGCGCCGTGCCCCGGTACTCACGCGCCGTAGGTGGGGATGGGCGGCGGCGGCGGCGCAGCCCGGAAGGTGTTGTAGACGGCGCGTCCTCGTCCCCGTAGGTGCGCCCCTCGGTAGGCCACGGCCGTCCCCGTGGCGGGGTACGGGAACCCCGTTACTGCAGGAGGGAGGGGACAAACGTGGGATTCCCGCAGATGGTCCCCACAGTGCTCGGCTGGGACCCCGCAGCCACCTCGGGGCACCCCTGTGCCAGTCCTTGGGCTTGCGGGGACGTTGGGGCGGGGAGGGGGGAATGTGCATGCAGGGGTGCGGGAGGGGCTGGGAGCTGCTCAGAGCAGCGGTGGGGATGGACATGGATGTTCGGGGGGACCCGTGGCGGGGCCGGCCCCCACCCGGCGTTACCTGCGTAGAACTCGGGGCCGTAGACTGCTCCCACCACCGGGTTCAGCTTCCAGCCTGTGGGCAGGGAGAGCTGGTGAGGCCGAGGGTCCCCTCCCTGCGGTGCTCCCCCACCCCCCAGCTGGGCTCTGAGGGGCCACAGCTCCCATCCCCAGGCAGCTGCAGGGCCGGGGGGTGCCCAGGGGGCTGCACCCCCGCACTGGGCAGGGACCGGCCGCTCTCCCGCCTGCCCAAGGATGCGGAGGGCGTTTGCTGAGGGGATGCCCCTGCCCGCTGCAGCTGCGGCTGCCCCCGCACTGGCCCTCACCGTTGGTGTAGGGGTTGGCAGCCTTCTTGTTCGTCATGACCCGGGCCGTGGCGTTGTTCACCTGCGGAGAGAGGGGGGGGGAGCTCAGCGCCTGCAGGCAGCGGGGCTGGAGAGGCCGCGGTCCAGGGCCCGCTCGGCCGCACTCGGTGCGCGTCGCTGCAGCTTCAGGTGCCGGAGCGAAGGATGCCAGCCCGCGGGGAGACGGGGGGCGAGGCTCTGCCCACAGCCGCCCCGCCGTCACGCAGTCCTGCCCCTACCCCCGGCCAGCCCAGGCCTCCCGGCTCCGGCGACCAGCGTCGGTCGGGCTGGTGGCCGATTGCCCTGAGCGCTGCGGTGCCATGCTCAGGCCGAGCCCCGACGTGCTGCCACCAGGCTCGGCCACCTCCTGTCCCCACCCCACACCCGACCCAGCCTGCAGGAAGGACGCACTTGCAGTGGGAGCCCAGGTTGCTCCCGCAAGCTCCTGCCTGGCTTTGTCAGACCACGTTCTCCGACAGGCAGGGCCCCTCCACGGGGCATCGCCGTGCCCAGCCCGGCCGCCCTTCCCTGCGCTCAGCGCTGCCGGGGACATCTGTGTCCGGCTCCCTCTGCCATGCGCTGCCCCGCTTCCCGCCACTCGCTGCTGCTGCCAACGGCCGGGCAGAGCCTGATCCCTCTGCCTGGCTTGAAGAAATAAAAGCCTCCGGGGCTGGGCAGCGTGGCGGCTGCCCTCACAGTGGGTGCGGGAGCCCTGCACAGCACCCTTCCCTCCCGGGCGCTGGGGAGGTGGGGGCAGCGCACGGGGCAGAGCCCCTCTCCTCCCTGCAGGGCCTGCGTGATGGGCACGGCGGCTGCGGGCAGTTGGGGTCCACCAGACCCCCCTGTAAGTGGCAAAACGCAGCCTGAGCCCCGCGCCGCAGCTCTCCCCGGCTGCGGGAGGTTCGTTTGAGCTGGACACTCCTTGCGCCAAGCGACGACCTTCCCGGCAGCCGGCACACATGCTCCCGTGCCGCGTTCAGGGACGCATGCACCGCCGGGCCGGCCTCCCCCGCGGCATGCGGGACCCAGCGCTGCCCCAAAGTGTCCCCTGTCCCAGCTCTGCCCTGCCCGCAGCCCCCGGCAGCAGAGGATCCCCAGGCAGGGCGAGGGGACGCACGCACACGCAGGCATGGCACTAGCACACTTATCTGAGCACCTCAATCTTCCGGCCCTCTACGATGGTGCCATTCAGCTTCTCCCGTGCCCGGTCGGCATCTGTGCTAGTTTCAAAAGTTACAAACCCAAAACCCTGTGAGCAGAGGAGAAAAGGAGAAAGAAAGAGACAGAGAGAGACAGAGAGAGGGTGCGGGGACAGAGAGAGAGAGGGGGTGAATCAGGAGAGCTGGCGCAGGAGATGAGGCTGCCGCAGTGCAGAGGTGGAGAGCCTGGGCTGGGGCCCCCGCTGGGTCCGGGGGTCCCTGCTGAGGCCCCAGCATCGCCTGCGAGCTGGGAGAAGAGTCTGGGAGAGGGGCACAGAAAGCAGGGAAGATACAACAGAGACATCCACACACAGAGGGACACGAGCTGCCTGTGCAGGGGGGGCAGAGCAAGCCCTCCCCTCCCCCCTGTGCTCGAGGTGCAGGGTCCCGCACGGCCCCCGCAGCCGGGGTGGGTACCGAGATGAGGTACCCCGGGCCCTGGTCCCACGGGGCAGGAGAGGAGGGAAGAGCGGGCAGAGGAGCTGCTGGTTACCCCGGCTTCGCCCGGCCCCCCCCGGGACTCGCCGTGCCGGTGCCGGCTGCGGGCAGCACCCACCTTGGAGCCCCGCTCGTTGAAAATGATCTCCACGTCCAGGATCTTCCCGAATTGCTGCAAGTGGAGAGAGCAGAGGGGTGAGCGCCCACAGAGCCCCCAGCCCCACGCCTGCAGCTGGGGGGGGCTGGCACAGGGCTCTGCGCCCCGCTGGGCCAGGGGTGGGCAGGGGGCTGCCTTGGGGGCCAGCCTGGGGACCCTCAGTGCCGCGCAGGGGACAGTAGAGGACTACCACACAAAATCTCATTAGCCTGTACCACTCTGAACCCTAATGAGGGCTGGGAAGGGGGCAAGGGGAGGGGACAAGGGCTCTGCGTCACTGCGCCCTCCACGCACGGGCCTTGGTCCGACAGCCCAGCGTCAACCAGGGTGCAAATCCCGCGAGTGGGGGGTTCCCAGGCACGGCGCAGACTGGGCAGGACAAGCCCTGGGGACGGGCCAGTGCCGCGGGGCAGCGCCGGAGCGGAGGGCAGGGACACGGGTGGCTGGAGGGGCCGGACTCACCCCGAACATTTGCCGCAGGTCAGGGTCCCGGAATCGGAAGGGGATGTTGGAGACGTGTAACCTCTTGGGCTGCTGCTTGTCTGTGTTGTCTGAGGAGTGTAGCTGCTGGCTGTCTGTCTGTGCCGCCTCGTCTGTCTGCTGCGGGGAGCACCACCGGCCATCAGCCTCGGGGCTCGGGGCCTGCCCCCAGGGACACCCCGTGGTCCCCAAGCTCTGGGCAGCACCCTGGGGGTCTCCCCACAGCCCGGCGCGTTGGGGGGATGCCGGAGGGGATCTCTGCCTGCGAGGAGTCAGGGAATGCCCAGACTGGGGAACCAGCTGCCGGCCCTGCCTGCACCTCCCCACTCGGCCGGTGCTGCCAGCGGGGTCAGGGTATCACCCACCCCATCAGTGGGTGCTGGGGTCCGGGGGCGGGGCACGGGGAGCGCACCCCAGGGAGGGGGAGGCTGGGGGGTGACCCACTGTGGAGAGCCGGCTGGCATCGAGTGGCCTCACACTGGCCTCTCCCCGCCGTCAGCCCGGTGATGGTGCCCGGGGGCCGTGACGGTGGCACACGGGGTGCTCGGGGTGCGGGGGGGGGGCCAGACCCCGCAGGTGGGGGCTGCTGCAGCCGGGCTGGGAAGTGCTTGGCTCAGCACTTTCCTGGCGCTGCATTACAACGCCGTAATTGAAGCGATCTGGTGGGAAAGCGGCCAAGCAGGTAGATTACGAGTGATTAGAGATGACGGGGGGGGGCTGCGAGGGAGAGAGCTGGCGGCCGCGGTGGGGACACCTAGCCCCGCACCCCGAGGGACCGTGGCCAGGCAAGCGCTGCCGCCCCAGCCCCTGCCGGAGCCCCGGCTGCCCCCCCCGGCCACCGCTCCCTTACCGGTACCGTCTGCGTCCCTGCTATGGACTGTGTGCTGGCGTCGGTGCCCGGCTGCTCGGCGTGGCTCTGTGCTGGTGTGTAGAGGGTCATGGCGTGCTCCGGTACTGTGCTTTGCCCCGAGTAGTCCTGCGTGGGGTGGGGGTGCGGCGGCGCGTACTCTGCGGGGATCCCGTTCTGGGGGGGCGGGGGGTACTGGGCCGGGGGGTAGGGCTGAGCCATCGCGTCCGGCGGAGCCGTGGCGTCCTGGTTACCCTGGTGAGACAGCGGCACCATCCCCCTTACCCACCGATGTCCCCGGGGTGCGTGGGCTGCGCCCTGCCCCGGAGAGGGGTTCTGGTCCCCGCAGCCAGACCCAGGCCTCCCCCCCGCCCCATCACACCCCGGCCTGTGGTGTGGCCCCTGCCCCCGCAGCCGAGCCCCCACCCTGCCCGGTGCGCTGGGGCTCGGACCCCCCCGGCGGGGCTCAGCTCGGGGAGCCTGCGCATCGCCGGCCGTGGGGAGGGAAACCAGGGCAGCCCCCGGTTTGGAGCCCGACGAGGGGCCAAGCGACGCCGGGCCGGCAAGATCGCTGCGGGGGAGCTGTGCGGCACCGGCACCCGCCGGCAGCAAACCCGGTGTCCCCGTGATGGGGGCGGCAGCGAAGGGGAGCGGGGCCGCAGGGGCAGGGAGGGGCAGCCGGGGAGGGATGTCGATGGCTCCTTGGCAAACACCAGACAGGGATCAATTAACTGCTAAATATTTGATTAGGCCTTTTGCTCTGGCCACTGGGGTCAAATGGGGTGAGCTGCACCCACAGCACGCGCCGAGGGCTGCCCGTTGCCTGCCAGGGGGGCGGCGTGGGGCTAAGGGGGGTGGTGTGGGTCTCTCCCGCATGCCCACCCACCCGCCATCCCCCCTTGCACACGCGTGTGCTGCACCCGCTGCGGCGCAGGGCAGCAGCCGGCAGCCCCTCGGGTGCTTTATAACCCGCCGTGGCAGCCTCTCGCCCATGAAATACATCCCTGGCTCAGCCCGCGGAGACAAGCTCCTTAATTGTGTGTGAGGCCGATTTACGGTGCGGAGCGCGGGCGGGGGGCAGGTGGGGGGGCCGCGCTGCCAGCCACCCTCCCCCAGCCGCCGGGACTGTCGCGCCCGCGCCGGGGGCACCCCACGCGAACCCCGCGTGAACAATCCCGCTCCCGAGCTGCAAGGCACCGGCAGGTCGGGCAGCGCTTCCTGCGCTGACGCAGCGGCTCAGGGACACGCCAGTGGGATGCACCTGCCAGCGCGGGACGGGGCTGCCATGCTGCAGGACGGCAGTGCTGCCCCCCGCCCCCCCCCCCCAGTGCTGCTCCTGAGCCGGGCAGCTGCCTGTACCGTGGGTACAAACCCCACCCCACCCCCAGCCTGGCCCCGGCAGCCGAGTCTGCTCCAGGGAGTGGGCAGACACCGAACAGTCACAGCAGCCACGCAGCCAGCGTCTGACCTTCCTGCCTGCATCCCTGGTACCCGGTACCCAACCTCCCTGCCTGCATCCCTGGTACCCAGAGACCAACCTCCCTGCCTGCATCCCTGGTACCCGGTACCCAACCTCCCTGCCTGCATCCCTGCTGCCCAGCACCCAACCCTCACTGCCCGTGTGCACAGAGCCAGCAGCAGGAGCAGCCTGCAGCCCTCCCGCTCGCTCTGCACTGGACACTCATCCTTGCTGTCACTGTAGCCAGGACCAGCCACCGCCACAGCGGGGCTGGGCACCGCTGCCTGGGCAGGAAGAGGCAGCAGGGAGGGGGAGGCAGACGGGGCCGGGGCAGGGACTGTCCCCACTTGCCCAGGTCTTGGGCCCCGCTGGCTCCTCGCCAGCCTGTCCCGACAGCCACATTCGTGTCTGTTATTAATTAGGGCTGTCGCAGTGCTTGTCAGCCCAGGCATTATTTCATTCAGGGACCATTAGGTTCCCCTGTTTTGCCGCTTGCCGGGGCTGCAGAGGCGCAGAACTACGGCTCCCAGCGTGTCCCTCCCACCGGTGCTGCCCGTCCGTCCCTGTCCATCCCTGGGGCTGCTCGGGTCGGCAGCGGGGGGCTGCAGGGGGCGAGAACCCCTCGGGGAGCGGGATGGCGACGGGTTTGGCTGCGCGATGCTTGTTGACGTCACGGGGAAACGGCTGCTGCTCTGCACCCTGTGCTGCCTGCATCCTCCCCGGGGCTGCCTGCGGCGCGGGAAAGGCCCCGTGTCCCCCGGCAGCCCCCAGCTCCTCCAGGCAGGGTTATGGGGCTCCGGCCCCCCGGCAGCCCCGGGGCCGGCACCAGGAGCAGCCCCTTCCCTGGGCCAAGTGCCCGGGGGGTCCTGGGGACCCACGGCAGCACCCTGTGCCAAAACCCCCCTGTGCCAAAACCCCCCCGGCCCCTGGGACGGCAGCAGCGGGGTTGGGACCTGAGGCCTTTGCTGTCACGGGAAGCGCAGCACGTGCAGCTGCGTCCCACTGAGCCTCAGCAGAGCACCAGGCTGAGGGGCTTGGGGGAGCCCCTGGGGCTGGGGGAGCCCCCTGAGAGCCGGCTGCGTGATGCCGCTCCCCAGCCCCGGAGGGGACCCCGAGGTCCCCTGAGCACTGTCCCCTGCGCGGTGTCCCCAGCCCTGCCCACGGCTCAGCCCCCTGCCACCAGCCCTGCGCAGCGGCTGCTGCAGCAGGCAGGAGGGGGATATCATCTTTAGCTGATTAAATGTCCCTCATTAACGAGTTTCTTTAATTAATGAAGTTTTTTTGTTTGCTCCACTTGCTTTCTCCCCACCGCACTCTGCCTCCTCAGCACAATCCAGGCCATTTCCTTTCAAGTCAGTCGGCGCGTGGGGCCGGTTCCTGCCGACGCCGCACTTTGGTGATTGCGCCTGTCAGCTCGGGGCTGACGACGCCATTTTTAACATTTGCTCCTTTTAAAGAAAATAACGCACCGGGAGCCCCCGGCCGCAGAGAACGTGTCTGAGCAATTAGCCGAGTGCAGAGCGCCTGCGCTAACGAGGGGGCACCCCTCAATGTGCCGCCACACCTCGCCCGCGATGGGCAGCCAGCCGTGAGCTGCCCCCAGTTATCGACCGCTCGTCAGCAACTGTCACCTGCTGCCACCCGCCTCTGGCCACTGACCGGCAGTGCGGTGGCCCCGTGGTGGCCCGCAAGGCCAGCAAGCCGTGCCTGTGCTCAGCCAGAGCCTCCGCTCGCACACAGAGTCATGATTTACAACCCGGGGCCAGTCCCCTTGCCCGCGACCGCCGCAGACGTGCCCAGAGTTTCCTCCAAAAGCCTCGTGGCCACCTCGCTGCCTTGGCCCGTCCCTAGCCCAGGGCAACCCCCACCCAGCCAGCTCTGCCAGCTGCGCGCAGGACAGTGCTGCTGGTGCAGGGTGCCAGGGCAGCACGGCACCACCGGCTCCCAGTACAGCACTGTCAGGTCCCAGTACAGGCAGCACAGATCTGCAGGCAGCCGTGGGCAGCCAGCCCAGCTCCAGCCCCGATGCCTGCGTCCATCCCACTCCTTCCACTGGGAACCAGCAGTGAGGGGCCGGGGTCCAAACCCCATCACAGCATCCAAGGAGGCCACCAAGATGTTCCTCCAAGCTCCAAAGCCTCAGCGGGCAGCACATCCATCAGGCAGCGCGCGCATTACTCTGACCCAGCCTGGCTCTGCTCGCTCACCCGCTGCCCGGGTGTCCCCTTGCCGCACGGCGAGACAGCCCGAGGCACCAGCCGAGCGCAGGGAAGGGCGTTGAGCAATTCCCTGAGCGCACCCGGGCCTGCACCGGGGCAGCTCCGACACGGGACCCCGCTGTGCCCCCCTGTGGGACACGGCACTGGGGACAGCCCGGGAGGCCACCAGGACCGTCCGCCCTCGTGCCCATGGCTCAGAGCATGGCGGTGGAGCAGCGACGTGCTGTGCTGGGCAGCAGAGATGGGCCGCGCACCCCCCGCGCCCCCCCAGGGGTCACACAGCCGTGCCGTCACTGCGGGGCCGTGCCTGGCCGCGGCTCATCTGCGTGACAGCCACAACGTCCCCCCTTCGATCCAGCCGCTCGCTCATGCTAATGACTGTCAACATGAAACAGAGGCCGTGAAGGGGAAGAAAATTACTCCCTGAAAAGGGATTGACTGATCCCCGTCATTTCTCAAGGAATCACTGACCTGTGAATATTTCATTACCCAAAATGCTGCGCCATCCATACAAAGCAGCGCGCCCGGCCCCGAGCGGGCACCAGCCACAGAGCCCCGGGCTGCGGCGGGGGAGCGGGGTGCTCGCTGCGGGGACGGGGTGCTCACTGTGGGGACATCCCCAGCCCCAGGAGGGACGAGCCCTGCCCGCTGTGGGGGGCAGGAGGAGATGGCCCCAGAACAGGGGCCATCGCGGCCCCACAGAGAGCTGGGGGGGGACAACAGGGGAACACCCGCCCCCCTGAGAAGGAGCTGTGGAAGGAGGTGAGGAGCTGCGGGGGCTGGAGGGAGCAGCCGCGGTGCTTAATGTCTTCATTAAGGGGAGGCGGGTGGGGGGGGTGAGAGCCCGCTAATGGCATCTGCCAGGGATGCGGGAGTGGAAGCTCCGCACAGAGCAGCGGGGCTGGGGAGAGCGGGCAGGACCCCAGCGGCTGGAGAGGAGAAGGAGGAGCGGGGGGAAGGCAGGGCAGCCTGCCGGCATGGGAAAAAGACCATTTTTCTGGGCTGCCACACACCATCCCAGCACCTTCTGCCCCCGCTCCCCTGCGCCAGGACCCTGCCAGTGGAGCTGCCCAGGGCAGCGGGGCCAGATCCTGCCCTCAGCCCCATAAGTCCCCCCAGCACAGCCCCCCCGGCACGGCCAGGGCCAGAGGCTGCCTCCCCCCTGCCCATGGGAGCCCAGGGACGAAGGCCACGGCGGCCGTGCGATGCCCGGGAGGAGCGGGACGAGACGCCAGCCTGGCGCAGACCTGCCCGTGTCCCCGTCACCTCCTGCGTGGAGCAGGGGGGGAGCAGGGTCCGACCCCGGCTCCACCAGCCGGAAACTTCGGAGCTGAGGCTGCATGAAATATTCATGAAGTAAATGGTGCAATTTCATCTGCATTCAGCCAACTCCATCTATATTTCAGAGTATTATGAAATGATAATGTTGTGTAACCGAGGCGAGGCGGGGGTGCCTGGGGGGGGGCTCCCGGCCACCCCCTGCCTGCGCGTGGCTGACACCTCCCTGGCTCGCGTGTACCTGTGCCGCTGCGCCGGCGAGGGACCCACCGGGCCGCAGCACCGCCAGAGACGCGCCAGGATCCGGCCCACAACGAGCGGGAGGAACGCAGCACCGGGACACGCGGCACCCGCCTCCCTCGAGCAGAGCCCGGCATCGCCGGGGCCCACCTGCAGCAGCTCCTGGCCCCGAGCAGACGCTGCTGGAGGGCAGCAGCCAGGCCGGCTCCCCCCGGCACAGCTCTTCTTACCGGCACACCAGAACGATGCAGACGCGGCGTGCGCGGTGCTGGCCAGGATTCCCAGCAGCGCTTGGTCCCTAAGGGTCACCAAAGGCTTTGGGACAGACAGACACAGGCTGCAGAGCCTGGGGACGGGCTGGAGAGGACCCGAGTCCTCGGCAGCACCTGCCTGAGCTACCGGCTCCTCCCGAGCCCTGCAGAGACCGGGGTGTCTGATGTGGGTGCCCACACTCTGTGCCGGGGGCTGCCCTGCCTGCTGCTGCCAGCGGTTCTAGGGGGCAGCCACTGCCTCCCCACTGCTGGCAGGGACTGGGGGGCTCAGGGAAGGGCTGAGGGTGCCTCATCCCCAGCGCACCCCAAGGAGAGGCACAGAGGGGCTCTGGAGGGGACAGGGCACCTTTGGGTGCCAGCTAAGCCCAGGGGTGGCTGTCACGGCCCGGGCAGAGCCTGGAGAGGAGCATCCTCTTCCAGTGGGGCCCCGCGTTGGCAGGGCCACGGTCCCTCTGCAGCCCTAGAGCGGGTCCCACCACGGGTGCGGGGCGGTGAGCGCGGACCAGGGTGCCCGGCCCATTGCGAGTGCCCGAGAGCTGCCGCTGCCGGGGCTGCCGCAGCGGGTGCGGCCTGGCTGGATCCAGAGAGCTCGAGACAACAGCAGGATGAGCGGCCACGTCCACCGGCCTCACGCCTCCGCCGCTCGCACCACGCCGGCTCCAGCCGCCATCGCCGCGCCCTGCCCCGCCGCTCGCAGGTCGCCGAGGAGCCCAGCCAGCACCGCCCGCACCCTGCCCCTGCTCCTGCAACGCCCTTCGCACCCAGGAGCCCACCCACGGCCCCGCCACTGTCGCCCTCACACCGCGCCGGGGCTCTGGCACAACTGCACGTGGCGCTCGCACACGCGCAGCCTCGCAAGCGCGCACATGCTCGCACCGGCCAGCGTGGGAGCTCGGGGAACTGTGGACCTGCGTGTGCGCCCCGACGAGCTCTCTCACACAGCCCTCTCTAATAGGCAGTCAGGAGCATAATTTTTCCTCTAATTACATATTCAGCACTTCTGAGAAAATGAGATTTTGGTAATTCAATTGGACTGAGAAGCAGGGCTATAATAAAATGAAATTTGTAACAATCGCGCAGTTAAATTAGTTAAATGGAGAGGAAGGAGCTGTGGAAAATTGACCCCTCGATCTCCTAAAGACTAATCAGACATTTGAACCGAGCTGTGCTAACAAAGCCCCCAGGGTGTTGTGGCGGCAGAGCGAGGGGGAAACCAGAGACGCCACGAGGGAAGAGCTGGAAAACAGCCGGGACCGCGCGGTGCCGTGGAGGGAACGACCCCCGCCAGCTCCGGCCATCGCCAGGACCCAGCGGCCAAGGCCCAACGCCATCGCCAGAAGTGCTCGGCTGGGTGTCGGGCCTTGGCCACCAGGTCCTGGCGATGGCCAGTGTCATGGAGGCCACAGTGGCCTCCGGCTCCTTGCCAGGCAGCAGCGCACGAGGGTGCATGGAGGATGGGGGGAGGTCCCTCTCTGCCAGCGGGACCACAGCAGCCGTGTCCTGCGCTGGGAACAGCCACGAGTGGGGACAGGCAATGCACGGACACCGGGATGGGGACAGCCATGCCACGTCACGTCACACCACCCCACGGCACCCCACGGCACGCCGGTCGGGAGAGGGGCATCCCGCGAGCTGGAGGGGCTCTGCAGCAGGTACAAAGTAATTAGCCTCGATATTTATCTTGTTGTTCGTCTTTTTTATTTTTTCTTGTGAAAGAAAAGGAGAAAAAGACGAGTTTCTCATTTGCAAGTTAATTAGTCTAATTAGCTCTAATTAAGAGCTCCCCACACAATGCAGATCACAAATAAGCTGCCACTGTCGCCTGCTCCTGCTCTTCTCTCCCCATTTTTGATTCTATACCAGAGCCGTTCGAAGGCCGCGGCCGGTACCGTGGCGGGGAGATGCTGAGTGGGCGCAGCCGGGGCGAGGGGACGTGGGATCCCCCCAGCCTGGGGGCCGCTCCCCCGCTGCGGCCGGTGCCAGGGCTCCTCTGGGCACGCACAGGGCCCCGTCCCCGAGCCAGAGCTCAGCTCACCCCGGGCTCTCCGACCCCACACCGAAGCAGGACCCGCACGTGCCGCCCCTGCTGCCCTCCCTGGGCAGCTCCTGCCCGCACGAGGGGCTCTGCCTGCACATCCCGGCCGGCCCCGCTGCACACCCGGATCCTGCGCGTCCTGCCAGGTGGCCGGGGCGGGGATGGAGCCAGCACGGCCCCTGCTTGCAGTCCAGGCCCTGAGGCTCGAGCTCTGGCCCTGCCAGCGCCGCGTGTCCCCGGCCAGCCTGGGCCAAAGCACGGGGACGGGAATCTGCCGGTAAACACCGGCCGCACGGGCCCGAAAGCTGCTGAAGGGTGTCGGCAGCACGCGCTGCCCCCCAGCCCTGCTGAGAGCTGCCGGAGGCCGCAGGGCGGGTGCACGATCCCCAGCGCGGTGCCGGGCACGGAGCAGAGCGGGCGACGAGCGGCTGGGGCAGGCCGGGGCACACGGGCAGCTGGCCACGGCGCTTTGCCGCTCAGCTTCGCCCACGGGCCCCCTCGGCACTGCCGGGCCCCTCCTCTCGCCGGCTCTGGCACAGCTTGGCTGGAGGGGGACGCGATGGCGCGGGGGGCTCAGGGAGAGGGGCCGGGGGCCCAGCAGTACCCTGTGCCCACCCGTCGCGCCGCCGGGGAAGAGCTGCCGCGGGGCGCTGGAGCCGCGACAATCATGGCAGCTTATGTGTCATTTTCCACTCGGGTTATGCGAGCGGTGAGGGATCGCTGCTGGGAGACGGGGGAAAATCATGACAAAGTGCTGCACGCCCGGCGCTCCGGCAAGGGGGAGCGGGAGCAGCCAGACCTGCCTCGTCCCCCCGCCACAGGGCCACCGCCGGGGCCACCACCCCCACGTGCCGCAGCGATGGCCCTGCCGGCTTGCACCAGCCACCGCACCTGGCCACTGGCCACAGGGACCTGCTGGGCACACGGCCAGACACGCTCCAGCCCCAGAACCCATTTCATGCTGGCGGGGGCCCCCCCGGGACTGGGGTGCAGCAACCCCCTGGCTCTTCGATGGCGGGGAACGGCCGAGATCCCATGACAGGTCCCCAAGCACCTCGCCTCCCGCAGCAGCACCGGCCGGTCCCGCACACCGGAGCCCTGGAGCACCAGCACAGAGCAGGGGCTGCCCCAGCACCGCTCCCGCGCTGTCCCCGCAAACTGCCCCCCCCGACTGGGTCTCCTTCCAGCGCTCGTCTCACTGCATTAGTGCTGCCAGGGATCCCGGCGCAGCGGCGCCGCTCGCACGGGGAATGGGGCGAATCCCGCTGATGCCATGAGAACCCCGTTAGCAGCCGGGATGCGAAGGCTGCTGGGGAGGGGGCCCTGCCCCGGGGGGGCACCGGAGCTGGTCACTGCGGGAGCCGGCCGGGCACCCGGGAAGGTGCCAGGGGAGCAAAGTGAGAACCCAGCAGGGGGACTGCGGGGCTTGTAGGGGATTTGGGAACCGCACCCACCCCCAGCCCCGGGGGTGCCTGTGCTGCGGCGGCCACCACAAACCCTGTCACCCGCTGGGACGTGGCCTTGCGCTGCTGGCGGTGCCAGCGCTGCCAGGCCGGACGAACGCCGAGGTTAAAGCCCTGCTGGGGCTGCCCGCGGTGCAGCGGAGGTGCGGAGCCCCACGGGCAGCCTGGAGCCCCGCACCTGCTCGACGGCAGCGGCATTTCACCAAACCAGTCATCACAGCATGGCCGGGACTGCAGAGCCCCCTGGCCGCACGCTGCCGGGCTCACACCGGGGCTCACACTGGCCCAGCGGGGCTCCCCAGGCGACAGCCACTGCCGCAGGAGCAGCCGCAGGGTGCCGAGGCCCTGGCACAAGCACACGGGGTGACCTGGCTGCCGTGGCCCTGGCAGGAACCTCAAAGCTGCAGCTTCCCACGGGCTTGGAGCCCCCTCGGCCCCGCTGCCCCAGTCTGGGGGTCCCAGCTCGGGGAAGAGCCGTTATTTCACAGACGCCAGCCCGGGGATCGGGGCAGCGCAGCTCCTGCTGCCCGCAGAGCGCCCACGCCGGGCTTGGGGCCCCACGGCCAAGGTCCCTCCGGCGCGACAGACACGATGTACCCTCACACCCGAGTCCCAGCCGGGGCCAGCAGCCCCGTGGGGAGCGCAGCTGGGGAGCCAAGTCACTGCCGTGACTCTGTGGGGAGCCGGGGTGCTCAGCCCCTGCACCCAGCACCCTGCCTGGCCCTGGCTACAAACCCTGGAGCCGTCCCAGCCCCGGGGCAGCGCAGAAAATTCCGTTTCAAATGCACTTTCCTACTTGGATGCCAGGCCCTGAGCAAGGGCGGCCGCGGGCCGGGGGCAGCAGGAGCTGGCGTGGGCAGCCTGCGCCTGCTCTCCTAATTAGCCGTCTTCTTTGTTAAACCATACCCCTCCACCAACTGCCTGTAATGCTTTAAAGAATGATAGATACTAAATCTAATTTAATCTACTCATTCACCCATCACTATAGTACTAAAATAGGAATATACCTATAAAAAGAGCATCACCAGGCAGTGTAGGCCTAAATTACAGCTATTGTGGGAAAACCAGCTTTGCAAAGCCAAAATTAATGTCAGTGTTTTCAATATAACAACAAAAAAAGAGGAAAACATGTTTTTTGCGGCTTTAAAGCCTGTCCTCCACTGTGCAAGGCGGCCGCTGCAGTGCGGGCGCTGGGCCGGAGCCGGGAGCCGCTGCGCCGGGTCTCGCATCCGAGCGACGCGCGAGCAGGGGGAGAAACCAGGTTTGAGACCAACCCGCTGCTGCAACACGCTACGATACTGCTCGGAATAGACTTGCTCCCTAAAAATATAATATGCTAAACTTGGCAGCAGCCCTTTTAGAAAGGAATTTTCCAAGCAGCCTTTTGCAGAGGCTGTTTCCCAGCGGGCCAGGCGCTGCTCAGCCAAGTCTCCTGCGCCGTGGGCTGGGCACCGCGCTGCGACCGTGGGCACCGGGGATGGCACTGGGGATGTCCCCGGTGAGCGGCACCTCGGGGGCAGCTCGGTGGCGGGTTTCAGCCCATCTGCCCATCACCCTGCGCTCGCGCCCAGCCCCGCGTGCTCAGCCTGGCCTGCACCGCGCTCTAGCACTGACGCTGCGCCTCAGAGCCCGGGTCCGTTTCAGGTCAGCACCGTGCCTCGGCCCGAGCAACGAGCTGCTCACGTGTAACTACAGCGGAGACGCTTCTTCCGCAGCGACCGATTCCTCTGTTAACAGAACGAAGCCAAAGTCCCCCTTTGCCCCCAGGTCCTCGCTGAGCAAGAGCTAAACAGCACCGCCAAGCCCCACCAAAGGATGCGGCGTTCCTGCTTGCCCCACCGGCGCAGCCGCTCCACCGTGGGCACCCCCAGCCCTGCTGCCTGCCCTGCAGCCCCTCCTGGCCCCCCAGGAGCCCTGCTCTGGCACTGGGGCTGGAGCACAGCAGGGTTGGGGGGGGATTCCTGCACACAGCACGGCTGCCCCACACGGTGCCGCGACCCACGGCACCCACGGCTGAGACCAGGGCGCCCACGTGGTGGGAGCTGAGCGAGGCGTGAGGTCCCCGCAGCCGCTTGGATGAGCCATTCCCGCTGCCAGAGCCTGCTGGGAGCTGCATTTTCCCTGGCGTGGGGATAATCAAAGTTTTGCAGACAGCTTAGTTTCTTGGTCGTTCCTTCAAATACCGGCACTGTCGAAAACGCCGGGGCTGGGGAGCTACTGAATGCGAGCAGCCTTCTCAGGAACAAATCCTGCAAACGCCAGCCAGCTCCCCGCGGGCAGAGCACGTGCCCGAAGGGGGTGAGGCCAGTTACTCTGCGCAGACTCTGTGGCCCCCCAGCTCTTGGCCCACCCTGGCGCAGTTGGGTGTGTGTTCCAGCACAGGAGGAGCTGGTGGCCACCACAGGCCCTTGCAGCCATGGGCCTCAGGCACCATCTGGGGGTATTTGCCCACCCCAGGACTGATGCATGGACATCTGCCTCCCTACGTACACGCACAATCCGGACAGGGAACCATAACCCGGGAGGGGGGGTCTTGCCTGAGCCCCCCGCATACCCCACTTCACAGCACCTTGGGGGAGAGTGGGCCAGGGCTGAGCTCTGCAGCGGGCACGTGCCCACGGGCAGCGGCAGTGTCGTTCCCCATGTGCTCCTCCAGCACAGGCGTGCCGAAGGTGCACACATCCTAAATCCAGAGCGAGCTCAGGGCTAAAACATCAGGCGCTGGCCCACTGCTCAGCTGGGTAGGATGAGGAGCCCGGCGTGGTGCGTGCCCTGTGCCCCTTCCCCACGCGATGGCGGCCGGTGACGTTCCTCTGCCTCACGCCTCATTGTGACACGCACCAGGAACAGCCCGTCCCCAGCGCTGGGTGCAGAACCTCAGCAAGGGACAAGCCCTGGGAAAAGGACGGAGATTTTGGCCTCCATCATGCCCATTAGCTCGGTGAAAATCCAACTCCAAATCTCTTAATAAAACCCTCCTTCCTGGCTCGCGAGTCCAGACCTGCTGCCAAGGAGCAGGAGGCTTCTGGGAGAGCGTGGAGGAAGAGACGCTAAACACGACGGTGAAATTAAAACAAACAGGGCGAGGGGGGAACCAGGAGCTGCCGGGTGCGAAGAGCCACGCACGGGGGAAAAGCTTCCCCTTCCCAGCGACCCCAAACTCCCCTTGTGCGTGGCCCAGCTGGGCACCAGCAGCAGGCAGCCCATGCCTGCCTGCAACGCTGCCGGCCCCCGCCGCCTGCAGCCGCAGCCCCCGGAGCCGTCAGGCAGCGCAGCCGCTCCGTGCCGGAGCTCCTGGGGCGAGCGGCGCAGCCGAGGTGGCTGGGGGATGAGGGGATCCCGGCCAGAGAGGGAAATGGGAAACCCCCCGCGCTGCCGCCCGCTCCCAACACAGGCTCCGGGCCCTGCGCCGGCTCAGAGCACCCCTGCGCTCCCTTCCGAGGGACAGACCCCCCCCGGGGACGGGGGGAGGCTTGGGGGTGGTTGCTGCTTGGTGTCAACGTGCCCGGGCGGCTGAGCCGCGGCCGCAGGAACCTCGGTGCAGCCTAGGGAAGCCGTCACCGAAATCCAGCCCAGCCTCAGCTCTCCCCAGCCTCTGCCTGCAGGAGGGTGCAATAAATCACGCTCCCGTCTTGGCCGGCCTCTGCAGCAGCCCCCGCGTCAGCCCCGGCCCCGCGCACACCCCGCAGCCGCCGCCGCACTTGTGTAACCAGCGGCAGCACCGGCTTTGCCAACCCCATCCCCGACGCGCCAGATGGAGCGACCCTAGGCCTCGCCGGCCCCACCGCCGGCCACGAGCCCGCTCGGACCCAGGCCACAGGCATCCCGAGGGACCGAAACGCTGCCCAGCCCTTCCCCGCCGGGGCGGGAGAGTTTGCGCCCGCGGCGCCTGCCCTCGGCTGCCGGGTGAGCTGCGCAGGCCGTGCCGAGCGTGGTGAGGATGCTATGAATTTTTAAACTCCTGAAAGCACAAATGGAGCGGTTCGCCTGGCTGGAAGACGGGATTTCCGACGCAGCAAAGAGGCTTTTGAAGAAAACGCTGCCTCTCCCGAGCTGCGCGTCCCCCGGGACGACGAGCCCGGGAACCCGGCGTGCTGGGTCCAGCGCGGGACCCAAGGGCAGCCCCGCGGAACAGAAGTTAAGAACCAAACCAACAGGCCGGGCACCCTCTGGCTGGGCCACCCCATGCTGGGGCTCGCCCGGCCCCACCACCCCTCCGGGTCCCTCTGCAGCACCTTCCTGTTGGCAGCGAGACCAACCCCTGCACACTCGACCCCGCTGCAGACACACGTGACACGGTGGCACATGCACACACACACACCCCTGCACACGCGTGTGCACGCAAAAGCTCATCACCTTCCCTTCTCCCCAGAGGCGGCTCAGGCCACGCAGGAGCCTCGTCCCTTTATCCGAGCATCCATCATCATCGCCTCTGCCGAGCGGCAGCAGCACCGAGGCGGGGAACGCGCTGGACCCGCACCGGCGGCTCTGCCTGCCGCACTGCCCGCGTCTCAGCCGCTCGCCAGCCCCGGTCGCGCTCCCAGCCGCCTCGGCAGAGAAACCGGAGAAACCCCAAAGGAATCGCGGCCGAGGACCGCTAGCCACCGCTGCAACGCAACTCGCCGCTGCCGTGGGGCTGGCGCCAGCGAGGCCCCGCGGCCGGGGAGGAAGCAGTTAAGCTCCGACCCTCCACCGAGAGGGAACCGGCCAGAAACACGTGTGAACCGGAAAGCAAAAAAATCCCCCGGAGAGGGTGACTTACCTGTTGGAGGTAGAGGAAGGCTGGAGGACAGGGGAGAGAGTGAGGAAGCATGCCTGAGTTGGAGACAAGGAGGCAGCCCGAGTTAGCCATGGAGCACAGCATGTGTCGACAGGTAGCCGTGAAGCTGCTCGCGGGTCCGTCCTCTTCCGCACAACCGCTATCCTCGTCTTCCCGGCTCGCCCCTCGGGCTCTCCCCTCCTCGGCCGTCCCTCCCGACCCCTCGGCGCTAGTTAGGAGGGATTCATCTGCGCCGCGTGCCCCGGGAGCCGCGCTCGCCTGGTCACTTCGGTGCCATCAGACACTGGCACTGAGCGCACGGTCTGCAAAGGGTGTGTGTGAGCCAGAGCGGGAGCGGGGAGAGAAAGGAAGGGGAGGAGGAAGGGAGAGAGGGCGAGGGAGCGAAATAAAAGGGGTGGGAGTTGGAGGAGGAGGGGGAGTCCCCTGTGCATTCAGACATCAAACAGAGCTCTGTATAAAATGAAGAGAATCCGTAATGACATGAGAACAGCTGATCCCGCACTTAACCCCTCCGCCGCCGCCGCTCGCAGATGGCTTCCCCGCCGCCCGGGCAGCCCCTCGCAGCCCCCGGCCACGCGCCGCCGCGCCGGGGCAGCCGGCAGGCAGGATGGGGCCGAGCGGGCAGAGCCGTCTCCCTTCCCGGCGCTGGCTCCCAGGGGATGGAGAGGGTCTTACCGGGAGTTTCGCTGGTGCGACACGGGCACCCCAGGAAGCCGTGCCAAGCAGCCGGCCCTTGCAGCCGCGGCAGCCCCCGCGATGGCAGCGCCTGGCAGCCGCGGGACTCCCCCACGCACACACAGCCGGACACGTGCACACGCACCACGCTCTCCGTGGGAGACACACAGGCAGACGGGGACGGCCGCGCTGGCAGGGACGGGCAGGGAGCCATGCAGCAGACCCAGCTCCGCCTCCCCCGAGAGGCACATACCCACTCGGGCCTGCAGCCCCGCCGCATGCACGGCCACGGCAGCCACTGCACGGCCACGGGCTCACCCCAGCACGGGCAGGGCCGGCAGCCCCCCGGCCTTCCCTGCCAGAGCAGCCACGGTCGTAGCCTCGGCGCTGCCTGCGCACCCCGGGCGCTGCCAGCTCGGCCCCGCTGGCAAGGGGGAGCCCGGCACACCGGGGTGACATGGAGGGGCCCTGCCTGCGGGCGCCAGCCTCCCCGGAGCGATGGGGACCCCCTGCCCCGAGCACCCTGCAGCGGGCAGGGACCGGCCCCGGCAGAGCTCGAGAGGCTTTTTGGCGTTTCGGACTGGCCTGTCGGTGCTGCCAGCAGACCTGACGCATCAACACCACGCACACCTCCTGTCACAGCTGCCATGGCAATAGCCTACGTGCCGGTGCCCGCAAGGGACAGCGGCGTCGGAACACACGTGTGCTCGTTCAGGTCCCCGGTCCCACCTCGCGCCTCCCGCCGTCGCAGCCCCGGCACCCTCAGTGCCGGCACGGGGGTCCCTGCCCCAGCACCCCACAGCACCGGCGTTGCCTCGCACCCGACTTCAGAGACGTGGCCGGCGACGAAGCCGCCGGGACGGCGTTGGGCTTGGGTATGTGGGCAAGGAAACCTGGGCTCGGTTCAGTTTCCATCTTGGCCAAATATGATGCACAAAGGCAGGTCTGTGCCAGCAGCTGCTGATGCTCCGGCTCCACCGGAGCCTCCGGCACACGACCAGCCCTATTCGGAGGCTGGGATTTTCCACAGTCTCCCCAGACATAGCGACATGCTGCAGTGTCCTGGTACACTCGCAGCGGTTCCCATTTCTGCTGCAGATACTCACCGGCGTGTGGCACGGCCGGCCCGCAGCCGCCCGGCAAACCAACAGCTCCGGGAAAAGCCGTGCCGAGGAAGCGGCGACCGGGACTAAGGGGGTGCCAGCCCCCCTGCTGTGTCCTGCTGCTGGGGTGACCACGCTCCAAAGGGACTGCAAGGTGCCAAAGGGGGGGCTGGGGAAGGTTTCTCATCGCCACCTCGGTACCAAGAGCCGGAAGGAGCCTGGGGCATCCTCCGGCCGATGCCTGTGGGGCATGGGGGCTGCAGCCAGCTCCTGTGTCCCACCACAACCGCTCACCCGAGGGACGAGGACCGATCTGGATGCAGGGGCCCATCCAGCACCCCTTGGTTCTCAGACCCGGCGCTCCCTGTTCGCCTCCACTTCCCCCTCCCCAGAGACCCCCCCCCATGGCCCCACTGCCGTGCTCTCCCACACGCTCCCGTGCCTGGGGCAGGACACGGGGCAGCTTTGCAAGGGCTGGGGGACGAGGGGTCCCACCAGGCACCCACCTGCACCCGAGCACCGCACAGCACCCTGGCACAGGGCGAGGGACGCCCTGGGCAAGGTGCCAGGCAGCTCCAAAGGCCCTGGGCCGCTCCAGCCCCCCCACGGCTCCTGCGCCGCTCTCAGGCAGAGGTGGAAAGGGAAGGGCACGGCCCGGTGCTCTGGGCTCGCAGAGCCCAACCAAGTGAACCCTGTGAGCCGGGAGCCAGCTCCGGGATGAGGTAATCTGCCCGTCCTCCCCCGCGCCGGAGCCTGGCTGCGGGCAGGGTGACTCAAAGGTGCTTCTGGCCGGTGGCAGCGCCACAAGCCCTGGCACTGCCTCGAGCCAGCAGCCCGCGTCGTGGGCAGGGCCGGCTGGCAGCCGTGGGGCGAGGAGAGACGCTGCTCTGCTGCAGGGACATGCTGGGCAGAGACCCCGGCCCCGCTGGTGCAGACCCTCGGCCCCGCTGCCAGCAGCAGGAACTGGCCGCGGCTCCCCGGGAGAGACACCTCGGCAGTGGCGGGACTGGGCATGGTCCCTCCTCTGGCTGCAGAGGTGTCCCCCCAGCAGCGGGGACCCCCTGTGGGACGTGGCCACAGCCGGGCTGCACCAACCCACTGGCCAGCCCCAGAGTGGGGAACGTGTCCCTGGCCACCACCCGCTGCCTCCCCTCACGCCGCAGCTCCCGGCCGCCCCGGTGGTGATGCCGCGCTGCAGCCCTGGCCGATGGCACCGGGGCTGTGCTGGGGCAGCCCCACGGCGCCCGGGCCCGAGGAGCCCTGGCCAGAGCTGCCCAGCCCCGCGGAGCCGCAGCCCCGGAGGAACCCCTCCGAAACTGAAGTCTCCTGGAATGAAAGTTTATTTATCTGTTTAATTAAGATGTGTTCACCAGGCGCACAGACCCCGTTCCATCTGTCTCACTTACAGCCGCGTCCCAGTAAAATTAAACCTAATAAATATCAGACGAGGGAAAGCAAAGGGCACATGTAAGATATATGATCAAAGGCAGAAGTTGCACAGGGCTGCAGTTCTAAGCACATCTTTCTCTCTGCCCTTCGGGGATGGGTTGGCGATGCGCTCCCATGCACAGGATGGGGCTGGCTTTCCTTCAAATCAGCACTATTTTCATTTTTTATTTATTTTAAATGAACCCTTGAGGGCTCCTTGGTTTTGTTTTCTGGAAGAGGGAGAGCAACATGGCACCAGGACAGGACCAGGCTCGGCCGCTGGTCCAGGGCCCAGCGAGGTGCCCCGAGCCAAGGGGCAGAGTCTGTGCCGGGAGGGCTGATGGGTGCTCGCCCCCCAGACCACCGAGGGGACCAGCTGGGGACGGCACAATGCTTCAGGCTGCTCCCAGGTGGCCAGAACGTACCGGCCACGCGTGGTCAGGAGCTGGCCCAGTGGCAGGGACCCACCGGGAGCTGCCCAGGCCGGCCACGCGGCTCGGCTGTGGCACATTCCCCAACCCAGGTGCTGAGGGGCTCCCGCGCACGTTGCACCAAGCGCCCGAGCACACGTCAGATCCGCTGAGGGCTGCCCCAACGCCACCCCCAGAGCCCCGAGTCCCCTCCCCGTGGGACACAATGGGAAATGGCAGTCCCCAGCGCCGCAGCCTGCAGCGGTACGCCATCCCCCAGCCCCTCCCGGCACAAAGCCGGGACGCGGTGGCCCAGGGATGTGCTGTGGGGATGCGACGCACGACCGCGGATGGGCTGCGTGCCCCAGGGCCTGCAAGTGTCTGGCCCTTAACAGGACCCCCGTGGCACCCCCAGCACGCTCCACAGTGCAAAACCAGAGTGTGAGCCCGGACGTTGCTGCTTGGGAGAGCTGCCGAAAGGGGACGTGGGTCAGGCCGAGGCGCAGCCGCTGTGGCGAGGACCGGGAAGGTTGGGTGTCCCCCCGTCACGGTGGGGTCAGCCCGCAAGCGCAGCGCCGGCGGCCCCGTGGTACCCAGGGAGCGGGGCACCCGTCTAGTCCTCTCCTCCCACCCACTCCAGAATGCCCCCAAGCCACGGCATTCATTAATTAAAAGCTCATTAGTAGTTAATCATAGGCATAAAGCAATTACATGAAGGCGCTGACGGGTCTGAGCTGCTGTGAAGGGAGGGGAAGGTCCCGCACCCCCCCTTGGCTTGGCCGCGGGGATTGTCCTAGCGCTGGGCGCAGACCAGGACAGCGGGAAGGGACGCGCAGAGGTGACGGGTGAGGGCAGCGTGTGCCAGCGGGCCCTGCCCATCACCCCGGCCACCCCCACACCATCGCTGTGCCGCTGCTCCTCCTGCCCGAGCTCCCCCGGCCCTTCTCTGCAGGAGCAGCACCAGGTTTTACTGGGACTTGACTGGGAGAGGGACGCCCCTCCAGCGCGTGACGGGCAGCGAGGAGCAGGGGTGGCCATGCACAGGCTGAGCGTTCCAAAGCACCCCAGTCCCCCAACTGCGGGACCTGCGGGCACAGACTCCCCGCACCAGCACAGACCAAAGCGCTTCCTCCTGCTCCCGCACCACCAGCCCCGGCCGTGCCGCGGCTCCCGGCCGGCTCAGCTCACACCAGCCCAGCGCCACGTGCTGCCCCGGCTCCCCACACACCCCCTGTCCCTGCACAGCCCCCTCAGCTTCCTGCTTTCTTGCTCCATCTCTGTAAGACAGATGTGGTTTAAACTAACTGCAGGTATTAGGCTTTTTCTCTGTCTTCCTCTGCTCCTTCATCCTCCTCCTCTAGCGGCTCTCGGGAGGTCACCAGAGCCCCCACCTGCTCTGAATTCCCAAAGAAGCTGGAAATTGTCCCAAAACCCCTGTGCCTTCCCAGCGCTCTTGCTGCTGCTGCCCCAGATCCTGCCTCTGTCCCCCGCTGCTGCCTCCCTGCCTGCCACAGCGGCCGGGAGGTCCCAGGTCCCAGGCGGGGGGGTGTGTGTGTGTGTGTGTGCGATGTCAGTACCCGGGTGTGACATCACCAGGTGAGGAGGGGACGGGGACCAACACGCAGCAAGTATCTGCGACAGCAGCTGTGACAGCGGGAAGGGAGGAGAAATGCAGAGAAACACATGAAAGTTTAATGGGATTTAGGGAAAAACCACCTCACTGAAACTTTCCTCGCCGGCTGCGGGGGGGGAGACAGGACGGGGACCAGGAGACGCTTCGACCTCCAGCCAGAGCCGCCAGCACCGTGCAGAGCTGGATATCCCCGGGACGCCCCACTGCCCCCCGGGCCAGCCCTCCTCTGCCCTTCAGCCAACACGGGAAGCGCTTCGGGACCCTCAGTGCCCCCCACAACACGGAGCCCGGGCTGCAGCCGTCCTGCGAGACACGCGAGCAGGGAAATCTGTGTCCCCCCACCATGAGCAAACGGAGCAGAGGCACCTCCCGGTAACCGGCCACATCTGAGCTCTGGGCTCACTGCGGGACACGCAGCAGCTCCTGCAGGGACACGGTTGACGCCTGCGGTTGGGCAGGACAAGCAGGAGCTCGTCACTGCAGCGCGCCTGGCTTCTCGCCTTCAGTCAGCGTGGCCCTTCCTAAAGCCCTTTCACTTGACAAAATATTTACATGAAACGGCAATTAGGCTCCCTAGATTTAATGAGAATTAACGTGCAGGCAGCAGAACATTGGCGGAACAGATGCTGCTGAGCACCTCGAGCTCACGGGCCGGGTGGGCAGCGCCGGCAGCCGCGGCAGGTAAATCGGCGGCACCGCAGGGCCCGACGCGGGACGCAGGAACGCAACTGCAGACCCGGGGACCTGAAACGCTGCCTTCCCAGAGCCCCCCCTTCCCCGCTGCCCAACAAGGGGTTCCAAAGAAAAGGTACCCCCCGCCCCGAGCTGGTGCAATGCTGCACACCGGCCTCGCAGGCTGCAGCGGGGGGGCTCTGGCAGCCTGGGGGGTGCCAGTGCAAGGGTCAGGATGGGACGGTTGAGGCCGGCCGGGGGGTAGCACATCCCCAAGCAGGGGCGAGGGCAGGGGCATGCGTGGCACTGCCAGTGGCGGGCACAGGGGCCACCGGGAGCGGCAGACGGGTGACGTGGGCAGAGGGGGAGCACCGGGCAGGAGGTGCTCTGGAAGCAGACACTCAATCCTCATTATAAGGCTTTTTAAATGCACAGACAGGATATTAGCGTTTAAACAGGCTCTAGGACTCCAGGGCAAACTTTAAAAATCATAATATTTATAGAACCCTCCTTCCACTCGCCCCACATGCTCTTTATTTCGCCTGCAATTACTGCTAATTTGAAGACATTTTGCTTTGGCGTCTCAGCCTGTTGCGGTGTCGATTACCGAGCCGCCCGCTGCCGCCTGCCGCCGCAGCGCTCCCCGCAGTGCTCCCGACGGTGGCCACGCTCCCGCCACGCAGGGAAACCAAACCCTCCGCTTCCTCCCACGCTCGCGACGGAGAGACGCCCGCAATGCCAAGAAATGATGCTGAGCCGCTCTGCCGGGAGCGAGGCCCTCGCCCAGCCCCTCTCCCGGCAGGGCTGGGGATGCCGCTGTGCCCGGCGCGATGCCGGGACCCGGCCGGCCCGGACTTGCTGGCCACGTGCACCACGCGGGACGGGGAAAGGGGGGGACCCTCGAGTCAATGCGCTGCGGGGAGCCGTGCTTGGGGCTCCCCCGGGGACAGGCACCCCGGCACTGCTGCCCTGTGCCCCACACCAGCTGCGGCTCCGCGAAGCCACAAGCAGAAGCTCTGGAGCAGTTTGATTCCACGGCCGTGGCGGCTCATTAAGTCCCTGGGCAGAATTACCACCAGCGCAGGAGGAGGCTGCGAGCCCCCACGGGCCGGCGGGGATCAGCGCCGGCACCCAGGTCTCTCATGACAAAGCACCTTATGCCTGAAAGCTGCTTCCCTGAGAAACAATGAATTGGCATTATCCTCCTCCTCCCCGTCAGCTCCTTTCCCCACATCTCCCTTCACCCGGCTCTGCTCCGCTCCTTGCTCCAAAATCCAGGGGAGCGGGTAACCCCTCCAAGGGCTGCCGCACCCCCCGCTCCGGCCCCCCGCCAGCTCGGGCAGCTCCGAGGGAGCAGGAGTGGGGGGGTGGAAGGAGCTGGTGCTACTGGCTTAAGCCCCAGTTCGTGGCTGGGATGCCACGGGGACAGTGCAGAGCCTGACGCTTAGCGCAGCTCCTGCACCTCTGGGGAGGACGTGCAGCCCCCCGGGAGGCTGCTGGCCCCTGCCTCCATCCCCAACTCCTCTGCTCGCTGTCCCAGCCGCCCTCGGAGAGGAGCTCGCACCCGCACCCAGCGTCCCATCCCCAAGCAAAGTGCCTGCACAGACCCCATCACGGCCCCCTCCTCCCTCAAAGCCCTTGGGATGGCCGGGGGGGGTCTCAGCCGGTCTCCTGCCACCCGTCCCCCCAGCGGCTCGACAGCTCCGCTCGGGCAGGGAGAGCCCGAGCCCCCGCAGAGCCCGGCCCTCGCCCCCCGCCGTGCCCCCCAGCTCCGGGCTCAGCAGGGGACGACCAGGCAGCACCGTGCGGGGCTCCAAACCCCCCAAACGGACTGCGGTGCCACAGAGCAGCCTCGGGGTCCCCCAAGGGCCCCCCCTTAGTAACCTCAGCCACCAACTTCAATCTTGAGATACAAGCATGGGGGCCACCCCACAAGCACCCTCCAGACCCTGGGTGGGCACCCATGGGGGACGGACGGTGAGAGGTTGGCTGTGGCCCCACGGCCCCCCCGGCACAGCCCCCCAGGCTCCGGCACCCACCACTCAGCACCCCGGCGCAGGGACAGCACAGGACGTGGGGGTGTTTCTGGGCCGCTGCCCCGTTCCTGCCCAAAGCCAGGCCTGGCTCCGGCATCGCAGCCCGGCCCCTGCCCGCAAGCCGTAGGGCAGCGGGTGCCTCGCCAGAGCAGGAAAGCTCTCCCTGGCCAGCGGCCCCGCTGGGATGCAAAACGGCAGCAAGAAAAGACCCCGAGCAAAACCCCGGCAGGGAGGGAGGGGAAATGCCCACCCTTGGTGGTGGTACCTACCCAAAAATACATCATCATGTCGGCGGCGGGGTGCTGAGCAGCTCCGCGGGGTCGGCGGGAGGGTGCTGGGCTGTGCTGGGCGCTGCTGCTCCTGGCTGGGCTCTCTCCCCTCGGGTGCTCGCTGTCCGGCTCCAGCACCAAGGGCCGGCGCAGCCGGGTGCCCGGCACGCTCGCCTCCCTCCCCGGCGTGGCGTGGTCATTCGCCGCGGGCCACTGCACGCTTCAGAGCTGGCTGCCGGCCTCCGACATGCTGCTGCTGCGCGAGCGGGAGAGCCGGGGCCGGGGATGGACGCGAGGGCAGCCCTGGGCGGGCAGTGGGGCAGGGGCTTGTTCACCCCAGGGGGAAAAAAAAAACCCAAACGGGAGAGGGAGGGATAAAAATGAAACGCTCTCTGGAGTCTTTAAGAGCAAAGGGAGCGTGCGAGGGGCAGCCACAGCACCGGGGCGGGGGTCCGGGGCCCGGCGGCCGGGCTGGGCGCGAGGGTGGCGGCAGCGGCAGCTCCGGCGCGGACACTCCGAGGAGCCGATGTCCTGCCTCAGCGTTTTTCAAGCTGTCCTGTCAATAAGGAATCGGCCGCGCTCGCCGTTAACCTGCGAGGTGCCAGCCGGCTGCCGGCACCCCCCGCCACACCGCCCGCTCCCCATTGCTGCTCCCGGCAGGCGGGGGTGCTCAGATGGGCTGTTTTGGGGGGCCCAGCATCCCCCGCTTTGCAGGATGCGGCCGCTGTGGCCTGAGGGGGGGCAGAGCCAGCAGCCCCCAGTCCCTGAGCGCGGGAGCAATGGGGACAGTCCCTGCATGAGCCGGCGGCCCAGGACGTGGCCACTGCGCTCTGCACGAGCAGGACACCCCAAAAGTCCCCCCCAGTGCTGGCACAGTGGCTGGGGGGAGACCCTGTCCCCCAGGAAAGAGCCGCAGGACCGGCCGAGATCCCGCACGGGAGGCGGGGGGAGCACTGGCCGCAGGGGGGGCCACGGTGGCAGTGGGGTCCCGGGGCGAGACGGAGCTTCCCCGCGGGGAGCGGGACCCCGGCCCCCCCGGCACGGCAGCTCGGCTCCGCAGGCACTAAATCTCCCGTCCTCCTGGGGCCCCCGGGAGCGAGGGGACCGTGTGCGCTGAACCAGACGCGGGAGCAAGGGAATAAATAAGAATAAGGGAAGGCACAGGAGCGAGAGGGGTGGCAGCTCGGTCTCTGGGGCCCAGCTGGCTCTGACATCTCCAGCCCCATAATCATATTCAAAGCAGCGCCGGGCTGAGGCATTTCTCCTCCAGCACAGCAATAAAAGAAAGCAACACTCTCAATAATTCAGCACTAGGAGAGGGTGATAAAGCAGAGGAGCCACCACTGCAGGCAGCTGGGGCGGGGGGCTTCCCACTCCCTCTTATATCTTGGTGATCAAAACCCTCTCCTCTTTCTCTGTGCCCTGCCAGCACAGCCCCAGCCCCAGCCCCAGCCCCGGGCGGCTGCACCCCCGCGCTGCTGCCTGCACCGTGCCCTCGGCCTGTGCTGGCTGCGCAGGGACCTGGGGCAGAGGGGCCCGATGCAGCAGAATAAACCCCCCCCATTGCCACGCAAGCCAAAACCTGGGGGGTCAGGGGACGGGGGGGCAGCACCATCCTGGAGCCGGGGCAGGGTCGGCAGTGGGAGCACCTCCCCAGCTCGGCTCCCTGGCCCGGCCCTTTTCCCAGCACTGTTTTACCTTCTCCCGCTTCAGAACCCCCAGCCCCACGTCCACGCACGCCCCTCGCCCAGGGGTGCCACTGCAAACAGCCCCCGTCACCCCGCAGCCACGTCCCAACTCTCCCACCCAAATGTGGCGCCGGGGGCCGCTCAGCCGCGGGACACCAGCCCCGCTGCCGCCTCCCCTCCGTCGCGGGACGCATCTCCTCGCCAAACACAACCGTGCAGCCACGGCCTGGTGTGCTCCGGGCACCTGCAGCCCCGAGGAACCCCCGAGTGCCACCCACCCGTCCCCCACGTGCGGCCGGACACCGGGAGGGAGCAAAGACCTTGCTTCGGCACGGGGAGCGAGTTGCAAAGACACCAGTACGGACGCAAATGCCAGAGGTGGGGGCGAGCCCCGGGCCCGCAGGGAGCTCCCTGCCCATCACGGAAGCGAAGCACCATGCTGCAGCACCCTGCTCCCGGCCCCGCTGCCGCCAACCAGCACATCCCCCCCCCCCCGGCTCACACCCGCAGCCCAGCCTTCGTCCCGTTAATCCTGGCTCCCGGCTCATGCTGCCGGTGAGCCCAGCTCCCACCCCAGCCCCTTCTAGCGGCTCCTTTTCCACATTTCTCACAGCATCTCAGGACCCTTCTAGACCACAACACCCTCCAGTGGGTCACCTTTGTCCTCGTTCTGCTGCTGTCAGAGACAAGAGCACTGCCCCCCCCCAACCTCTCTCCTCCATCGCTTTCGCAGGGTGACAGCTCCGGGTGCCTTGGCCACCCCCCGTCCCCCCACTGCACAGGTGCCTCCAGGCCAGTGCACGGAGCAATGGACGCACCAGCGTCCTCACCCCAGCCCCTTGTTTTACCTTTGCTCCTCTGCTTCCCTGGCCTAGACCGGGGGGAGCATGGGGGTTGTGCTGTACTCAGCAGGATGGACCTTCGGGGGTGTTCCCCTCCCTCCATCCCCTGGGGGCACCCGGCCTGGCCCCCCCGTCATGTGCACGAGCTACCGCCTGCCCGAGCTGGGTCTCAGCCCAGGAGACACTGAGCTGGTGTGACACGGCACAGGCTGCAGGACCCCGGGGGCAAACATCCCCCCACAGTGGGCAATTGCCAGGTCTGGGCCAGGACCCGGGGGCCAGCGCCACCCTGGGAAGAGCAGGGTCCCCTCAATGGGGCTGCTCCCAGGAGCCACACGGAGCACAGACAGACAGACAGCAACGTCAGCACACACGGACAGCTCACAGACACCGCAACCCTCGGCCCTCCTCACCCGGGACTCACTCCACTCACGTCACGCCTGCGCGGGGGCTCAGCGCCCGGGGGGTGCCGGGGGCCGCTGGCGGAGAGGAGCAGGCAGGCAGCCTTCCTCCCGGCCTCCCCAGCGCCTGCCAGACCCCAGAGCCACGGGCAGAGGGTGCTGCCCTGTCCCACCCAGCCCCGTGCAGCTCAGGCAGCAGCCCCCATCGCCTGCCCTACACATGCAGGTCTTGACATGCAGCTTCTAGCGCAGACCCCGGGGGAGCCCCCAGAGCAGCGGCTCCGGCTGCGCAGCCGAGGGGGCCCAGGAGCCGCGGGCAGAGCCCCGGAGCAGCCCCTCACCTCTCCACCCCTCAGAAGCAAACGCCTCGTACCTTTTATTCAGCCCAGCTCCTCTGGCGGTGCTCGCGCTGGGCTCTCTGAGAAAAGACAGGAAAGAGGAGGAAGAATTAAAATCAATGATCATCATCGCCAACCCGCTCACAGTCAATGCTGTTTGCTCAGCGACGGGCAGAACGTTCGGCTACGAGTACGAACGCAAGCGTTACCTCCCCGACGCGCTGGGAGCCCGGCGCTGGTTAAGAGCTGGCAGCTGGGCAACGCCTGCCTGCGCTTTGCCTGGGGTGACGGGAGCGGGACCCTGCCTCCGGCTCTGCCAGCACACCCCGAACCCGACCCTGCTCCTGCGGACCACGGGCCCCCTCCCCGGCTTCCCTGGGGCTCTGCAAGCGCAGCCCCGGCCCCGCGCACAGCCCGCGGCTCGGCGGGGTTGGACAGGACGTCGCCGACGCGCCGGACACGCGGCCAGTTCGGTGTGTCCCACGCCCTCTGCCCGCCCCCAAGGGTGCTCCTGTGCTCCTGCCCGCCGGCAGCGCCCGTCCCTGCCCCTCGCTCCCCGGCACGGTGCCACGGTCCCGTGAGCAGCCAGCCCCGCAGACCGTGGCTCCGGCGCTGCCATCCCGGCTCCGGGCGCTTCTTGGAGAGTATCGCCAAATTTCAAAGAAAACTTCCTGAAAGCGGCACTTCAACTAATTGGCTTTTGCAACATTGCCAATGCAAATGTTCATAAATCATGTCAGACCCTCAAAAATAATGAGAACAGCTTATACATCACGAGAGGTTTTTAAAAAAGTGTAAGCGAGGGCTGTTTCTGTCTGTTAACCGCTTCTTTGGGGACCTGGAGGTGTCGAGTCCCACGGCCGCTCCCCGCCCGCCCGGGTCGGCAGCAACAGCTCTGCTTTAAACGCCGGAGCTGCCCGATCCCCGGCCCAGAGGCCGCCCTGGGGCACATAGGTGGGTGTAGGGACCCCACTCCAGACCCCCAGCCGGATCCCGGAGGTGCAGCCACGCGCGGCGGTGGCTGAGGAAGAGTGGAGCGGTTCCCAGGCACTTCTGTTAGCAAACACGGCTCTTAGCCGCACAGCAGGATAATCAATTATGGTAATTCCTGCCTCAATGAATCAGATTCATGGAGGAGCACAGCTCATTAGGCTGGTGCTGACTTCCATTAGTGCTCTTATGATAAAAACCCTCCAGAAAGCTCTCGCCCAGTCAGATGTGTTTTCCAGGCACAGGGGTCTCCCCTCCCGGCCCCCCACACCCCGCCATGGGGACACCCCGGCAGGGCCGTGGGCCCGGCAGAGCCTCCTGCCCTCCCGCGGGCTCGCTGGGCTTTGCCGAGGCGTCGCTTGCCAGGATCCGCGGCTGGAGACGGCAGAGCGGGAGCCATGAACGCCAGCATGTGCCACAGAAGGTTTGGGTGTGCTGGGAGCCCAGGCAGCCTGTTTGGCAATGAATAATTGAAGGACGCTCGCTCTCCTCGGGGAAGCACAAGTGATGGGTAAAATCTCATTTCCCAAACACATTTCCCAAGGAAGGCGCCTTCTGAGAAACTCCCCACAGCAGCTCCAGGCCCCGGCAGTCGGGACGCGCCGCGCTCGCCTGAGCTCGCCGAGCCCAGCACCAGCCCAGCCACCGCTCCCAGGCGGCCCCAGGCACCACAGGGACCGGGATGCTCAGCTGAACCCTCCCCGTCCTGCCGCACGCGCCAGAGCGGGAGAGGAAAAGCCCTGGCAGAGCAGCGATGGGAGGTGGGCTCGGAGCAGCTCAGGGCGATGGGGGTCGGCGATTTGGGGGGGATCTTGCCCCTGTCCCCGCTTCCCCGGTGAAGCTCCGGGCTGATCGGCTCTGGCCGGAGCCCCAAGCAGCCTCGCAGGGACCCGCACCCAGAACAGACGAGTCCAGCAAAGCCCAACCCAGCTAAAACCCCTCGGGGATCCGAAGCGGGGTGTCTGCACGGCGCCCCCAGAAATGCAGCCCGGCGGCTGCAGGGGGCCCTGCGGGTGCTGCACCCCAACACCCCCCAGCTCCACTCTGCGACCGTGGGGCAAACCCCGCGGCAGGCCGGGGCCAGCCGCCCCGCTCCGCTCTGCTGGGAAACTTCTCAGTAGTTTTTCAAAGTACGTTTTGACCCCCCCCACTTCCCTCCACCAAAAACCCTAAATTAATTTTGCTTTTAATTAAATTCATTAGCAAAGATTATCTGGCTGAGGAAAAATAATATCCTGCCCCTCCCCCAGCAGCCCTCTCTATTTATATCCCCTATATACATAAGCAGCAGCGAATATTTCTTTATGGGCCATTAAAGGTTTAATGTTTAATTTATAACCACGTTCTCTGGCGGGCAGGATGGCCAGGCACAATGTCAACACTTTTAATTAAATGAGAAGGATTTTTTATTTTTTTTTAACTAAAGATAAAACGCCCCGTTCCCTTCCCAGCAGCTCCCAGAGGTGCGTGGCAGGCGCGGGCAGGGGCCGGGGCGCGGGGCTGGGACGTGTCTTGCCGCCGTCCGGCTGTGCTGGGGCCGTGCCGCGCTGCCAGCCAGGAGCTGCGGGCAGGGGCCGCTCGGGCAGCGCCCAGGGGAGCCCCCCCACGGGTGAGGGGCTGTCACCAGGACGGCTTTGGGGTGAGTGACCGCTCGGGAGAGGCCTCGAACCAGCGGCTCCAGGCCAGAAAGCACAAACCCCTTCCCGGGGACAGTAACGGCACACGGCGCTGCCCCCTCTTTGGTAACCCCCTGCCGAATACCGCAGGCAGGGCATGCAGGCAGGGTGGCACCCGCGCTGCCCGCTCCTTCCCAGGGCTGGGCAGGGTCCCAGCACAGGGCTGACCCCAGCTCCAGCCGCAGGGCCCTCGGGGGCAGAGGCCAGTGCTGCACGGCGAGCAATGCTGGGCGACCTACCGCTCCCCCCACTCAGGGACAACCGTCTCCTTCGGCAAGAGACAACCGGACCCACCAGCCCGCGGCGAAGCGGGCCTGCCCGCGCCACCAACCCGAACTCCAGTTACCAAAACACCAGCCTGAGCCTTTGCTGTGACCCTTTCAACCAAAAGTCTCGCTGCAACTCCTGTTCGTTCCCCTCCCGCCTGACCACTGCGGCTCTCGCAGCGTCGCCACCTCCCCCTGCCAGCGTGCCGCGCTCCCAGCGCTTCCGACACCTGTGTCGCCCGAGGAAGCCACCGGCAGAACCGCGTGGCACCCGCTGGCACAGGCAGCACCTCTGGAGGAGCCCGGCCTTCCCGGCTCATCCTGCTGCCAGCCCTCCCGCGTCGGACACGGGGGGCACAGGAGCAACGGGGGAGCGTGTCTGGCCACGCGGCTGGCCCGTGCGGGGCTGGGCACCTCCCGGTGCTCCCCCAGCAGCAGCAGCCTCAGCGCTCGGCGGCGGGAGAGCGGAGCCCTTCCTGCCTGGAACCTGGAGAGGGGCAGCTCTGAGTAGGCAGGTTCCCATTAATGGAGTATTTTATCTTACGGGAGAGATTAAATCTCTGTACAGAGAAGCGCAGAAGAGCTGAATCAGCAGCTGGCTGGGGGGTGGCAGGTTCAGCCATAAGCATCTGGCTCCAGCACAGCACTTGGGCGCTTCACCCTCCTGCGGCCACGCTCCGCCAGGCAGCGCCCGGCCCCGCACCCCTGTCCCTGCCGCAGCGAGCGCCGGGCCGGCCGGAGGAGCCGCAGCCAGCACAGGTGCTGGACGGGACCCCCTGGCCCCCTTGTGCCGCCGGCAGCCCCACGCCAGTCCTCTGCTGGGCACCGAGTGAGCCCACCACCCTGCGGCACCGGTGAGCTGCCTTCCTCCCTCCCTCCCTTGTCATCCTCGGCACAGCACAGACGGGTTGGCGGGATGTGTCCCGGCGTGGCCGCCATGCCCACAGGAGCGTGTCAGGGCACCGGGGTCCGGACCTCGTCCTGGGCTCTGCTGCCTGCTGCCTGCCCACACCGGGACGGGTGCCCCGTGCAAAGCCACGCCCGTGCCCGTGCTCCCACGGACACGAGCCCCGTGTCCTGCGTGGGGCTGCGCCGGCTACGGAGGCAAGTAAGAGGCAGAGAGGCCACTCGCTCCTCACGCACATGTGACCGCACACGTGTGCACACGAGGAGCAGGCGTGCGAGGGCCGGACACCGCCACCGTGAGCCAGGGAACAGAGTGGTGATGGCACCGTGCCGCTCACTAAAAGCATGAGTGTCACTAAATCAATAATTCATTTACTTTAATGAGATAAGTACTTTGAAAACTAATTGCAAACCTGCTCCATTTACTCCAACCCGTTATAGCCTTTAATGTAAATGGCAGAAACACTGCTGGAGGAAGGGGAAGGGCTTTTGGTGGGAGATCGTGTGTCGTCCTTCCCCCTTCTTCTAAGAAAGAGAAATATCCGTCATAAAGGGACGGTGGAAATCGAAGTAACCGGCTGATTCACCACATGGAAGCACCAACGACGGAGCGAGAGTTGTACCCAGCCCACCCTCCCTGCTGCCACCACGAGGTCCGCAAGAAACCACCCCCAAAGGACCGTCACCAGCATCGGGGAGACGATGGAGGGATGGAAAAATACACCCGGCACGCGGGGGGTGCTGAGCTCTGGCGAGCTGCCGAGGGCAGGCGCCGTGGCTGGGAGCTGCTCGGCCAGGGCTGAGCTCAGCCCGTGTGTCTCGGGCAGAGCCGATGGGGCACCACGCACGGAGAGAAACCGCGTCCGGAGCCACGACAGACCCACTGCCACCGCGGCGCCAGGGCTCAGGGCTCTGCCTCAGGCAAGACCCGCCAGTGCTCTGCCAGCGCCGCCCGTCCCAGCATCGGGGCGGCAGAGGGGATGGGGCATCGCTCTTCCCCCGCGCAGCAGAACCCCCCCGGCCGGCCCACGAGCTGGCTGCCGCACACGCTGCAGGTGGTCACTGTAACGAGTCACGGCTCGTTATAAAAACCACCGCCGTATCGCTGGCACAGCACCCTCCAACGCCAGCCGGCAGCTGCCAGCTCCTCCTGCCTCAGCAGGAGCTGCCCCTTCCCACCTCTCCAGCACCCACCAGCCAGGGCGGGCAGCGCAGGCAGAGCTCCGGCCGTGCAGGCAGCGGCACAGCCCCCGCACGCCCGGCGCCAGCACGGCCGGGGGACAGGGGTGGGCAGGGGTGTCCTGCCAGGCCCCAGCACCGTTCCTGAAAAGGAGCGAGCGGCTCCCAGCAGCGATGCCGACGTGTTCCTGAACGGCAGCCGGAGCGGGAGCTGGACGCCAAGGGCTCTCTCCTCGCTTGCTGGAGCAAATGGCAGGTCATAAAAAGGAACCGTGACAGAAGAGAAAATGTTCCAGAGTCCACAAGGACCAGTCCAGGGTAAATCCATCTGCTCAGCAATTTAGCTAGAAAATCCTTTCCAATCATCCGTGCTGTAGGTCCCTCACCCCCAACATGCGGCTCTGGGCAGAGCGTTCCCCACTCCTGCAGCTCAGGTGGGGCCCCAGCGCTTGGTGATCCCCCAGCACCATGGGGGGGCACACTCGGGGAGGGGGTCACGCCACCCCTCAGGGGTGCACCCGGGCCAAGCCCATACTCCAGGGACCCTGTCACCGGCACCGCCTCAGCCGGTGGCAAGGGGGGACCCAAATCATGCGCCCGTGGGCAGGAGGGACGGTGTCCGGGCAAGCAGCAGGCAGGGACGCTGGGCAGGGGGCAGGCAGCTCTGCACGGAGGGACCGACAGTGGCACCGGCTGTGCAGGCTCTTCCCCGAGCTGCCGGCTCGCTCGGAAGCAAGAACCCACCATCCCGCCCGGGGTCCTGGGTCCGCTGCCCCATTTGTGGGATGCAGGAGGGCTCCCGGGAAGCCCAAATCCCACCTGGACCTCCGTGACGGGCCCGGCAGCCCCACGGCAGCCCCACGGCAGCCCCACGGCAGCCCCACGGCAGCCCGCCCTCCGAGCTGTGGCCAGGGACAGACGGGATAATCCCCTCCTGGCAGAGGACTCGGCACGGCTCAGCCCCTCGCTGCTGCCGCGGCACAAACAGACCTGGAGATCTCCCTGCAGGCATCCCTGTGAATCCCACCTCAGCCGCTCCTGTCTCACAGAAAATCAATGGCAAGCATCTCAATTAATCACACCGGGGGCAAATTGATTAGGAGCCTAAATAAGGTCAACATGCTTGTCTGCTTATAGGGTAGGACCCCTTAATCATCATTTTATCTGCAATAGGCTGCGGAACCTGCAATCACACCGTCTTTGGGAGCACGGAGGGATTTTTCAGTTATCTCCTGCAATTGCTGGGGCCAGCAGAACAGGAGCCGTGGCTCTGCCATAAAGCAGCTGAATTCCACATGCAGCGACCGCCCGGCCACACGCAGCTGCGAGCCCCCAGCGTGAGGCCCCGTGGCCCACCAAGCCCAGCTGCCTCCTCGGATTCAGCGGGAGACAAAAGCAATTAAGCGCTGCTGCTCTCGGTGCAGTACATTCCCTCCTGACCCCAAACCCAACAGCTTCCACCGGAGATTTGATTAGCCCTGTCATTATCTTAGATTGCATACCTGAAAATATTGTTAGTGGTCACGACGGCATTGAACCTTTACAGAAACCAGTCACAGGTCTCCTCTCGGCTGCCCTCGGCACCTGGAACCCCCCCGGGCTGCTCCTCAGAGTGCCTGTGCCCTCGTGTCTGCCAAAGCCGCCGCTCTCGGGGGGGAGAGCAGCTGGCTGCCCGGGGGGGTTGTACAGCCTGACCCCAGCCCCTCCGCCTTCCCAGCCTGGTTTTGAGGAGCCCCCGGGCAGCACGGGCAGGACCCCGCGGCAGAGCCCAGCACGCTCTTGGGAGGAGCTCAGCTCCTGGCGGGCTGATGACGCCCTTTGCTTCGCCAACAGACTTCCCCATCACAGCGAAACCGGCGCAACTGGAGCTGGACCCGCTCAGGACTCTGCTGACAGCAGTTGCTCTCTGCCCCTCTCCGAGAGCCGCAGCCGATCGCGCCCCGCTGGGGTGCCGGGGCTGACTGCGGGGAAGACGGGGCCAGCAGAAAGCAAAGGGCTTGTGCCTCGCCGCTGGATGGGACCCCCGGTTCCCAGGAGGGGGCTGCGGGCACCACACGGCCCCAGGAGCCCCCTGGGCACCCACAGGCAGAGGGACGAGCAGAGGTTGTGTCCAGCAGCATCCCCCCACCCCGGCTCAGCGCTGGCAGAGACCCCTCACCCTTCTGCGGGCTTGGGATGCTCCAGACAAACCCCTTCCAAGCCACGGGCTGGGCTGGCGCGGGGACGGGGCTGAGACCCTTCCTCTGGTCCCCGCGAGCCGCCGTGCGCTGCCCGCAGCCCCTCCGGTGCCGACACACCCCTCACCTCGCCCGCACACCACGGCCCCAGCAACACGTCGCTCCCTTTTGTTGTAAATACAGTTATAAATATTATAATTTGGTTTAATATTTAATATAGTCAGGTTAAATAAGCATTCCCAGCCCCATAAATAATCATTAACGGAGGGTTCTAATTGTGCTGTTGGGATCCTGCTTCATGACTTATTTAGAGGGCAGGCTCTATTCCCATCCCCGGCTCCCCCGTACACCATAAATTAACCTGCGGCTCAACCTCTTTAGCAAGAACCTGATGGGACACAACAAAAGGAGACGGCTCCGCTCCGGGGGTGACAACCGCCGAGACCACTTGATGCGGAGCAAGGGAGGCCCATGGTGGCTAGTGGGATGGCCAGGACCGAGCCGGTGGGGACAAGGGGGCCGGCGCAGCCCACGGGAACACCGAGCAGCGTATCGGGGTGTCCTCGGCGCCGGCACGGGGCGAGCCCCCCAGCGCAGGTGGGCGACCCACGGGCGAGGGGCCTCTGCTCAGCCCCCGCCGCTCCCAGGCTGCGTCAGCAGAGGCGTGGGGGCGAGCGGAGGACGGGGGAGGCTTTTATCCTAAATACAAACCTACTGTAAAATTGATTGGAAACAATAGCAAAAAAAAAAAAAAAAAAACAAACAAAAAAGCCAAAGCATCACAAATCCCGAACGCGCGGGGAATTGGCCAGGGGCGAGTGTTCTGAAAGCGCAGGAGAACTGAGACACAGAGGACAACTAAAGTGCAGGAAAACCTCCGTGTAAGAGCGTTTTCCCCTTAAGGGATGCGTTGATGCATTGCTTTAAAAAAAGGTTTGGTTTTTGCTCTCTGTAGCTTAATTTCATCTTGAAATGGAAAAACTACAAAAGTAAATGGAAAGAGCCCGGCCGGCCGCCTCGCCAGCGCTGGGCTGATTCCGCTGGAAGCGCAGGAGCCCCCTGCTCCCTGCCCAGGCAGGGACGTGCCCCCGCGCTGGGGAGGGGGCTCCGGAGGGGCAGCTCCATGTGCCCAGCTCCGGCCAGACACGCTGCCACAGCCCGGGAGGAGCGGGGACACCGGCCCGAGGGAAACCCGGACATTCTCCTGCTCCCCAGCTGCTGGGGGCTGCTCCCACTCGCCTGCCCGGGGCTCCCCAGCAACGTGGCCAGGACAGCCACGACCAGGGGTCTGTCCCCAAAGGGCACCCCGTGCCCTCCGGCCGCGCGGGCGGTGGTCCAGGGCAGCCCCCCCGCCAAGGGCTAGGCATGCCCCGTCCCCCCTAAAGAGCAATGTCTCCCCTGGTTCAGCATCAACCCCTCTGGCTGGGATGGAGTTTCCACGGGCTGGGGCAGGGATGGAGCTGGGAGGAAGCCTGGGGTTTCCATTTCATCTCCACACTGGTTTCTGCTGCTCAAGTCTGCATTAATCAAAGAGATTGGCCAAGTATTAATGCTAATGAAGCAGCCGCAGCACGGCTCTCGCAGGGTGGGGGAGCCCCCCCACGGCACCATGCAGAGGTGAGGGAGAGCCCAGCCCCTCTGAGGGGCTTCTGCCTGGCTGGGGAGGGGGCACGGAGGCTGGGACAGGGTCTCAGCACTGTGTCACCCCTGGCCGGAGCCCTCCAGCCCACAGCGAGCATCGCCCAGCGCAGCCCGAGAGGGGCTCAGGACCCCCCAGCAGCATCTCCAGGGGGGTCCCATGGACCCCGCAGCCACAGGGAGCGCAGACGGGCTGACGGACAGGGCGCTTCTTCCCAGCCTGACCCCTCTTTGATATCACCAGCAGCTCAGACCCTCACAAAGCCGGGAGGAGGGAGCAGCCTGGGTCCTGAAGCACGGGGAGACCCCCAGGAGGTTTCCCAGCCCCAGGGTGGGACGCAGCAGTGGGGACACAGTGACGGCCCCCCTGGAGCCGTTTTTGGCGCCTCTGGCACGTTGGCTCCTGGCAGAGCCGGAGGACCCTCCCCGGCACACGTGTGCGCAGGGTGGCCCCGGCCAGAGCCAGCCCTGACTCTGGGCTGCAGCTCTACGGAAAATGGCGTATTTTATCTTTATGTGTCAGAATTTATATAAAAAGGGGATAGTTCAGCTCTAAATGTAATGAGATGGAAGAACAGCCCTCCAGTGGCTTCCTCCAGCTAGCACGGCATCAATAACATCGATTGCTAAAAATAACTAATAACCCTGGCCCGGTGCAGCCAGGGAGCGCTCCGCCCTGCACGGGGTCCCCAAACCAGCCCCGTGTACCCTGCCATGGTGAGCCAGGGCCGGCTGGCGGAGCCCTGGCAGGGCGAGGGTGAGGATGGACACAGCCCCCCCCCCAGCACAGGAGGGTGACGGGAGGGACAGGACGAGCAGAGGGGATGGTGCACAAGCCCTGGGCTCAGGGCTGGCAGGAGGGAAGGGCCGGGAGAGGAGTTGGAGACGCCACCAGGAGAGGACTGAGGCGGAGGGATGGGGAAGGAGGCAGAAGATTCCCTTTCAGACTCAGAAAACCCCTCCTGCATCGGCAGCCACTGGCTCAGAGCCTCACCGGGGCTGATCCACATCCCCCTGACCCTGCCCAAACCACCCAGAATGGAGCCGCAGGCACTCGCTCTGCAGGACACGGTGCCCGATGGGAGCGGAGAACCCGCACACCTGTGCCTGTCGTCCCTCTCCGCACACAGACCTGCCAGGCCAGGGACTGTCCCCACCCAGAGCCACCACCTGGGACTTAAAATCCTGGGAAGCCACCACAAGATGCAATCCCTCCAGGCTCTGGAAATGGATAAGAGGGGACTGGTAAGGTCCCCGTGTCCAATTTTTCCAATCCCTGTATCTTCTGTCATTGACATTTCCAAAAAAAGCCCAGAGGCACTCCCCTGCCTCCTCCAGAGGAGAGAAGGCGAGAGCTGCCCGTCCGCCGGGACACCCCAGGGTCACCCGGACAGGTAACGCCGGCGCAGCGCTGCCCTCCTTCCCTTGCTGAACTGCCCAGAAAGGGAACAAAAACCAAAGAGGGAAGGAAACGATAAAACACCAGCCCGCAGTTAGGGAGAGTTATTTAGTCTGTTGGAAATGAGTCTAACTTAATAGAGAAGAAATAAAGTGTTTTAAAATTAACGACATAAATGTCAGCCCTGATCGCGGGGATATTAAACTATACGGTTGTTTGACTGCCTTCTCCAAAGTTACCTCGCTCACACACGCCTGGAGCACCAACACCGCTGCGCGTCGGGGCGGCACCAAAAAACGCTGCCCCTACCCAAATGCAGCACCAGCACGTCCCTCGGGCGGCTCCCCCGGGCCGGGGCCAGCTCTGCCCGCCACGAGCCCCCCACCGCGCTGCTCGGCCGCTCTGAGGGCCGGTTGCCCATGGGCACACGGTGCCAGGCAGCCGCTTCACGGGCCAGTGGCCACCCCGCTGCCCAACACCGCTGGCCGGGGCTCCCCAAGGAAGCCACCCACTGCCAAGATGATGAACCCCCTCCTGGCAACGCACTGGGCGCTGGGTCCCCCCCTCCAGGGCGAGCAAAGGGCACCGGGCACAAGCCTGGCCAGTTCCAGCGGCAGCACCCAGCCCCTCCTGCACCAAAAAAGCCCTTAAAGTCATCCAGGAGCAGAGAAACACACGTTGTTCCTGTGAAAGTAATTTTAAACCCCCAAAGACTCTTGTCCTGCTGTTGGCAGGGACTCTGCCAGAAGCTGCCACTGAAAACAAATTAGTCCATGGAGCGCGGTCCTCCGCAAGCGAGGTCACTGCGGCGAGCGAGCGGGTCACCGTGGCCACTGTGAGCATCCCCGCTCGCTCGCCCGGCGCCCGCGACCCCCTGCCCCGGCAAAACCATCTGCAGAGGCCCCGCGGGAGCTGGAGCCACGTGCGGGCGCCCGGGGAGCGCGTGTGCACACGCGAGTGACGGGAGGGAGCACACGCGCATGGACGGGGCGGTGCGTGTGGCACGGTGGGGGCACAGTTATTTGTAAATAATCCTTAATTAATGAGATTTCAGTAATAGATGGCTCAGTGTTATTCCAGGCAGGGACGATGGCAATCTCCATTCTTCCACTTTTCAATTACGTCTTCGGGGAGGGAAGCAGAAACTGGCCAGGGTGAATTAGAGAGACTTTTGTCACGTTTAATATCAATTCATTTTGCAGACTGCTGACGCAGCGGGATTTCACAGCTCGGAATTTATGGTTCTTTTGAGAGACATGCGCAAAAAAGGGGGAAAAAAATGCCCTGCCATCAGCACTAAAAAAATAAACTCCACTGGGAAGGAGCAGGGCTCTGGGGGGACCCCTCAGGGACCCCCCGGGGGAGCAGAGCTCGGCGCGGCTGGGTCTGCAGCACCCAGTTCCTCGCCTCCCGGAGCACACCAAGGGCTCCCAGGAGACCCAGGGCTGCCTCTGGGCTGGGTGCCCCCGGGGCCCTGCCCGCAGCCCTCCTGCCCGCGCGGCAGCGGCTCTGGAGCAGCGGCACCGGCGCTAACGGAGCCGTTCTTACGCAGCGTTATTTGGCCCCAAGGGGTTTTTATGCAAAATGACACACAATATAAATGACTGTTGTAAACAGAGAGTTTAATAAAGGGCTGTGTGCGAATTTACAGCCTCCCCAAGGATAATTAAAATTATTTATCTACTTACCTAGCTAGCCGCCGGAGCAGTCTATTAATTATTATCTATTATACACGGCCTGCTTTGCATGCTGCCAGTGCTTCGCCTGCCACCACCGTCCCGCGCGGACGCACTGCAGCGCGGGCAGGGCTATGGGCAGGGCTGCGGGCAGGGCTGCCCACCGGCAGGGCTCTGCCCCCAGGGTGCTACCGGCCTGCCCGGGCCCCCCACCACCCCCCGGCTGCTGCTGGGAACACTCTGCCTGGGTTTATAGAGCAACAGCTCAGCGCCGCCGGCACAGCCCGGCCACCACCCCAGGAGCAGAGCAGAGCCCCAGCACGGTGCAAGACGATGCCCCCAGCCCAGCCCCAGCACAGAGCAGCCACATGCACCAGGGGACCAGCAGAGGGAGATGTCACCAGCATCCCCCAAGCCCAGCAGCCCCTCAAGGGCCTAGTAGCTCTGCTCCCCGCCTGCTGAGAGCGCAGAAGGACACTGAGGTGCTTCACGGGGTGCCCAAGCACCGGCGCAGCGGGCACCTCGCACATGCCCCTGTGCCGGCGGGAGCAGCGGCAGCCACCCCGCAGCCTGGTGCAGTGCTACCTGCTCCTCTCTATTTATTAGCGTGACAGAGCAATCATCAGTGCGGAGGCACTGGGATCCCCCGGCTCCTCTCTGCACATAAAGAGACCTCAGGGGGCTCCGGTGTGTGGATACTTAACATTGTTTTATTAGCTTAATAAACCCAGCCGATGCTGCCAGAATCTCCAAACCGGCTCCAAACCCTCCTCGCCGCAGAAGCGGGCAGGGCGGCCGTGGCGCGGGCTGTTGGCACGGCTCCATCGCCTGGCCGGCACTGAGAGCCCGGCACGGCCCCGACAGCCCCGGGGCCCTGGAGCAGCTTGTCAGGAGCAGGGGATCCAGCTGCCCACCGCCACCGCGGGCCCTGCGAGCTGTCAGCTCCCGCCGGCATGACATCCATCACCGCTGCAATTGCTCTCCCTACCCAGCTCCCCGCGCTGCCCTCACCAACGCTGGTGTGCACGGGGCTGCAGTGGCACCCGGTGCTGCTGGGGTCCCCCACAGTCCCCATCAGCCTCTGGGGATGTGCTGGGACAAGCCGTGTCCTCAGCACTGTGCAGCCGGAGGGACCTTCCCCCCCTCAGCCGAGTGAGCTCTGGCGGGGTCTGACCCCCAGTACCAGCCGGTGGCACGGGGCAGGATGGCCCCAGGGGTCAGTAGCATCTTGACAGAGGAGCATGAGGCAGCGGGGCTGTGCTGCCTGCCCGTGCGCACTGATCGGCTCCATCATTAGGAGCCCGAAGCCTTTAGCAGGCTGCTGGGTTGTTTTACTCTGCCGGGGTGGCCGGCAGCGAGGGGCTCCCCTCCCTCAGCCCTGTGGTTCCCGGCTCACAGCGCTGCCTGCTTTGCTTTGATCCCGTACAGTCACACTTCCAGCCTTGCAATCTCATATAAGCCGCCTGATCAAATTCCAGGTCATTACTCAGGGAAAGAGACCCCTCCACAGCCAGCAGCAAGAGCTTCAAACCAATTAAAGCGAGCCCAGTGCTCCTGCCTGCTGCCTGCCACGCGCGGGTCTCGGCGGGCCTGGGCTTGCAATAAGCAAGATGCAAAAATGTTAATGGAAGCGCTTAAAGGCCATGCCAGGGGGATTCTTGTAAATAAGGGCACTCGGCGAGGCGGGGGCAGCTTCTTGGGCTCGGCCGCAAGGCAGCACCGATAAAAGGCAGCTCTGAGCTCTGCATCAGTCTAGGACAGGCTTCTGGGAGAAAAGCTCCAGCGTTTCCTCCTAAAGCCCTTGGTGAGCGCCAGAGGATGAGGGGAGCGAGCGCCAGGCTGCCGGGTCCGTGGCCCCCGGGTCTGCTCTCCTGCCCACCCCCAGGACCGCTGGCGTGGGGACAGACCTGCCCATGGGAGAGGGCAAGGTCCTCGGCGCAGGGAATGCCAGCACACCGCTGGCCGCCTGCCACCCGCATCCCCCGGCACTCGCAGGCGCAGACGCACACGTTTCAGATGTTAAATACCAAATAAAATCACTGTAACCAAGCCGGAATTGACTCCGGTGGGAGGGTCGATACAGACATTTAGCACCACAGCTGGGAATCGCTGGCTCCCCGCACCGCGGCCGTCAGCGTCGATACATCGATGCAGGTCTCCCGCGGGGAGAGGGCAGAGCCCGGGCGGTGCGATGGGGACGGCATCGACGGGGCTGGAGCCAGCGCGGAGCCCCAGGGACCGGGGCACAGAGCTCAGGGGCCGGGCAAGGCAGCCCGTGCTTGTGGGCAGCAACAGGGTGGAGGGAGGACAAACCCCCAGCGAGGCGCAGGCAGGTCCCGCCGGCACAGCCAGAGCCACAAAATCCCACCGGGCTCCTGCCTGGATGGTGCCGAGGCCCTGCCCCGAGAGCAGCGAGCACCCAGCAACGAGGGCAGCGGCACTGGCGGGGCCAGGCCAAGCCTCGAGCACAGCATCGGCAGATGAAGTTTTGTGGGCGCACACTAACGGGGCTCTGCCAGCCCACGGCTCAGGGCAGGGGGGTGACTCCTGCACCCCACATTCACGGGCCAGAGCTGGAGCCGTGGGGCTGTGGGTGGCTGGGCAGGAGCTGGGGCTGCGCGCTGCTCCACCGCGAGCACGTGGGTGCCCACCAGTGCAGGGACGAGGGGCTCAGGCAGCACCCACAGCCCATCCAACCACAGCAGAGGCTGTGCCGGTCCCCTCCTGCCTGCCAGGGCTTTGGGAGCGCCCGGATGGCGGCCGGGAGCTGGCATCATTCCCAAGCGGAGCCACAGAGCGCCCAGGGCCACCGGCACCACGCAGCTGGGATTTCCACCACCGCTCCTGCCCCACACACCGTGCAGAGAGGGGCAGCAGCCGTTGGGAAGCCCCCGCCGAGCCCCCCCCCGTACCAGGGGTCACGCCACGCTCGCCAGAGCAAGCAGGGCTCTGCCTAAGCACACCCCCGGCCCCGCTGCCTTCCCCTCCCGCAGCTGCTCGCAGCCTCAACCTCCAGGATATTTATTGTTCGTTCCCTCCTAAATCAGGGCTGACGGCGGGGCTGCTCACACTCCATTACGGAGAGAGCTCGCGCCGCGTCGCAGTTCCGTTTAGCTTGCAGAAAAAGCAGCCTCAGAGGAGAAACCCACCCCGGCGCTGCCCAGCGCCGGGCTCGGGATGATGGACGATTATGGACCATCTGCACTTTCAGGAGGGGATAGATTTATGAGCGGCACAGACAGCTAGAAGAGTGTCCATTACTATAACTCACTGGCCTCTTCAGAGATATTGTAATCAGGCCCGCCGCCGCTGCAGCGGGAAAGTCCAGGTTAAGCGCTGGCAGGAAGGAAAATCAATTATGTTTTTTTAATACAGTGCTGGCAGCGGGCAGGGGAGGGCAGGCCGGGGACCCCCTGCAGCGTGGGGCTGTGCTGCCGGAGCGCGGCACTGAGGACCAGGGGCCCCGACCACCCCTGTCCCACTGACACGTGCTCGAGAGGCCATGGGCAAACCGCCGGGGCTCTCCACAGAGCATCCATCCGTGACGGGGCCAGTGGCGTGGGCTCTGCTTCGCTGGAAAGGGCTGTGCAGACCTTTCAAAAGACCTTGTGCAAAAATCATTACTTAGGAGAGCACGAGCAAGAACCGCTCAGAGAGATGGCCAAGCCCATCACTCCTGCCTGGCTGGCGGGGAGAGCTGTGGGGTCCCACAGAGGGAGGGACGCTCTGCTCCTACTCCCGGGGACCAGGGACACGAGGTCTAGAGCACGCGGTCAGGTCCTGCACCCCTCTGCGGATCCAGCCGGGATACGCCAGCCCGGCAGCACGTGCTTCCTCCGCACCCCAGCGCCCGCCCGGGCACGCAGCCCGGCACAGAAGAAAAAAGCTTTGCAAAAGCCGTATCCAACATGAAAAGCCATTTCCCAAACTGGTTTTTGCATCTGCAGAGGCGCAGGCAGCTAGGGACGGCGGGGGGATGGCTCCCACCATTGGGGTTGCTTTCAGCTCCTGTTCCAAGACCCAGCGAGAAGGGCCGAGCCTCCCATTCCGGAGGAGCTGGCGAGCACCGAGCCAGCGCCATCGCCGGGACCACGGGGAGCTGCCCACGGCCCCGCTTGGCCGACAACCAGCACCCGAAGCATCGGCCCTGCGGCTCACAGCGAGCGCAGAGGACGCCCGCGGCATGGTGGGGCTGGCGCGCTCCTCCTGCGGACAGGACCCACCTCGTGCGCGTGCAGCCACCCCCCGGGATGCGGACAGGTCTCCCACCAGGCGAGGAGACGCCCCCCGCTCCAGCTGGGACCCCCGTTTCCGCACACACGCTCCCGGGACTGTCAAGCACCGGCCCTGAGCCCCGTGGCCGCGGCGGGCACTCGCTGGCAAACTCCCGCGGGTGTTTCCGTCAGCAGCACGGTGCCAGGTCATCCGCGCTGGCACCCACCCAGCCCTCGCTCCCCGCTGCCCAGGGGCCTGCGCCGGCGGCAGAGGACAGCACCGCGGCCCCCTCCGACACCCCGCGCTGGCACCCACCGCTTCCACGGAGCTCCCCGCCAGCGAGGCCAAGCGCGCAGTGGCCGCACGCTCAGCGCCGGCCCGGGAGCGAGCGGGGTGGAAGGAGGGAGCAGATGGGATCTCTGAGGGGCGGAGGCGAGGAGCAGCGAGATACACGTAGAATAACAATGGTGAATTCCCCCGAGCTTTGGTGTTTTTAATGGTGGATTAGACTGTCAGGCAGCAACTAAATGGTGTAATAAAAAGCTAAGTGCTCGTATTTCAAGGTTCCTGCCTCCCACTCTGCAGGGAGGTGCAGGGCAGGGGGCTGCTCCCGCTCCCCACGGGGTCCAGCCTGGGGTTTCCGAGGAACTTTTCAACGGAGGTTTGCAGACAGTTTACACAGAATCTGCCAAATGTGGGATTACGGCGCATAAATCTGTGCAAACTTCCTCCTGCGGCCTCTGAACGTGCGGCTTTTGAATGAAACGCTGCCCGCGCCGTCTGTGGCCCGCTGTTCCGAGACACAGAGGGACCTCCACAAAACCGCAGCCCCGCAGCCGCTTCCCGAGGAGCCCAGATTTTGGTTTGCTTAAATTGGCTGGAGAGAAGCAAAGGCAAAGCTTCCCAAAAGGTAAAGGCAGGTGAAGGCGGCGGGAGCCCGGCGCTGCGCAGCGAGCTCTGCACCAGCCTCGCCACCACCGCACGCCCTCCGGCAAAGCGGCCGGCGGCTCCGGCTCTCCCCAGGCTCCTGGTGCCCACTGGCACGGAGGGGCCTGATCCTGCCCATCACCCGGCGCGGGCAGGAGGGCCACAGCAGCAGCAGAGCACACGTGTCCCGGCACACGCCTCCAGCCCAGGGCAGCCAGCCCCAACCCTGACCTGCCAATGCTTGCGGTTCCAAGGACCACTGATGCCATTTCCTTTCCTCCTCCCACTCCACTGGCTGCTGCAGCACCCAGAGCCCTCTTCCTCCTCTTCCTCCCCCTGGGCTTGCACCCACAGCGGAAGCAGCATCTTCCCCAGGGGAACGCTGTCCTTCACACCGGCTCCTCGCTGAGCCCCGCGCCGAGGGGCTGCGGGCTGCCCGGCCATTCCCCAGGATGGGAAAGCGCCGTGACACTTCCCTCACCGGATTGCGGAGAATTTCAGAGAGATTGTGGGGAGAGACAGAATAACAACTCCGCAACGGCATTTCCAAACGGCATTAATACCCATCACGACGCCTCTTCTGACACCCCCTCCTGAGGCGGCGGAGAGCTTTGTTTATTAAACGTTTACTCTGTTGGCACCGCGTTTCCGCAGCCCCGCGCAGCCCACGCCAGTTTAAGGGTGGGCACGTGGGGTGACCCCCAACCCCAGGGCACTGCAGACCCAGTGCTGCCCGTCCCCGCACCGGGGCAGGGACGGAGCTGGTGCCCAGCTCCCCTCCTCCAGGGCCATGCCGGTGCTCTGGCAGCTCTGGAGGAGCCCACCAGCACCAGGAGCCAGGCTCCAGCTCACCACGCGTGGCCTGGAGAAAGGCTTTTCCCCCCGCAAAGTGCTGCTGCCCCAACGCCCAGAGGTGCCGGGGCACGGAGGGAACCGCCGCGCACAGAGATGGGGATGATCCTCGCCGGCATCACCGGGGGCTTTGCACCACGGCCCGACCCCCCGAACAGACCCTGCGATAACCCCACGTGCAGGCAGCGCCCACGCGCGTCTGCGGAAGCGAAGACGCCCTTAAACATCGTGCCGAAACGTGGAGACTTCATCTTTGAAGATACTCTTTATGATCACAGCCTTCATAATTTGCTGTTTGTTCTCAAAACCAATATATTTGAGAGGCATTTCACGCTGAGAAACACAATAGCAGGAGACATCCCTCTGATGCCAGTGGCACCCCAAGCTCCTCTCTTCATGCCTGCACCCGCCAGCTGCCTTCAGCAAGGGCAGGGCTGCGGGGCTGAGCCCACCCCGGCCACGGGGAAGCGCTGGCAAACCCACGGCCAGAGAAACGATGGTGAGGAAAGAGGGTGCACAAGAGGGACTTGCCCACAGCTACACCCAGCGGAGCCCTAAACCTCAGCATCCCAACACAGACCCGTGGGAACTGCAAAAACCGGGGCTTGTAGGGCCAGAGGGACTCTAGGAAACCCCGCCGGGGAATCCCAAAGAGCCACGGGGATTTCACAGCCAGGAAACACGCTCGAGGTACAGACCATGGCGCTTTGAAGGCGCCCTGGGCAGGGCTGGGACCCCCCGGCAGCCCCTCGAGCCCTCCCCTCGCCCCCGGCCGGGACTGCAGAGATGCTCCCAGCCCTGCCCGTGCTGCCCCAGGAGTGGGGTCGGCTCATCCCCGGCCCCCTTCCTCCCAGGGGGGGCCAGGAGCACCCCCAGGGGTGGCTTCCCCTCCCCACCCTGCCGCTCACCTCCCCAGCCCGTCACGCAGGATTAGACGTAATGAAAACCATGTGCTTTTCTAACCTCGTTGTGCATCTCGTGTTTAGGGCCCTTGCTTTATCAGTTTTTATCCCGTGTAATATTCATCACACTGCTTTATTTATGGGCCCCCTCTTCGGGAAGGTATTTTTCAGGCCTGGTGAATAAAACATAAGGCTGTGCTGCTTGTCAGAGCGAATGCAGCTCCTCTGATGTCAGCCTGAGTAACGGCCTTTAGTTTTCTCCAACGACTGCACTTTGAGAGAAATTTATTTGTATTTGGGTTCACGTTGGTTGGCGAGATGTGAATTTTTTTCCCTTCAGAATAAATGAAGCTTCAGCTCTAAGGCAAGGGGTGGGAGCGGGCCGGGCGGACACGGACAAACCCTGCACCCAGCGCCAGGCGCTCCCCAGGCTCAAAACAAAAATGGAAAGGTGCCAGGAGCCCCCCTCCTGTGACAGCATCCCCACCCCGGAGGCAAGAAACACACACTGCCTGGGCCACGCTCAGACACATGTGTTCGGTGTTAGAAAAGCTCATTTCTGGGGTTGCAGCTGCCCTGCCTGCTCCTGCTGGCGGGGGTGACGGGCACATGCCTGCGAGCGGAGCAGTTAAATCCGTCCAAGCTGGCAGCTGCAATTTCCCTGCGCCCCGGCAACGCCCCGGGTTCACAACCGGCTCCGTTTGCTGGCAGGTGGGCAGCGGGGTTTGGCCCTTCCCCTGCCATGTGCCGGTGAACACCACGACACGCTCTGCGCCGGCAGCATTTTGTACCCACTCTGCAGGTAACAAGACAAATCACGGCCCAGAAGCCGACACCTTGGCGCGAGCTGCTGTGGGTCGTTCAGCAGCGTTGAGGGGAAGGAGGCAGAAACCTCCTTTGCACCAGAAACCGTCGCCAACAGTCGCAGCGAACGCCAGCAACAGGCTGCAGCGACCCGCCGAGCATCTCTGGCGACAGCGGGACCTCCCGCCCTGCCCTGCCTGCCCCCGCAGGGAGAGCACGCTCGGAGCGTCCCGCCGACGCCGCCTCCACGCCGGGCACCCGCAAAAAGCCTTTACACCCGCTCAGTGCCACGTCCCCACGGACACCCCTCCCCTCGCAGGGACGCGGCAGCGAGCACCGACACGTGGCTCTGCTCCTGCGCACGCCCGCGGCACCGCGCAGCACGGCAGAGCCGGGCGGCCACCGCCGCACCGTGGGGCAAACCCTTCCCTTCGCCGGTTAAGGAATTCCTGGCTGTGACCCAAAACTCCTATTAACAAATCAAACTATAAAAACCAACAGAAGCAGCCAGGAGATTTCCCTCCATCATCTGCTAATTTATAGGGTTACTGGTGTCAGCAGTTTAAAAGAAGCAAAATTCTATCAAAGAGCCACTAAAACCCGGCGCTGTGCGCTTTAAAACAATCACAAACGTTCATCTGAAAAGACTGCTTGGGATATAATTCCTTGATGTTTAATTATTAATATTCCAGGCAAACTAGTTAAATTCTACTGAAGAGAAGGAGAAGCAATCAGAGTTAAAAATTAGCTGAAGGAGTATCATAAATCATTCTGGGG